>NC_081356.1:100966241-101588241 GCF_030684315.1 Stegostoma tigrinum
AAAAATTATATCAGGGGATTTCAACTGCACAACATGAATTGAGATAACATAAAAGGTTGACTTGGGAAATAATTCTTGAAATACATTTGAGAGATTATTTAACATCAACACGTAGACGAGCTTGTAAGGGACAGTGCAATGCTGGACCTATTTCTGGGACACCAAGCCAGTGTTCAGTGTGACAGTGGCTAAGTGCTTTAGCGATAGTGACCATGACAACAGACTTTTCAACATATGTTACGGAAAAGGAGAACGTCCGTCTGTTAAAAAAACCAAGTGTCTTTGGTTTGGGAAAAGGCATATTTTATTTAAACAAGGCAGGATCTGGGTAAAATATTTTGGGAAGTTACTTGAGGGCGAATCTGCAGCAGAATAGTCGGATACGTCCACGAAAGGAACTGGGAGAGTAAAGGCCAGTTATATTCCATTTTGGGTGAAATTTATAATCGACAAGCCTGGAAAGCCCTGGATCTTGAGGAATGTTCAGGACATGTTTACGACAAGTGCAAAGGAAGCAAATGAATGGATGACCAGTGGCGTATAAAAACGAAGTGTGAAGAAACACCCAGGGCAGAAATGGCTAGCATGAGGGGTCATAGTTTTAAGCTGGTTGGTGGAAAGTATAGAGGGGATGTCAGAGGCAGGTTCTTTACGCAGAGAGTTGTGAGAGCATGGAATGCGTTGCCAGCAGCAGTTGTGGAAGCAAGGTCATTGGGGTCATTTAAGAGACTGCTGGACATGTATATGGTCACAGAAATTTGAGGGTGCATACATGAGGATCAATGGTCGGCACAACATTGTGGGCTGAAGGGCCTGTTCTGTGCTGTACTGTTCTATGTTCTATGTTCTATAACTCACGTAATCTACACATCACTGAACACCACGGACAATTCAGCATGGCCAATCCACCTAGCCTGCAAATCTTTGGACTGTGAGAGGAAACCGGAGCACCCAGAGGAAACCCACACAGACACGGGGAGAATGTGCAAACTCCAGTTATTGTATGTTTAAAGTGGGAGCTGGGTAAAATGACTTGTGGGGCTTAATGTTTGACATTTAATGAATATATTAGACATTAATTGCAATTGTAAATGTATGGAGTAGCATACCATATTGAATGATTTGGTGTACATTTTATGCAATGTCAACTTTGAACAATGTGAGATGTACATCTATGAAAATGATGAATAAAGTATATCCCTTCCAGCCCCTCAAGACCACTGCAGCTGCCACTCCTAACAAGGCAAGTGATTACAGTTGGTCTCAGAGTGAGCAGTGAGCTGTCTCTAAAGCTCTCCATGATTATAAGAGCAAAAGAACTAGGAGCAGGAGTGGGCAGCTCAGCTTCTTGAGCCTGCTTCACTATTTAGTATGATGATAGCTGATCTCATTTCAACTTCAACTCCACTTTCCTGCCCACTCGACATAACTCTTTGAATCTTTAATCCATTACTAATTAAAAATCTATCTCCTATTTACACTTATTCAGCATCCTGGCATCCACTGCTCTCTGGTGTGGTAAATTCCATCAATTCACAATCCTTTGAGAGATTCCTCCTTGTTTCAATTTTAAATCTGACAGCCCCTCAGTCTAAAACTAAAATCTCTTATTCTTGCCCGAAAGAGGGTAATATCCATTCTGCATCTAATTTGTCAATCATTTTTTAGTATCTTATTAGATATCTCTATTAGATCTCCTCTCATCCTTCTAAATTCTGGCAAGCACAGGCCTAAACTGCTCAGTTTATCTTCTCAGTTACTCTCTTTCGGTGAGATTAGCAGTTGCACTGCTAGTTTTGTACCCTTAGACAGCTGTTAACTAATTTCAAAACCAGTTACCATCTACTCCACTGTGGAATTGCTGTTTAGTCTAAGGTTTAGAAAGTGGTCCTGGTATTTAGTTGCTCAATTGGAGTTGCTTTTAAAACCTTAGTTCTCGCCCTTGATCCTTAGACATCTTATCAAATTTAAAGATCTTAGCAGAGTTTGTTTTGTATTAAGGGAACCTTTAAAGTGTGATGCTGAACTTTGGCACTTGAATTAGGAGAAGCATGACAGCTCTGAAGTTTCCATCACTGAAAGGACACTCTCCAGGCATGGTAATAGAGGGATCATGAAAAAGGGTGGAATTAGACTCTATGCTTATTATTCTTCACAGTGCATCCAGTCAGTATTCGGTAAATTAAAATACAATTTAAATAAGGGACAAAGGTAGTAAGGTAGATTACACTCTCACCAATGTACAAAGCCCAGGATGCTAATATCAAACTGAAAAGATTAATTCAACTACTTGGAAATCCACAATAAATGTTTCAATTGCAGCTATTTCATTACAATACTTTGCCTCATTGGGAACAAATGTAACACTTATCTGTATTTACACTGTAAAGACCATACACTCTGCTCTGTGCAACAGAAAAAAGAAAACCAAACATACATGAGTAAAGCGTAGATAAACTGTTGAAAGCCAAGGATATTTGCCCACTTGATTCTGCATTTTATTCACCTTCAATATATTTAGTTTCTGCGTTACTTTTTATCTTTCATTTCCCCTTTCCCCAACTGATGTTGTTTGTTCCTTAGCTTAGATCAAAGTGTTAAAAATGTATTGATCTGTATGTGATAACTGGCAAAGTAAAGATCTTCAGAATTCAAAACCCTCCCACAGAGATCAATTCAAACCTTCTGCCTGTGTGTGTGTTTCAAACAGGGAAAAAAAAGATTTTGCTTTGAGAGAATGGATTTAACAGTATAACCAAGTTAAAAGGATGTTATTAACTCAGTGGGGGAATAGATTCTTAAAATAGACTGAAACAGCAACAGCACCAAGCTTTGCCCAGACTGGAGACATTTCTATTGACTATTTGCACGCGTCTTTCTGGCTGTTCAACTGAGATATAACCCATGAAAATGGCGGGGAATTGATTGGGGAAAGTAATTTCCTGGAAAGATATTTGCATCTCATTCCACGCAAGACAAGCCTGTCAGAATATGAGGGAAATACCTGATGTGGTTAGCCAGCTGTTGTACGAAATTGTATGATCTCACACCCAGAGGTTCAAAGCCACAATCATGTCAACAGAATAGCAGTAACTACTCTCAACCCAACGTTGCAGTGCTCCTTCTACTCTGTGAGAGCGTTGGCTTAAGATGGAGACCAAGGGCAGATTTGGAGCTTCAACCATGTTGCAAAATTCAAATTTACTTTTTTTATGCAGACAGTAGAAATAGGTGCTGGGAAAATACAAATGGTAGTCCAGCTTCAGTGAAAGAAACGTGCAGCACATTCTTGTGTTCATCAAAGATAAACATGCAAAGGGGTGCTGTGGTGGACCAAGTTGATGAGTGAGGGAGGTCCATTTGTGAAAATAATTATTGATCACTATCAGTTTTTTTTTTCTGTAGATGGGTCTAGGTCCGAAACATCAGCTTTCCTGCTCCTCTGACGCTGCTTGGCCTGCTGTATTCATCCAGCTCATCAATTGTTATCACCAGTTATACATCCCTGCTTGAACATAATTGCAGAAATGACATTCATTTTTATTGGAAATGTCTTTTCAGGATTGTCACAGTGCTGATAAGGCTACTATTGTTTGTGATCCCTCAAGTTGTGCCACTGAATGACTGAATAACCCACTTGAGAACACTGAAGACAGTTAAAGAGTCAAGCACACTGGGTCTAGAGCCACATAACAAAACTAGTGTATGTAACTCACCTCCCATCATTTATTGTCCACAAAAGACTGCTTCCACCTCACTCTTGATAGGTTTGTTTGTGTAATATGCATCACTGGCTGCTCCAGCATTTATTACTGGCCCCTAATGGCCTTTGAGAAGGTAGTGGTGAACTGTCTCCTTAAACCACTGCTATCCATGGTTGGGGAAGTTTGGCAGTGGTTGTACCCTACAACGTGTTCCAGGAGTGTGACCCAGCAGTAGTGGACATAGCAGTATAGACCCAAGTCTGGATGGTTAATGGCTTGGAAGGGAACTTGCAAGTGGCAGTGTTCTCATAGAACTGCTGAGTTTGCCCTTCAAGGTTTTCTTTGTCTAAACCTATCAACATGATCTTTTATTCCTTTCTTCCTTGCATGTTTATCTAGTCACCCCTTAAATGCATCTATGTAATTTGCCTCAACTGTTGCTTTTCATTTAATTCTCTCGTGTGGTGTGAGCATTGCTGGCAGTTAGCATTCGTTGCTCATCCATAATTGCTGTTGAATGTGATAAGTTCTTGCTACACTCAGATAAGGAAATTTCTCCAGAGTTCCATTTTTAACTTATTAATGACTGTCTTATTACCATAGCTTCTAATTTTGGGAGCGGGTACCTTTTGGTTGTGCTTGTCTTATGAAACCTTTTCAATATCTTAATGTGAATGATCCACTTCCTTTCCATAACTGTTACCCTGAGCAACTCATGTGTTACACTCTCTGCGGTGTCTGTAGGATTCCTCTGTGTGCTGCTGGTGCTGAGTAGCACAGTGAACAAAGTAAATGCTGCGGATATCTTTCCCTTTTTAGATACTTTCTAATCAACATGTTGAGAAGCAACTCTGGGCCAAGTGCAACTTGAATTCAGGCCCCTGGCTCAGAGGTGGGGACACTGCCACTGAACCACAAGACCTTCAGCTTTCCCCTTTTAAAGGATTTCCCCATTCAAAGAGAAGCTGCACGAATTAATTGCAGGCTGATGGATCAAAAAAGAAAATGGGATCAGAAAAGATGTTGCATCAAGTCAGAGAAAGGACTCCCAGCTTCAGTGACGTCACCTTGGAAGCACATGAAAGCAGTAAGACAATTGCAGACCAAGAGAAGTGTCACATTTCCACTGATCCACAGATAGCCTTCACGGCACACTTTCAGAAGAGTATGGGAGCAGGCAAACAAGAGCATTCACCCAGATTGGCACACTGACAGCGTGGATTAGTGCAGAAAAATGTTCCAGGACCTCACTTGGCTGGTTAAACTCAGTGACTACATGCAAGTCACATCTCTGGCCCACTACAGCACCTGCCTCTCACACTGTTCACTGCACCACATCTTCACCATTCACCCAGCAGCATACTCAGACAGTCAGGAGTCATTCTTAAGTTCTTAGACCACACCAGATAGACACACACACACACACACACACACATACACACACACACTTTCCAATTGTGCTAACTGTGCACACAATTTTACTTAAGGTCTGTAAACCTATAGTTATGCAGCAAAGAATAGCACATCACCCAGCCACATTGACTCACAGTCATTGACATTCAGACCTCTCTGTTACAGTTGAGGATGGAACACAAAAGGCAAGAAAGCCAGAGGACCTGCAGGTAACCAACATGCATCCATCTGCTCAGCGCCCCAGAGAAGATGACCCATAGATAATGAGCTACAGAACAAGTGTCTCCCAGTGCTGCCAGGGTCTTCAAAGATGAAGGTAAGATGCTCCCTTGAGCATCTCTTCTACTCAGCCTTCGTCCTGAAATATGCTGTGAAACTGCAGATGGTGGTACTGGGACTTTCTTTTCCACCATCTACTTAACTAACCAACACTTACTGCTTTTGAGATTTTAGATAGTTAGGAACTGTTTGCTCAATCTCCAAAGCAATGAGGAAGTGGGAGAGTAACTATATGGAGGACAAGAAGGGATACCATCACCTGACCTTGCACTTGAAGCTACCAGCTCAGCTACTAACACTGCAGGGATGTCAGTGCTCATGACAATGAATGTCGAGATACTTGGTGCATCACCAGATAGCCTCCCGTTACTAACTAGAAGCATTAAGGAGTCCAGCTGTACTGAGGCACAGGACAAGTTTCCAGAGCTTAGAGCCCAGTCTTTTCACTCTGCAAGAAGTGGGCACGTCTGTGGAAACATTATTTGACCAAGATAATAAAATGTGAGGCTGGATGAACACAGCAGGCCAAGCAGCATCTCAGGAGCACAAAAGCTGACGTTTCGGGCCTAGACCCTTCATCAGAGAGGGGGATGGGGAGAGGGAACTGGAATAAATAGGGAGAGAGGGGGAGGCAGACCGAAGATGGAGAGTAAAGAAGATAGGTGGAGAGAGTATAGGTGGGGAGGTAGGGAGGGGATAGGTCAATCCAGGGAAGATGGACAGGTCAAGGAGGTGGGATGAGGTTAGTAGGTAGCTGGGGGTGCGGCTTGGGGTGGGAGGAAGGGATGGGTGAGAGGAAGAACCGGTTAGGGAGGCAGAGACAGGTTGGACTGGTTTTGGGATGCAGTGGGTGGGGGGGAAGAGCTGGGCTGGTTGTGTGGTGCAGTGGGGGGAGGGGACGAACTGGGCTGGTTTAGGGATGCAGTAGGGGAAGGGGAGATTTTTAAACTGGTGAAGTCCACATTGATACCATATGGCTGCAGGGTTCCCAGGTGGAATATGAGTTGCTGTTCCTGCAACCTTCGGGTGGCATCATTGTGGCAGTGCAGGAGGCCCATGATGGACATGTCATCTAGAGAAAGGGAGGGGGAGTGGAAATGGTTTGCGACTGGGAGGTCCAGTTGTTTGTTGCGAACTGAGCGGAGGTGTTCTGCAAAGCGGTCCCCAGCTCAGGCAACCAGCTTGTAACTGATGTCCATTTCAAGCCCACCGACTCTCACAGCTACCTAGAATACACCTCCTCCCACCCACCCTCCTGCAAAAATTCCATCCCCTATTCCCAATTCCTCCGCCTCCGCCGCATCTGCTCCCACGATAAGACATTCCACTCCCGCACATCCCAGATGTCCAAGTTCTTTAAGGACCGCAACTTTCCCCCCACAGTGATCGAGAACGCCCTTGACCGCGTCTCCCGTATTTCCCGCAACACATCCCTCACACCCCGCCCCCGCCACAACCCCCCTAAGAGGATCCCCCTCGTTCTCACACACCACCCTACCAACCTCCGGATACAACGCATCATCCTCCGACACTTCTGCCATTTACAATCCGACCCCACCACCCAAGACATTTTTCCATCCCCTCCCCTGTCTGCTTTCCGGAGAGACCACTCTCTCCGTGACTCCCTTGTTCGCTCCACACTGCCCTCCAACCCCACCACACCCGGCACCTTCCCCTGCAACCGCAGGAAATGCTACACTTGTCCCCACACCTCCTCCCTCACCCCTATCCCAGGCCCAAGATGACATTCCACATTAAGCAGAGGTTCACCTGCACATCTGCCAATGTGGTATACTGCATCCACTGTACCCGGTGCGGCTTCCTCTATATTGGGGAAACCAAGCGGAGGCTTGGGGACCGCTTTGCAGAACACCTCCGCTCAGCTCGCAACAAACAACTGCACCTCCCAGTCGCAAACCATTTCCACTCCCCCTCCCATTCTCTAGATGACATGTCCATCATGGGCCTCCTGCACTGCCACAATGATGCCACCCGAAGGTTGCAGGAACAGCAACTCATATTCCGCCTGGGAACCCTGCAGCCATATGGTATCAATGTGGACTTCACCAGTTTCGAAATCTCCCCTTCCCCTACTGCATCCCTAAACCAGCCCAGTTCGTCCCCTCCCCCCACTGCACCACACAACCAGCCCAGCTCTTCCCCCCCCCCACCCACTGCATCCCAAAACCAGTCCAACCTGTCTCTGCCTCCCTAACCGGTTCTTCCTCTCACCCATCCCTTCCTCCCACCCCAAGCCGCACCCCCAGCTACCTACTAACCTCATCCCACCTCCTTGACCTGTCCGTCTTCCCTGGACTGACCTATCCCCTCCCTACCTCCCCACCTATACTCTCTCCACCTATCTTCTTTACTCTCCATCTTCGGTCCGCCTCCCCCTCTCTCCCTATTTATTCCAGCTCCCTCTCCCCATCCCCCTCTCTGATGAAGGGTCTAGGCCCGAAACGTCAGCTTTTGTGCTCCTGAGATGCTGCTTGGCCTGCTGTGTTCATCCAGCCTCACATTTTATTATCTTGGAATTCTCCAGCATCTGCAGTTCCCATTATCTCTGATACTACATTATTTGACCAACCCACAATGAAACATCTTCTGACTGGTGTCTCAGCTTCCACAGCTCAGGACAGGGGCCTCCTGATGATTCACAAATGCAGTGGCAGTTCAGACCAAGGTCTTAAGATCCCTGGTTCCTGCCAGCTGCCATTGTGTGTATGGCTCTCAATGCTCAACAAAGCATGTGGGCTTTCAGTACATTCTTGAAATATGTGCTCCAGAAGATTACTACAACAGCTGAAGCCTGGAAGTTTGGCACTACGCAACATGATCCTTCTATCCTCTCTCAGGATAACAACATTTATGCTCCCATCACTCCCACACCACAAGGACCCTTGTTGTTGTCGCCCAGACTACTGAGCCAGGACAATCTGATAGTGGATGAACAGTGATAAACTCCTGTTGGATAACAATGTTCATTTTAACTAAAGTGAGGCCTCACAATGCTGTAATATTGACAGCATCTAGTTGCTTATGTTAGATAAAGTCTGCTACCTTCTACTTCTGCCTTCTCTTACTCCTGAGGTGGCTTATGGATTCCAGGAGATAGTGTCTGGGCCATAATTGCAAGGTTGTAGAGGATGCTGCACATAACCACAAATACGGAGACCCAATTGAATGAATACCATGGAGCTTCTCTCCCCCAACCCCATCCCACTGCTACCACACGCAGTGAAACCATTGTTTTAGGAGGCTGATGGCTCACCTCATGGTATTATGAAGGGTTCCATGTCTTTCACTGAAAACTATCTGAGCTAATATCGCAATGAGAGAAAGAGGATTGTCAGTTCAGTCCTGAAACAGGTGCCCTTATTGCCCAGCTGCCACCTTTGGAGGTCTTAAGATGGAAGCTTGTGGTGACTGGTGCAAGATAAATTCACTATGGCTGCAGTCAGAAAAGCAGGCATAGACTGAGATGGTTTTTTTGACATTGACTGAGCGGTGGTCTTTGAGGTTCTTATATCTTTCCCTGTTGATGTTGGGTCTCCACACAGTTAATAAACCTCTCTTATCTAACTGCTGGCTCCTACAGCACACATTTACTGCATTTTACTGAGGATTTCAGTCCTCTACCCTCACCACACACTCTATAGTCACCAGTTCTCTCGCTCACACACATTGTAATCAGCCCTGTTCTCCCTCTCACACACTTCAATTCGGCCCACTCTCCATGCACGTATTATAACAGCTTCTCTCTTGGCTCGCTCACATGCATATTGTAATCAGTGCAAACATGTTTCCACTACAATGGGGTGTAATAAATTCAGCTCAATTAACTAGTCTTTCTCTCACATCTCACTGCATCCACCAAACCCCATCAAACTGTCCACACTGGCAGACTTGCTGCCAAAGCCATTTTTCTGTAGAATTTAAAGACGTCATAGAGAGAGTGGGGCTTTATTCTGAAAAGCCCTCTCTATTACCTGCTGTTTCCTTCTTGAAGTGGAGAGTGAGCCCATTCTTTGGTCATTAATGGGTCACTCTGGGGAAACAGTCATAGTTCTGAATCAATCCCCACCTCGAGCTGAGGTAAATCTGTGACTTGCCTTGTCTCTCGTGCTTCCCTGTAATAACATCACAGCTGTAGGTCAATAGCCTTTGAATAACCGACAAGAAGCCTGGACAAGAAAATCCTGTTATTTGCTAATCAGTAATTAATCATTATTATTAATATCTATAAAACTATATACTTTTGAAGAGATTGACACAGTGGCTCAGTGGTTAGCACTGCTGCCTCGCAGCACTAGGGACCCAGGTTCAATTCAAGCCTTGGGCGACTGGTTGTGTGGTGTTTGCATATTGTCCCCATGTCTGTGTAGGTTTTTGCTGGGTGCCCCAGTTTCCTCCCACTGTCCAAAGCTGTGCAGGGGTTACATGGATTAGCCATGGGCATTACAGGGATAGGGTAGGGAGATGCACATAGGTGGGATGTTCTTCAGAGAGTCAGTGTGGATTTGTTGGGAAAATGGCCTATTTCCACACTGTAGGGATTCTGTAAAACTGACATTCTCCAATTTGGCACAAAGTAAGTTTTCTTTTCAAACAGTGATAATGGGAACTGCACATGCTGGAGAATCCAAGCTTTTCAAACATGCAGGTTTGACACGTGTAACCTGGAAAATGAATTATATGTTATAAATTTTAATAGTTCTTTATTTGTTTGTCACACATAATCTAAGTTGTTGAAATACATTTACTTTATCATTTCAGCCTGGCTGAGTGTCAAATTTCAAGAACGCCTAGACAGTCAGAGATCCTTGGGAGATGGACACCGCCATGGAAGTACGAACAGATGGTAACTCTCTGTTGAAAGCGGTCTACCTGAGTAGACTGCGCCTCACCAGGTTACTGCTTGAAGGCGGGGCTTACATCAATGAAAGCAATGAACAAGGTGAAACCCCTCTAATGATTGCTTGCAAGACAAAACATGTGGACCAACAAAGCATCAGCAAAGTGAAAATGGTAAAATATCTCTTGGAAAACCAGGCAGATCCTAATATTCAGGACAAATCAGGAAAGACTGCTTTAATGCACGCATGCATAGAGCAGGCTGGTGCAGAGGTCATAGCTTTGCTACTCGAAAATGGTGCTGACCCGAGTTTGGAAGATCACTCAGGTGGTTCTGCTTTGATTTATTCAGTAAATTCTGAAGACACGGAAGCCCTCAAGGTACTGCTGGATGCCTGTAAAGCAAAAGGAAAAGAAGTAATTATCATCACAATGGACAAGTCACCCTCAGGCAGGCAGATGACTAAGCAGTATCTAAATGTACCCCCTTCTCCGGATATTGAAGATCGACATTCACCAATCCCTTGCACCTCACCCTCCGATATTGAGCTGAAAACATCACCACCTCCCCTAACAAACAATATATTTAAAGATAAGCAGGTTTTTAACTTCAGAGATCCAGTTCACCTCTTCAGTGACAAAGATTCCTCTGAGTTAACTTCTCCAAATAGGAAGTCTAGCCAGCCACGACATGATGACAAGTTTCCCCAGTTGCAAAGGTTGAACTCTGAACCCTGGTTGGCTCTGCCTCCTTCACTCTCATCTCAGCACAAAACATCTTCATTTCATGAAGAAGTCCAAAACCTGACCACAGAAGAAAACCTCTCCCTGAAAATCAATGGCTTAACTCTACCCAAGCGATTCTTTACCAGGCATCAGAGTATTGATGTCAAAGAGACTGCAGCCCTGTTAAGAACCTTAGACCAAGCATCAGCTTTAACTGCTCCAAGGAAATTTTCCTGTGATGAAATACACACTCAACCTCTTCAACCAGGCCTGGGTTGCAATAACACAATTCCTGTGGACCAGGATCCAGATTCAATACAAACAATTTCTGTTTCAAGTTTACAGAGTATTGTCCAGAAAAGAAACTTGGGCCTTGATCACTATAATTCTGACTCACAACTCACAATCTGTTCCAAGCAAACAGTCACAGATGAAAGCAAAATATTGCCAGAGCGGAAGAAAATAGTGTCTTCTCCATTATCAGTGCTAACCAGTTCAAGAGAGTCTCTGGACAATTTGCCAACTGGCTGTCTGAGCACTGCCAGCAAGATACATGCTGGGTTTCTAGAGAGGCGAGGTTCAGGGACCCTGCTCTTAAACCAGATTTCACAAACAAGACTAGGCTACCTCCCACCTTTAAACGTAAATCCCCATCGACCAGTTCCTGATATGGCACCCAACAACCAAGGAACTGCATCATTTTCCAATGCCACAAAGCCTCAAATACCGTTGGCTCCAAACACTCAAAACCGAACAGATGTCAAAACTAAAAAGATGTTGTTCAGGAGACATTCCGTCCAAGTGGAGCAAATGAAACAGCTGGCAAACTTTGAGGATATTTTTGGACAGTGAAGGCTTTTGTACCAGAATAGCTAGTAGATGACCAAGGGACGCACTCAGATTTTGGAAAGAAATATGTTAGTCTTCGCAGGTTTTGTTGAACTAATATCTAAAATTTGTTAATATCTAAAATTTGTTGATATTGTGAAATAACAGTTGCTCAAATTTCAGAATCCCCTTCCCCTCCCCCATTTCTGAAGAAGAGTGCAGACCCGAAATGTTGACCAACCCCCACCGTAAATCCTGACCAACACTCACCTTTACTGGCTCCATTCCCCACCTCCTTGACCTGTCCGTCTCTTCTCCACCTATCTGCTCCTTTATCCATCTTCCATCCACATTCCCTCTCTCTCTGTTTCTTTCAGAATCCCATTCCCTGCCCCCTTTTCTGAAGAAGGATCCAGACCCAAAACATTGATGCTGCTTGGCCTGCTGTGTTCATCCAGCTGTACACCTTGTTATCTCAGTAACTCAAATGATGCTCATTTCCAGGCACTCAGTGTCATCAAACACCACTTTCCAGAAGTAGAGCGCACCAAAATTAGTTAAACAATTAATTCAATCTCAACAATAAATCATAAAACTACAGTTTGAAAGAATGATGCAAATACGTAAAATCACTAGGAGGAACAGCAAATGGGAATCAGATGAGAGATCATGTTACAGCATCAAAACCACATGATAACGGCTGTTTGTTAAGTCCTATTCCTCTGAATGATTATTAGTACTTCCTCTGGTTATGAAGTTTGATTAGCAAACAGTACAGTAGCTGTAACTACTGTGTAGCTGCACAATGGAACTACATGTCAAAGTTCATATTCTTTCAGATTATGTCTTATTAATCAAATCAACTTATGTGTGCTCAGTAGACTTTATGGAAAATTGATGAGAGAAAAACATGTGGTACACCTAAGAAATGTCAAACAGTGCATTAAATTTTAAAGCTCTACAACGATGGTCTAGTTGTGAACATTTCTGAGGTAGTCACATCTTACAGATATATTTTAACCTTATAATGGTTAAAGAAACTTACCTTTCCTGAAACTCATTGAATCCATTGCCAGGGTAACTGTAACCTGTGTGGCTGACACTCTGACCAGCTCTACCCTAAAATATTAGTGTTGTAGAAGTCTACGGCACAGAAAAACACCCTTTCGCCCATTGGATCGATGCCAGTCAAATGCAACCACCCAACTATTGCAATCCTGTTTCCCACAATAGGCCAATAGCCTTGTATGCTTTCGTATTGCAAGTTAATCATAATGCTAAGTAACCCCTTGGACCTATTGGATTGACCCTATTGCCTGAGAGAGGGCATCCAATTGTAATGACCTATGAAATTGTGGTTGTGTATTGAACCACAGAGAAGCCCACCAACCCCATATTGAGGCCAATTTTATGAAGAAAAAAATCAGCATCTTTTTGTTTATTCATTATGAGGTTTGAAACTAGAATGCATGATTAATTATGTCAAAGTCTAAGTCAAGTTTGGAAGTTTGTATAACTTGTTTCTGCATCTTTAAAAACATGGATAAGCTCTGCATTTCTTCTGCTTCTAGTTTTGTAAACATTGTAACCCTGAGATTCTCAATTTGTCATGAAGGAGAATGACTTATGAAAACACAACTGTGTTGGCAGTCACTTTGAACAGGGCAATATTGTCACTTATGTATTTATTTGGAAGTAATAACAGCAGAAATAACATCTCCCTCCCAAAGCAATACTTAGAAACTGATGGATTTAATCATTGACTGTGACAAGTGCGGTCAATTTATATCTCATAAATACGCTTATATAAGTGAATCACATTTTCTGTGTTGTTATTTGAGGGAAAAGTAATTGGGTTTGATTTTAAGCTTGTCCGCCAACCAGAAATGGATAGAATCCAAATAACTGTAATTTTTACACTTTATCCATTGTTACTCTCACAACTTCAATGGAAAATGAAGCCAGAAAGGGAGTAAATGTGAAATCCAATCTATTTCCATTGGCTTTCCATTGAGTGGTTTAGGTTAAAATTACCATATTCCTTTATAAGAAAATAGATGTTTGAATGGTGCAAAAATAATCAAGTGGGTTGGATAACAAATTGTTTCCCTCATTCTAACATAAAACATTGGCCCTGAGTCTCCTCATTGTCTTTCATTTATGTTGTTGTTATGCCTTTATGTGCTCCTTCTGCCTCCTGGATTTCGTATTATCATATTAAAAATGCAAAAGAAACACTACAATAACAAAATGTTCAGGCTGTTTCTTGGAACTTTACTGTCCCAGCTGCCATCCAGACTTCTATGTCTTCTTTCTTATCAATTAATTACAAACATCAATTGGTTCCTGAATAGAACACTCCAATCTAATGGCAGAGGAGGAGTGACAGTGAGATACATCATTCAATAACAAAAGGTAAGAAAAGAATTAACTGGACTTCAATGGCTCCCTCACTGCCATGTATTCTACATTGTGAGGATGACAAGCCATTTACAATCACCAAGAGTTATGGAGGAATGAGATTGTTCTAAACAATAGGTTTCTCTTTCAATGGAGACGCATCTGGCCCAGGCTCATTGTGAAGCCACGGGTGAGAAGTTCTTCTCTTTAAATTTAGCCTATTTTTCGAATCAACCTTTTCAGAGATGTTATTACACACCTCTGGAGCAAGTGGGACTTGAACCTGGGCTCTTGACCCAGAGATAGGGATACTACCACAGCATTGAAAAAGCCTGAGAAGCTCATTCCCTGAAGTTTAATTGTCAACAGACATAACATTAATTGCTCTGATTCAATTCCATTTCATTTTCCACAGAGAAAAGGCACCTGACCATCATATACAATGTGGTAATTAAGCCATACAGGCCATTTGTCTCACAATGCAGGTGCCAGTTCTTTAAAATGGTCTGATTATCTTGCTCAGGTGACCTTTGACCTTGAAGCAGTATGTACAGGGTTCCTGATTTATGAAAATCCAACTTCCAGTGTTCTCAAATGTGATCCCATGCAGTGATGTAATTTTAAAGATATGTCATAAGAAACATTTTGTACTTGCAAACAGGTACTTCATGTTGTCCTGCATTGTGTTTTGACTTGTGCGCAAATCAGCTTGTGAACAGACTCAAAAGTGAAACCCATTTGCAACCAGATAACAAAGTGTGGAGCTGGATGAACACAGCAGGCCAAGCAGCATCTCAGGAGCACAAAAGATGACATTTCGGGCCTAGACCCTTCATCAGAGAGCAACCAGCGCCTGCTTGTAGTCAGAACACTCATAATTTCATAAACATTTACCGATTCCATTGACATTTTGATAAGCGTGTTTGGAAAGGACTGTTCAGACTTTGCATCAATTGAAATATTCTTGGACAATAAGAAATACTGGCCTGTGTCACCTATGACCCATAACCTGGAAGTAATATCTACAGGGAGAACATTAACAGACAATAGGTGTATGACTGACAGAAAAAAGGGAGAGTCATAAGCAGAGGAACTGAAGGATCAAGGCACAGATGCAAACAAAAAGAGAAGGCAAATGGGGTTGGAAAGAGGAACAGAACAAATTCTTGTGAGGAGACAAAGCAGCAAATCACTGAGGAACAGATTTGATTTTCAATTTGAGAGAAAATGAGACAGAAGCTCTTGGAGACAATGCGCCAGGTGCTTAAAAGAGTAAAACCTAGAAAACCATGTGAATAATTTGGAGAAACTAATGAGCTGGGTGTTTCTCATAAGTGTCCAAACAGTGAATCAGGGAGCTATTAACTGGTGTGTTGAGAAGAAACTCTGGAAGTCCACATCATTAGAACAGTCACGAACAAAGGGGAGGGAATTTATAAAAGTGTGTGCCCTCCAGACGATATTTGTACCTGTGAAACTTGGAGGTGAAGGCTGTGGTCAGTTGGACTCAGCCTGTCATGCATGATTAAAGAGAAGTATATTACAGAACTATGTAGCTGCATAATGCCATATGTCTGTAGGAAATGATGTGAGTCATTGTGGCTGTGAAAGACATTTCTTTGTTCCATTGACTCTAAGTGAAACTTACCTTTTAATTTGAAACATAATTTGTCTGTCAAGCCATGTTTAATTTACATTGGTTCTGATTCATGTTAAAGTAAAAGCTACAAGAATGGAATCTTGCTGGTAATTTCTTTATTTAGTGACTTCAGTAAATTTGGTTAAAGGTACCCAGAGAAATTGTAACAATGTCACTGGCTCCTTCCGTACAGCTCTGTAATGGTTTTGTCCTCTTAGGTATTTATCCAGTTTTCTTTTCTAAGTCACTTTGGAACCTGCTGCCATTACTTTTAGGCCGTGTGTTCAAGCTCAAAACGTCTCACTGTGCAACATTCAGGGTCTTTACTAAGCTCTCTGACCTAAACTGTTGAATTACCCTGGGACTGGGGATGGTCAGTGTCATGTCCCTGATGTCTCTTAACCAAAGTGCATCATATGAAATCTAGTAAAAGCATTTTACGCAGAGCAAAGCCTGGTCGTGAGACATGGACACCAATAACAACATAATGTTGCATGAGGTGAAGCAGTAGTAAGACAATCATGGTTGCATCAAAACGTAAGAAGTAGGTGCAGGAGTAACATCACATATGGTCCCTGCAGCCAACTCTTCAAATAATGAAATACTTGAGCCATGCACAACTCACATAACATTTGTTTTTCTACCCCAATTTGTAACCAACATTTATCCTTCAGCCGATATCACTCTGATAGGTTACCATGTCACTTATCTCATTGTTGGCTTTGGTCTGCACAAATTGAGTGCACTATTCCTTTATGTATCAACAAGATTACACTTCAAAATGATTTAATTGTCTGAGAAGAGTCATGGAGATGATAAGTTTGTAAATAGCATGAGATAGCTGCATGTCACCCTCCTCTTTCCCATCTCCTGCTGGTGTTCAGCATTACCAAGTTTCCTTTAAAAAAAATCACTTATGGGAATTGGGTGATGCTGTCTAGGCCAGCATTTATTGTACACCGCCAATTACCCTGGGAAAAGTGGTGGTAAGCTGCCTTCTCATAACACTGCAGTCCTTGAGGAGTAGGAACACCCACAGTGCTGTTAGAAAGGGAGTTCCAGGATTTTGACACATGGAACGATGAAGCAACAACAATTAATCTACGCACCTGCTGCCCTTAGCATCTAGATGGTAGACATTGTGGGTTTGGAAGTTCCTATAGGAGGAGTTTTGGGGCATTACTGTTGTGCATTTTGTAAATAGTATACACTGCTGTCACAATGCATCAGTGGGATCATAGAATTCCTGCTGTGTGGAAACAGGCCATTCATCCCAACAAGTCCACCCTGACTCTCTGAAGAGCATCCAACCCTGACTCACCATTCCCCACACACTATCTCCATAACCCTGAATTTCCTAGGGCTAATCCACACAATTTAGACATCCCTGGAGACTATGGGAATTTAGCATGGCCAATCCACTTAAGTTGCGTCTCTTTGGACTGTGGGAGGAAATTGGAGCACCTGGAGGAAACTCACGCAGATGCAAGGAGAATGTGCAAACTCCGTACAGACAATCACACAAGGCTGGAATTGAACCTGGGTCCCTGGCACTGTAAGGCAGCAGTACTGACCACTGAGCCACCATGCCATTGTAAAGGGAGTGAATATTCAAGTTGGTACTTGGAGTGCCAATCAAGTAGGTTGTTTTGTCTTTGATGGTGTCAAACCTTTTGAGTATTGTTGGAGCTATACTCATTTGGACAAATCTGACTGGTCTGAAAGTACTGGGGAGTCAGGAGGTGGGTTACTTTCCTACAAATTCCTAGCCTCTGACCTATTCTTGTCGCTATGGAATTCAGTGGAGGATTCAATGATGGCAATGTCATTGGATATCAAGGGACAACGACTAAATTCTCTTGCTGCAGGCGATCACTGCCTGGCATCTACGTGATGTGCATGCTACTTGTTATTTCTCTGTTTCCTTCCTTTATTTAGACTTTATCACAGTTTGACGCAACAGAGTGATTTGCTGAGCCATTTCACACATTACTGTGGGTTTGAAGTCACAGATAGGTTAAAGTTTACTGAGGTCAGTAAGGACATGTGATCAATGTGAGGAAGACTTTGCCTGAGTGAGACAGGGACCAAGGGAGTATATTTAGGAAGTTGATTCAGTGTAGAAATTGGGTGCACAGGGGGGAAAGGTGTTTTTTTCAAGTTTAGAGTAAGAGGTTAAGTGAGCTGAGTGGGGACTTCCATGTAGGGTGGGGAGGACGTGATTTTTTCATTCTACTCTTCCAGTAAATTCATTGGTTAATAAAAAAAATTCTGTTGGGCTGACTTTAAATTCCTATAAATTAGAAAAGCATATTATTTGCCTAACAAAGATTTACCTGTAAAACATCACAAACAAGTGGAAGTCAGGGCCAATACAATAAAGTAATATAAGGAACCCAAAGCAGAATAAAGTTAACATAAGGGCAGTAAAGGTAAGCCATGGCAACGCAACTCCATTGAGTGGAATGTGGGCAGTCATGGACCCTGTTTGGTGTCGCAGATGACCATGTGTTCAGGAACTGCTGTCATTTGCAGAAACTTCAGCTCCAGGTTTCAGATCTCAAGCAAAGGTTGGAGTCACTGGCACATCCACAAGGCTCAGGGTTAGGGTTAGAATTAGGGTTAGGGTTAGGATTAGGGTTAGAGTTAGAGTTAGAGTTAGAGTTAGAGTTAGGGTTAGGGTTAGAGTTCGAGTTAGGGTTAGGGTCAGCGTTAGGGTTAGGGTTAGGGCTGGGTGAGGTGGTCACACCTGAGTCCGAGGGCACAGGTCAGTTCTTCTTTTTTTGGTTGTTCCTTCTGCTATGTTTTATTACCAGGTCAGATTCCGTTAATTCTGCCGCTGCTAAGGATAGTGTACACGCACAGTAGCTCACCTCTTGCATTTTGGAGTGTCTTTGAGGAAATTCATTCCCTTCTTCAGGCAGTATCAGCGTCCAGGTGGTGACATCCATCTCATATTCTGAGATTCGTGTCTGAGGAAGAGTCACCAGACCCAAAACGTTAACTCTGTTTTTCCTTTCACAGATGCTGCCAGACCTGCTGAGCATTATCAGCAACTTCTGTTTTTGTTCAGATTCAGAGGTATCTTCAAAGCTTGCTGGAGAGGGGGAACCCATGGGTCCGGAACAGTCTGAAAGGCAGTTGGGGAGCTGGGCACATTTTGAACTGGGTGTCCATTTAACCAGACATTTATTTCGATTGGCTCTGATTTGGATGTTGCCAATCAATTTAACAGTTCCAAACCAGATGTAGGTAGACTTTCCAGAGTGTCCACTCTCCTGGATACTGGCCTATGAGTGCTTTTATTCAATTTAAATCTAGTTTTGCTGTCTTAAGTCCAAGTAATGACACCATCTACATTGGCTTAGCAGCCTGGATTCTGAAGAAAATTTTAACCATTTGTCTGAGGCTTGGCTTTGTTTTGGGGTTTTGCTGTGGGCTGATGTAGAGGCCCTCTGTTCAGGATATGCCCTGAGTGAGGTCATTGCAACTTTTTTCACTTAAGTTGTATTCCCCAAGCTCAGTCAGACTAGTGAGGATGTTCACTTCTATTGGAATACTCTGCAACTCATAAGTCCCACTTGCTGCATTTTTCAATGTTAAAACCAATTGGAGTACCTGTTGGAAGTCCAACTGAGCTTCAGTTAGTAGGTGCTTTTGCATAGTTACACCATTAATCCTACATACCACAGTCTCTCAGCATCTCATTAAGAGTTAAACCAAAATCCCATGCCTCTGCCAGCCATTTTAACCTAAACAAAAATTCTGATATGGACTCCCCTGGTTCTCGAATTGGTGAGTAAAATCGACACTGTCTCAGAATTATAGGTGACTTGGGGTCACAATGTTCCTTAACTATATGCATCTACTCTTGAAAGGTTTTATTATTTGGTGCCCCAGGGGAAGTTAGACTCCTAATAACCAAAAAAGCTGTGAATCCACAATCTGTCAACATTGCTTATTGCTTTTCATCTGCCCCGATGTCATTTGCTCAGAAAAAAATATTGTATTCTTTCCATATACTGGGCCCAGTCTTGAGAGCAGGTTAACCTTCCCAAATAACAGCATGATGCTAGATATGGTCACCTCAACTCAAAAAACAACTGTTGCAAGCAAATTACTTCAGGAGCATGCATTGCTCTCATCACCACTGAAATAATTCCGCAGAGGCTGTGGTATACTGTTACCAAGTCATGCTTTATTTACACATGGAGAGTCCTTGACACTGATTCAGCTCCCTTACAGCCACCTCTCAGAGTGAACAGAACATCTGACATTCCTGTTCTTACCTGTCAGCCAGGGCTCCCTGATTGAGCCAGATTAACAGTCCCAATCAGGGAACTGTTAATTCTATGAAGTGTACCTGGCCCACCTCCTTACAGTCACCACACTTTCAGTCTCTCCTAGACCCAAGGGAGGTGCCTGAAAACCAGAGAACTGCAAACATCACATCCCAGCAATTGCAGACCAATTAATATAGCTTCAGCATTGGGGTGAGCTTCTGACATAAAGCTTTTGATAAGATCTGAAACAAGAAGTCAGTCAACAATATTACAGCCAACCAGGTGGATGGTAGTATTACTAGGACAGAATGGCTAAACGGACAGAAGATAAAGAGTAGGAACTGCAAGAATCAGTGCCCATGACCCAACCATTCACAATTTATCAGTGAATTTGGTCATGAAAGCAAACGGTTTAGTAAGTGTCAAGAAATGTACATCCTGTTTAATTCACCTGCATAATTCACACACTGGGAGATGAAAAGATCAGCTGTCTGTTAGCCAGCTTGGAAAAACAATGAGCAAAAAATGTACCTCGATCAAAAGCTGCTTGGGGGAGACAACAAAATGTGGATGATAAGCAAGAACTGGAGAACGCTCTCTCTGACTCTCTCATCAATCCCAAAACGTCAGTGCCTGCTGAAAAGATAACTGGGAACAACTGTTCCCTGGGAACATATAAACTTTACCACTGCTAAATAAACAAGACAGCAGCTAAACAGTCAGGACTCTAAGATAAACTGCAGCTGTTTTTACTTCCCCGTCTGTACACAGACCTTCCCCCGCCTCTTGTCACGTCTGTTTCTGTTTGTGTTTGGCGTTGCATTTCAATTATTTTTCTCTCGGGGATATAAGTAACAATAATCCTTCGTTCCTCGAAGAAAATGTTTTGTTTCGAATCCTTCATATTGATCTGGTTAGTTACATTTCAGTTGGAACGGGATAGCTACATGCTCAAAAAGAAATATTTGTGGTGACTGAGTGGGAATCATAAAAAACACGAGCTGGTCATCTAGTCATAGCAAACTGAATTAAAGAAAGCTTTTGGAACACCTACATGAAAATGGTCATATTAGCGAATGTCACTTCAATAATTTATGGTTTGAAAAATAGGGTTATGCTGCAATGCATTGTCGACAAATGTCACGGTGTTGTAAACTTCCGAGGTCAACCAGAACATTGCCAACGTATCAGAGATAATGGGAACTGCAGATGCTGGAGATTTTTCCAAGATAATAAAATGTGAGGCTGGATGAACACAGCAGGCCAAGCAGCATCTCAGGAGCACAAAAGCTGACGTTTCGGGCCTAGACCCTTCATCAGAGAGGGGGATGGGGGGAGGGAACTGGAATAAATAGGGAGAGAGGGGGAGGCGGACCGAAGATGGAGAGTAAAGAAGATAGGAGTCTCTTTTGACTCCTCCCACTTCCTACAGACTAAGGGGGTGGCCATGGGCACCCGCATGGGCCCCAGCTATGCCTGCCTCTTTGTAGGTTACGTGGAACAGTCCCTCTTCCGCACCTACACAGGCCCCAAACCCCACCTCTTCCTCCGGTACATTGATGACTGTATCGGCGCCGCCTCTTGCTCCCCAGAGGAGCTCGAACAGTTCATCCACTTCACCAACACCTTCCACCCCAACCTTCAGTTCACCTGGGCCATCTCCAGCACATCCCTCACCTTCCTGGACCTCTCAGTCTCCATCTCAGGCAACCAGCTTGTAACTGATGTCCATTTCAAGCCCACCGACTCCCACAGCTACCTAGAATACACCTCCTCCCACCCACCCTCCTGCAAAAATTCCATCCCCTATTCCCAATTCCTCCGCCTCCGCCGCATCTGCTCCCACGATAAGACATTCCACTCCCGCACATCCCAGATGTCCAAGTTCTTTAAGGACCGCAACTTTCCCTCCACGGTGATTGAGAACGCCCTTGACCGCGTCTCCCGCATTTCCTGCGACACATCCCTCACACCCCGCCCCCGCCACAACCGCCCCAAGAGGATCCCCCTCGTTCTCACACACCACCCTACCAACCTCCGGATACAACGCATTATCCTCCGACACTTCCGCCATTTACAATCCGACCCCACCACCCAAGACATTTTTCCATCCCCTCCCCTGTCAGCTTTGCGGAGAGACCACTCTCTCCGTGACTCCCTTGTTCGCTCCACACTGCCCTCCAACCCCACCACACCCGGAACCTTCCCCTGCAACCGCAGGAAATGCTACACTTGTCCCCACACCTCCTCCCTCACCCCCATCCCAGGCCCCAAGATGACATTCCACATTAAGCAGAGGTTCACCTGCACATCTGCCAATGTGGTATACTGCATCCACTGTACCCGGTGCGGCTTCCTCTACATTGGGGAAACCAAGCGGAGGCTTGGGGACCGCTTTGCAGAACACCTCCGCTCAGTTCGCAACAAACAACTGCACCTCCCAGTCGCAAACCATTTCCACTCCCCCTCCCATTCTCTTGATGACATGTCCGTCATGGGCCTCCTGCACTGCCACAATGATGCCACCCGAAGGTTGCAGGAACAGCAACTCATATTCCGCCTGGGAACCCTGCAGCCATATGGTATCAATGTGGACTTCACCAGTTTCAAAATCTCCCCTTCCCCTACTGCATCCCTAAACCAGCCCAGTTCATCCCCTCCCCCCACTGCACCACACAACCAGCCCAGCTCTTCCCCCCCCCACCCACTGCATCCCAAAACCAGTCCAACCTGTCTCTGCCTCCCTAACCGGTTCTTCCTCTCACCCGTCCCTTCCTCCCACCCCAAGCCGCACCCCCAGCTACCTACTAACCTCATCCCACCTCCTTGACCTGTCCGTCTTCCCTGGACTGACCTATCCCCTCCCTACCTCCCCACCTATCTTCTTTACTCTCCATCTTCGGTCCGCCTCCCCCTCTCTCCCTATTTATTCCAGTTCCCTCCCCCCATCCCCCTCTCTGATGAAGGGTCTAGGCCCGAAACGTCAGCTTTTGTGCTCCTGAGATGCTGCTTGGCCTGCTGTGTTCATCCAGCCTCACATTTTATTACATTGCCAGCGTAGATAGTTTTGTGGTGTGCCTGCACGATTCAACCCCGCGACCACAAAAAACAAGCGTCAGCCAATACTCAACAGAACAGAAAACTCGAAACGTCAGCTTTCCTGCTCGGCCTGCTGTGTTCATCCAGCTCTACTCTTTGTTATATCAGAAAACAAAAAAAAATGTCGTTTTGCATCCCTCGCTGATTGTTGAGCTGTTGTAAAATCTTTACTGCATAAATGTCAGAATCCAACTTTCACAAGTCTACCCATAAAGTCCGGAATTTATACTCAAATATAAAGAGAATGGAGAGGGCATTATCGTATTTATGCTCCGATGTCTGCTTGTTTGTGTTTATTAATAAAAGTTCACTTTTCAACTTAACCATCAAGATTTCCTGCACGCGCACTGCTGCATCTAGTGAGACTGATGAAGTTTTTTATATTGGAATGGGGAAGCAATGGTTGCATGGGAAAAACAGGATTAAATAGCCGAATGATTACACGCAAAACTTCTTATGCATGCTACATAAATGGAACAGTGCCAGGGACCGATGTATCAAACTTTTACATTCAACTACATAACGCTTCATTTCCAAAATCATGCATCGCAGAATCTCAATGCCTCATATATACACCATCTGCGCGTTCTTGAGTGCGTGCCTCTGAGCTGCTGACTGCAAGAGTGCTTTGATCATCGACGACAGACTGGAAATCAATACAGCTAAAACTGAACAAAAAGTTGCTGGAAAAACTCAGCAGGTCTGGCAACATCTGTGGAGGAAAAAAAAAGAGTTCAGGTCCGGTGACCTTTCCTCAGCTAAAATTGAAACTCACTAGCATTTATCACAAGATATTTACAGAAAAAGGAAGTAATCCACCCTGGCGCCGTTCTGTAACATTCGGATCCTTTCCTCATATTCCATTGACCTTCTTAATATCAGCTGTACATTATTTATAAATTTGAAAAAATTGGACTAAGTTCCTGAATCTAATTCATTTATGTAAATTAGAAACGCCAGTTGTCCTGTAATTTGTCAGATCGAGTTGGGAGAGCGGATGTGAAAATCGGCCCTTAGTTAAGATTAGCTGCAGAGAACGCAGGATTCAAAAAGTTGTTACAGTTTCATAGAAGATATTAATTAAGTCACAATAAGTGCAACAGATGATAGTTAACAAAGGCACTGGTATGTAGTCAGTTCGTTCTGGAACGCCAATTTATAATCCTTCAACTAATTCAGCGTTTTCTCTTCAAGTTTCCTGTTGACTGTGATTAGCTCCTTCCTTTACGTAAACTATCAGCTGCACACCATGCCGCTAAAAACTGGTTAACTTATTAACTTTTCAGGCACAGCCCATGTGCATGGTCAGTGGAGTTCCTGAGGTCTGATTGTTTTGGTAAATCAAGGCCATTTTCTGATTGGTGCCCTAAAGATAATGGTCATCTCCTGATATCAATTACAATACAGTGTGGGTTGGGGGAGGCCAGGCAGCACCAGAGGAGCAGGAAAGTTGACGTTTTGGGCTGGGACCCTTCTTCAGAAATGGGGAGGGGGAGAGGAGATCAGAAATAAATAGAGAGGGGGGGGTTGGTGGGATGGTGATAGGTGAGTGCAGGTATGGAGTGGTGGGGAATGGTCAGTGGGATAGGTGGGGCAGATAGGTGGTGAGAAGATGGACAGGTTGTATCAGGTCAAGGAGGCTGGGATGAGAGGGAGCGTTGGACACAGGATGAGGCCAGGGGTGGGGAGATTTTAAAACTGATGAATTCCATGTTTAGGCCATCGGCCTGTTGGCTCCCGAGATGGAATATGAAGTGCTACTCCTCCAGTTTGCGGGTGGTGTTATTGTGGTACTGGAGGAGGCCCAGTTGAGATATGTCACTCGGGGAGTTAAAATGGTTGGTGACTGGAAGGTGTTGTTGTTTGTTGTATACAGAGTGGAGATGCTCTACAAAACAGTCTCTGAGTCTACACTTGGTCTAACTGATGTAAAGGAGGCCACATGGATGCAGAGGTTGGTGGGGTGATATGGGAGGACCAGGGGGACTCCTTTTTTATTTTTGTTGGGTGGAGTGAGTTTGAGGGCAGAAGAATGGGAAATGTAAGAGATGCGGTTGAGGGCATTTCGATCACAGTGGGGGAGTGGCAGTCCTCCAAATAGGAGGATATCAGGGATGTCCGGGTGTGTACTGCTCCATTTTGGAAGCAGATGCAACAGAGGTGGAGGAATTGGGAGGAGGGGGCAGAGTAGTGGTATGGCACACTGACCTTTACATTGCTGAGGCCAGACGCCAACTCTCTGACACCTTCTCCTACTGCCCCCTCAATTATGATCCCACCCCTGAGCACCAAACCGTCATATCTCAGACCATTCATAACCTCATCACCCCACCCACAGCCTCCAACCTCATTGTTCCCCAACACTGCACCACCTGTTTCTATCTCCTTCTCAAAATCCACAAACCTGACTGCCCCGGCCGACCTGTTGTCTCTGCCTGCTCCCGCCCCACTGAACTCAACTCTGCTTACCTTGATTCAGTCTTTTTCGCTCTAGTCCAGGAACTCCCCACTTACGCCTGGGACACCATTCACATCCTCCAAGACTTCCAATTCCCTGGCCCCCAACATCTCATCTTCACTATGAACATCCAATCCCTGTACGCTTGTATCCTCCACCCAGATGGTCTAAAAGCCCCCCATTTCTACCTCGCACACAGGCCCAACCAGTCCCCCTCTACCGATACCCTCATCTGCTTAACAGAACTTGTCCTTTCCCTGAACAACAACTCCTTTAACTCCTCCCACTTGCTACAGAACCACTGTTACCGATGTGGCCCCCTCTACATCGGGGAAACCAAGCGGAGGCTCGGAGACGTAACGAACCACTTCGATTTCCCCCTCCCACTCCTTGGACAACATGTTCACCCTGGGCCTCCTCCAGTGCCACAGTGATGCCACCCAAAGGCTGGAGGAACAGCACACACATTTCTCTTGGAACCCTGCACCCCAGGGGTGTCAATGTGGACTTTACGAGCTTCAAAATCTCCCCACTCTCGACCTCATCCCAAGACCAGCCCGGCTTGTCCCTGCCTCCTTGACCTGTCTGTGTTTTCTCCCATCTATCTGCCTCTCCCCCCTCACTGGCCAACTCCCATCCCAACTCCCTACCTATACTCACCTGTACTGGCTTCATCCCCACCCCCTTGACCTGTCCGTCTTCTCTACACCTATCTGCTCCTCTATCTATCTTGTATTATCACCTCCCCCCTCTCTATTTATTTCAGAGCCCCCTTCCCCTCCCCCATTTCTGAAGAAGGGCCCAGACGCAAAACGTCAGCTTTCCTGCTCCTCTGATGCTGCCTGTCCTGCTGTGTTCATCCAGCTCCAAACCTTGTTATCTTCCATTTATTTGGCAGCTTTCACTATCCCACATTTTGTACTGCAATGCTATCTTTTAGACAATTTGCCATGCTTTTCCACACTTTAGTCTTCTTTTTATTCCTTCAAATTGTCATCTTCATTCCCATGGTGAATTATTATCCAATGTGTGTTGGAAGTCTAACATATAGGATTAACCAGAGTCTGGTTGAGTTATAATTTCCTCAAAGTAATGAAGCAAGTTGATCGAGGTAGGATCATCTCAAAGCAGGCTGAACAGTATTACAGATTCAGTATAATATAATTGTGTTGAAGATCATTTCATCTTGCTTGTTTGGATCCCAGGAGAATAAAACTGTTTACAAATCTGGTCAGCTTGGATGCACTAAGACCAGCCACTGAGAAACATTGACAGAAAAGAAAAAGCACAGGCCTGGTTTATGACAAAGAATGGGTATGAGATCCATGTTCCCATATTCTACTGCATGCCTAACCTCAATTATACTGCTGTGGAGAGTGCTCATACCAGAAATCTCACTGTAAGGAGAGAAAATGGCAAGTGATTCTTTTGAGTTCCCACAGCAATGCTACATACAAGCAATAGGTAGTCAGTTTGTATGCTTGTCTGCAGCCAGTGTGGGGGTAAGTGCAGAAAAGAAGGCTTCTCCTAGAAAGATATGGTTGAGATTGCTAGAATCCTCTGTTCAGGTAATTTATTTTGAATGAATGAGACGTCTTTCCCTCATTAGGCTCATTGATTGATCAAAATATAACAGATAATGCAAGATTGAGAAGATTGATTGCAAAGGTTAATGGTCCAATGCGACTGGATAAAGAGGTCATTCAAGAGCAAGGCTGGCCAAACTTTTAACATGGGTGGGGGCAGATTTCAATGTTTGCTTTGTCCCATACTCAAGGAGCCAAAGAACAAATTTCAGAAATAAAAAATTGGTAGAACATTAATTTCAAGTTAAAGTTGAGCTATGAAAAAACATAACTCCCTCAAGCAAAAAAAAATTAAATTTATAATTTTAAAAATAATTCATGAAGATGACTACTAAAAAGTGCATGTTAGGTACAGAACTAATAAATTTATTGTGCCTTTTCACTTAAAGCAGAACTAGAGAAAGAGAGAAGGACTAGGTCCTAGTGGCTGCTGGAAAGGGAAGGAAAGTGGGGCCAATCTAAGCAATCCATCAAGTTTGCATCTGGTAATACACATTCTTTCAACTGCCTTTAACAGAATGCATGTAAGAGTGGGGGTGAAGCAGGTCTCATGTTAGCCTCTTCTTCCAGCCCAAAACGGGAATAGTTTTCTGAGGAGGGGGCAAGAGAGGGTGTAAGTGCACACACAGACAGACTCACTTACAAACACACTGTGAATCACATCCAGACAGTCACTCATTCACTCACTCACTTGCACACACACACTCACTCAGTTTCATCAGATTTTACGGAAGATTTCTTTCTATGACACCTAGCAAGATCAGTCTCTGTGTCTTACCAACTGCCTCATTAACTACCCCTACCCAACCCCTGTAATGCACCTGTTGCCCCATTTTTACCCCATCTTACCACTCACTGTTCCCAGAACAACTTGCCACTCACTGGTTATCTGGCAAAAGACTGGCACGCCAGGCACTCATACTTTTTTTTAAAGCATGTCGTGCACCTGGCAATCTGGCATTGCCCCTCAGTGGCAATGCAATGACACAACAGCCACAAAGTCACACTGCTCACATAGCTGATACAGCTGACACCCCTTCACACTTACAACACTTAACTCTAATCACTGTTTGAACCACCAGACCACACAAGCTACCTGTGCTTGTATGCAGCCAGTGTGGGGGTAAGTGCAGAAAATTAAGCACCTAAGCGCTGTCTCTAAGTCACCTCTGTTTTGTCTCCACTACCCACTAGACACTCAATCTTGTCACTGGCCAGTCAGGGGACATCACACACAGGCAAGCACTCAGACAATTCCAAACATGAGGCCTACCAAAAGCAAACATAAACAAATGATTAGAGGAGGCAGCTCACTTCCAAAATGCAAACCAACATCATAACCAATGACTGTTGTGATGGTCCGTTGCACCTAGCTTTCCTTTCCAGGAACCAGGTGGTCCTGTCAGGCTTATAGACATCAATGCAGCAGAGTTCTGACATGTACAAGGAGAACTTCCTCCTCCCCAGTGTCCTCACCACCCTCCTCAAAAGATTGCTCCCATTCCCCCAGGACTCAGCATAAAACACATCGCCTGCTCCAACTACACAGAGTACAGCATGCCAGGATGATGTGGTGGCATGTGACATGGGTTCAAATCCAACCCACAGCAGCTGGTTAAAATCCAAACTCAATTGAAGAAACTGGAACAAACAAAAGTTCGCCCAATGCTGATATTGTCGTAAAAACCCATTTGATGCACAAATGTATTTTAGGGAAGGAATCCTGCTGTCCTTACTTGGCCTGATTTACATGTAATTCTACACCCATAGTAATATAAAACATAGAACAAAGAACATTACAGCACAGTACAGGCCCTTCGGCCCCCGAAGTTGTGCCGACCTGTCATACCGATCTCAAGCCCATCTAACCTACACTATTCCATGTACGTCCATATGCTTGTCCAATGACGACTTAAATGTACCTAAAGTTGGCGAATCTACTACCGTTGCAGGCAAAGCGTTCCATTCCCTTACTACTCTCTGAGTAAAGAAACTACCTCTGACGTCTGTCCTATATCTTTCATCCCTCAATTTAAAGCTATGCCCCCTCGTGCTCGCCGTCACCATCCTAGGAAAAAGGCTCTCCCTATCCACCCTATCTAACCCTCTGATTATTTTATATGTTTCAATTAAGTCACCTCTCAACCTTCTTCTCTCTAATGAAAACAGCCTCAAGACCCTCAGCCTTTCCTCGTAAGACCTTCCCTCCATACCAGGCAACATCCTAGTAAATCTCCTCTGCACCCTTTCCAAAGCTTCCACATCCTTCTTATAATGCGGTGACCAGAACTGTACACAATACTCCAAGTGCGGCCGCACCAGAGTTTTGTACAGCTTCACCATAACCTCTTGGTTCCGGAACTCGATCCCTCTATTAATAAAAGCTAAAAGACTGTATGCCTTCTTAACAGCCCTGTCAACCTGGGTGGCAACTTTCAAGGATCTGTGTACATGGACACCGAGATCTCTCTGCTCATCTGTACTGCTAAGAATCTTACCATTAGCCCTGTACTTTGCCTTCCGGTTACTCCTACCAAAGTGCATCACCTCACACTTGTGTGCATTAAACTCCATTTGCCACCTCTCAGCCCAGCTCTGCAGCTTATCTATGTCTCTCTGCAACCTACAGCATCCTTCATCACTATCCACAACTCCACCGACCTTAGTGTCATCTGCAAATTTACTAGCCCATACTTCTACGCCCTCATCCAGGTCATTTATAAAAATGACAAACAGCAGTGGACCCAACACCGACCCTTGCGGTACACCACTAGTAACTGGTCTCCAGGATGAACATTTCCCGTCAACTACCACCCTCTGTCTTCTTTCAGCAAGCCAATTTCTGACCCTAACTGCTATATCTCCCACAATTCCATTCCTCCGCATTTTGTACAATAGCCTATTGTGGGGAACCTTATCGAACGCCTTGCTGAAATCCATATACACCACATCAACCGGTTTACTCTCATCTACCTGTTTGGTCACCTTCTCAAAGAACTCAATAAGGTTTGTGAGGCACGACCTTCCCTTCACAAAACCGTGCTGACTATCCCTAATCAATTTATTCTTTTCTAGATGATTATAAATCCTATCCCTTATAACCTTTTCCAACACTTGACCAACAAGTGAGGTAAGGCTCACTGGTCTATAATTACCAGGGTTGTCTCTACTCCCCTTCTTGAACAGGGGAACCACATTTGCTATCCTCCAGTCATCTGGAACTATTCCTGTAGACAATGATGAGTTAAAGATCAACGCCAAAGGTTCAGCAATCTCCTCCCTGGCTTCCCAGAGGTTCCCAGGATAAATCCCATCCGGCCCAGGGGACTTATCTATCTTCACCTTCTGAAGGATTTCTAATACCTCTTCCTTCTGAACCTCAATCCCACCTAGTCTAGTAGCCTGTATCTCAGTATTCTCCTTGACAACATTGTCGTTTTCTAGAGTGAATACTGTTGAAAAATATTCATTTCGCACTTCCCCTATTTCATCTGACTCCACACACAACTTACCACTACTATCCTTGATTGGGCCTAATCTTACTTGCGTCATTCTTTTATTCCTTAAATACCTATAGAAAGCCTTAGGGTTTACCCTGATCCTATCCGCCAACAACTTCTCATGTCTCCTCCTGGCTCTTCTGAGCTCTCTCTTTAGGTCTTTCCTGGCTAGCTTGTAGCCCTCAAGTGCCCTAACTGAGCCTTCACCTCTCATCCTAACATAAGCCTTCTTCTTCCTCTTGACCAGAGATTCCACCTCCTTTGTAAACCACGGCTCCTGCACTCTACAGCTTCCTCCCTGCCTGACAGGTACATATTTATCTAGAACACACAGGAGCTTTTCCTTGAATAAGCTCCACATTTCTAATGTGCCCATCCCCTGCAGTTTCCTTCCCCATTCTATGCTCTCTAAATCTTGCCTAATCTCATCGTAATTGCCTTTCCCCCAGCTATAACTCTTGCCCAGTGGTATACACCTATCCCTTTCCATCACTAAAGTAAACATAACAGAATTGTGATCGCTATCACCAAAGTGCTCACCTACTTCCAAATCTAACACCTGGCCAGGCTCATTACCCAGTACCAAATCTAATGTGGCTTCACCCCTTGTTGGCCTATCTACATACTGTGTCAGGAATATAGTTGACTCTTAAGTACTTTCTCAGCAATTATAGATGGGCAATAAATATTGGCCTAGCCAGAGACATCTGCAGCCTGTGAACAAATAAAACGAAATTCTAACCTGACCGTGATAATGGGATCTGCAGATGCTGGAGAATCCGAGATAACAAGGCGTGGAGCTGGATGAACACAGCAGGCCAAGCAGCATCTTAGGAGCACAAAAGCTACGTTTCGGGCCTAGAACCTGACCGTACAGGAGCAACCCACCCATTGTTCTGAACACATCAAGTTTTACATGCATTTTGGCATTGTGTCTGCCATTTCATCTGATGATATCAAAGTTCATAACAGAGTAAGTAGAATGAAAAAGAGTCTATACCTGAGAAAGTAGCCATTTGGCCCTGTTGGTTCAGTCTGGAACTTTCTGTTCCACAGTAACCTCTAAACTCTTTCTCTAAATCTATCAGCCTATTCTTCTATTATTTCTCCATCAAAACCTTCATTTAGCTTCTCCATTTACGACCCCAGGTATAACCCCGCCAGTTAATTTCACATTTTGATCAGTCTTTGTGTAAACAGCTTTCTCCTGAATTCCCCATTAGATTCCACTTTGTTATGACCTTATTAAGCATTGTACAGTGGGAAATACTTGATCAGCAGCGGCTGCTTAGACAGGAAACCGAAACACTTCCTTCCAGCAATCCTCGGTTCGCCTCAAGTGTTTTAGATGCAAACAAAACTGCAGCTAAAAGTCCAGAATTCCTGCAAAACGAACTAAGTTAAAATGGAATTGCAAATCCTTGCAATGAGCGAGGTTCTGGAAGAGCCTCTGCAAAAGTATTACACAAGTTTTGTGAAAAAGGAGCCAGGCGAAAAGGGTAAGAAGCGCACTTTACAGTTGATGCTGGAACAGCTTCTGGAGTTTATTCACAGTCGAGACGATTTGTTTGAGAATTGCTTCATCCAAGTGGGAAGTATTGCTGACGGAACGAAAGCCGAGGCTGTCGATGAACTTGATGTACTGATCCCCTTGCGGAAAGATAAACTCCGGGTTACTCCGAATGACCCGAGTTTGACTACATTCTCCATCGACGAGTATGTCAATGGCGGCTGGAGGTGCCTTTCTCATGATGAAACTGTCTCGAGACTGTATCATTTGGTAACAGAATACAAAGAGAAATATTACAAGGACGACCCTTCCTTTGCAGGTAAAAACCTAGTTCAGCCTATCAGTGTGAAGGGTAGCGAATAAATATTTAACATTTAATACCCAGTGCGGTGCCAGTGGGCCAACTGCATTCAATTCAGTAAAACACTCGAGAGTGGCGATTGACAGTAAAATCTCACGGGAGGGAGAGAAATTGGCGGAGGGACATTTTGAGAACAGATTGACCCTTTGGACTTTAGACAATATGCGGCTGAGCAAGACTGTTGCTCTGAAAAAAAATGACTGGGAAGCATTTTCCAGATTTGGTTTGTGGGGGTGAATTTTTAAAATCCTTTAATCGTCTCACTGATTGATCAGAGTAAAACTGTTACGGTAGGATTGTGCGGGTGTAATGCTACTGGAGGTTCATTCACCAATCTGTTGCCTGCAGCCCAGGGGTCACATTTCAGATTTTCTTTTGTCACGTCAGCTTTCAGGGCCTACGAACAAATTGCAGGAAGGTAGTAGACAAACAGGAGGCTGGAAGAACACAGCAAACCAGGCAGCATCTGGAGGAAAAGAAAAGTCAACATTTCAGGGATCTTCCCACCTCTCCTGATCCCCTTCCAGCCCCACCTCCTTCCTTCCATTCCATCTACTGACCCTCCCTTCCATCGACCAACAGGTCGTGCCTACTATGTGTCCACCTATCGCCACCTTTCCATTACCCCCCGCCCCACTTACTCTTTCGCTCCCTCACCCCACATCCAGTCCTGAAGAAGGGTAATACCCAAAACACTGACTGCTGCAGATGTTGCCTGGCCTGCTATGTTCTTCCTGCCTCCTGTTTGTCTACCTTAGACACCAGTAAATGCATTTTTTTTTGTCTCTGCAGAAAGATAGTGTTTGTCACAATGTTAAATCTGTATTTCAAAGTGAAACAGGATCATAGGAGCAGGAAAGCTGATGTTTCGGGCCTAGACCCTTGCTCAAGGTCTAGGCCCAAAACGTCAGCTTTCCTGCTGTGAAGCTGCTTGGCCTGCTGTGTTCATCCAGCTCTACACTTTGTTATCTCAGATTCTCCAGCATCTGCAATTCCTACTATCTTTCAAAGTGAAACTTGGGGTTTGAGGAAAACATAACTTATAGAGTCATACAGCATGGAAACAGGTTTTTCAGCCCAACAACTTATAACTAAACTAGTCCTACCTGCCTGTGCATGGCCCATATCCCTCCAAATGTTTCTTACACATGTACTTATCAAAAAGTCATTTAAATGTTGCAACTGTACCCATCATCTGGAAGTCCATACTACACACCAACCACTCTCTGTTCAAAACAATTGCCCTTTCATGTTCTTTTAGATCTTTCTCCTCTCGCGTTTAAAACATGCCCCAGTCTTAAAATCCCCCACCTTAGGGAAAAGACACCAGCCATTCTGTTTGCCCCTTATGATTTTGTAAAACCGCTGTTAGGTGATACCCCTGAATCTCCTACGCTGCAGTGAAAAAAGATCCCAGCCTATCCAACCCCTCCTTATGACTCAAGCTGTCCATTCTCAGCAACATCCTGGTAAAGTACTGCTGATGCTGGAGTCAGAGATAACATAGTGTGGAGCTGGAGGAACACAGCAGGTCAGGCAGCATTAGAGGAGCAGAAAAGCTGATGTTTTGGACCAAGACAAGAGTCCTGACCTGAAATGATAGCTTTCCTGCTCCTCTGATGCTGGCTCACCTGCTGTGTTCCTCCAGCTCCACACTGTGTTAGCAACATCCTGGTAAATCTGTTCTGAACTGTCTCCAGCTTAATAATATCCTTCCCAAAATAGAGCAAAAGAATGTGAAAGCTATAAATAGATAATTTAACAATAAGCAATTATGAAGAAAACCATTAGAAAGTGACATTAAGGGTGTCACAGTGGCTCAGTGGTTAGCACTGCTGCCTCTCAACACCGTGGATCCAGGTTTGATTCCAGTCGTGGGTGACTGCATGGAGTTTGTATTTTCTCCCATGTCTGCATGGGTTTCTTCCCACAGTTCAAAGACGTGCAGGGTAGGTAGATTGGCCATGCTAAATTGCCCATGGTATCCGGGGATGTGCAGGCTCCATGGATTAGCCAAGGAAATTTCAGGTTACAGGAATAGTGTAGGGAGGGTGTGTCTGAGTATCTTGCTGTTCAGAGAGTCGTTGTGTATTTGTTGTGTCAAATGGCCTGCTTCCACACCATTGGGAATCTATTATCCTAAGTATCAGAACTAACTGATAAAATGATTTTCATCTTTTCACATGAAGAATGGCTGGAGCTAGAAGCTGACTAGTTCCCAGTCCCAGGTAATTGCTAAGTAGTTGGATCCAACTATCACTGACCTTGTGTCTCACGGGACACACACTCCAAGCTGGTCTCAGCACATTTCATGTGAGGCTAGGAGTGAAACAAGTTGCCTTTGAGCCTACGTATTCCTCCTGTCTCAGCCCAGTATGTGCATAGGTTTTAGGGGAGTGAGCTGGAGATGGTAGGGGGAGGGTACATATATATGTCTAGTACCAAATCTCTCTTACACAGATACAGAGTCATTCTCACACACACACCACACAATCACACACATCTTCACATTCACATAACAGACTCACATGAACAGATTCACACATTTGCTCAGATATAAACTAAAATAAGGTGACAAACAAATAGACACATAGACAAACCCACTCACACACATGCAGCCTCATTCACTGACTTGGAGACTCACACAAGCAGACTCACATGAGATTTAATCATACACACAGACACATTCACTCTCACATAGGCACTCACTCACAAAGACCAACTCCTCACACAATGAACACAAATAAACGTACTGTACACATCCATTCACTCATAAACATGCACATACAAACACCTTTCCACCTATTTGAGTGCCAATTGCAAACTTGCTGAAATTACATTCATTTTCCTCACTCAGGTTATTAATTTATACCATAAGTAATTGTGACAGTAGCATTGATCCCTGTGGCACTCCACATGTTACAGGCTTCCAGCCTGAAAACTTCCCCATATCAACTTTTTGTCTTCTATTAATTAGTGAACCCTTTGTCCATGCTAATATACTACCTCCAACACCATTGGCTTTTATTTTAACACAAATGCCTTCTGAAAATTCAAATATATTATATTTACTGCTTCCCTTTTATCTAACATTCTAGTCAACATCATGGTTTCATGATATATTAAGTGAGGTTTATGTGTGATGTCTCATTGAATGTGCCTGTTGGAAATCCAAATGGATTATATCTACTGGTTCCCCTTTATCTATCCAGCTTATTTCCTCCTCAAAGAATTCTAGTAAATTGATTAGGTATGATTTCCCTTTCATGAAGCGATATTGACTCTGCTTGATTCGACTGTGGATGGAATCTTGTAGGGGCCTAAGTGATGTGGGCTATGGCAAAGTTTGTGGCAGAATTGAGTGAGCTGTCAGGCGAGACCTATCTTAGTATTTGGAGCAACTCACTGCATCTTTTATGCATTTGCCAAGCAGGGGGCTGTGTTTCTCACTAGGCAGCAGTGAGTTGCCAATTAAGAGGGATTATAGCGCGTTAAATATTTTATCAATGTTGCGACTTGCCCCAATAAATTTCAATTTCCTATTTTAACAAACAAGCTAGACATTGAGAATTCTTGACAAGAAAGTCAAAGCGGGCGTACCTGGTGACTCCAGCTCACTGCTGGTTGCGAGGAGCCTCTTTGTGACTTATTACCAAACAGCGTCACAGGGCACAATCCATGGCCACCAGGTGAAAGCTCCCCCCATTCACAGATATTTGGCCACCCCTCATGACTGTCGTGGCACCTCTCCAATCCACTTACGGAATGCTGAGGAAACGCAGACCGGCATTGCAGGGCATATCAGTGACTAACATTGAAATACTGCAGCAAGCACTCTTTGCTTACAGTGATTGGGACTCAGCTCTTGAATTGAATCAGGCTGTATCCCAGCTGTCTTACTGTGTACTCACAAAATTCTCACCTCCATGCTCATAGTATCTCTGCCTTGTCTTGATAATTACCTCAAGTCTCACTCAACCTGGCAGGTTGCATTTCTGCTTAGCAGCGCTCAGTCAACGGGATACACATCTTGAGGCTGGTGGCTTACTCAGCAAACACACTGCATGGCAAATGGGACTACATTAATTTAGGACATCTGGTCGGCATGGACACATTGGAGCAAAGGGTCTGTTTCCTTGCTGTATAGCTGTATGACTCTATGTGCAGCAAGCAAGCAGCAATGTCTCAAAGTCTTCGGGGAATCATTCTCCCCATTTTACAGGGGGGCATCCATCAGTCAGGGGAATTGACATAGTAAACCAAGGGCAGACCTGATACCAATCCAGGGATTGGCCATTGTCAGACATCCCATTGGGATGCCCTCAAGTAGGGGCCCCAATGTCTGGATGATGGTTAGTCCTGTAGCTTCCTTGCTGCCAACCTGTGGAGTAGGTCTGATGCAGTCATGGAGAAGTGCAGGTATCACTCAGGCCTGGGTACATCTCCTCAGGGCTGTCTGGTGAGGTCAGTTGAGAGGGAGGCCAATCTGTCCATTCAGAAATGAAGTGGAAAGAGTATTAAAAAGACTGACAAGGAGGCGGTTGCTGTGGGAAGGAAACTCAAGAGCCATCGATTGGGATTGGGGACTGCAGGCTAGAGAGGGAGGACAATGCCAGTTGTGAAGGAGAGCAACTATGTTTGCAAGTGGGGAATACAGTACAGCACAGATGGGAAACAGGTATATGTGGAAACAGGGTTGATCCATGGTAAGGAGCACACTGGCTCCAAGGCAGAGGCAGTATATGACCACACCTGGCGTGGGCACTTACGTGGTAGGGGTTTGGAGGGAATTGGTGTTTGGGGAAATGACTGTCACTCAGATCTGAATTTCCTGTTTTATATATATCTTTCCTGTTGTATATATCTTTCTGAAAGTGTCATTTATTAGGATGATTGACTTGCCTGTAGATTATCCATCTGGTGTCTTATGTATTTAACTAATAATGAACTTGTGTTAACAGTCAGAAAAAAGACGGTCATAGCTGCAGCTTTGCCGCTGAAGATTGACTGGATAAAAATTGATTTGGTGCTCTGCATTAAAAATCCCCTTCAGTTCTCTGACATGAAATGGCCTTTTCCAAAATGGCTGAATGGTCAGTCCAAGTGGCTGACCTGTCAACAACAAGAATCTGTCAGACAAATGGGGATAGACATGACATGTCATGGAATACTCTGGAGGTAAATGAAGTAATTGTATTTGCCACATCAAAGTTTGCTTGATTAGAATGAAAAAAGTGAATTGGTGATGTTATAAGAAATAAGAAAAACATAACCATTAGTCTGATAACTTTTGCACTGTGCACACTGGGAGATTACTTGCTATAATATCAGTAAATAATAATATTATTATTATTATTATCCTTATTAATTGGGGTGTCACAGCTGGGGCTGTGGGTTGGGGTATTTAAATTAACCTCTTTGAAACTTAGGACACAGTAGACCACCCTATTCTGCTCCAACATGTCTGTTTTCTAGCTGTGTCCTCATTTGCTTCTAATCTTTACCAAATGATCACAGCCCAAGGACCTTCAGTAATTGCAAGGATTATAACATGTATATTACAGAAACAGGTCACTCAGCCCAACTAGCCCACACTAGTGTTTATGCTACACCTGGATCTCTTTACATCCTGCTTTGTTATTCTATGTCATGATTGGTTACACTTTCTGTCTTTTGGGTCTCCCAAGGATACAAGACCTACTCCTCACTACATACTACTCCTAAGTAACACTTCACAGGGATGGAGTCAGGTCACTGAAGACACCCAGTTCTGCACCTCTGTTAATCTCTTCACTGCCTCTGTATTGTAGGACACATGACAGCCCTTTTGCTCAACACAATGAGTTGCAATTACCTCCAGCTGGAAACTGAAAAGTCTGAAATTCTAGTCATGGTCCACACCACAAATCTAAACACAACAGGATAAATTCAAACCTTTCCCCAAACACGGGCTCAGATTCAATCAAATGTGTTAAATCTAAAACTCTCAAAACTAAATTGTGATCATCAAAAAATCCGTCTACTCACATCTTCATAATTTTACCAATACCCTCTATATTCGCATATCTCCACTGGAGTTTCCATCTCATTGCAATGTTGGCCTCCCATCAACCACCCTCTATAAACTCAACTTATCCAACTAACCATATCTTATTAGCACCAGTCTCAGTCACTTAATATTCTCACTAAAATATGTTTCATACCAACCCTCCAATACTGCATAAATTTCTAATTCTCATATTTATGCACTTTCCTAAGTCTATACTTTCTCGAGGCTATAATTCTCATTTCCCACAAAATCTACACTCTCACAACTCTGACCTTGTGAATCTTCTCTCCTACTACCTAGAGGGTTCTATGGTATTGAGTCCACATCCTTAATCCCCTCTTCCCTATTATTTCACCTTTTTAACATTCTCTTTAAAAATGACACTTTAAGCTTCACGTTTGTTCAAGTTATATCCTTATTTGCCTTAGGATCTATTTTGATTACTCCTTTGCAAAGTACTTTGTGTTTTTGTTCTTACATTTTGGGTACTAAAAAAAATGCAAGTTATTGTTGTTATTGACTCTTTAGTTTAATCTTGAAAATGTAGGTAATTAACACATTCAATGACTGACTTTGTGGTGACATTAATTAGAGATTGATTAATGCCACAATTACAGAACCAAATTGTGCAGTCATTCAGTAAACAGTTATAACCAGATGATTCATAGTGAAAGTTACCACTATGCATTGTTGTTTCAAAAGGCCATCCTTCTCAAGGATCGATGCTTATTTAATTGGTGTAATTGATAGCAAAGGTGGTTATCGGAAGAAAGCCTTCAAAATCTTAAAATCTCTCAATGGCTACGATTGGACAGTGGATCAATTATGCGAAAACTACCAGGGAAAAAGCCGACCTTTTCTTGGGTCCTTCATGATGAAGGTAGGTTTTTCATTCATTTTAATACTTTAATTTACAAACCACTTTGTTTGTATTCTCACTGTTTCTCTCCTTTGCAGATTCTCTATTTACTTGCTAGGGAAAAGTATCCAGAATCTCATCACTGGGATACACTGGGAAGGTCATTTTGCAACTTCTTGGACGTTTTAAACCAATGCTGTAATGAGAAGCGCCTGGATCATTATTATCAAATAAACAACAACCTCTTTGAACGTGTTGCTAATGAAACCTTCATATGGTTACAAAAAAAAATTCGCAATATTCTGGAAAATCCAGAAGAGGAGCTTTCCTGAACTGTTTGGAAGAAAAAAGAACATAAAGGTTTAATTAAATACCAGGACAAAAGGAATACACTATACTTTAATAATCTATTTGCTTCAATTAACTAACTTGTTAACTAATAGTTAGTTTGTCGTAAACTAATAGCTTAAACTAATTTTCTTGAATTAAATATCTTGTTTGCAATTTGTAAACCAATGGCTGCTAGAATTGCCTTAGGCATTACCCCCCATTCATCTACATTAAAGTAAAAGTAAACTCGCCATAGTTTCACCAGGCCATAGAATTGCTACCTCATTAAGGAGATGGCTGGTGGTGGTTTAACATGAGGGTCACCACACCTCAGGTGGGGGGAGAGGCTGATGAAGAGAGTCCTTCACAGTAACCTCCACCATTGTAGGAATTGAAGTCATGTTGCTGGTATCATTCTGCATTGCAAACCAACTGCCCAGTCAACTGAGCTAACCAGTCCCCTTATCTTAGTCATAAAATCCCTACCGTGTTGAAGCAGACCATTCAGCCCATCAAGTCCACACCAACCCTCCGAAGAGCGTCCCACCCAGACCCACACCCCCATATCCTTGTAACCCTGCATTTCTCGTGGCTAATCCACCTAGCCTAGGTATCCCTGGACACCGTGGGTAATTTAGCATGGCCAATCCACATGACCTGCACATCATTGGACCTTGGGAGGAAACTGGGGCACCTAGATGAAACCCATGCAGACTCAGGGAGAGCATGTAAACTCCACACATACAGTCACCCAACGGTAGAATGAAACTCGGGTCCCGGGCACTGTGAGGCAGCAGTGCCAGCCACTGACCCACCACACTGCCCCAGCTGCTTTAGTTCTGATAATTACTAAAGAATACATAAAGTCAATATTACAGCTAATAATTGGGAGAATTTCTATCTTTGTTATCACCCAAACCCCAATGTGGCCGTTTGTAAACTGTTTCTTGTGTATTATACAGCAGGCTGCATTTTTCTGCAGCATTTCAAATCCAACATTGGGGTTTATTTGAGGCCTGAACCCAAACTAGTCTTCAAAGTGCTCAAAGGTATGATTTTACCTGAGGCGTGCTCCTCTATTTGGACTGTTGTACTGTTCTATTTCTTTCTCTAAGCACAATCAACAATTTAACAACACCATAATCAGATCTTTATCTTCAACAAGCTAATGATCCAAAGTTCAATAAAATTACTCAATTCAGTCAACGAATTTGATTCCACTTGATTAAATAATGAAGTGTGTAGCTGGATGAACACAGCAGGCCAAGCAGCATCTCAGGAGCACAAAAGTTGACGTTTCAGGCCTTAACCCTTCATCAGAGAGGTTGGGTCTAAGCCCGAAATGTCAGCTTTTGTGCTCCTGAGATGCTGCTTGGCCTGCTATGTTCATCCAGCTACACACTTTATTATCTTGGATTCTCCAGCATCTGCAGTTCCCATTATCTCTCTCCACTTGATTAGATGTGTTTTATTGTTGAGTGGGTGGCTCAGAGGGCAGCACCATGATTTGTCATTTCAGACTGACAACAGTATTTGATCAAAATACATACTAATTTGATGTGATCTTTGCACAAGATGCATGCTCACACCAGATTACAATACATGAAAAGAAAAATGATGCAGGTTTTAGACATTGTGCACCCAAGAAGATTTATTTGTTTTCATCTCAATCTCTCTCAATGTTACCGTTTAATTACTATGAATATGTCCAGATAATATGTTCCAGAACTCTGAAACAAGAAGAAGATCCTAAAGACCTTTCAATTCCCTCAGCTTCTCAATTTTACCAAAGCATTCCTATTCAGCAGAAGTGAGAGCTGTTTTAACTTACAATGTGCTGATCCCATAAACAACCCAGGCACTGAGACTGAGAATTTACATATCCATGTCCATGTCCACATTTTCTGTTCAATCAAGGATAGCGTGGGTGGAAGCCCATTGAGAGGGCAGTCAGCAGCCCTGTGACAAGTGGTTGGTGCTGCTGAGGCAGAAGGATGAACATAACACTGACCAAAAAAAACTGAAAATTTAAAATGTAAAAGAATACCCATAGGTGTTGTGCCCATTTGTGTAGGGAGGAAAACCTACTATAGGAGTCGTTAATGATCTGATTGCAACCTTCTTAATTGAGTGGCTCATTCATTGAACCTTGCAGTGAGAGGCAGTACCACTTGACCTCTGGTCTGTCCACAGAAGGTCACTTCTACATTGCTGCCAGCCTTTGGACTCACCAAAGGTCCACACTGATGGGATGAAAATACCATCTGCCTCTGCAAATGGCCCATAATTGCAACCTTCATTGAGTTCATTTGCTGTCCATCTCTGTGGGTAGTTCAAATGGCAGCTACCTCGACAAACTGACCAACAGGTAGGACAGCAGAATGGGGATTCCACAGTGTGCTCGACTGTTTGTTTCCCAGTGGCACCACCTGCCTCTCCCCACCACAATCTGATACCTGAGGCTACATGAATTCTAGCCATTTTCTTTCACGCAGTAGTACTAAATTATTACAGCCTTTGTCAAAAAAAGGATCAAAGAACTGAACCCCAGAGGTGAGGTAAGAATGCCCGCTGCTGAAATCAAGGTTTGACTGAACCTGATGCATCCACAATCTCATCAGTTATCTCTGTACTCAGTTACATCAGGGAACCCAAGCAATGGGAATCGGGGTGAAACTCTCTGCTGGTTGGAGTCATACCTGGCACAATGGGAGATGGTTGTGGTTGATGATTAGGCATCTCAGTTCCAGGACACCTCTTAGAATAGCATCCTTAGCCAAACCATCTTCAGTTACTTCATCCGTAAATTTTCCTCCATCATTAGGTTAGAAGTGGGGTTATTTGCTGATGATTACATAATGTTCAGCACCATTCTCAGTTCCTCAGATTTTGAAGGAGTATATTTCCACATAGCAAGACATGGACAACAATCAGGCTTGTCCTGAGAAGTGGCAACCAACAATTGAGCTGCATAAGTTGCTAGGTGTTAACAATCTCCAATAAGAGAGAATCTAACTGTCTTCCTTTGACATTCAACATCTTTACCATCATGGAATACCCTACTATCAATATTCTGGGGGCCACCCTTAACCAGAAACTGAACTGCAGCTCGGTCACTGTGTGTGCAGTGACGCGAACCAAGTTTGTGGACTGGATGAGGGTGCATCTTAGGGAACTTCACTTACTATCTTAGCATTCACTCTGAGCCAACCTGGATGCTCACAACATCCCTGTTTTACGAAGTATTGTCTTGCCTTGTCTTTTTATGCTTTGCCTCCTCAGCTAGAAGTTACACTGATTTCATAAGATAGCATTATATATCTTCTCTGTCTAACAGGTTTAACCTCAGGAGAATGGGGTCAAGAAACATTAGCAGCCAGGATCGAATAGTGGAGTAGTCTCAATGGACTAGATGGCCTAATTCTGCTCCTATATCTTATGATCTTACTTTTGTTAATTTCCATCCAAATGCAGGCTGTGGCCATCTTGTTAAAGATCAACATGTGCAATTAGATTCACTACAGTGTGGAAACAGGTCCTTCGGCCCAACAAGTCCACACCACCCCTTGAAGCATCCCACCCAGACCCATCCCCCTATAACCCACACACACCCAACTTCTGATACCTATACTGCAAACAGAACTCTCAACTGCACTGCAGCATTGCAGTCTCTGGGATTGTCTGGCACCCTTGATCTTGAGCCATTCTGCCTAGGTCAAAAAACCAATGATTTATAAGGAAACCATGTTGTCAATTGGTTAAGTATTAAGTAATATCAATCAAAACAAGGAAACACAATACTGCAAGCAATTTCCAAAGTAACACTTATGGACATGCATATAACTAAAGAAAAATTATGTCATTCCGGTGAGAATATGCAACACTTTTCATAGCGTCATCATTTAGATAGTGAATGCTGCTACATGATGCCACTCAGAAAATTGAAGTAAAACCCAAAAAAGTGGGGCAACAACGAAATTAATGTATCAAAATAAAACAGGGAAATAATAGAAGATAGTATATGACTAATTAGCAAAACCAAATTGTTTCATGTGAAATAATAGACAAGGTAACAGCAAACTGTGAACCAACTGAAGATGAGTAGAATGTTACACTGTATTTAAGAAAGGCAGGAGTGAACAAACACCTAAACATAGGTTTGTCAATTCAAGATCAGTCTAGAAAAAGACATAAGTATCTGCTGTTAGGGATCAAGTAATGGAGCACCCGGAAGAAATATGTTTTATCAGAAAAAGGTTTGTTAAAAGTGGGTTGAATTAATTTCATTCACATCTCGGCTCCAAGACCACTGAGCAGGAGTTCATCGGGGTAGTGTCCTTGGCCCAACTGTCTTCAGATACTACATCAATTACTTTAACTCCATCATTAAGGTTAGGAGTGGGGATGTTCACCAATAATTGGGGTGGCACGGTGGCTCAGTGGTTGGCACTGCGGCCTCTCAGCCCCAGGGACCCAGGTTCGATTCCAGCCTCAGGCAACTGTCTGTGTGGAGTTTGCACATTCTCCCCGTGTCTGTGTGGGTTTCCTCCGGGTGCTCTGATATCCTCCCACAGCCCAAAGATGTGTAGGCTAGGTGGGTTGGCCATGCTAAATTGCCCGTAGTGTTCAGGTGTGTGTGGGTTATAGGGGGACGGGTCTGGGTGGGATGCTTCAAGGGGTGGTGTGGACTTGTTGGGCCGAAGGACCTGTTTCCACACTGTAGTGAATCTAATTGCACATGTTGTTCTTTAACAAGCTGGCCACAGCCTGCCTTTGGATGGAAATTAACAAAAGTAAGATCATAAGATATAGGAGCAGAATTAGGCCATCTAGTCCATTGAGACTACTCCACTATTCGATCATGGCTGATAATGTTTCTTGACCCCATTCTCCTGCTCACCCCATAACCCTTGATCTTCTTACTAATAAAAAATTGTCTATCTCTGCCTTGAATACACTCAATCACTTGGCCTCCACAGCCCTAAACAGCAATGTGTTCCACAGATTCACCACCCTCTGGCTGAAGAAATTCCTTATCATCTCGGTTCTGAAGGGTCATCCCTTCACGCTGAGACTATGCTCATAGTCTCTCCCACCAGTGGAAATATCTTCTCCATGTCCAATCTATCCAGGCTTTTCAGTGTGCAGTAAGTTTCAGTGAGATGGCCCCTCCTCCTTCTAGACTCCATTGAGTACAGACCCAGAGTCCTCAACTGCTTCTCATTTGGCAAGCCTCATCCCTGGGATCATTCAAATGTGGTTTAACAGCTTCAGCAGTACATCTCTGCAATGTGTTCTGGCCCTCTTGAAATGAAAGCTAACATTTCATTTATCTTCCTAATTGCCAACCGAACCTGCATGTTAACCTTAAGAGAATCCTGAACTCTGACTCCTAAATCCCTTTCTGTTTCAGATTTCCAGAATCTTTCCCTAGCCAAGCTGTTCCAGTGCAGTACCAGCACTGGCATCTACCCAGCAATGTGGAAAATTGACCACGTATGTACTGTACATAAAAAGCAGGACAATTCCAATCTGACCAATTCCTGAGATAACAAGGTGTAGAGCTGGATGAACACAGCAGGCCAAGCAGAATCAGAGGAGCAGGGGCTGACATTTAGGGCCTAGACCTTTTCTGAAGAAGGGTCCAGGCCCAAAATGTCAGCTTTCCTGCTCCTCTGATGCTGCTTGGCCTGCTGTGTTCCTCCAGTTCTACACCTTGTTGTCTCAGATTCTCCAGCATCTGCAGTTCCTACTATCTCTGATCAATTACTGTCCCATCAGACTACCCTCAATCATCTATCAAGTGGAAGGTATCATCAAAATTGCTATCAAGCAGCAGATGCTCAGCAATAACCTGCTCAGTGACACTCAGTTTGTGTTCTGCCAGGGCCACTCAGCTCCTGACCTCATTATAGCCTTGGTTCAAACATGAGCAAAAGAGCTGAATTCCAGATAGGAGTGACAGCCAAGTTGCAGGGGAAATCTCTCTACTGGTTGGACTCATACCTGGCACATAGGAAAATGATTATGGTTGTTGCGGGTCTGTCATCTCAGCCTCAGGATGTCTCTGCAGGAGTTCCTCAGGGTAACATCTTAGGTTCAACCATCATCAATTGCTTTATCAATGACTTTCTGTCCATCATAAGGTAAGAATTGGGGATGTTCACCAACGATTATACAATGTTCAGCACCATTCATGACTCCTCAGATACTGAAGCAGTCCATGTTCAAATGCAACAATATCTGGACAATGTACAACCTCGGGCTGACAAGTGGCATATAGCACTCGTGCCACACAAATGCCAGGCTATGACCATCACCAAAAAGAGACAATCTAACCACTGTCCCTTGCCATTGAAAGGTGTTACCATCACTGAGTCCCCCACTATCAACATCTTTTGTGGTTAACATTTACCAGAAACTCAACTGGACTCACCACATAAATGCAATGCCTATAAAAGCAGGTCAGAGGCTAGGAATACTGTGTCAAGTAATTCACCTCTTGACTCCGCAAAGCCTGTCCACTATTGACAAGGCACAAATCAGGAGTGTGATGGAATGCTCCCCACTTGCCTACATGAGTGCAGCCCCAACAACATGCAAGAAGCTTAACACCATCCAGGACAAAGCAGCCCGCTTGATTGGCACCACATCCACAAGCATCCAGTCCCTTCACCACCAATGCTCAGTGGCAGGAGCATGTACTATTTAAAAGATGTGCTGCAGAAATTCATCAAAGATCATCAGGCAGCACCTTGCAAACCCATGACCGCTTTCATCTCGTAGGACAAGAGCAGCAGATGCATGGGAACACCACCACCTTCAAGTTCCCCATCAAGCCTCTCACCACCCTGACTTGAAAACATGTCACCATTCCTTTACTATTGGGTCAAGATCCTGGAATTGGATCCCTTATGGCATTTTGGGTCAACCTCAGCAGGTGGACTGCAGCAGTTCAAGAAAATATCACGCCACCACCTTCTCAAGGAAAAGTAGGGATGGACAAGAAATGCCGGCCAGCCAGTGACACCAAAGTCCCACAAATGAATTAATTTTGTTTTAAGTTGTGGGGCTTGATCTCCCTTCACAATGCCATACTGCCTCAACCCTACTTTAGAATGCAATTCCAAGAACTCTGCAATCTTATCCTTAATAATAGAGTCTGAAATCTTACCACTACTGACAACAGGCTAACCAGCCTATGTTCTACCTCCCTTCCTTCTTAAAAAGGGGTGTACATTAACCATTTTCCAGTCCTTGGCGACTCTCCCTGACTCCAGTCATTCCTGAAAGATCACCATTAATTCTCTACAATCTCGTCAGCCTTCAGAAGTCTCGGGGATGTAGTCCATCTGGTCTGGTTGATTTATTCATCTTCAGGCCTTTCAGCTTCCCCAGCACCTTGTCCTTGGGGAGGACAACTACATTCACCTCTGCCCCTGACTTTTTTGGAAGTTTTGCTATTTTATTTGAGTCTTCTACCATGAAAATTGATGCAAAGTACTTGTTCAGTTCCTCCACCACTTCTTTTTGCCCCATTACTACTTCTCCAGCCCCACTTTCCAGTGGTCCAATGTCCACTGTTGCCTCTGTCTTACCTTTTATATATCTAAAAAACACTCTTGCAAGCTTCTAGGTGGCTTACCCTCATATTTCGTCTCCTAGCCCTTCTTTTTATTTAGTTATCCTTTGCTGGTTTTTAAAGGCTTCCCAGTCCTCTGGCTTTTCATGATCTTCACCACATTGTATTCTTTTTCCTTTGCTTTTATGCTGTCCTAAACTTCCCTTGTCAGCCATAGTTACCACATCCTCCCCTTAGTATGTGTCTTCTTCATTAGGATGAATTTCTGTTGTGTCTCCTGAATTACCCCCAGAAAGTCCTGCCATCACTGCTCCACCATCTTCCCTGCTAGGCTCCCCTTCCAAAATATTGTGGCCAGCTCTTCTCTCATGTCTTTGTAGTTCCCAATACTCAACTGTATCTGATATCTGATTCAAACTTCTTCCTTTCAAACTGCAGAGTGAATTCTGTCATATTATGGTGACTGTCCCTGACGGAGTTCCTTCATCTTAAACTTCCTAATCAATCTGCCTCATTACATATCACCAAATTCAAAACCGCCTGTTCCCCAGTGTGCTCTACCACAAGCCACTTCAAACAAACCCTCTCAGCTTGAAAATTTGTGAGGTGGTGGGGGACAGAATGGAAATAAAGGATAGGTACTTTGATTGGCAGACATGTCATGATCTTACTAATTATTTGTTCTGGAGCTTTATATTTTCTTGAATGGAGAATAGAGAGTTGTATGTTCACACTTGTAGATGACATTTAGTTAGAAGGGCAGTAACTTATGAAGATTGGGACAGAAGGTTGCAATGAGGCATGGATAGACTTAGTGAACAAACAAAATGAGAAGTGATGTTTAATGAGCACAAAAGTATCATTCATTTTGAAACCATGAAAGGTAATTCAGAGACTCTGACAAACCAGGAACTGTGGAGGAGCAGAAAGGTTTTGAAGTCTAAGTTAAACAAATCAGAAAAAGTTAATAGATAAAAGGAATTTTAAAAAGGAAAATGGAATCTGGCCTTTATCTCAAGGTAGCTGCACCACAAGGGAAAGGAAATTATGTTTTAATTGTAAAAGACTTGATCAGTTCTCGGACCCAAGCAATAGGAAGGTTGCATTGGCTTGGAGTAAGTGCAGCACAGGATTCCCAGAATGATACCACAGTTCAGAGGGTTGCATTATGATGACAGGATGGAAAATCTTTACTTTTAAGTGAATGCGAGGGGTGATGAGTATGGAAAAAGACATTTCATCAAAACTTTTCATCTTGCACTTATCAAAACAATTTACAAGAATACCAACTCAAGGGGAAAACCAAAGCATGTATTGAATGAAAGGAGATGCCAATTGATTAGCAAGGGACTCTGATTTGGTAAAGGTTTTGCCATGGAAAATGCATCCAATAATGCTCATTGATGGGAAACTGTGAGGCTTTGAGTGCCTTTATTCCATATCAAACAACAAGATATATTTAATGAGTTTGCACTCCTCTACTCCTAGCTATACCACCACAAATAGCATCTTCTGAAGTTGATAAATTCTTAAAGGCCTTCCTAGCTAATCCAGTTTATGCTAATTGTAGAATTCTGATTGACTCGTCCAATTTTCAGAGTCAAGCTATTCAGTCTAATATTTAAACAAACCTGGCAGTTAACTGTCAATCAGTACTAATTGGTGCTTTCTCCATGGCAATGCCTCTACCATGCAGAGTCCCTAGCCAAACAATTGGTCTCATGCAGTATAAGTATTGGTTATTATCACTTGAATTGGTATTCTTGTGATTTGTCCTGATGAGTGTGAGATGAAAGTCTTCAACAAAATGTGCTTTTTATCAGCAATACTTAGGTTTTGTACTAACATATGTCTATAAACCTCAGGAGAAATAAAGAACAAGGGGATATAATCACAATATTGAAGTTAGTTTATTCAGAAGCAAAATTAAGGAACAATTCCTCGCTCAATTAAATTGTCACTTCCCTCCAGTTGTAGATGCTATGTCAATGTCCAAACCTATGATGTGTCAAGGGAAAAGGAATACGAAATCAGAAAAGCAATCTTTAATTACAGTTTAACCATTTTTAACTGGATTGAGAATAGGCCTGAGAAGTTGAACAGTCTATTGTTGTTGCTAATGCTCTTAAATTCCAAACTTCCCATATCCTCTGAAGAGTTCACATTTCTCCTCTCATATCTTGGAATTCCTCTTGGGATGTGAGAAGTAGGCATGACTTTAAAGTGCCAGTTTTCTAACAGCTTTCAAATTATTTTAGATGCCGTAAAAATACTTGAGATCTTATTGTCAAGATACCAACAAAATAGCAGAAAATATCTGGAGAATAGATCAAAAACACTTCACTTAGATTAATTTGAAGAATAATTCTAGTCATAAGAATTTTAGAAACGTATGAACATCTGCCAATTGTTATGGAGTGGAAATTGACTTCTTCTGAAAACTAAAACCGAAACACCCAAACACGAGCACCTTGCTCTATAATCTCTAAAAGGAGTGTGAAAAGTAGTTTAACCTGCCTTTCAGGAACTTCTAGTGGTTAAATAAAATAAATGCCTGACACTCACTTTACAATCAACAAGCAATAATTTTTAAAATTTAAATCTAAACAGTGAAAAAATTAACCAAATTATTAATAAACTGAATAAATTCCTTCTAACTACTAACTATTCCCGAATAAAACAGGATTCTAACAGAATGCAGTTCCAATAAGTATAAGTCCCACCCACATGAAATAAAACAAAATAAAGAATTTAGTCTGTCAAAATTATAGCCAGATTATGTGTCTTCCAGAATGCTCTGTGCCTCCTCTGTCAATTCTTCTGTCAGGAATATTAACCAAATGTGCTATTGGTACCTTTAATTTTTCTTAGGTCGTGCTTTCTCTAAGACTTAGAGAAGTCTGTGAAAGCCAGTGATTCTCTCTTGAGAGCTGATAGCTGCTAACTCAGACAGATGGCAGTTACTTAATCTGTCTTTGCCCAACTGTCCCTTCTTTTATACCCTTGATGACATATCAATTTCTTACGGTAGGATTGGTCTTATGCTGTCAAAACCATCACATTTAAATTTAATTGATTTTTGGTATCTAAGGTGCTTGGTTCAAGTTGATTGGCTAAATTCAAAACTTTTTGTGTTGATAACTAAACAAAACTGCTGCTTGGCTGGCTAACTGTATGGCCTTTTGATACAAACGTTTCAATTCAGGTGCTCTCTGTACTTGCAGACTTTCAAGCTGCTCACAGATAATTTTCTTCTACAATCTCTAAGCATAGAAAAAGCACAATCTTTTAAAGGGACCACGCAATGAATTCCCCTCTAGCATTTTACGAACACCAATATTTTACAAACACCAAATTCTAATATCCTGTCCACAATCCACAAATATTCTATCCAATTTGGCAACACAATCTAAACATCTACTTTCCCATCCTAGCCATATTTGATTAGAAAATGAAAAATAAATAGAAATTGCTGGAAAAGTTCAGCAGGTCTGGCAGCATCTGTGAACAGAAATCAAAGCTAATGTTTCTGGTCGAGTGACTTTTCCTCAATTTCTGATTTACAGCATCTGCAGTTCTTTTGGTTTTTAGAAAATGAGAAATATTCAGTGTAAAGGTATAAAAAGGAATATATAATTCAGAATTTAGTCAATAAACAACATTTTGAAAATATCACATTTCTCAGTTTGCAACTCACACTTGTCAGATTTCTTCCAGAATAGTGACATAAATCCAGCATTTTGAACAAAGCAGGTTATTTCACTTGCCCCTACACCTCCTCCCTCACCCCCATGCCAGGCCCGAAGATTACTTTCTATATCAAGCACATGTTCACCTGCACATCTGCCAATGTGGTATACTGTATCCACTGTACCCATTGTGGTTTCCTCTACATTGGGGAAACCAAGCGGAGGCTTGGGGACCGCTTTGCAGAACACCTCCGCTCGGTTCGCAACAAGCAACTGCACCTCCCAGTCACGAACCATTTCAACTCCCCCTCCCATTCTTCAGACGGCATGTCAATCCTGGGCCTCCTGCAGTGCCACAATGATGCCACCCGAAGGCTGCAGGAACAGCAACTCATATTCCGCCTGGGAACCCTGCAGCACAATGTATCAATATGGACTTCACAAGCTTCAAAATCTCCCCTTCCCCCACTGCATCCCAAAATCAGCCCAGCTCGTCCCCTCCCCCCACTGCATCCCAAAACCAGCCCAGCTCATCCCTGCATCCCTAACCTGTTCTTCCTCTCACCTATCCCCTCCTCCCACCTCAAGCCGCACCTCTATTTCCCACCTACTAAACTCATCCCGTCTCCTTGACCTGTCCATCCTCCCCAGACTGACCTATCCACGCCCTACCTCCCAACCTATCCTCTCCTCTCCACCTATCTTCTCCTCTATCCATCTTCAGTCCACCAGCCCATCTCTCCCTATTTATTTCAGAACCTCTCCCCATCCCCCTCTCAGATGAAGGGTCTAGGCCCGAAATGTCAGCTTTTGTGCTCCTGAGATGCTGCTTGGCCTGCTGTGTTCACCCAGCTCCACACTTTGTTATCTTGGATTCGCCAGCATCTGCAGTTCCCATTATCTCTGTCACAGATACCTGTTGTGCTAATATTGTTGGGTTTACAAAGGGTAAAGATTGGTTTGGTTTTCTGTTCAGAGGATCTCAGATAGAGCTTATATATGAAATCAGTTCAAAAAACAATAGAGTTGACCTCAAAAGCAGGTTTAGTTTCTTTCCCAAAAGGAGTTCAGGACAATGCAGGGAACAGGTTACACCATCAGAAGGATTTACTTTGTACAAATCCCAAAACAGGAGAATTTGGTTAAAAATCTGTATGTCATAAGAATTGAGAAAGTTTAGCCTTCTCAGAATTGTGGAAAGTTCATGTCAGCAGACTTCAAAAGGGCCTATCAAATTGCCTCACAGTGCACAGAATAGAAACTGTGAGGAGCCAGTTTTATAGATACTTATGTTGTTGAAATAGGAGTATAATGTTTCTGGACTTGAGTCTCTAATGAATAGCAGAGACAGTTTGGAATTGTATTTTGCTGTGTGTTTTGAGATCATTCTAACTATCTTCTGTTCTTAGATATCTTAGTTTGTTTACTTCTTCTTTTGTGTAATAATTTTCTGTTCTGTTGTTAAGGAAATCCGCAGCCTCATGTGAATGTCTCAGTGATTAGTTTCCATGTTAACTAAACAAAAAAAAACACATGATCTGCCATTCTGAGGTTTGACTTGTCTAACAGAATCACCAACTGAGATTATAACAGGTAGAAGCTTGTGTGTGGGACGTGAATTTATTGTTTAACAATAATTGGTATCTGTTCTAAAGAAATGGGCAGGTGGAGTTACTGGGCATAAGATGTGTGTGTTGTGGTAAAGTTTATTGCTTAGTTTACGTTTTCAAGATGGTTTTGAATGTTGCTAAGATTTTTATCTGGGAGTAGGAGACATAATAGCGCGCTATCTGAAATCTTCATCACTAAACTGAGAGCAGAGAAAATGAAGGTGGAAATAAAATCAGGATCTCACAAGGATTAGGTGCTTAAAGTGATTGCCGAACATTTAAATTCACGGGCAATTTTGAAATTAAGATGTCTTAGCTGGATATGCTAAGTTTTGGTTAGAAATGAAACAATTTGTGAGAGAGGGAAAGAGAGAAGAAGAAATGAGAAGACTTGAATTAGGAAAAGAGAAGAGTGGTGGGCTTGTGGAATTCATTGCCACGGAGTGCAGTGGAGGCCGGGACGTTAGATGCCTTCAGGGCAGAGATCGCCAAATTCTTGATCTCACAAGGAATCAAGGGCTACGGGGAGAGTGCAGGGAAGTGGAGTTGAAATGCCCATCAGCCATGATTTAAATGGCAGAGTGGACTTGATGGGCCGAATGGCCTTACTTTCACTCCTATGTCTTGTGGTCTAAAAGAACAAAGCAATAGAAAGAGACAAGAAAGACTAGAAAAGAACAATGGCGATGGTCAGAAAGTTAAAAAAGCTTGAAACGGAAAAAGATACAATAGAAAATAGAACTTAAAAAGGTTGAACTCTAAATGGATTAGAAAATCACACAACATGACTTAGCCAGAGAAAAGCTTAGAAAGTGGAGGTTGTAGCTTGAAGGATGCTTCTGATTGCAGCAAAGAATTTGATTTAACTAAAAATCTGTGCTTTCTGCCTAAATTTCCTGAGGGTGGAATTAAACGTATTTCATTTGAAAAGGCAGCTGGACAGAGTAAACAAAATATGCTTGGACCATAATGTTACTTGGCGTTTTTCAGGTATGGCTACGAATTTGTAATCTGTAGACCACGCAACTGTTAAAAAGCAACACTAAATGCTTTATGAGCTTGTTCCTGAAGCTTATCAATTAAGATTTATGACTACAAGAAATAAACCTAATCAGATATTGTAGAATTTGCAAAAGGAAAAGAAATTCTGTGGGACCAGTGAAGTTAGAGAAAAACTTTGAGACCGTAAGATAAATCATGATTATGGAAGAATTCAATTCAGTACTACAGCAAACTTCAAGGTTTATTTAGGTGATTGTAGAATATAAAAGATCTGAGTAAAGACACACAAATATTAAAAAGTCCCAGTGGGTAAAAAGACCATGGATAAGCAAAAAAAAAGCACTGTGATTCATTTGTGTTGATGGAAGTGATAAGCAGGAAAATGATTAATAATGTATGGAACTTTGGTTTGACAATCATTAAAGCACCGTAAACATTTCTGGTCTCCATTTTATAACGAGGATTTAGAGGGACTGTGGAAAGTACAAAAAAGATTCATTAGAATTATATCAGAACTGGAACATCAAATCTATCCGGAAGTACTGGAGATGCTGTGGTTTAGACCAATAATAAATCTATAATACTTCTTAAATTTGGTCAATTTAGTAATCGTGCCTTCCAATTTTAGCAAGGTTAATATAATCCTTTGTTCCATTGATGTTTGATACAGATGATCCATTCTCCAGGAGATTATGTTAGGGGCGGCACGATGGCTCAGTGGTTAGCACTGCAGCCTCACAGCACCAGGGACCTGGGTTCGATTCCAGCCTTGGGCAACTGTCTGTGTGGAGTTTGCACATTCTCCCCGTGTCTGTGTGGGTTTCCTCTGGGTGCTCTGGTTTCCTCCCACAGTCCAAAGATGTGCAGGCTAGGTAGATTGGCCATGCTAAATTGCCCGTAGTGTTCAGGCATGTGTGGTTTATAGGGGGATGGGTCTGGGTGGGATGTTCCAAGGGGCGGTGTGGACTTGTTGGGCTGAAGGGCCTGTTTCCACACTGTAGGGAATCTAATCTAATCTAAATTTCACTCAGTTGACTGCAAAAGTCATCCATTCACTTATCATATTGGAACTGGAGGGGAGCAAAGTCCTGGATGAAACGATAGATAAGGCTCTTGAAAGATATTTAAACTACAGTGGTAAGTAAAGGACGAGTGAAGGGACCTGGTGAAAATGAATGAAGTCAGAAGACAAAAAGAATTGAAGATGACAGTTACCTCAGTTTTGAAGTTTTTTTTTAAAAGAGTTAATCAGTACATCTTCACAGCTACTCCAGGAAGGTTAATTTATAATTTTCATTTTGTAGCTTCTTGAACGTTACAGCTGATAACTGATAACTTCACTGTCCATATCTTACAGTGTTTCAAGTCTTGATTTATTTTGCTTTAATGTTTTTCCCCAATTAAAACAAATTCATTCATGTAAGCCTTTCCTTGCAAATGGATCCCAATTTCTTTTCTGACATCCTGCTGACTATATTTAGACATGCGCAGTGATAAATGCATTGAATGACGAAAATTTGCACGTTACAGTGTAGTAAATTGTCTGTTGAAATATTTAGTTAAAAATTCAGGGATTAGAATCAAGAAACAAATGCTGTCTTAGCCAGGGAGGACCACTTGAGATAAGGGATTTTTAAAAAAAGTTGGATGTGTCAATGCTCTGAAAACTATCACAATTATTTGCAAAACTGAAAAGGCCCTTGAGTCTACACCGACGTAACTTCCACTAAAAGCACACTAATCCCAATTTCCTGCACTTGTTCGATATTCTTGAATGTTATGATTTTTGAAGTACTCATCCAAATATTTTTTTCAAGATTATAAGGTTTCCACACTCCATTACCTTCAAAAACAGTGCATTCCAGATTCCCACTACTGGCTGAGTGAAAGAGTATTTTTCCCAAATTCCCTCAACTTCTTGGCCCTTACCCTAAAACTATGCCCTTTCATGATTGACCCCTCAACCAAGGGGAGTAGCTGCTCTCTTTTCACCCTGTCCATACCTCTCATAATCGTATATGCTTCAATCATGTCCCCTCTCAATCTTCTCTGCTCTAAAGAAAACATGATGTGGAGATTCTGGTGTTGGACTGGAGTGGACAAAGTCAGAAGTCACACAGCACCAGAATATAGTCCAACAGGTTTACTTGAAACCACAAGCTTTCGGAGGACTGCTCCTTCATCAGGTGGAGGGAGGCTTGTGACTTCAAATAAGCTTGTTGGACCATATCCTGGTGTCATAGAATCATAAAATCCCCACAGCGTGGAAACAGGCCCTTCGGCCCAACAAGTCCACACTGAACCTCAGATCATCCCACCCAGACCGTCCCCTTGTAACCCACCTAATCTACACTTCCCTGAACACTACAGGGGAATTTATCATGGCCTTTGGTCTGTGGGAGGAAACTGGAGCACCCGGAGGAAACCCAAGCAGACATGGGGAGAATGCGCAAACTCTGCACAGACAGCCTGAGGCTGGAATCGAACCCAGGTCCCTGGTGCTGTGAGGGAGCAGTGCTAACCACTGAGCCACTGTGCTGCCCCAGTGTCATGTGACTTCTGAGCAAAGAAGCAGTTCCAAGCCTAACTAATCTCTCCTTATAGCTCAATTTCTCCATTACAGGCAACATCTTGGTGAACCTTCTCAATACCCCCTCTAATGCTATCGCATTCTTCCTGTAATAAGGTGAGCAGAACTGCACACAGTACTCCAGTTGTGGCCTGACCAACACTCTGTACAACTCCAACAAGGTGACAGGGTGGCTTAGCGGCTAACATGACTGCCTCACAGCACTGGGAGGCTGGATTCAATTCCTGCCTTGAGTGACTGCCTGTGTGGAGTTTCCACATTCTCCCTATTTCTGGGAGCCACAAGAAATGGACGGATAGGGTGGGGAGTGGTGTGTTGGGTGGGATACTGTTTGGAGGGTTGGTTTAGACTTGTTAGGCCAAATGGCCTGTTTCCATACCATAGGCATTCTATGGATTACCACCATGCTCTTATTACTGTATGTCATGACTGATGAAAGCAAGTATCCCCTATACCTTGTTAAGTATCCCAATCATTTGTTCTGTCAGCTTCAGGAATTTGTGAATTATTACATCAAGGTCCCTCTGTTTCAATGTACTGCCATTCATTAAATACACTTTTATCTTGTTTCTTCTTCCAAAGTGCACCACCTCGCACTTTTCAGGGTTAAATATCATCTGCCACTGGCCTGTCCACCTGACCAACCTATATTTGCATATTTCAATAGCACTCTTTTTTTAGTACAATTGTAGTGCAGTAAATTCAATGAGAGATGGCACAGTGGGTATTAAGTAACATATTAACACTTGTTCAAAATTGTTATCATTTACTTATTCCTTATAATGACATATATATTCCAAACTTGACAGAGCAAAATGATTTTACTGGGTAATACTTCATGCTTTTGTTTTGTCATTTGAGAGGTAACAGTATCCAGTCTTATTTATATTCCATTCATCTTAAAGGCAGTATCTTGAGATCAAATTTCCTGTCTAAACCTAAACCTAACATTAAATCTATTTGCAAATAAATTGCACTTTAATTTCCTAACTTTTTTGTCTATTTGTCATAATTGACTGAGAAAAATAGATTGCCAGCTTGTTCAACGCTGCACCACAAACCGATAACAAAAAGATTTTTGTTTGCATGGAATGATGTGGCTTGTCCTTCGACATTTTGTTAGATGCTGTTTCAAATGAAGAAATTACTGCATGAAGGCTCCAAAACACAAGTTACCATGTTCCATGTTTTATTCTGTGTACTTAACTGCAACTGCACTGTTCTCATTGTGAATAATAGGATTTTTATGTACGAAGTGCTACTAGCATAGTAGAGCAGAGTGTACAACGTTATCTCATAACTATTGCTGTGTTTGTTTTCAATATGATACAGCAGTCCACAGTGATGCAAAGTCCAAGATTCCATGACTACAGTACTAAGTTACATGAAGCCATGAAGCAGTAGTCGCCCACATTGTTTTTCAGAAGAAGCACTGTATTATCAGTGTATATTTTAATCGATCTGTGCATGCTCTGCAGTGGATTCGATTTCCACATTACGAAAATACATGAGAAGTTGCAGGGCAGGTGTTGGAATATTGAACATTTAAATTGTTTAAGAGCATATGGTGTCACACTTTTCTACATTGACGGGATGTGGTTTCCTGGGTAGGTGACGTAAGGGTGGTAAAAGCCTGGTGTAGCTGTTTGTTGAAGGATATCTGATCAAGAGCCTTTGCAAAATCATTTGGTGATCTGGTGGTAAAACAAAAACCAAACGAACGGTGGATACTGTAAATCAGGGACAAAAATAAAGTCGCTGGAAAAGCTCAGCGGGTCTGGCAGCATCTGCGAAGGAGAAAACAGAGTTAATGTTTCGGGTCCAGTGACCCTTCCTCAGAAAGGTGATCTGATGGTGACTTGTTTTCAGAAATTTTAGATTTATTACACTGTTGCCAAATAGCTCAAGGTTATAACAAAGCATATTTACTGAAACAATAGATGGGAAAACAATTACAGCTGCATAGGATTTGAGCCCCCAAAAAATAAGTACAGAATTGTTATACACAATTAATCTGCACCTGTTTCTTCCAAAGGGTACAGATGGTAGCGCAAAACAAAATTCGGTGTCAAGTAGCTGCACACTTGAGTACTGAAATTAAGTTCATTAAGACTAGAACCAATTAAAGCTTGCCTGTATTACATAAAGCTGGCCTACATCTCTTAAAGTGAAAATGTATTCTGGCTGATGCAGTGTCTAGAAAGTGAATCATAATTATAAGAGTTTTTGTTTCTATATTCATTAACAGGATGAGGGCATTGCTGGCTGGGCAGCATTTATTGTCCATGCCTCATTGCCCAGAGAGCTGTTCAGAGTCAACCACATTGCTGTGGGTCTGGAGTCACATGTCGACCAGGTAAAGATGGCACTTTCCTTCCCTAAAGGACATTAGTGAACCAGATGGGTTTTTCCAACAATAGATTCATGGTCATCATTAGACCCTTAATTCCAGATATTTATTGAATTCAAATTCCACCAGCTGCCATGGTGGGATTAGAATCCTGCTCCCCAGAACATTATCTGGTCTCTGGATTAACAGTCCAGCGATAATACCAGTAGGCCATTGCCTCCCCTAATTGTACCATTGCTGAAAAAGCTTACTCCAACATTCTAAGGGTGCACTAAAAGCTTTAACAGAGGAAATCAAAAGAGGGTTCATAAAAGAGGCCAGGAGACTCTAAAATAGAAATTATACTGGCTGTGCTATCAAATTGCCATTTCAGTCAATACCAGTGGAATAATCCAAAGGATCTGAATGCAATATCACAAGAAAGTCAATGAACTTTCGCAAGTGCAATATCCTTATACAACTGCACTAGTCCTCTGCTGGTGCTCAATTGCTACAACCTCACTTACCCACATGGAATTTCAAACAATTATGACCGCTACATAGCATTCAGAGCCTTATCTTATCCTCACACAAGTTCTACTGCAGAATGCTCAGATGAGGACTTTGACGAGATGGTACAGTTTCGTGAATGGGCAGTTAGAATGGTTTTACTACTGCACTCGGACTAGTTTGCCATGGATAGGCTGGCCACACAGAGGCTGTGCTAGTTGCATTCTCCCTCCTCAGTTGGTCATTGACTATCTGACAGCAACATTGTGTACTAAGCAGACCACCATAAATCTTAACACACTCTTCAAGGTATTGTAGTGCTCCTTCAGAGCAGACATATTGATTTCAACATGCTAACGGTCCATTTGATCACGTAGTAGTGGGGTTTTCACAATACCCATATAGCGCATGTGCACAGGTTATACATTGTGATCATGAGCCCTGTGTCAGTAGCTAACATTTGGTTGTGATAGTTCAAATGGAAATGGGAATTGGAATGCACAGAAAGAAAATATCATGATTACTGCTGATATTGTGGAACTGACCTCCATAATAGCTGGTTTATAACCATACCCAGTGTAAGCATTGAACTGTAATTCCCAGCAGTTGTGACACGTCTCAGAGTTCTAGAGAACCTGCAAAGTGACATAGGTGATATGATCAGTACGGCGAAGCTGATTCTACACTCTGCCTGCTTCTCACTGCCAACAGAACAAGATATTTTCCGCAGAGACACTCAGGGATCTGCCATATGCATCTGTAGGCAGAGAATAAAGTGTTGGAAATATTGCCAAATCTAACTTTGAAGAATGTTCAAATCCATGATGAATTTCACAACTACTTGCAACGTAGTCCTTAACTTCCTGAGATTGCAATTGCAATTGCAAATTTTAACCAGCTTAGTGAAACAGGTACCGTTTCTCAATGGTGCTGAAGTAGGCGAATCGCTGAATGTTCTCAGTAGTTACGTCTCTAACTGAGAGACTATCTACCCTTCCTCTTGCCGCTTGTCCTGCAATGCTACTTATGTTCGTATTCCTTGTCACGTTGTTGTCAAAGTGAGGTTGCAAGTAATTTCATTCATGTATGAGAGCAAGTTTGTTTTGTGTAGAACTCTTCAAGCAGGACAAAGCACCTGCCAAGCACTGCCAAATACTTTAGCAACTTCAAAAAAAAATGTACAAACTACCAAATACTACTACAAATTCGGTTACAGCCAGGAGGAATTATCTAGTAACTAATCAGAGCTTTAAACAGTACTGGAGGGTATTTTTTCTGCTGACGAATGCATGTTTTGCTGTTAAGTATTTAGGAAATGGTACTAGCTGGAATGTTAAGCTCCAAAATGTCAGCATTGCTGTCAAACTGATGTTAGATACTGAATACATCATTATCTGCTGACTCTGTATAAATTTCCAGTGCATGCTTCTTGCATCAATACCTTAACCATGATGGTATTTGGTGAAATTCGCAGCACAAATGTACATGCTAGCTATGGATACCGTGTTGGAAGCAAAACAAGACATATTTTGTCAAAACAAATTGACAGAAAGAGGTCCAACAGAGCCAAATTTTGCTCCCGAAGATTTTAGTCTTATGAACCCATGAATCTACAGAACTCCAGTCATTCCCAGTATGCTTTGATAGGTCCTTCATAATGGCATTAGAAGAGGGCAATGTGCTGACACGTCCCATAATGCATAGCGAAGAACAACAGAACACCAGGTTAAGATTCGGCATTGTACTTGACATCCTATGAGGTTAGTTTGTTATTCTGAACAACTCATTACGTGCAGTAAAGACAATAGTTTGAAAACGTGTCTATTTTATGGTCCTGCTGTCGAATTTGCTGTGATGCTTTCTATCGTCAATTTTACGCTAGCATTCCCCATCAAGGGGCACAGAATAATGACCTCCTAGGTCACAAGTGCTTATCAATCATGAGGAAATGAAAAGATCTTAGCTTTGCTTTGTTCAGTAATTGTGGAATCTCACTTGCAATTGAATTTTGGGATATTTATTTAAAAGTAAAGTGTGAGACCAACAATATGTAGGGCATTTACGAACTATTCTGATAAAAATTCTTGATGTCAGTGCAATAATTTTTCCAACTCATGGCTCTGAGCTACATTTATTAAATGAAAGTTGTATTTTAATTGAAATCGTTCAATTTGTTGATGCAACTAGCTATTTCTGTACTTGTTAGATGAAAGTTTTCTGTCAATCCCTTGGCAAGTTTCAATGAATTTCAAGTATATTTTGTTTTAAACTCATTTAACATATATTTATTGGTCCATGAAAAATGAGAAGTGGACAAGGAAATGGGATTGATGAGAAATTGTCAGTGGTGCTATAATATCCTGATTGATTAGAATCAGTTGCAGCAGAACTTAGAAAATAATTAAAACAAGAAGCAAAACCAAATACCTAACGTCTATATTGAAAACAATTTCCATCTAACATCTGTAAACTTTGATATTAAGTACTCTGTCTCTTCAGACCAAAGCTCTTATCTCTTCCAGACTCTCATGGGCTTTTGATATGCTTTCAGCTGAGGTGAGCAGATTCACCCTCCATCACTTTCTTCACTCTCATCACCATGACTGGCACACAAGGCAGCAGTGTGCAGGATCAACAAGATGCACTTCAGCAACTCAATTTGTGTTTTTTAGCACCTGCCAAACCCACAACCTCTACCACCTAGAAGTTAAGTGAGTATATCTCTGAGAATTCTAACATCTATAGTTCTCCTCCAAGCCCACACCATCCTGAATTGGAACGACATTGTTGTTTGTGGGATCAAAATCCTGGAACTCCCTCCCTAACAGCACTGTGGGCATACCAACACCAGTTAAAGTGCACTGATTCAAGAAGGTGGCTCACTACCATCTTCGCAAGGCAGTCAGGAATAAGCAATAACTGCTGAAAAAGTGAAGCTCATGTTTCAAGAACTGTTTAAATAAACTCTTGCAATTGCTCAAAAACATTGGGCAAAGAAAGTTCAAGTCGTTGAGCCCCCAGTTCTTCATCCAATCGTGACAGAAATTCCATACTTTTTAGTCTTGGAACAACCATTAAGCTGCAGGACTTCAAAATGGGCTGGCAAGGACTGTACCATCAAAATATTTCCGGAACCCATTATTGTTCAATGACATGTAGAAGTTACTGCCTATTTCTCGTGCAAGATACTATTTCTGATTATGGCCTCTTTTTCAGAAAGACAGATATAACTCCAAGACACATTTTCACTTCAAAGATTTTCATGATCAATTTCTACACCCAGTGAGCCAAATGCCTGACTGTGAAGTCAACATACATCAGTTTGAACAGAACTGGAAACACTATTTTACAGAGAATAACTATCAAGTCAACTCAAATTCAATAGTTCTGAAAAATGCTGATAATTTCCTAACTTTTTTCCCAATCTTGCTCCTTTTCTTTCCTCTTCTGAAGGCATTAACTCTTAATATGAATTCACATTAACTGAAATAAATAAAAAAAACCCGGCATTTATTTAGTACCTTGCACTACCTGAAGATATTCCACAAAGTATTTTACAGCCAAAGAATTGTTGTTTCTAAAAAAAAGTGGCAGCCAATTTCCACACAGCAAGTTCCTACAAACAGTAAAGAAATAATCACCAGTTATTCGGTTGCAGTGATATTGATTGCAGAATAAATTTTCACCAAATATAGTGTGGGAAAATGTAAAGTTGTTCAATTTAGCAAGAAGAACAATAAAGCAAAGTATTATTTAAACAGAATGACGGCAGAATTCCAAGGTGCATAACAATTTGGGTGTTCTGTATGAGACACAAAAATTAGTTTGCAGATAAAGCATGTAATCTAGAAGGCTAATGAATTCCTGTCCTTTTAGTAAGACAGGAATTGAACATCAAATATGTTACGCTTCACTTATACAGGGAACTAATGAGACTTCACGAAACTTTGGTTTCCTTCTTTTAAGAAAGGATGCAAATACATTGGAGGTGGTTTATAGGTGTTTTACTCGATTGATACCTGTAATGAGTGAATTGTGTTTAGAAGATAGTTGGAAAGCCTGGGCTTGTTTCCATGGGTTTTTAGAAGGGTAAGGGGTAACTTGATTGAAATGCAAGAGATTCTAAAGAACTTGAAAAGGTAGATGTGGAAACAATGTTTCCTCTTCTGGATGTATCCAGACCTGGAGGACATCCTTTTAGGAGAGAGAAGAATCTCTTTCTCTCAGAGGATTATGAAACTTTGGAACTCTGCCTTAAAAGGCAGTGAAAGCAGAGTAATCGCACACTTTTAAGACAGAAGTCATCAGATTCTTGTTAGACGAGAGAATCCAAGATTATTCAGGTCAGATAGAAGTGTGCAATTCTCAACAGAATACCTAAAATCTTATTAAATGGCAGCACTGCTTTGCAGGAGGGTTGGGGGGGGGGGGCGCAGAAACAGGGACTGTCTAATTATGCTCTGATTTGTTAAGTTTGTATGCTTGTAGGAGAGAAGAGAGCTCCCCTTCTCTTCTTTGAACAGTGCCACAAAATGTTTCACGGCCAGCTAATGAGGCAAATGGTTTTGACTTCACGTTTCATCCAAAGGATACTTTCAACAAGGCAGTGCTCTTTCAGTATGGTATCATCCTGCAGTATATGCTTAAGTCTCTGGAGGGCAATTTCTAAGTCAGAACTGAATGTGCTAACAAGTGAGCCACAGTTGACAGATAATGTGTTGGCCCAGGTCTCGAGTACATTATGTAAGTCACCATACTCCATGGTTGTAAGTAGGGGTTGCAAAGTCTCAGCTGTGGGGAGCACCACAGCCATGCTTCCCATGTCTTTTATTGACATCTACATCTGTGTGCTAACAGCAACAAACACAGTTCTGCACAAATAATAGGCAAAATTTTCAAATTTAAAACAGTAATATATTCATTAATAGTTCTCCAATTCTGTAGAGGTCTCAGCATCCTCCAATTCCGGCCTCTCTCACTTCCCTGATTTTAACTCTCTGCCATTGATGTCCTTTCTTTCAGGCTCCTCTACCTCAAAAATGGAATTTGTTCCCTAGATTTTTCCACTTCCTTTTCCTTTAAAGGAGTCCTGCAAATCTTCCTCCGTCCTGTCCAAATACATTATACGGTTGCAATGTCATTACAAGTAACATTATATCTGGTCTGTGAATTTCATGTTTACTGCCTGTCTCAATTCACTGTTTTGAGGTTCAAAAAGATCAAAGTAGATTCGGGATTTGTCAACATTCTCCCTGATGTATAGCATATCTTCCACTGTATATAAATCTTCTCTTGCTGTCCACACAGTCAGACTGTAGCTGTATTAAAGTAAGATTGCTGAATTAGAATAGACAAACAATATAGCAGTGCTGCATTGTCAATTAAAACACATCAACATAAAATGTTATTATATCATATGGACTTGATAACAGACTACTTAATACAACATTTATTCGTCTGGACTTTGTGATGCATGGATGCAAATACATTTAAGATCATTTTACATTTGTCTTGTCTCTATCACCTTCTATAAGTCAGACCATAAGATATAGGAGCATATTTCTTTAGGGCAGCATGGTGGCTCAGTGGTTAGCGCTGCTGCCTTCCAGTGCCAGGAACCTGGGTTCGATTCCACCCTTGGGCAACTGTCTGCATGGGTTTCCTCCAGTTTCTTCCCACAATCCAAAAATGTGCAGACTAGGTGGATTGGCCATGCTAAATTGCCCAGAGTGTCCAGGGATGTGTATATTAGGTGGTCAATAGGGGGATGGGATGCTCTGAGGTTCAGTGTGAGGTTCAGAGGTTGGGCCAAAAGGCCTGTTTCCACACTGTAGGGATTCTATGAATTCGGCCATTTGGTCCATCAAGTTTTCTCCGCCATTCACTCATGGCTGATACGTTTCTCAACCCAATTCTCCTGCCTCCCCCGATAATCCTTGATCCCTTTACCTATCAATAACCTATTTATCTCTCTTAAAGCTACTAAATGATTTGGCCTCCACAGCCTTCAGCAGCAATGAATTCTGCTGATTCACCATCTTCTGATTGAAGAAATTCCTCCTCATCTCAGTTCTAAAGGGCCGGCCCATCACTCTGAGGCTGTGTCCTCAGGTCCAAATGTCTCCTACAAGTGAAAACATCTTCTCCACATCCACTCCATCATCTAAACTCCACTGAGTATACACCCAGAGTCCTCAACTAGGCGTCCCTTGTCTCTGACACGTCCTTCACTCCTGGGATCATTATTGTGAACCTCCTCTAGACCCCATCCAAGGCCAGCACATCCTTCTTCAGATATGGGACCCAAAACTGCTCACAATATTTCAAATGCTGTCTGACCAGATCCTTATTCAGCCTCAGTAGTACATCGCTGCTCTTATATTCTAGCCCTCTTGAAATGATAGATAACATTGTATTTGCCTTCCTACCTACCATGTGAACGTGCACGTTAGTCTTAAGAGAATCCTTCACAAGGACTCCTAAATCGCCTTCATGCTTCAGATTTCCAAAGCTTTTTCCTATTTAGAAAGTAAACTAAGTCTCTTCCTACCAAACAGCATGACCTCACAATTTTAAAAATTAATGCTAAACAAACAAAAACAAAATCAAAGAACTACGGATGCTGGGAATCTGAAAGAAAAACAAATTTCTGGAACTCAGCATGTCTGGCAGCATCGGTGGTGAACAAAACAGTGTTAATGTTTCAGGTCCAGTGACCCTTCTACTGTTAACATTTTGGGTCTAGACAGCCCTCTTGAGAGAATTCTGAAGGAGGGTCTCTAGACCTGAAACATTAACACTGTTTTCCTCTCTCCTCAGTGCTGCCAGACCTGCTGAGTTGTTCCAGGAATTAGTTTTTGTTTAAAAATTAATATCCTGCTCTTTGGTTTCCCTCTTTCCCATCATAATTTTGAATAAAGTTAGACTTGGATGCAAAAGAAAAATGAAAAGAATCAAAAATGTTTGAAATGTGAAATCTACTGAAAGAAAAGACCTCTGGAATTTAATTCAGCTAAACAGTTCTTTTACCTTTCTGATTGCTCCAGCAACCAAGACAGCTGTGGCCAGGATGGACGAACCAATGCTGCTCTAACTGGGAACGTTACTGGTTGACTGAGTGGCTGACAAATTTGCTCCATCTCCTTCACCATCTCCCAGGTGTAAACTTATATGAAGAAGCAAATTTAATTTTAAAGATGTCGCTGGTTTCAGATCATGCTTACATGTTCCTTAAGACGGTTTAGGAGCTAAAGGATAATTACAGAATTTTAAGAACAAAAAAGACAAAAGAAGTAAGTAGCTTCTTCATTGGAGAAAAATGTCACAATGTAATTCTAGTCCCTCATCAGTAATAGTCCTGCAACACATCCACTGCAGGACGTTAGTTATAATATAACAGGTTTACAAGGTTCTAATTTAAAATGTGGACATAGGAATTTATAATTGGAAGAATTAATTGTGTGAGTGTACACCTATACAAGACAATTCACACAGGTACAAAAACAGAAGTTGCTGGAAAAGCTCAACAGATCTGGCAGCATCTATGAAGAGAAATCAAAGTTAACGTGGGTCCAGTGACCCTACCTCAGAGCCCAATCCAAAACATTAACTTGATTTCTCTCCACAGATGCTGCCAGACCTGCTGAGCTTTTCTGGCAGGCAATTTTTGTTTTTGTTTCTGATTTACAGCATCTACAGTTCTTTTGGTTTTACTTCATGCAAGTAGATCAATTTGCTTTAAAAAGATGAGGCTGTACCTAGATACTGAAGACGATTACCAGGATTTGTCAATGAATGTACATAGTTTTGCTCCAAATACCATTTGTACAACTGTGTGACAATGGCTAAAACTTGTGATTTCTCAAGACATAATGAGATAATACATTAAGACTTATTAACTGTGCACAATTTTTGACAATGTTCAATAAGCAGTAACCCACCACTTTAATCTTTCAATCAATCCCATTTCTAAAATAATGTCAGAAGCATGGGTTCATCCAACTCTAGCCTCTTGTGCATCTCCAATCACCTGTCCTGGTCTTGAACTCTGGAATTTTTTTCTTCAAACTTCCTCCCTCTCTTCTTTAAATACCGCAAATTAAGTACATTGAAGATATTTCAAGATGGCGCTAGAGTGGGCGACATTTTACCAGCTGCCTACAGCACATCTTACATAGCTTATAATTGTTCTGTTTTTCTAAATCTCAATTGTAAGTCCATCAAGATTACTAACAATGCTCTCTTAAATCTACTTTATGGTTTAAAGATTCTACAACTGACAAGGCTCAACTACAGACGCTGCAACTGCAAGTCCAGAAGGATTAATGGCCTACCCGTTTCCAACAAACCCAGAGATAACAAGGTGTAGAGCTGGATGAACACAGCAGGTCAAGAAGCATCATAGGTGCAGGAAAGCTGACGTTTCGGGCCCAGGCCGTTCTTCATTCTCATTTTCTGAAGAAGGGTCCAAGCCCAAAACGTCAACTTTCCTGCTCCTATGATGCTGCTTGACCAGCTGTGTTCATCCAGCTCTACATCTTGTTATCTCAGATTCTCCAGCATGTGCAGTTCCTACTATTCCGGCGAGCCCAACCTTCTTATGGAAACCCAGAATGGAGGCTAGGCCAGCATAGGAACAAGGCCTGACCTCATGCTGACCTGCAATCTGGAAGGCCTGACCAAACCGGCCACAACATCCCCTGGAATGCACTAGGCCCCAACTGGTACCCAGGGCCCCAACAGGTGCACACAGTTACCTCCTGAAGCCGGAGACTTTCCTCACTGATGCAGAGTAGCAACCAGCTACTCAGGAAACGTGGGAGACATGCTGAACTTCAGGTTTGACTGAAGCTTTGAGGTTTCAAGCCCCTCCTTCCCAACATACTCCTAGCAAATGTTCCAACTATTGAAAACAAGATGGATGAACTTAAAGCTGGGCTCACCTTCCAAAGGGAATTGACAGATTGCTGTGTGCTCTGTTTTAAAGACATGGCTCACTCCTGCTACACCAAGAAACCCTCAGGTTGTGAGGCACAGTTCACCAAATGGATTGCTCAATGTCCTCAGGCAAGGCAAAGGGCAGTGGGGTCAGCATCCTAATCAACACCTCCTGGTGCTTAGACATGGTGACCCTAGTGAGTTACTGATCCCCAAATCTTGAACATCTTTCAGTGAAGTGCTGTTCCTACTACCACCTCCACTATCCTGACAGCGGTCTACATCCTATCCCAAGTGGAAGTGAAGAGTGCACTTGGAAAAGTATACAAATTTACAAAATAGTTTTCAGACTTGTTCATCGTAGCTGGTGCCTTCACCTAGGCCAACCTCAAGAACGTGCTTCCAAAATATCATCAACACATCTCCAGTTTCACCAGAGGTCTGAACATTCTAGCCTATTACTTAACAACCGAAGATGCCGAGCACTCCAAACCCTGTCTGCATTTTGGAAAATCAGATCACAACGCTATGCTCCTCCTCCTGGCTTACAAGAAATTGAGACATGAGCTCCCAGTACAGGAAGTAGTGTAGTGTTGGTCTGAGACAAAGGGAGGGCATACACAGGACTGTTTAGAATTGGACTGGTCCCTATTCAAGAACTCAGCAGCCAACCTCAAGGAGTATGTCACTACAAACTTCACAAGTAAGTCTGTAGACGACTGCATGCCAAAGAAGTTGATCTGAACCTTCCCCAACCAGAAATCATGGATGAACCAGGACATCCACTCTTGACTGAAGTCCAGGTCTGAGGCTTATAGGTCCCACAACCCCGACCTATACAGGAAATCCAAGTACAACTAGAGACACCAAGTGGCAATACCAAACTAAGCTTGAGACCCAGACCAACCACACAGACAGCCATCATTTTGGGGAAGGCTTACATGAAATAATGGGCTATAAAATGAAGTCAAACAGAATCAAACAATACATCTCTACCCGATGAGCTCAATGCATTCTATGCTTGCTTTTGAACAGAATGTCAGTGAAATGATGTCACCTATCCCAACAGTCTGGGATGCACCTTTAGCCATGGTCACTACCACACACGTTGAATTGGCCTTGAAAGTGAACCCAAGGAAAATGACTGTCCTGGATGTAGTTTCTGGCTGTGCACCAAGATCCTGTGTGGACCAGCTGGTGAGAATATTCACAAACATCTTTAATCTTTCTTTACTACAATCCAAAGTCCCCACCTACTTCAAGATGACCACCACCCTGATGCCAAATCAAAATCATGCAGTCTGCCTCAATAGCTATCATCCAGTGGCTCTGATCTCCATAATTATGAAGTCTTTTGAGAGGTTAGACATGGCTCATGTCAACTTCAGCCTACCAAACTGCCTTCATTCTTGGCAATTCACCAACCAGTGCAATAGGTCCATGACAGAGGATGGCCTGGCCCTGGCATCAAAGGAGCAGGTTAGCTGACATTTCGGGTCTAGACCCTTCTTCAGAAATGGGGGAGGGGAAGGGGATTCTAAATAAATAGGGAGAAATGGGGGGGGGGGGGGGGTGGATAGAAGATGGATAAAGGAGAAGGTAGGTGGAGAGGAGGCAGACAGGTCAAAGAGGTGGGGTTGCAGCCAGTAAAGGAGAGTATAGGTGGGGAGTCAGGGAGGGGATAGGTCAGTCCGGGGGAGGACGTCAGGGATGCGGGATGAGGTTAGTATGTGGGAAATGGAGGTGCGGCTTGAGGTGAGAGGAGGGGATGGGTGAGAGGAAGAACGGGTTAGGGAGGCGGGGACGAGCTGGGCTGGTTTTGGAATGAAGTGGGGGAAGGGGAAATTTTGAAGCTTGTGAAGTCCACATTGAAACCCTTGGGCTGCAGGGTTCCCAAGCGGAATATGAGTTGCTGTTCCTGCATCCTTCGGGTGGCATCATTGTGGCACTGCAGGAGGCCCAGGATGGACATGCTGTCTAAGGAATGGGAGGGGGAGTTAAAATGTTTCGCGACTGGGAGGTGCAGTTGTTTATTGCGAACCGAGCAGAGGTGTTCTGCAAAGTGGTCCCCAACCCTCCGCTTGGTTGCCCCAATGCAGAGAAGCCACAAAGGGTACAGTGGATACAGTATTCCACATTGGCAGATGTGCAGGTGAACATCTGCTTAATATGGAAGGTCATCTTGGGGCCTGGGATGGGGTGAGGGAGGTGGTGTGGGGGCAAGTGTAGCACTTCCTGCGGTTGTAGGGGAAGGTGCCAGGTGTGGTGGGGTTGGAGGGGAGTGTGGAGTGGACAAGGAAGTCACGAAGAGAGTGGTCTCTCTGGAAGGCAGACAAGGGTGGGGATGGAAAAATGGGGAGGGGGGGGGGAGTTGCAGTCCTTGAAGAACGCGGACATGTGGGATGTGTGGGAGTGGAATGCCTCATCCTGGGAGCAGATGCGGCGGAGGTGGAGGAATTGGGAATAGGGGATGGATTTTTGCAGGAGGGTCGGTGGGAGGAGGTATATTCTAGGTAGCTGTGGGAGTCGGTGGGCTTGAAATGGACATCAGTTACAAGCTGGTTGCCTGAGATGGAGACAGAGAGGTCCAGGAAGGTGAAGGATGTGTTGGAGATGGCCCAGGTGAACTTGAGGTTGGGGTGGAAGGTGTTGGTGAAGTGGATGAACTGTTCGAGCTCCTCTTGGGAGCAAGAGGCGGCACCGATACAGTCATCAATCTAACGGAGGAAGAGGTGGGCTTTGGGGCCAGTACAGGTGTGGAAGAGGGACTGTTCCATGTAACCTACAGAGAGGCAGGCATAGCTTGGGCACATGCGGGTACCCATGGCCAGCCCCTTTGTCTGTAGGAAGTGGGGGGAATCGAAGAGAAGTCTACATTTGGGACCGCTTTGCAGAACACCTCCGTTCGGTTCGCAATAAACAACTGCACCTCCCAGTCGCAAACCATTTTAACTCCCCCTCCCATTCCTTAGACGACATGTCCCTCCTGGGCCTCCTGCAGTGCCACAATGATGCCACCCGAAGGATGCAGGAACAGCAACTCGTATTCCGCTTGGGAACCCTGCAGCCTAATGGTATCAATGTGGACTTCACAAGCTTCAAAATCTCCCCTTCCCCCACTGCATCCCAAACAAGCCCAGTTCGTCTTCTCCCCCCAGTGCTTCCCAAAACCAGCCCAGCTCATCCCTACCTCCCTAACCTGTTCTTCCTCTCACCCATCCCCTCCTCCCACCTCAAGCCGCACCTCCATTTCCCACATACTAACCTCATCCCGCCTCCTTGACCTGTCCGTCCTCCCCAGACTGACCCATCGCCTCCCCACCTATCTTCTCTTGTATCCATCTTCGGTCCACCTCCCCCTCTCTCCCTATTTATTTCTGATCACTCTCCCCATCCCCCTCTCTGATGAAGGGTCTGGGCGCAAAATGTCAGCTTATGTGCTCCTGAGATGCCGCTTGGTCTGCTGTGTTCATCCAGCTTCACACTCTGTTATCTCAACTCCAAGACGTAGGTTTTAGCTCCTGCCTCTGTAACCGGATCTGCAATTTCCCTCCATAGGCCACAATCAGGAAGAATAGGCAACATCAGTGCCTTGCAAGGCTGTGTACTCAACCCCTATACTTCTCATACATTCACAACAAATTGTGGCCAAATTCCACCTGCAACTGCATTTAGAAGTTTGCTGATGACATCACCATTATAGGTTAGATCTCAAATAATGATGAGACAGACTACAGAAAGAAACTGAGTGTTTGGCGGCATGGTGTAAAGACAACAATCTCACCAAAAACATCAGCAAAATGAAGAAGCTGGTCATTGATTTCAGGAAGCAGAGTGGAGAGCACTCCTCTGTCTGCATCAACTGTACGGAGGTGCAGATAGTCGATAGTGACAAGCTCCTGAGCGTGATGATCACCAACTAACTGTCTTGGTCCAACCAAGTTGACACAACAGTCAAGAAAGCAGACCAGTATCTCTACTTCATCAGGGGGCTAATGGCATTTGGCATGTCTATTATTACTAGATTTTTAAAATAAAGGTTATTATTAATTTGGAGAGGTTCAGGAAAGATTTTCCGGGATGTTGCCACAATGCTGGGTTTGAATTATAAAGATAGGATAGGATTTCTTTTACAGGAGTGTAGGAGGCTGAGGGGTGACTTTAAAGAGGTTTATAAAATCATGAGGGGTTTAGATAAGGTGAATAGAAAGGACCTTTTCCCTAGGGTCGGGGAGCTCAAAACTACAGGGCATATTTTTAAGGTGAAAGGGGAAAGATTTTAAAAGGATGTGAGAGGCAACTTTTACACAGAGCGGTTCATGTGTGGAATGATCTGCCAGAGGAAGTGGTGAATGCAGGTACAATTACAACATTTAAAAGACTTTTGGATAAGTACACGTGTAGGAAAGAATTGGAAGGATATGGGCCAAATGCATGTTTAGTTGGACTAGTTTGGCATGTGGTCGACATGGATGAGTTGGACCAAAGAGACTGTTTCTGTGCTGTATGACTCAACGTGTTAGACGTACATATTTGACTGTCTATGTCCCCAATGTATACAGACGGGGTTGGTGACACTGCTGTCTTGTAGACCATGAGCTTTATGTCAGATTTGAAATCTTTGTCATCAAACACATTGGCCGTTTGAAAAACAAAGACTGCGCTAGTGTAAAGACAGTGAAGGTGAATTTCATTATTGATGGTTGCACTTGATGAGAGGAGGCTCCCAACGTAGGGGAATTGATTCACATTGGCCTGTGGCTTGCCATAGATCTTGATAGTTGGGAGGCAGTGTTGTGCAGTGGGAGCAGTCTGGTAGAGAATCTTCGTCTTTCAGATGTTTTGACTCAGGCCCATTCTCTCATATGCCTCAATGTATGCACTGATGAAGCACCATCTACATTCAACAGCTCAGCAATTGAAGTAGAGGTGGTACTGGTTCTCAAATGGAGATGATGCAGTTTGAAATTTTATACTCCTCCTGTAATGGGCCTTATACCAGCAGAATATCCTGGATATGGGATGGAGTGTTGAGGTAAGTAGGACAAAGAGTTGCTGTGATGTCTCAGTCTTGTTGACTCTATTTGCATATCTATGGGGTCTGTGATGGATAAACTGGTGAAGATCATTGCTTGAAAGTTGTTGTGCAGCACAAAAGGATGGTTTGAATTTCTGTGGACAACCAAATTTGAAAAAGCTCCATAGTCCCCCTCAGTTGATAGAGCGAAAACCCAAAGGTAAGGTCCAAGAAGGCCATGTACAGAGATTGCTGCTACTTTCTACATATTTTCTTGGATTTGTCTTACTGTCAACATTAGGCTCACTATTCCTCTTGATAGACAGAGTCCACATTGTGACTCTTGTAGGACCTCATCAACCACTGGGAGGTAGTGATTGAGAAGAATTTTTGCAATGAATTTCCCTTGTGGAGGAGGGAATACCACAATCAATCTTTCTTCCTTACATAAGTTACAGCTTTTCAGCGATGCTCCAGATTGGTCTTTTCCAGAATGTGGGAGATGAGGCCATGGATACAAGCCAAGATTATGTGTCTGCTTTATTTTAGAATTTCAGCAGGAAATCGATTTGCACAGGTAGCCTTCTTGGTTTCTGGCTGCTGTACTTCTCTCAATCCTGCACCATACTCACCATGGAGAACACAGCGTGCCTTCCTTTGGAAGACAAGACAGTAATTAACCAAGGCTTGAGTAGAATTCCCTTTGGTCTCATTGCTTCTAGGGTTGAGACGTAAACACTGACAACTATGGTGTACTGTTTCTGCTTTATGGCAAGCTGAATGGTATGAAGCATTCACTGACCTCATGTGGGGCTTGATGAGAGTTTGTTTTATGGCAAAACAATCCAACAGAATCAGCAGTTTTCCTCAAATTTATCCTTCCAGATGATGATGTAACTGCAACTTTTTTTTAGAGATTACCTTCTCCTGTCCATTGTCTCTCACTCAGGATAACAATGACAATGACAATGTCACAACTCAGGAACGATAACACTAGTGCAATATTTACCTCTGTAGTTGCTGGAGTTGCCTATAAGCATCCTGATGTTCTAGGCTCCAAACTTAATTCTGAAGGAATGGAAGGTGTGTGAGCTTGGGTTCTTTTAATGTCAGCTGGGTCTGCACTGCAAAGTCTTTGCACAATGGCTAGGAAAGCTGAAACAATGGGAAATAAAGCACCACTGCATACATGGAGACAAACGCACACACGTTATTGACCCTGATTATTCCCATCCTAGGTGTTCACAGTTCTATTTGCTTTCGGCCAGTGTCAAAACAAAGGCACTTCATATCATTCTGTTCTGGCAATTTCAGCAAAGGAACATTGCTGACACAGTCACAGAATCATACTGCACAGAACCAGATCCTTTAGCCTAACTCGTCTGCACCGACCTGACATCCCAATCTGACCTATTTGCCAGCATTTGCCCAGATCCCTCAAACCCTTCCTATAAGTATACCCACCCAGATGCCTATTAAATGTTGTAATTGTACCCAACTCCATCACTTTGTCTTACAGCCCATTTCTTAAACCACCCTCTGCATGAAAGAAATACCTCTCAGGTTCTTTTAAAGTTTTATTCTGTCACCTTAAACCTATGCCCTCTAGTATTTGTCTCCCCCACCCTAGTTAAAAAAAACTTGGCTATTCGCAATATCCATTGTCTCTCATGATTTTATAAACTTCTATGGAGTCACCCTTCAAGCCTCCGACATTCCAGAGAATAAAGCCCCAGCTTATTCATCCTTACCCTACATGACAAACATTCTAGTCCCAGCAACAGCCTTGAAAAATTTTCTGCACTCTCAAGTTTAAAATCTTTCCTACTAAAAAGCAACCAGAATTTTAGGCAGTAGTCTAAAAGTGGCTTGACCAATGTTCTATATAGTTGCAATATGACATGCCAGTTCCTAGACTCAATGTCCTGACCGGTTTGCATACTTCACAAGAAGTCAAATCCTCTCCTGTACTGACACCAACAATTGGAGAGGAAGTGTTAGCCCTGGTCCCTAGGAATGAGGTAGGCTAATCATATCAAGTGGCAGCGGGGCAACCTTTAGAGCATGATGATCACTGTATCATAAGGTTTGGGATGACATTAGTAAGGGACAATGGACAATCGACAGACATTTACAGTACAGGAGGCCATTCAACTCATCATGTCTGCATTAGTTAACAAAAGCCTGACTACATTAATCCCATTTTCCAGCTCTTGGACCATTTTGCTGGATAGCAAGGTAAACAAATATTTACACACTGCTTAAATGTTACTAGAGTTTCTGACCAAAGCACCCTGTAGGCAGCTGACTCCCAACCCTCACCAGGTGAAAACATTTCTCCTGGACTCTCGTCCTAGCCTCCTCTGAACTAACCCACTTTTGTCTTTGCTGTTACTCATCCTATCTCGAATAATTAGCTCTAGAAGTTTCAACACTCCCTTTAGCTAAAGTAACTCGTCTGTAATTGCTGGGATTATTCTTACAAACTCACATGAACAAGTAATGTTTGCAATTCTCCAGTCTTCTTGGGCTTTGACTGAGTCCAGAGAAGGCTGAAAGATTATGGCCAGTGCTCCTGTAAATGCCACACTCTCATCCTCCAAAATCCTTGGATGCATCTTGAGAAGTGCCTTGTCAACTTTGATTGTTAATAATCCATCCATAGCTACTTCTTATTTAATTGTGAACCCTTCTAGTGACACAATGGCCACTCTGTCACAACGGCCTGAGGTGCATTTTATAAAGATGAATGCACGGTAGTTATTTAAACCACAGCTATGCCCCCGCCTCCATCTGTAAATCCCCATGTTGGTGTCTGAATGGCCTTACTCCTCCTTGAACCACTCTCTAACTGCTGATATGCCGCCTGTAGAAGATTTTGAGATTTTCCCTTATGTTAGCTGCTCATCTTTTCTCATTGTTTCTCTTTGCTATTATTTGCTTTTTCACCTACCCACTAAGCTTTCAGCACTCCTGTTGACTTTCAATTGTATTTTCTGCCTTACACACATGATAAACATATGTTTTCTTTCAAATGTTAACTTCTACTTCAGCTGTCATCCAGGGAACTCTAGATTTGTTTGTCCTACCTTTTCCATTAGAGAGAATATAGTTCATCTGTATCCAAACCATCTGCTCTTTGAAGATGGTTGTAGGGGCGGCCTGTACCTGACCACATTAAGCAGCCAATGCCTGCTCACAAGACGGCAGCCTGTTCACACAGTGAAATACAATGTACAATGATACGTTTGAACAGAACTGCTAGAAGGTCAGTAAAAGAATGCTGTACGCTCCCATCCGAGACAGTTGTGACAAAAGGAAGCCTTAGGACAGATAAGTGACCAATTCCAGCTTATTAATGAAAGGATGATTGCCCTAGTAAATGAATAACATATGGCATTGGATTAAGTCCTCAAGCCACTGCAATGGTAGCAGCTGGAGTTATTTCATATTAAATAGTTGCCTCTTTGAAGCTACGTGCAATATTAAATAGTTTCTAGCTAAAAATGCTCTAATCATAGAAGTTGGTCTCAATACATAATCAGAATATAATACAAGCCTCAAAAAAAAGTTAAGTTTAGATGAGAAGTTTAACAGGCCTTGAGAGATGCCTTCTCTTATGCCCCGAACAAGATAGATTGCTTACAACCCATAAAATACAAAATACTAACAGTAGATGCAGTTGTACAATGTTACACTTTAACTTATAACAGAAGTTAGCTTTAACTAACTGCTATAAAGTTAACTGACTTTTTTAATATTATGTAACTGGGATAGTAGGAAACTAAGAGTGACTGAATTTGACAAAACAAAGCACCAAAATGCAAGGGGTAATAGAATTTGAGTTGTCCTTTCAGAGAAACAACCCTGAGAAAGGCCCAAAGGAGCATAGCCATTAAACATTTGGAATGCGAACGAACAGGATGCACAGCAAGATCCCAAGGCCTAGGGATGACAATGTCTAGCTAACGCCATAAGATCACTGCACCTTGCCACTTCTTCCTTTCAATCCAAAAGGTCTCTGATTGGCCTTTGAGCTTTGACAAAGGAGATGACATTTCACAGTTGATGCCTGTTGCGACTTTACAGTGAGTTAAATGTGTGCAGCCAGATGACAATCTCGAATTGGCTGTTGTGAATCAGAAACATTTCCATGGCTGGAATATGCTTACAATCTTTTCTGACAGTCCAATCTTTGCAGAATCAGTGCATGCAGATGACTCACTTGAAAAGGAATTTGAATGGCTGGGCTTCAACCTCCTAGCCTTAGTTAACCTTCCCCCAAATAAAAAGAAATTTGGCTTTTTGTTTGGAAGATAGCTCTGCACATGTTTCGTACGGGGTCCCTTCAACTCTAGGTATAGGGTTGCAGATGGTGAGGAAAGGTTACTGGCTCTGTGATTAAAATTTTGTCTGCAACCCTGTCTACAACACATTCTGTATTCACATATGTTGCACATTTTACGGGCGATTTTCTGAAACACAGTCTTGTACCAGTCCGTGCAAAAATGATTTCCTCAGATTGTAGTTGAGTTTAGAATAACTCCCAGCTGTGTGTGACAGGATTCAAAGGAAGAGATTCAAACCAGGCTGCCAGTAAAAAAACAAACACATCTAGTTGTTTTGAATATTCATTGAAAGATAGAAAATAGGAGCAGGGGTAGGCCATTCTGCCTATGAAATCTGTTCTCCCATTCAATATGATCACGGTTGGCCATCCTACTCAGTACCTTGGTCCAGCTTTCTCCCTATCATAGCTGTCCACAGATGTGCCCATCATTGATTAGATGTCCCACATGATTGGGTGGTTGGATTAAGGGGAAGGACAGCGAATACGTTGTGTTTCATTACTGGAACACAAAATGTATAAAAATACTGTATTTGTTTGTAAAAGCAGAGGGTGTCTCAATGATCTATCCTCCAAAGCCAGATGTGGAGAAGATCCTTTGGTCCTTTCCCTGCGTAAATCAGTTTCTGTTTAAATAAACATCTTCCACTTGCCTGCCTCCTGAGTCTTTGTCCTTGCTTGGGAAAAATGCTCCTACAGTGGGCCATTCTTCAATTATTGTTTTTCTTGCCAACCTCTTAACCAAATCAACCTTGCTCAACTCTGTTCTTGCTTCATTATAGTCAGCTCTCTGCATATTGATTTTTTCTTACTTTGGATTGATGCAATTCGTCCTCCAACACCATTTTGAACCTTACAAGACAATAACCATTGTCTCCTAAATATTCACCCACTGACACTTAGTCCACCTCATTTCCAAAAACCAAGTTAAACAATGCATGCTTCCCAGCTGGACTGAACATATACTGCTGTACAAAGCTCTTCTGAATGCAATCTAGGATCACTAGCCCCTTGCTGCCTGTTTTATAATTAGTATCCCAGTTTATATTTCGGTAATTGAAGTTACTCGTTATAACAATGCTATAATGCTGGCACTTCTGTAATTTCCCTGCAGATTTATTTCTCTATATGCTTTCCACTAGTTGGTGAGCTATGGACTTAATCATGCAATGTAATACACTATCTTTATTCCATAGCTTTATTCCAAAATTGACTTGTCTGAAATCCTCAGGTATCTCCTTTCTCCAGCACTGCAATGTTTCCTAAACCAGTGCTGCTAGCCTTCGTCCTTCCTTCCTTTTCTACCTTTCCTTAACAACCTACACCCAGGAACACCTGGTCTTGCATTCCTTGAGTCACATTTCCAAGTGCTGACACAAGATCATCATTTTCAAAGTTGCAATGTGTGTCAGCAATTCCTCAACCTTATGTAATATACTTCATGCATTTACTTATCAGCACATTAATTCTGTTTCAGTCTTACATTCTTTCTCTCCTATTCCACTTCACCTAATAACTTACTATTCTCCATGCTAAGGCCAGCTGAGTGTCCAAGTATTTAGGGAGCCCAGGTATTCGTGACTATTCTTCCTTGGCTCCCACACCCCTGCCAAGTTAATTTAAAGCACTCCCAATGGCACCAGAAAAACACTCCAAATAGAACACAGTCCCAGCTCTATTTAACTACCACGTGTTCAGCATGTACTGGGGGTGGGGGAGACAACTTCCTCACACTCAATCCAAGTGTCCCAGAAATCAAGGAATCAATTTATAGTAGAGCTAACAAGGTGTAGAGCTGGATGAACACAGGAGCTAAGCAGCATCACAGTATAGTAGTGGGAAGGAATGACATCTTGGAAAGATCAAACTAGGTAGAAGTTAAAATTACAAAAGGTGAAACCATTGGGTTTTCAAATAGTCAGGGAGAAAAAGGATTAAATATATAGTCAATTTTCAGACAAGTTTAAGTTCAAGTATTCGCAGTGGATTTTAAACATTCAAATATGAAAATGTAGTAAGTATGACCAATTTAGCCAATGACAAGAATACTCAAATAACAATATAAAGCTGACAACATTATTGAAAGCTCAGGGATTAACAATAATGATACAATCACCTAGAACACTCTCAATGAACTAATTTAACTGAAGCAAAACAAAAACTGCAGATACTGGAAATCTGAAACAAAAACAGAAATTGCTGGAGAAACTTAGGTCGGGCAGTGTCTGTGGAAAGAAAGCGGAGTCAACATTTTGGATCACCGTGAACAAAGATCTCTGGATCTGAAAAGGTGACACTGCTATTTCTCCACAGATGCTGCCAGACCTGCTGAGTTTCTCCAGCAATTTGAGAGATTTATCTGAAATCCTTGCTCTATATTACATTTGTGACAGACATATCTTTTAAAAAAAGCTGATAAGGTAAGTATATATGCTTGACAATAATGTGCGAAATTACTTTTTATAATATTTGACAATCCTTACCAAGACTTGTTTGGTTAACCAACTCATCAGTTTTCCAACCAAGAGACAGCGTTACATGTGGCAAGTATGAAGTTACTATGCATAAAAAATCTTTGCTTTCATTTGGTCCGGGAAGAATATCTGCATTGATCCAAACCGGTCGTGTGAGAAGATCCTTCATTGATACCAACATTTTCATAGCAGGTTCCACAGTTGACAAACTGACAATGACACGGGATATAATTTTAATCTGAAGGAATTCCACTTCACAGTAATGCCACAAACTCTTGACACAATACATATTGCCTACGGTTTCTTCTAGGAGATAAAATGGAGAAGAATATACCTTTCTGACATAATGAAAGGAATTAAGCAACTATAAATCTGGAAAACTCTTGAAAAATAATTTCGCCAAAGGAGCTCAGGGTATGTTCACACTACTGTTTTTATTTGTCATGACAAGTATTACTGGCAAAGTTAATGTTCAATGTTATCCTTTTTAGCCTGAGGTGATAGCAATGAGCCAAAGTCCATGGTAGGTTCAGTCACAGTGCTGTTGTGGCGGATGTTCTAGGACTTTGACCTAGTGACAGCGAAGGAATGTCAATGTATATTTCAATGTCAGGGTGATGCATGACTTGGAGTGAAACTTGCAGGTGGTGATATTCCATGAGCCTAGTGTTTTTAGTAGAGGTCACAGGTTAGACACTGTCAAAGGATGCTTAATGAGTTGCTCTAGTGCACCTTGAAGATGGTACCCAATGCTGTCATGATGTAATGTTAATAGGTGGGGTGCCAATCAAGAATGCACTTTTGCCCTGTAATGGTGTAGAGCATCCTTTTGGTGTGTTGGAACAACACTCCTGAAGAGAAGCTCTGGGGAATCAGGAAGCAAGATACCACAGCAGAGCCTCCAGTTCCAACCTGCTCTTTTAGTCTCTATTAAGTTTCCAGTCAGTGGCGGTCTTCAGGAGGTTGATCATGGCATTGTCATTTACGGTCAAGTGGAGATGGTTCAATTCTCTCTTAGTGGAGACAATTATGAATTGGTGGATGTAACCACAGACACAGTTTCTTATCTTGTTTTGAGGACAGCTATAATTGTACTACTAGTAAGCAATGCCACTGGGGATCAGCTGATCTATTTTTAAAAGTTCACTTCAGAACTCAATTATACCATGGAATAGTTTGGAAAATAAGGTCTTCCTGCAAGCAAAGTTCCCTCTAAGCAGCATGGTTGCAGCCACTCTAATGTTCTATGCACGGTTATGGGCTTCAGCATGCCAATTGTGGCACTGATTTATCAATTTTGGAAGGTGATGCCATGCATGAGCCTTGGAAGTCAACTCAGCTGCTAAGAAAATTAGAGGGAATGCTGACTGTGAAATGACAGATCACCAAAAATTGTTTTTAAACATAATAAACATCATAGTGGTTGTACCTCTTAAAATCCAACTTGATTCCCTTGTCTGATTGCCGTACTTCACTCAGCCAATTATACAATGTGTTGTCACTGTCAGTTTCAGGAGGATGTGCCATGATTGGCTCTCCTCTATGCGATCCATGGCTCCCAATAAGAATATCGGCTTCAATCATATGTGCACCACCTGGGTGTCAATTAAAAAACATACTTATCTTAATAATGGATGCCCAGAAGAAAATTTTACTCACTACGTTTAAGCTCGAGTCAGCCTTGGACACCACTATAACCATCAAGGTGTTACAAAAAAACTCCTGATTTTTTTTCATTATTCTGTTTGGAGCAATAAATATCAAGAATACCAGACTTCATGTCTGAAATTTACTTTAATGACATATAAGGTGCTTACTGAAAGATTCTGAGATTTAAGACCACAGTTACCTAATATAGGCAAGTGCTTATTAGCAAAGAACTTTTAGATAACTTAGGCTTGTTAAGAAGCAGCAGGTTTTACATGATACCTTAGTTAATTACACACAAAAAAAGGTTCGTTGATCTCTGAGGATGAACTGGCAGTTCCACGACATGTATCAATTTCATTACAGTTGTGAAGGCAGCATCCTGCTCTCCAGTTGCAGTGTTAGGGAAATCTTCCCTTGGGCTTACTTCTCCTATTTTGGACCATCTCATGTTTGAAGGAGACGGCTGCCTGGCAGGCACTGCGTCTTGACTCGGGCTACTGGTTGACATGACTTATTTCAGAAGGTAGGTAATTTACTGTGTCAGTCACGTAGTTGAAATGTCTTGCAAATGGACATGGGATAACTATTCATTATATCAGAAGAGCTCAAGATCAGCTTACATTATGGAAGAGCTGAGCCTTCTGTTTTTCCTAAAGAAATACTGGGCATCACTGGCCTGGGAATCTTTGTAACTATCACCTTTAATCTGCCTTTAGTCCTCGTTTGTTCGAGATTGGGTATCGCTGCCTAAGCAGCGCTAATTACTCATCTCTAAATATTCTGAAGGTGATGGCAAGCTTGAACTAATGCAGTCTTTGGGACGTAGGGACAGCTATTGTGTTGGGAGTTCTAGAATTTTAGTCCAGTGACAGCGAAGACAGTGATTACAGATTTAAGTCAGGGTGGCAAGTGACTTGAAGGGAACTTGTAGATGGTAGTGTTCCATGAAGAGTGCAGGAGGGTTTGCCAGTAGCAGCACCAGGCATACCTAAAATGAGTTGTCAAGTTCAGGAAGCTATCACACAGGACTACATGCATGCCAGAAAGCAAGTAATAGACAGAGCTAAACTATCCCATAGCTAGTAGATCAGATCTAAGCTCTGTTGTTGGAGCTGCACTCATCCAGGTAAGTCGGAGATAGGTGAGTTGCTCATTACAGAATTCCCAGCCTTTGTCTTACACTTGTAGCCACTGTATTTATATATTCGGTTCAATTTAGTTTCCCGTCAATGGTAATCCCAACAATGTTGATAGTTGAAGGTTCAGCAATAATAGTGCCATTAAATGTTAAAGGGTGTTGGTTAGAATGTCAGATCAATTGCATTTATCCAAAAAAAGCAAGACAGCGCAAGATATTGCAATTGTAGCTTGCTATCAATGACTCCAAACACAGGGAAGTGTGTTTCTCAATTATAACAGACTAAAAATAGCATTGAATTGTGACTCTAGGACAAAAATATTTTGTTCATTTTATCACTGACACTATAACAAGAAATTCACCTCCGAAAGGTAAGAGTTCCCTAATGCTATTGCATTAAACAGCAAAATTGAAGCCAAGACAGACTGTCAATTCAATGTGAATATTAAAATTTTACCTTTTCATTCATATTTTTATTTTAGTTTTATTCATACATAGCTGAAAGTCATGGAGTCAATCTAAGTTACCACACAATCTCTTGGTCAAAGGCTTTTGGCATCAATGCTGCTCACCAAGTCTAACTCGCCAAACTATGCACCCCAAATAGTACCTTTACCTTCTGCAACACACTGATTACTTTATACACTGCAAATGTCTTTTCTCTGTATCTCTGATATTATCTTACTTTTCAGTGCCTCTTCCATTTGTGCCTTTCTGTTGGCGGCATGATACCAGATGATTTCCAATGCATCATGAGAGGAGATTCTTCCTTGTTTGCGAAAGTACTCTACTGCATTTTCTCCACCACCATCTGGTCAACAAAATAACTCTACTTCACCACATGACAGTGTAATTAGGAAGAAAGTAAAATTTGCATGTTTCTTTCACATCCCCATGTCATAAACACTGAGCTTTCCAAGATTATGTTCTAAAATACAACTTTAACTCAAAAGTAAAACAGTTCTATAAAATGGGGTGAAATCCTGTAAATACCTTACTTTGGAGTCATGCCATGAGACTTGAGAGGAGTGAAGGAATGGAAAGTCAAACTGAAATCCATTGAGATGTTGGGTTGTGGTTTTCTATCTTTTACAGAGGATCACAGCTCAGAAAACAATAGTTGTCACTGTACGGAAGTACGAAAAAAATCTTACATTAAAGATGAACAGGGATGTTTTTAAGGATTCTGTTTCTGTTTAAAAGGACAGAACAGACATGATTCTTGATGATTAGGGGCAAGTGGTTCATTAGGGTGTGCCCTGTTGTGATGAATATCTGGAAAACTAAGTGGGAGTCGAAAGTTTGGCAAGAGACACTGGAAGATTCAATCTGGCATGGCAATGAGTAATCAAGCCTAGCTGAAAAGATGAATGATGATTTTGTACTGTCCTCTGATATTACATGGGAGCACAAAACACAGCAAAAATTTAACAAAACATGCCTTTCTTGGAGGCTGGCAAATAGGATGAAAGTAAATAGCTATAGGTACAAAGAATGAAAGATTTGTAATTATAAAACACTTTGCACAACAACAGGACATCCCCAACACATTATTCTGACAAAGTGAAGTCTCTGGGCAGCAACCAATTTGTACACAATGAAGTCTTACAAATGACAATGTGATAATGAACAGTTATTCACTTTGCAATGCTGATTGAGGCCACCAGAAACAACTTTTCTTATATCCTAGAAATAGTGTTGTGGCATCTTTTATAACTAACTGACAGTGGTTCTGCTGAAAGGTCAGCCTGAAACATCAACTCTGTTGCTATCTCTAAAGATGTTACCAAACTTGTGTATTACCAGCATTTTCTGTACTTAATTTAGTGCAGATGATGTTGGAGTTGGCATTTCATCCAAAAGTTGGCACATCCTATGTGCAACATTCCCTCAGTACTCCAATGAAGTATCAATCTCAAATTTGGAGTGGTTCATGAAATTATAGCAGTTTTTGGTTCAGAACCAAACATGCTACAGTTACAAACATGCCATCTGATATTGCTGGTTTAAGAAAAACATTAAAACACTTTTTCTGAAAAAGGGTCTGGGCCCAAAACATCAACCTTCTTGCTCTTCTATGCTGCTTGGCCTGCTGTGTTCATCCAGCTCTACAGTTTGTTATCTCAGATTCTCCAGCATCTGCAGTTTCTACTACCATTAAAAAGACACTTCTGTTTTAATAATCCATACACTGGAAATTAAGTTTAAAATAGCCTCTCCAAGATGTAAGGCCCCAGCAGGTCACACCCATTACAATGGAATGTTTCAAAGCCTGGTAAACTATGTTTCAGTCTCAAAGGGAGACTTTTACAATACAGCTAGCCTGGGATAGGTGGGAAGCTGGCTAGGACAGCATTAGAACAATGAAGTGTTAAAGCAACACAGATTAAAGATGATGGTTTCAGAAGCGGGTAAGTTAATACAGGGAGGGATCAGGCAACAATCAGGCTGTGAAAGTTGGCAATCATGGTATCAGGGCAGATATGCTGTGAGAATCTCATCTTGGAGTCAAATACTGTAACAGGAAAGTGAATATTATAGCTCAGCCTCAGACAATGACTAGTACGAGGGACGGAGTTATTGGCAGAAACTGAAGACAATAGCTTTGTTGACTTCTATATTTAACTGGAGAAAATGTCTGCTCACCCAACATTAGAAAGAATGAAAGGGATGAGAAAAGGAGGGGATGAGGTAGCTGTCATCGGTGGATGTGTAGAACTGATAATGTGTCTTAGGCAATTAAAACAGAAATTGCTAGGGAAAAAAATTAGCCCGTCTGTCAGCAGAAAGCATGTTAACGGTTCTGGTCCACTGACCCACTATGCTGCCGCAGAGCAACCCGTGGATGAGAAATTACATTAACACCAAGGACAGATGCCTGGGGGCAATATGGTGGGGCTGGGATGAAGACTCATTACAATGACTGTCTGGCTAGGAATATGGTACATGAAACTGAAACCAAGGAACGGCGCCCCATCCACATGGATGGTAACAGGCCCAGAGATGAATGGGATGGTAGGAACTGCAGATGCTGGAAAATCCGAGATAACAAGATGTAGATCTGGATGAACACAGCAGGCCAAGCAGCATCAGAGGAGCGGGAAAGCTGATGTTTCGGGCCTAGACCCTGCTTCAGGAGAACGTTCATTTCCAAAGAAGGGTCTAGGCCCGAAACGTCAGCTTTCCCGCTCCTACGGTGCTCGTTGGTCTGCTATGTTCATGCAGCTCCATACCTTGTTATCCCAGAGATAAACGGTGTGGTCTCAATCACTGTACACACATTTAGAAGTCAGTCCCCTTCAGCCCCCAGCCCCTCTCCTATACCAAAACCCTCTTTCGGACAGTTAAGCTCACGGCGGCCCCGTCAGGAAGACCACGGGATAAGGATGGACTTCTTCCTCTTTAAAGGTTCAGGGGACCCGGCTCAACCTCGACGAGTAACTATGAAACCATAGCGAGAATTACGGACCGTTTGCCGAGTACCATCTGTCCAGCAACAACACCTACTTTGCTGACGGCCTTCCATCACGACTCGGCCGCACATGCGCACTCACCTCTACCCGGGCCGGCCTCGCGCAAGCCAACGAGCGGTACGGGCCGTTTCGTGCAGTTTGCAATCTGTTGTTTAACCTGCATCGCTCAACGAACTCTCCGTCTTCTCTCCCTTAATCATACATCTGACGTTTTCGTCGTTGTTCAAATTGTCACACAGATTCGTTTCGCCCAAATTGTGCCTTCGACAACATTCTTCTGTGCAGAAACGTCTCCCTGCTCCTAATCTTTACTCTTACTTAACATGCTCCTGGATCACTTTTGCTCAAGGAATAAAGGCCAAGCAGTGTCATTGAATGGTACGTGTGCACCGTTTGAGGCTGGATAGTGTTGTGGTGGAAGTAGTTAAGAGGAGGTTCACTACATTAATTCAAGAGATTCCACTTATGAGGAAGGTCACCGGATCCGAGACGTTAACTTTTATTCCTTAACAGATGCTGCCAGACCTGCTGAGATTTTCCAGCAACTTTGTTTTTGGTTTCTGGTTTACAGCATCAGTTATTCCGGGGATTTATTTTTGTTCCAGAAATGAAGGTGTTTGTTTTATGAAGATAGATTGAGCAGATTAGCCCTAGACCCTAGGGTTTAGAAAAATGAGAGATCCTATTCGGGTACATATGATAGCAAAGGCGCAGCGGAAGACGCTTCCTCAGGTGGATTATTGTAGATGGCGCTGTAGCTCAGCGGATAGCACTGCTACCTCAGCATTAGAGGCCCAGGTTGGATTACACCTTCAAGCGAATGTGTGGAACTCTTGCACATTTTCCCGACACCTGGGTAGATCTCCTGCCACAGTCCAAAAACGTGCATTGATCATGCTAAATTGCCCATAGTGTCAAGGAATGTGCTGGCTCCGTGGATTAGCGATGGGAAATGCAGTGTTATTAGCATAGGGTGCAAGCGTGAGTGGGCTGCTCGTCGGAGGATCAGGGGGGACGCAGAGGGCTGAATTGCCTGCTTCCACACTACAGGGATTCTGTGAATCTAGGAAGAGAGGCTACAAAGCTTTTAAGAACGAGAAGCAATCTACTTATGGTAAAGGGTAATGCATTCACAGCATTCACCACCTTAATGTTTTGGTATCCACCATACTCGGAGTACATTTAAGGAAGAGATAGATTTTTAAATTGTCCGAGGTTCTTGAGATGTGTAGCTCAAGTTGTGAATGCTATGGTTCGTTCACTTACTGAGCTAGTTAGTTTGCCCATGTTTCATTACCCTGCTGGGTATCATCAGTGGTGCGGTTTCTGATGAAGTGCTATTGTGTTTGGTCACCTCTTTAAACTTCTAGCTCAGTGAACTAACCAACCAGATTTTTAATTGGTAATGGGTTAAAGGGTTACCGACAGCAGGGTGATAATACAGAATCAGAGATAACAAGAGCAGGATGCTGCTTGGCCTGCTGTGTTCATCCAACTCTACACCTTGTTATCTCTGATAAACAAAGTTGAGGCTAGGATAAGATCAACATGATTGTATTAAATAGCACAGCAGGCTGAAAGAGCTCAGTTGCCTCCACGTGCTCCTAGTTATGTTCTTATTTAGAACTGTTAAACATAGGCCAGAGGGCCCTTTGAGTCTACGCTATTAGTCATGAAGGTTATGGCTGACTGGATATGATCTCAACCCCAAAGCTTGGCACTCTCTATTAAAAAAGACTAAATTTATTTAAAGATTCAGTTTAAGTGCCAGCCTCCAATAGCGCAAGGGGAAAAGAATGCCACATTCTGATTACCCTGGGAAGGGAAAAGAAAATACACTCATTGCTTTCTGAAGAGGGAGACATCTTGCTCTTAAACTGCATCTCCGAATTTCAATGTCCGCAAAAACTGTAGGTACCCACCCAAACCTGTCCCCTCCATATCTTGATCACCTCTCATTCTTACAAACACAGCAACCCAAGCCTTTCTTCATAAGTTAAGCCGTCTATCGCAAAAAAAAGTCAGGTAAAGCTTCCCTGAACTGCTTCTGAAGCAATTTATCATTCTCCCCCTAAAATAAGGTCAAAATTCAATGCCACAGATTTGGTCTCACCACTGCCCTATATGGTAAGTGTTCCATACACTAAGAAAAAAATGCTGTCAAAGGTCTGTGCCTTGGACTTGTTAGGACTGCATGAATAGGAAGAACAAGTCATACTGCATTAAAAACAAATGTTGTTGATTGATTGGCAAGTCAACTCTGTTGGTCAAAGCATTGTTAAGGCACATGCACCAAGAATTGTCCCACACTTGTTTAATTAATAATAAAAAAAACTCTGTGGTTGGGTATGATCTGTTTACAACAGGTATTTTTAAAAAATTCTCATCTCACATTTCCACCTCTCCAGCCTGGAAATCATCACATACACCACTAGAAAAAGCTTCTCCTTATTTATTACATCAACATCCTTCATTTACTGCTGTCAAATCTGGATAACTTTTTCCATAACCTTTTCTGCTCTCAGAATAACCTCAGGTTATTTTTAAGAGAGGGGAAAAACTAAGTCCTTTCATTCCAGTATCATGATAGTACATCTCCTTTACAGTCTAGGGCTATAGCATTCTTTTTAAAGTGCAGTGCCCACGATTAGCCAAAATACTCTCAACAGGAACTTATCTAGTTTCATATTGATGTTTAGTGTAACTTTGTTGCTTTTGTATTTATAGAAAGCTAAATATCTCTGTAAACCTTTCCAACAACTTCCTTCAAAGACTTATTTAGACTCCCACTTCTCATCCTTTTAAAATTTTGTCTTTTAGTTTATGTTGCCTCTTGTGCCTCCAACTAATTCCATAAGATTACACTTTTCCATCAGATTTAATGTATATCCTCCTAAGGTCTGTCACTGTCATTCAAAATTGCACCATGATCTGTTCATCCATTCATCATGTTCACTGACTCAGGCTCCCCATGCAGTACCACAGATTTTAAAATTCACAGATGTTTTCAAAGTCTTCCTTTATTCCCCCCAGTCTGTCACCATCCTGGCTGTGGGTGTCCTAGTCCCTCAAACCTCCAAGATCTCTGTACTCACCCAATTCTGGGCTCTGGAGCACTCCTAATATAATCATGTCATGTGTGTTCAATTAATTGGCCACAACTTCCAAATTCTCTCTCAAACTATTTTTTGACCAACTACCCCATTATATCTATTTGCGGAATGCAAAATATTGTTTAATTACACATCCATGGAATTTTTTTCCCACGGTGTTGTTTCATTGGGGTTGCACTTTGGAAAGCAAGCACTGCTATTCCCAGAGTCATGACAAAAAATTAAAGATTTCATATATAGAGTATTCTCCAATTTACCTACCTTTCAGACCCAGGTTGACAGTAAACACAGACTCTGTACTCAAAACATGAATGACTATTTATTACAAACAATGACTAATTAATTATACTATTATAGACTATTGACATAAAATTACTAGCTAAAATTCTAACTGTCTAATAAACTCACCCTCTATACACATACAGGGGGAAAAAAAACAGGGATCTTTTCGGGGGGGGGGGGGGGGGGGGAGGCTTGGAAGACAGTTCTTTGATCCCTGTCCACAGGGTTTACTGGGATAATTCTGGTGATCAGAATGCTGCATTTCAATTTTTCAGATATGTTGACATATTTGTAGGGGGCATAGCAACTAGTTTACACTTCTAAAAACTTTTTATTTATAAATTAAAACTCTCAGCTCAAGCTAAGTAAACTGGCTAACTTCAGGCATGAGGTGCTTTTTAACTGCAGAGTAAAAACAGCGACTTCTGTTCAGCAGTCCGATGGTCTCCGCCAAAACATTCACAAGGTCAAAAATCAAATGACACCAGATTATAGTTCTGAAAGCTTGCATTTTCAAATAAACCGGTTGGACTATAACCTGGTGTCATGTGATTTTTGACCTTATCCACCCAGTCCAACACTGGCATCTCCACATCAAAACATTCACACCAAGCTGTTCAGCTTCCTGGCAGCCAGAGTCATTTGCAGGCAGAAGACCTTCATCATTGACAGCTGGTCATGAGTCCACTGGCCAATCTGCAACTTGTTGGCAGACAAAGCTCTGTGCACACCCCTTGACTCTCGCTCATCTGCAAACTAAGCTTCCACTACTGCTGTTTGTTCCAGCAGTACAAACAGTACTCACAATGTGTGTCAGGTTACTTGCTTTTGAGAAGTGCAGCAATCCTTCAACAATCCTTGGCTTTTAAAACAGGATTTTTTTTCCTCCATTTCAGTAAACAATCAAAATGACAAACAAAAATGTCTTTACAACTAATTTTCTTTTTACTGTGTTATATATGCTAAACCAAAGAAAGGTGTTTGGTTAAGAACCATATCATTAATGACATCATTGACTTTGATGTTTTAAAGCTTTCTGCTGTGGCAATAGCAAAAACAGCAAATCATTAGTTGATATATTTTTTAAATGCTGCATTGAGTTTGCATTCATCTACAAATTTAAATTTTGCAGCTTATTTGAAGGTGAAATCCTTCTTCTGGTTTAGATTTGTTGATAATATACAAGTTGTTGCAACAGAAAAGGCTGCCTTTTGCTGTGTACGAATGGTGATAGGAAAAAAAAGGCCATCTTTGATTCAGAGATAATGGGAACTGCAGATGCTGGAGAATCCGAAATAACAAAGTGTGGAGCTGGATGAACACAGCAGAAAGAAGTGTGGATCAGTGGCCTGTCAAATTTACCTGAAGAGAACACTTTTCTGAGAGTTTCATTACAGTTTACACAGAATATTAGTTAACTTTTTCTGTCAGGAAGTGCTTTCAGAAATAACATTTCAAATTGCATTATATTGTATATGTAGACATTTAAATATTATTTTATTAATCAGACATAATTTTGAGGTTTCAACCTTTTCATTTGAATATTGTTTTCCACTGTCCAGGAAATGTTGAATAAAAACTAGAAATACCTTTCGTAATTCATTGTAATTGGTTTCAGGATCACCAGTCAAATGAAATGAAAACCTGTCAGTGATATATTCTTTACCTTTCATTTAACTTTAGAAGCCACAAGGTGGCAGTTGATTCCTGTAAAGCACATATTCCCCAGAAACTCTAGTGACAGGAGAAATTGCACTTCCCACTTCTGATAATTTAGTGAAATAAAGCAAAGAGCCGCGGATGTTGGAGATCAGAAACAAAAACAGGAATAGCTGGTGAAGCTCAGCAGGTCTGGCAGCATCTGTTTGCAGAAAGTACAGTTAACTGTTCATGTTTGATGACTCCTTATCAGAACAATAGCAGCTGGGGCAAACTGGCATTTATGCCGAAGGTATGCGTGTCTGTGTGGGCCTGAGTGTCTGTCAGGATTTGCAATCTAGCCTGCATTTCATCTCCCCAATGTAGAGATCATCATTATGAACATTGAAATGATGTCCAGGATATCAGTTCTGATAAAGAGTCACCGACCTCAGAACATGAACTCTGCTTTCTTCCCATAGATGCTGCCGGACCTGCTGAGTTTCACTAGTAATTTGTGTTTTTATTTCTGATTTATATGGGAAGGATTTTAAAAACACAGATTGATTTGTAAAAAGACCAAATTCACCAGCACCCATCTACACACAACACATTCCAGCAGAATTCTGTCAAAACATCTCTACTTGAAAGAAATATTGCAGGTAGTGGACAATATATAATTCAAAATGGATATCTTTAAAAGGCTTAGAGCCTAACATTAGGTGACTAACAGATAAAACATATAATAGCACATACTTAACTCATATCTAACATGTTGCAACAAGTTCCAATGGATTAATACATTATTTCTATTGACTCTGCAGCAAGTAGGCAATTTTGAAGTGGATGGATGTCTGATGTTTAATCAAAACTCTTTGAATTATGCAAAAAATTAAATGCTAAAAAGAAGCATGCTACTTTAATCTTATTTTAGCAGTCTTGCAAGTTTCAAGAATAAACAGACGGTATATGTAGCTTTTATCATTACAGAGATTTAAAAAGGTGACATCAGGCAATGTCTACTCAAGAACATTAAAAAGTATGTGCACAAAACCAACAAAATAATGGAATTTAAGACAGTCTGATCCCCAAACATGTTACAGCAAACTTCCCCCAGAATAAACTGCTCATGGCAATTGGCAGTCATATAGACATTTCTCTATTTTACTTACTTTCACACATTTAAATACTGCAGAAGCTGGCAACAACTTATTTAAATCACATTAATTTTCTCGTGATTTATTTTTCATCATAAATATACATGGATACATTTAAATAAAAGTATTCAAACAACAAATGATTTACCATTTTACAAAACATAGATCGATGTGTTTAGAACTCAATATTTAAGGACACTAATTTGATTTTGTTTATACATTGAAAAAAACTGTTATGTGATGCACCTGTCACGTGGAGCACATTTTATTACTTGAACCTTTCAAGCATGTGGCATTGAAGAGATTTGAACAACAAGTGCAGACACACCTTTCTGTGCATTGGTAGTTCTTTTCAAAAAAAAGCAAAATATTGCTTGGAAAGTTCGGAATTAGTGATTTTACAGACACTTAACTGGACATGAAAGTCACTATAAAGAAATTAGACAAAGAATATACATTTTAACACTTTTCAGACAAAGGAATATAGGTTTACAAGTTTCATGGTAGGGAAATGGCACATTTCTACCTAGCAAAATACAGACTTAAAAATACAGTAACTGATCAAAAAAGGCTATTATGTCAGTATTATTTTAATTAGCTGTTCTTAAACCTCAAAAAATTAACCCGATTCAATATCCCATAAATGTTCTCAATTTGATTATATTTCATTTGAAACTAAAGTTACCCTATTTTATAAAACTAATAAAAAAGTAATAAAGGTAATTACGCTTGAAAGGCTTTCTCAATCAATTCAAATGTTCCTGAAAATTTAAGCCGCAGTTATAAAGTTACTGCATATTCCCAAATACCAGTGTAAATATTTTGTAAACAAATCTGTGAAAAAATTAAAACTGTTATAGAAAATGTTAGTAACTATACATAAAGGTTATGAACATAATTATTTTGGAGGTTTAAATCCTCACACAGGAATGTCAGATGCATGAAATATGCCAAATCAGAATGTGACTTGGTTCAGAATTCCTGTAATATCTTACTGAATGGATGCTACCCCTCCAGTGGGATCTGTCTGTCTATTTTCAAGTCATATTGGTAAGAAGATTTTTTTTTAAATACCTAAACCGTTAGAATAGTCCTCATTATTTTGTGCTTTTCTGGATTGAAGGAGGCTAAACTCTATGTGATTGCCAACATTTTTCAGATGACAATTGGTAACTTGTCCACACACACTGCTTTATTCTCATATTGAAAATGCTGCCAAGTGTAGCAGGGTTTAGCCATTTCACACATCTGAAGTGCAGTTGCAGCAAGGGGCCTTTTAAAATATGCATCATTTCCAACCAGGACAAGATATTGTGTAAAAAAGCATATACATGTCAGTGTTCCTTACCTCCAGATTTAATATACTAAGCAGCTTTGAAACATCTTTCAACCACCAAATGTCTTGGGAAATTCTGACTATTTCATATTATGATTCACAAATGTCAATGTAAAAAATAAACTGCTGTTCTTTAGCAGAAAGAACTTATTTTTCTTTCTTATTAACTTTTAGTCAGGTGGCATTTATGAACCATTCATATGGAAAAGTCTGTGCATAATGACTTAAATTCCATTTATAGCTTCATATGCTACTGCTCAGTTACAAAACTTCATAGCTTAATAATTATTTATATTTAATTTAAAAATTTTAAGTATTATTTTACCAAGTTATTTTTAAACTTACTGCTTAGCAATCTCCCAACCAGGACCTGGAACCAGATTGTGTTAAGATGACAAATATTAGCCGTATTAAATGAAAAAATATGGACTTGTGGACTTCAGAAAATTGAATTACTACCTTACGTACTTGAATTGAGGTCCAACCATTGACCCAGAATCGAGGGTATAGTCTACCAAGGGGCATCATATCCCAGACCTGTACATAACTAAGCAAGCAGATTTCATGTCTGAGATTCTGAATGAGAATGTAAATATATTCTGAATGGTACTTAACTATGTTGGCACAAAATAGAACCTAGTCTCAGAAGAGAAACAAAGTATCTTAATACAGCACCTGTGAGAAAAGATTAATTCAGAGCAGGGATCACCGAATCCTTTAGTGAAGTCAGTGAAACAGAAAAATATCTTGGAAAGCTTCGATCTGTACTATCTCATTTTTTCCATGGATGAAAGAAATTTCTGTGCTTCCGGGGGCCAAAGAATTTGCAGTTTCTTTTCCCCCCACTCCTCAAACAAGGTTTTCCAAGATGAAGAAAAATAATTCCATCTCTAGGGGACCGCTGCTAGCGTAAGAGCTCCCACTGTGGATCACTGGGATTAAAGCACTGTCCAAGTCATTCATGTAGTGTTGTGGAAGTTGTTGTCCACTTGATCCTGCTTGATATTCAACCTGCAACAGAAATAAAAGAGAATCAAATAGCCTAAAATATGTAGAAACTTGAAGTATTATTTTTAAATTTTCATAATTGATTTCTCTGGTTATTCTTAGAATATTAGGTTGTTTCAGCAAATATTTCAGAACCTCAAACTAGTTAAAACTGGACCAAGAAAATAAATTTAGTAAAATATCCAAGCCAGTCGAACTTCTGCACTCTAACTTCAAAAATCCAAAACTGCTGCCTGTATTTTCATTTGCATGAGTCCTATTGACTCACAATTCAGCAACATCTTCAACTTTAGACTCATGTGTTTGCGTTCAAGTTCCTCAAATGTGATTATCCTTCTTGTCTCAATATGTAAACATCTCCAGCTCTCTAATTCCCAAAGACTGCACTATTCCTCCAATTCTTGTTATTGGCACATCCCAGCTTTCTGACATTGGCGGCTATGTTTTCAGCTATATAGGCTGAAATTTCTATAAAATTCCCCTTCCAAACATCTCTACCTTACTTTAAGACAATTCTTAAAATCTGCCACTCAATAAAAATTTGCTACCTGTCTCTCATGTCTCCTTATGCGGCTTGGTGTCAAATCTTGTTTGATAACTTTCCTGTGAAGCACCATGGATGCCTTAGCAATATTAAAAACACTATACAAATGCAAATTGCTGTCATTGTTGAACATGAGTGATGGTGGTGATATTTAATACAGGCAAGCCTGAAGTACAAAGTACAGACAATAAAATAATTCACATCCATGAATAATTTGAAACAGCTAAGAATCAAATTGGTGCAGATGTGGGGAAATTTGGGCAGATGTAAGATCCAAGGGAGTGGCATAAAATTTGTGTTAACTATTAGAACTATCAAAATATATTGAAAAATCGAATACCCATAAAACAGAAAAAAAAACAGGTAGTGCTCCCTCATTATAACAGTTGAAAAAACTGAAAATGGTTTTACATTAATCTGGGTGGACTAGACCAAGATTTGTAAAACAGAGAAAATAGTTTCTCCCAATCTACCCTGCCAGTTTCCCTTAAATGTATTGAAAACGTGAGTCACATGACCTCTTTATCCTCTAAATTCTAAGGGTGGTGAGCTTCATTTGCTTATTCAATCCTTGTGTCTTAAATGTTTGAGTCCAGGGCAATATTCACTGAATGCAGTGACTCTGTATAGTAACCTGAATATTTCCATGCAAACTACACACATTTTGACTTTTAAGGTTACAAAGAATTACAGCTTGTCATTATATTCGTCCAAATAGCACTGGAGTAAATCTGAACTGTATTTCCTCCTCAGCCAAGGTGAGTAGACAATTCTTATGAGCTGGCATTTTATGCAATTTAATTCTTTCATATTTTACTTTTGGACCCGAATTCTACTTGGCTAAGGGACAACATTAGTCAAATCTATACAGTGGGTCAAGACTTCAATGCTTCAGTAATGGGTAATGATTTAAAATTTTGGGTTGTGAGCTTCAAGGCAGTAAGGATCTTCTCCTCCTTCCCTCACTGCTCATCTAGTGTTTGCAGCAATTTTCAATCTTTGAAGTTGAGTCACAGTGGGATAAGTTCAGGAAGTAAATGTTCTAATGGCACTTTAGGAGGACTCAAAGTAGGCACAATGGGGAAGTGGGGGAAAAAGGAAGAAAATAAGTAAAAAGGGACTAAGGGAAGACATGAATTAGATTTGCCAAGGTGCCTGAACAGTAAAAACTAAAAGAACCATGGATGCTGTAAATCAGAGACAAAAATAGAAATTACTGGAAAAGGTCAACAGGTCCAGCAGCATCTTTGGAGAGAAATCAGAGTTAACATTTTGGGCTGAACGACCCTTCCACTGAACTGTTCTGAGGAAGGGTCACTTGACTCGAAATGTTAACTCTGATTTCTCTCCATGGTTGCTGCCAGACTTGCTGAGCTTTTCCAGAAACTTCTATTTTTGTATTTGAACAGTACGTGCTGGACAAAGTATTTAATTCAATCTCTCATTTTGAAGCAATACCATTTTTTTGCTGAATAAACCTAAAATTGCATCAATAACATATGTGCATTCACAAAACAAACTGAAAGTACTTGTTAAAAACACAGCTGTGAGATGTTTTTGCCTGCCTTACCTTGTCAACTTCTAAAGAGACCCTGAGACTTAGCTTGTTTATTCCAATTTCTTTCAAGGCTTTTAGATGAGGACACAAAGCAACGCAGCAAGCACTGGCAATCTCCTCAGTCAATTCACTCTGCGCAGCTGGAATAGTAGGACTGAGAGGATCATGATTTCTTTGCAAATAGAATACCTGTAATAAAAATAACAATTTAGTTTAAGTTAATGATTATAGCTTCCATGTGCATCAAAACAGATTCTGCAGATTTTAACTTAAGTGGCACCCCAGTTTTCTAAGTACGATGCTCGTACAATATAGTAGTAAGGTGATTGAAAGTCACAGTGAATATTTGCAAATTAATGGATTTTAAAGCACTCTCATACATGAAGATGTAGTAAACAGTGAGAAAGATACTAAGATTTCAACAGGGCATAGACAGGCTTGCAATATTAGATAGAAAACTGGCTGATAGAAGTTAACACAGAAGTATTAGGTGATGCATTTCGACATGTGGGATAGGGAGTGTCATAGAGACTTCATGCTCTTAAATGTGTGTGTGTGCAGGGACACACTTACACATGGCAGAATCTTGGGCATCCATGTGCACAGATGTTTTAAGTTGACAGGGCATACTGACAGTATTGTTCACCAGGTACGTAGGATCTTGAGTTTCATAACGAGTATAAAAGTACGGAAGTTACGCTGAACCTTTATAAAATTATGGAAATTAATTATTTCTAAATGAAATTGGATGGATACAACAACCAGGCCTGCAGGGACTTAGGGGATGGGAAGCTGAGCTGACTGGCACAGGGCTGAGCACTAGCAATGAACTCAGTGGGCTAAGTGGCATCCTTCTGTACTGGAAAAAATCCATAGCTTTAACAAGTCATGTTCAAAAATAGTCTTACATAGAACTTTAATTTGTTCCAATGTGAACTTTAATGCTGTCTCAAAAAATGTACTTTAACTAACTTTTACATCCGTTTATTTCAAGATAACTGTGTTGTGTACACTTAAAACACTCATTTAAAATGAGGAACTGCTAATATTAGACAAAATGCAATTGTCATTATCCTTTTGCATTAATATCAATTCCTGTATCATCAGAGTATTAAATTTTTCACTTATTTGGACTGAAACAGTTAACTAGTTCACAACTTCTTATGCTGCACGGATAACAGTTATGCTGGTTTAATCATGGCTTACTGGTTAGCATTGTTGCCCTATGGTAGATCCTAGTCCCACTCAAGGACTTGAACACAAAATTCGAGGCTGTATTCCAGTGGGGAAGTTATGCTTGATCAGAGATGAGATATTAACTGAGGGCATCTCCGGTGGACACAAAAGATCCCATGGGACTATTTCAATGAGCAGAAAATTCACTGGTTACCTAGCTAATATTTACTCTTCTATCAGCATAACCAAAAGAGATTGTCACATTGAGACAGGATGTGTTCTTGAATGGTACTATATAAATGCAAATCTCTTCTTTTTAAAATAAAGTGCATTTGTGAAATCATTTTGAGCCTTGAAACTGATTCCACATGGTGTAGCTGCTAGTCAGATTGCAACTGAATAAAATGTCACAACAGAATGTTAGCTGTGGTAATAGTGCTTAGCACTACATATTATGTGAGCATTTGAACACAGAACATGGAACATTACAGTACAGTACAGGGCCTTCGGCCCTCGATGTTGTGCCGACCTGTCACCGATCTCAAGCCCATCTAACCTACACTATTCCATGTACGTCCATATGCTTCTCCAATGACAACTTAAATGTACCTAAAGTTGGCGAATCTACTACCGTTGCAGGCAAAACATTCCATTTCCTTACTACTCTCCGAGTAAAGAAACTACCTCTGACATCTATCCTATATCTTTCACCCCTCAATTTAAAGTTATGCCCCCTCGTGCTCGCCGTCACCATCCTAGGAAAAAGACTCTCCCTATCCACCCTATCTAACCCTCTGATTATTTTATATGTTTCAATTAAGTCACCTCTCAACCTCCTTCTCGCTAATGAAAACAGCCTCAAGTCCCTCAGCCTTTCCTCGTAAGACCTTCCCTCCATACCAGACAACATCCTAGTAAATCTCCTCTGCACCCTTTCCAAAGCTTCCACATCCTTCTTATAATGCGGTGACCAGAACTGTATGCAATACTCCAAGAGCGGCCACACCAGAGTTTTGTACAGCTTCACCATAACCTCTTGGTTCCGGAACTCGATCCCTCTAGTAATAAAAGCTAAAACACTGTATGCCTTCTTAACAGCCCTGTCAACCCGGGTGGCAACTTTCAAGGATCTGTGTACATGGACACCGAGATCTCTCTGCTCATCTACACTACTAAGAATCTTACCACTAAGCCCTGTACTTTGCCTTCTGGTTACTCCTACCAAAGTGCATCACCTCACACTTGACTGCATTAAAGTCCATTTGCCACCTCTCAGCCCAGCTCTGCAGCTTATCTATGTCTCTCTGCAACCTACAGCATCCTTCATCACTATCCACAACTCCACCTACCTTAGTGTCGTCTGCAAATTTACTAACCCATCCTTGTACGCCCTCATCCAGGTCATTTATAAAAATGACAAACAGCCTTGGACCCAACACCGACCCTTGCGGTACACCACTAGTAACTGGTCTCCAGGATGAACATTTCCCATCAACTACCACCCTCTGTCTTCTTTCAGCAAGCCAATTTCTGATCCAAACTGCTATATCTCCCACAATTCCATTCCTCCGCATTTTGTACAATAGCCTATTGTGGGGAACCTTATCGAACGCCTTGCTGAAATCCATATGCACCACATAAACCGGTTTACTCTCATTTACCTGTTTGGTCACCTTCTCAAAGAACTCAATAAGGTTTGTGAGGCACGACCTTCCCTTCACAAAACCGTGCTGACTATCCCTAATCAATTTATTCTTTTCTAGATGATTATAAATCCTATCCCTTATAACCTTTTCCAACACTTGACCAACAACTGAGGTAAGGCTCACTGGTCCATAATTACTAGGGTTGTCTCTACTCCCCTTCTTCAACAGGGGAACCACATTTGCTATCCTCCAGTCATCTGGCACTATTCCTGTAGACAATGACGAGTTAAAGATCAATGCCAAAGGCTCGGCAATCTCGTCCCTGGCTTCCCAGAGGATCCGAGGATAAATCCCATCCGGCCCAGGGGACTTATCTATCTTCACCCTCTGAAGGATTTCTAATACCTCTTCCTTCTGAACCTCAATCCCACCTAGTCCAGTAGCCTGTATCTCAGTATTCTCCTCGACAACATTGTTGTTTTCTAGAGTGAATACTGTTGAAAAATATTCATTTAGCGCTTCCCCTGTCTTATCTGACTCCACACAACTTACCACTACTATCCCTGATTGGGCCTAATCTTACTTTTGTCATTCTTTTATTCCTTAAATGCCTATCGAAAGCCTTAGGGTTTACCCTGATCCTATCCGCCAACAACTTCTCATGTCTTCTCCTGGCTCTTCTGAGCTCTCTCTTTAGGTCTTTCCTGGCTACCTTGTAGCCCTCAAGTGCCCTAACTGAGCCTTCACATCTCATCCTAACCTAAGCCTTTTTCTTCCTCTTGAAATATACAGGGAGATTCAAATTGCCCATTATTGTCGCATGTTTAACCTCCTTATTCTTTTCCCAGAACTCAAATCAGCATTCAATCTCGTACAAAACCTTTTGTGCAAAATATCTAATCAAGGAACACTGGCAGTTTCTAACGGATGTGCCTTGACCATCCCACATGGGATGATTAATATGCACCATTACGTGCAATTTTTTTTGAAAGCTAGGAATTATGTATACAAAGGCAAAAAAATTGTAGATGTAAACATGAATTACAAATTGAAAATGAAAGCAATCTAAGCAATATCTGTTCAGATAAAGAATTAACATTTGATGTCAGTGAGGTCCTCATAACTACTTGCTCATTAAAAGTTCTCCTATTGAGTTTTAAACGTCTTTCTGGATATAACCAATGCTAAACACTGTCCAAAGTATGAAATGACTCCATTGCTAGCAGTTATTCACATTTAATTTGCAACCTAGGCTATGCACAGCCACTGGTACAACACTGATTAAGCAGCCACAAAATGATACATTAAAAATTATTGTTTATCAAAAGAAATGCCATTAACTACAATCTAAAATCATTAAAAGCCTCACTTACGAGTATAGAATGGGAAAATACATGAAGGATACAATATGGAATACATGTCAAAATACAGGGATCGGGGTTCATGTTAAATGTTGCTGCTCAATCTCAGGAGAAGCTGACATCTTACAAGACTTCTCGTGAAAAACTGCTTGTGTAAAAATGCATTTTGTAGATACTTTCCACCACAAGAAATGACAGGATGCAAAAGACTGGTGGTACAGTGGGAAATAAAGAGCATTATGTAAGTATGTAAAGTTAGAAACAGCTATTTTAACTGTACATCATTGGTCAAGAACAGTATGCTCATGAGGCATTTGCCATTTTAGTGAAAAGAATTGGGAAGAGGGACAGGTTAAATGCACAACAACCAGGATAACTGAGATTCTGACTCTATCTCCCTGCAGTGGAGAAACCTAGCAAAAAGAAGACAAAGCAGAAAGGACAAGAGACAGCAAGACAGAGAAAGAGAAGAGGAGCTTGAAAACCAAAAATTTCAAGGTAAGTTATCGTGCACTCCCATCCAGTCATAATACAGAAAACACGTTACTTATAATGGATTGTAATTCACTACCAGAAACTTATTGCAACAGTTAATCTGAGGATTTAAACTTCTCCTGACTTTATTTCATGAACCCATCCTCTCAATAACTTTGTGTCAGTCTATTCCCACAGAATTATGAGTTCAAAAAGTTCTTAAAACCAGCACACAAAAAAAAAATCACAACTCAGATACATGACCATTTATCTTAGGAAAAAGGTAAACATTGCCAGAACAATTAATAATGTGATAAATGCAAAAGGGTTAGCAAACACAAACCGTCCAATCATGCATTCAAGACTTTTTCCCCCACTTAGTCCTAAACAAAAAATCCACTGACCTCTGTACACTTTACAACAATTCCATCTGTTTCAAATACATTTTCCTGGAGCATTTTGATGCTAGGAATGTCTTCCATGGATCGTCCATCAATAGGACTTAAAACACTAGAGGCAGAGTTTTAATATTATTATTTTAAAGTTTATAAGTACTATGAAAAAATGTACTTCAAGATTCATACCACAATACAAGTTTAAATAAAAAAATCTCGATGCAGTCTTCAACTACGTATTATCACCAAAGTGAAAAACCTGACTGCAGCATGATTACACCAATGAAAGCAAGTGCAGAACAGAGATCACTGCTGTAACTCTTTTGCACCCGTTAAAACAGCTCATCTTCCTGAATCAGCTCTTGGATAATTATACAACATTGTTTGTAAATTTTGCAGTTTGGGACAATAGCGCAAAGCAAACCACAAAAACTGCTTTAAAGCTCCATCTGATCATTTCTCCTTTTTGCAGCAACTGAGATGAGAAAACACAAAGCCTAAGTATTTCTATCCTCTACTAGAATGTGTAAGCACAGCAGTATTTAATGAGGACATGAAAATTTAAAATAGATTTTTGTTAAATATCCTAATTACAAGTTCTTTGAAGAAAATCAGACTATAAAATGCTTCATCAATTTCCACTGTCAAAGATTGTTTCCATATTTTAGAAGAGCACTATTTTGTGAATGAATTACACATTAAATAGGTTAACAAAATATTATTAAAAATCATACCCTTTATTTACAGGTTCATCACCATCCACCCATTGAATATTTACGAATTCTTTTGTGTCATCTGGGCCCAATTTCCCACAAATGATTTGAAAGTCTCTTTTTTCCCTCAGAGCTCCTCTTAAACCCTCCATGGTTTCTGGAGTAATTTGTACCATAAGTCCATCTGAAATCAGAATCAATCTCTTTAAGGATACTTAAAAAAAAATTTATTATCTATAGAGTAGGAAGCAAAATTTGGACTCCTAAATTTTATGAAATACGAGAGTATTGTTTAAAAAGTGCAGTGGAGAACCTTTCTGGGGAGATAAGTGCCCAGGTGACCAAACCTTTCAGAATAATTTGGATTTGCTGGAAAACCAAAATGATATCACCATGGGCAGATTGTATTAAGACTGTTTTAGCAGATATTTGTTTCCAAGGAGAGAGAAAAGATCTTAACAGCTTAACTTGAAAATTTTGCATAATATTGGGAAGAGGAACTTACCTCAAAACATCACTCATAAAAACATAATTCAGGATTTACTGGCATTCAATTACTCACCAGCAACACAATAAAGTTACACAGATAGAAAAGAATAGTCTTTACCATCGAACTCGGTGGGTTTCAAATTCAACTTCAACTATTTATTTTAAAAAATGTTCACATTGAACACAAGAATCCCAATGTTCCAACCCGAGTAAGGTGAAAGATTGTGCATTGAACATACTTGCGCAAAGTAGGACAAATCCAACCTAGTCGACAACCGCCCTTTCTGTTGACTCTGAATCTTCAACAGAGTGATGAACTGCTATTGACAGTGCTATCAAGCACAAAGGAATACCACTGTTATTAATGCTCAGTTTGGGTTCTGCCTGGGCCACTTGGTTCCTGACCTCATTACAGACTAGGTTGAAGCATGGTCAAAAGAGTTGAATTCTGGAGATGAGGAGAATACAACTGTCTCAATGTCAAGGCCACATTTGACTGAGTTTGCATCAAGGATTCCGAGCAGAATTAGAAAAATTGGTTTGGGGTAATTTCTATGCTGGCTGAAGTCATACCATATAAAAAGACTTATGGTTATTGGCTGGCAGTCACTTCAAATGGGGGTTGGGGGGTAGTGGAATTCTAACCATCTTTGAAATTTAAAGGCACAAGGAATGAATAGTCTGGGGATTACCATTGGTGGACAACTAGACCAATACTGTAGGTACGGAATGAGGTCAGAACCTAGGAATTCTGTAGCATGTAAGTTATCTGTCTTCCCAACGTCCACCATCTACAAGGCAAAAGTCAGGAGTGTGATTAGATACACTCAACTTGCCTAAGTTAGAGTACTCAACAGAACTGAAAAAGCTAGACCAAAAGCTCAAGGACAAAGTAACCCAGTTGATTTTTGTCACTACTTTCAACATTCATTGTCTTCACCACCGACACAGATGGTCTGTACTATCTACAAATGCAGTGCATTAAGCCATCAACACCACTCCAACAACACCTTGCAAACCCACAACCCTGACCATTTAGTAGGACAAGGCATATGTGTGAGAAACTATCATTTCAAAGCTATCCTCCAAGCCACACACTGTATTAACTGGGAACTATATTACTGGTGCAGGGTTAAAATCACTTTCTAACAGCGCCGTGGGTGTTCCTATTCCTCAAGCACTGCAGTGATTCAGGAAATCAGCTCAACAGCACCTTCTGCAGCCCAATTATAAATTTGCAATATAATCGCTAGCCTGGCCAGTAATGCTCACATCACATGAACAAATAACAAAAAAAAGCCTAGAGGGGGGGGAAGGAGGAGGAGGGGGGGAAGGAGGAGGGGGGGGGGGAAAGGAGGAGGGGGGGGAAAGGAGGGGGGGGGGGGAAAGGAGGGGGGGGGGAAGGAGGGGGGGGGGAAGGAGGGGGGGGGGAAGGAGGGGGGGGGGAAGGAGGGGGGGGGGAAGGAGGGGGGGGGGAAGGAGGGGGGGGGGAAGGAGGGGGGGGAAAGGAGGGGGGGGGAAAGGAGGGGGGGGGAGGAGGAGGGGGGGGAGGAGGAGGGGGGGGAGAAGGAGGGGGGGGAGAAGGAGGGGGGGGAGGGAGTCGAGGGGGGGGGAAGGAGTCGGGGAGGGCAGAAAGGGGCAAGTGGGGGGAGGGGGAAGGGAGTCGGGGAGGGCAGAAAGGGGCAAGTGGGGGGGGGGGAAGGAGGAGGGGGGGGAAGGAGGAGGGGGGGAAAGGAGGAGGGGGGGAAAGGAGGAGGGGGGGAAAGGAGGAGGGGGGGAAAGGAGGAGGGGGGGAAAGGAGGAGGGGGAGGAGAGGAGGAGGGGGAGGAGAGGAGGAGGGGGAGGAGAGGAGGAGGGGGAGGAGAGGAGGAGGGGGAGGAGAGGAGGAGGGGGGGGGAAGGAGGGGGGGGAAGGAGGGGGGGGAAGGAGGGGGGGGAAGGAGGGGGGGGGGAAGGAGGGGGGGGGGAAGGAGGGGGGGGGAAGGAGGGGGGGGGAAGGAGGGGGGGGGGAAGGAGGGGGGGGGGGAAGGAGGGGGGGGGGAAGGAGGGGGGGGGGAAGGAGGGGGGGGGAAGGAGGGGGGGGGAAGGAGGGGGGGGGAAGGAGGGGGGGGAAGGAGGGGGGGGGGAAGGAGGGGGGGGGGGAAGGAGGGGGGGGGGGAAGGAGGGGGGGGGGGAAGGAGGGGGGGGAAGGAGGGGGGGGAAGGAGGGGGGGGGGAGAAGGAGGGGGGGGGAGAAGGAGGGGGGGGGAGAAGGAGGGGGGGGAAGGAGGGGGGGGAAGGGGGGGGGGAAGGGGGGGGGAAGGAGGGGGGGGGGAGGAGGGGGGGGGGAGGAGGGGGGGGGAAGGAGGGGGGGGGAAGGAGGGGGGGGGGAAGGAGGGGGGGGGAAGGAGGGGGGGGGGAAGGAGGGGGGGGAGAAGGGGGGGGGGAGAAGGGGGGGGAGAAGGGGGGGGGAGAAGGGGGGGGGAGAAGGGGGGGGGAGAAGGGGGGGGGAGGAAGGAGGGAGGGGGGGAAAGGAGGGGGGGGGAAAGGAGGGGGGGGGAGAAGGGGGGGAAGGAGGGGGGGAAGGAGGGGGGGGGGAAGGAGGGGGGGGAAGGAGGGGCAAGGGAGTCGGGTAGGGCAGAAAGGGGCAAGTGGGGGGAGGGGGAAAGGAGGGGGGAGGGGGAAAGGAGGGGGGAGGGGGAAAGGAGGGGGGAGGGGGAAAGGAGGGGGGGGAGGAAAGGAGGGGGGGGGAGGAAAGGAGGGGGGGGGAAGGAAGGAAAGGGGGGGGAAGGAAGGAAAGGGGGGGGAAGGAAGGAAAGGGGGGGGAAGGAAGGAAAGGAGGGGGGGAAGGAAAGGAGGGGGGGGAAGGAAAGGAGGGGGGGAAGGAAAGGAGGGGGGGAAGGAAAGGAGGGGGGGGAGGAAAGGAGGGGAGGGGGAGGGGAGGGGGAGGGGAGGGGGGGGGAAGGGGGGAGGGGAGGGGGGAAGGGGGGAGGGGAGGGGGGAAGGGGGGAGGGGGGGGAGAGGGGAAGGGGGGGGAAGGGGGGGGAAGGGGGGGGAGAGGGGAAGGGGGGGGAAGGGGGGGGAAGGGGGGGGAGAGGGGAAGGGGGGGGAAGGGGGGGGAAGGAGGGGGGAAGGAGGGGGGAAGGGGGGGGGAAGGGGGGGGAAGGGGGGGGAAGGGGGGGGAAGGGGGGGAGGGGGGGAGGGGGGGGGGAAGGAGGGGAGAGAGGGGAAGGGGGGGAGAGGGGAAGGGGGGGGAGAGGGGAAGGGGGGGAGAGGGGAAGGGGGGGAGAGGGGAAGGGGGGGAGAGGGGAGGGGGGGGGAGAGGGGAGGGGGGGGGAGAGGGGAGGGGGGGGGAGAGGGGAGGGGGGGGGAGAGGGAGGGGGGGGAGAGGGGAGGGGGGGGAGTGGGGTGGGGGGAGTGGGGAGGGGGGGGGGAGTGGGGAGGGGGGGGAGGAGGGGAGGGGGGGGGGTGAGGGGAGGGGGGGGAGAGGGGAGGGGGGGGAGAGGGGTGGGGGGGAGAGGGGAGGGGGGGTGAGGGGAGGGGGGGGTGAGGGGAGGGGGGGGAGGGGGAGGGGGGGGGAGAGGGGAGGGGGGGGGAGAGGGGAGGGGGGGGGGAGGGGGTGGGAGGGGGGGGAGGGGAGGGGGGGGAGGGGAGGGGGGGGAGGGGAGGGGGGGGAAGAGGGGAGGGGAGGGGGGAGGGGAGGGGAGGAGGGAGGGGAGGGGGGGAGGGGAGGGGGGGAGGGGAGGGGGGGAGGGGAGGAGGGGAGGGGGGAGGGGGGGAGGGGGGAGGGGGGGGAGGGGGGGAGGAAGGGAGGTGGGAAGGGGGGGGAAGGGAGGGACGCAGGGAGGGAGGGGCGCATGTCATGAATAACAGTATGGAAATAAAAAAACAAATTATTAGAACATTAGTCACTTTGTTAGACAATAGTCACTTTCAGGGAAGGCATAGGTAGTGACTCAGCATGCTCAGAGGTTCATCAGTGCAGTGCAAGATAACATACTCTCAATAGTGCAGGTGCACATCTCAAAACCTAAATTTTCCAGACGATCAGTCCTTATGGAATCTGACGACCAAGGGTCGTTTCCATGATGGCAGCTCAAATTAATATAGATTAAAGCATGTTCTTATGAACAAAATAGTTTAACTGCCAAGTTAGTGAGTCACTGATGATGTTAAATTTAGTATTCATGACAGTATGCAGTTTCATTATTAATTAAATCAAACTAACAAGTTTCTAAAATAAAGATCAGTCTAAAATCTCAGTATAAACTAACAACAGTACAAGCAAAAAGAACCACAGAAATCAGTGAAAGGCTAGGATTCTAACCATCAATGAGTAGTTAGAATGAGGGATATTAATTACCTTGTATTGACTGGGATAGTGGTTGCGTAAAGACCATTAAGGGAGTGGCATTTCTAGATTGTATCCAGAGAATTTCTTGCAATACCATGTATTGGACAAGAAAGGAAACATTGTTAGACCTGGTTCTTGAGAATGAGGTGTGGTGAATAGATCAAGTGAAGTGGGAGAATAATGGAGAATAGTGATAATTGTATCACAATGTTTAGGATGATAGTTGACAATGATTGTGGACAAACTAGAGTAGGGGGAAAAAAAAAATCAGTCAGAGGACAGCAGACCTCAAAAAGGAAAGAAAGGAGCTGGGCACATGGAGCAAAAGTTGGCAGGAAGAACAATTGCTGCAAAATGGGCTAAATTCAATGAGATGGTGGCTTGGGCACAGTCGAGACATATTGCCTCAAAAGGGAAAGGCAAGGCAAATAAATCTAGAATTTCCTTGACAAAGGATTTAGAAATTAAGTTAAGGAAAATAAAGTATATTATGTGTCTCTGGTAGATAAAACAAGAGCAAGAATAGAAACATAGAAAATAGGAGGTTATTTGGCCCATCCAGCCAACTTCACCATTCAACATGATTTTGGGTGATCTCAAAGCCATGTCCAAACTCACTCCTCTTGACACCTGCAGTTTCTACAAATCTATCCATTTCCTTCTTTTAGTTATTCAGTGATTTGATTTCCCCAGCTTCCTATGGTTGAAAATCCCACAAGTGCACCACCCTCTGCCTGAACAAATTTGTCCTCATCTCAGTCCAAACAATTTATGCCATATTCTGAAACCATGATTGCTTGCTACGGAGCCAAACTCTCTTCCCCTCACAACCCTCCCCCAGGTCAGGTGAAATACTGCCTCCATCCAATCTGTCCAGTCCTGGAGGAATTTGCTGAATTTGTTGAATTTATTGAATCCCCTTTCACTCCTCTGAATCCCACTGAGTACAGATCCAGTAGACCCAATTTCTGCCAATCCCAGAATCAGTCTGGTGAACAAAGCTGAATACAGTCAGTTCAGCAGGGAGGTGGAAAAGCAAATACGAGAAGAAAAAGTGATAATACAAAAAACATACTGGCAGTTACCATAAAGGGAAATTCCTTAGTTTTTTTATAGGCATTACAATGTATAGTGAAAGGACGAGAAGACCTATTAGGGACCCAAAAGGTGGTTTATACATGGAGGCAAGAGACCTGGCAGAGAAGTTAAATGAATGCTTTGTATCCGTCTTTACCTATGAGATGCCTCTGCCTAGACCACTGTGACCAAGGAGGAAACTGTTGCTAGAAAAGTTTAAATTGATAAGCTGTTGATACTTTAAGTTGAAAAGCTCCAGGAGCAGATGAGATGCATCCAATAGTATCGAAGAAAGTGAGAATGGAAATTGCAAGGGTACTGACCATAATCTTTCAGGTCTTCCCTAGACCCAGCAAAGGTGCTAGAAGAAAACTGCAAACATTACATCCTGGTTTTAAAAAAGTTATAAGAATAAGCCCAGCAATTATAGACCAGCTTAACTGCAGTGGAGATGAGAAGTTTCTAGAAACTGTTATTCAGGATAGAAATTATAGTCATATGGAAAAATATGGGTTAACTCAGAGGAGTCAGCATGGATTTGTTAAGGGAAAATTGAGTCTAACTAACTTGCTGGATATTCTTAAGAAGTCACAGAGGCGTTAATGAGGATAAGGCTGTTGATGTGATGTACATGGACTCTCAAAAGACATTCGATACTGGGTCATACAACAGAGACTGACAGGTCATGGAATAAAAGAGACAGTAGCAAAATGGTCCCCCAAAAAAAAACAAATGACAGGGAACAGAGACTAATGGTTAATGAATATTGTTTGAGCTAAAAGGGAGGATCCGGGTACATCGGGGACAATTTTAAAGTTTTTGATGACAATAAACTTGGAAGAATTGTAAACCCTGAAGAGGTCAGTTTAAAACTCCAAAAAAATTAGTAATGTCAGTGAAGAGGCAACATAAAGTTCAATGCACAGAGGCGAAGGTTACAAAAGAAAATTCTAATCAACCTGTTCAGAGATGTTACTACACACCTCTAGGAACTTGAACCTAGGTCTCCTGGCTCAGAGATAGCACAAGTACTCCACACTTTTGTACAAAGAACATGGCAAGATAGTGTAAAATACAAGGTACAATTCAAAAGGGTGTGCAGCAACAGAGAGGCCTAGCTATCTATGAATACAAATCATTAAAAGTGGCAGGTCAAAAACACATCTTTGTTAATACATCAAAATTTCAGTGTACAGAAACTAGGAATAGGAGGACATTTGGCCTTTTAGCCTCCTCAGCATTCAACAGGATCACAGCTGATCCTTCAACTCAATGCCACATTCTCACTTTCTCCCCACACTTTGTTCCCTTTAAAATTTAGAAATTTACAGAGAGTGATAATCACAGTCATAGAAATGTATACCACGAAAATAGACTTGTCGGTCCAACTGGTCCATGCTGTTCTCCAGCTCATTCTTGAATCTATTCAGTGAATTGGTCTCCACAGAGAATTTCACAGGTTCATCTCCTTCTGAGTGAAGAAATTTTTCCTCCTTTCAGTCCGGAATAGTCTATCTACTCCCTATCCAAAGACTGTCCATCTCATTCTGGACTTCACAATCAAGGAGAGCATCATCCTTGCATCTGATATGTCCAACCCTGTTAGAATTTTGTGTTTCTCAATCAGGTCCCCTCATTATTCTCAACCCGAGTGAATGCTTCAACTGGGTGTGTAATCTCTCCACATTGGACAGTGCAGTGTACAATACTCAAGGTGCGGTCTCACCAAGGCCCTGCAATAACTGCAATAAGACATCCTCACTTCTGAACTCAAATGTAGGCCAACATATCATTTGTCTTTCTAATAGCTTGCTGCCTCTACCCATCCACTTTCATTAAATGGTGTACAAGGACATCCAGATTCTTTTCTTACATCCACGCTTCCCCATATATTACCATTTAAATAATACTCTTCCTTTTCACACAGAAATGTATCATGTCATATTTTATTAAGCTGTGCTGCATCAGTCAAGTGTTTGTCCAGTCATGCAACCTTTCTCAATGACGTTCGTTTTGCTTGTTGTCTGTATAGGGTCTTTTAAGTTCGTTAGCTGCTGTTTTAGTGTGCTGGTGGGTTTGTGGGCTACCCTGATGCCAAGAGGTCCGAGTAGTCTGGCAGTCATTTCAGAAATGTCTTTGATGTAGGGGAGAGTGGTTATGGTTTCTGGGCCCATGTTGTCTGTTTGTTTGGGAGGAAAACAACAACAAACTGCCATTCCTAGATGTCACAGTAGACCGAACAGTCAATGGGCAACTTCAAACCAGCGTCTACAGGAAAACAACACATACGGACCAAATACTGAACTACAGGAGCAACCATCCCAACACCCACAAACGAAGCTGCATTAGAACATTATTCCAACAAGCCACCACACACTGCAGCACAGAGGAACTACGAAGAGCAGAAGAAAATCACCTATACAGCGTATTCAAAAAGAATGGGTACCCAATGAACACAGTCCGTTGATTTCTCAGCAACAAACCCAAACAAACAGACAAAACGGGCTCAGAAACCATAACCACTCTCCCCTACATCAAAGACATTTCCGAAATGACTGCCAGACTACTAGACCTCTTGGCATCAGGGTAGCCCACAAACCCACCAGCTAATAAACTTAAAAGACCCTATACAGACAACAAGCAAAACGAATGTCATCTACAAAATACCTTGCAAGAACCGTGACAAACACTACATTGGACAAACTGGCAGAAAGCTAGCCACCAGGGTACATGAACATCAACTAGCCACAAAACGACATGACGCACTATCACTCGTATCCGTACATACAGATAAGGAAGGATACCACTTTGATTGACACCACTCGACACATCCATCCTAGGACAAGCCAAACAGAGACACGCATGAGAATTCCTAGAAGCATGGCATTCCAACCGGAACTCCATCAACAAACACATTGATTTGGAGCCAATCTACCAAGCTCTGAGAAAAAGAACAGGAAATGACATCACCAATGCAGGAAATGACATCACCAACCCAAGGAAACCAAAACAGATAAATAGAAAGCGGGACATAACACCAGCACTTCGTTGGAGGCTCACTGAAGATGTTACCTAGAATGGTGACAAAACGTCTGAAAACTAACCTTCCAGCTCAGCGAGCAAACTCACATCCAGAACCTCAACCTGAGCTACAAGTCTTCTCAAAACTCACTCAACCAATTCTTCATCTGTATTAATGCATAAAGATCTGTATTAATATATACCATATGCTTTAACTTTATCCACTAATCTCTTATCAGGGACCTTATTAAAAATGTTCTGAACATTCAAATACACAACATCTACTGATTCTTCCTTATCTATTCTACTAGTTATATCCTCAAAAGGCTCCAGTAAATATGCTATGCCTTCCATAAACCTATGCTGACTTTGTCGATTCCAATTAATGCTTTCTAAATGTTCTGTTATCATGCCTTTTATATTAGACTCTAGCATTTTCCCCACTATTAATGATAGGCTAACTATTCTGTAATGCTCTGCTGTTTTCTCTTCCTCCACGTTTTAAAAAAAAAAGTGGTGTTACATTTGTCACCTTCTAATCTGTTGGAATTGCTCCAGAGTCTATAGAATGTTGGAAGATGGCCAGTAATGTATCCAATATTTCCTGCACCACTTACTTTAGTACTCTGAGAATCAGATTATCAGGCCTGGTGACTTTTCAGCCTTTAACCCTAACAATTGTCCCTCGCACCATTTTCTTACAAAGGTGACTTCCTTGAATTCGATTCTGTCACTAGCCCTTGGCTTTCCTAACATTCTGCAGGATTATATGCATTCTCTGCTGAGAAGACAGAACCAAAGCATATGCTCAATTTTTCTATCATTTCTCTATTCCCCATTATAAATGCCTCCAGTTCTAACTTTTTGTCTTCACATATTTACAGAAGCTTTTATAGGTAGTTTCCATATCCCGGTCAGTGAGCTCTCACACTTTATTCTACCTCTTGATCAAATGTTTTTCTTTCTTCTGCTCAATTCTAAAATACACCCAAAATCATTAGGCTTTGTTTTTTCTGGCAATTTTACATGCCTCTTCTTTGGCTCTAACAATATCCCTAATTTATATTTTCAAGGCATGATTGAGCTATCTTTCATCTTTTATTTTTGCATTTAACAGGGATGAACATTTGTCATTAAATCATACACACTTTCTTTAAATATGAACCATTGCCTATCCACTGTCAAAACCTTTCATAAAGGTTCCCAAATTGAACATAACCAATTACTGCTTCATACCCTCAAGTTGCTTTATTTAGTTTCAGGACCCTAATTTTAGATTTGACTACTTTACTCTGCATCTTAATGGAGAATTGTATCATTTTATGGTCACTCGTCCCCAAAGGGCCCCAAACAAAAAGATAGTTAATTAACCTTGTCTCATTGCACAGTACCCAGTCTACACTGGCTTGTTCTTTGGCTTATTCCTCAAGCATTGATTAACAAGCCATTGCATATACACTCCAAGAAATCTTCCCACAATACCATGCAAGCTCGATTTGTCTAATCTACATGCAAATTAAAATTATCAATGATCACAGTTGTACCCTTACTCTTGCATCTCTGATTTCTTGTTTAATGCCTTTATTTAAATCTGCCATTTGGGGGCATATGTACAACACCAAACAATGCTTCATGCCCCTTAGTATTTCTTATCTCCACCCAAATAGATTCCACATCATGATTTTCTGAGCTAATATCATCAGGAAAGTATTTTTCTCTTTTACAAATGATGCTACCCCATCGCCTTACCATTCTTTGATATCCTTCCTAAATAATTAATACTCTGGATGTTCAGTTCATATCCTTGTTAATCCCGCAGCTAAGTTTCTGTAATCACAACTATATCATAACCATTTATATCTAATTGTGCTGCTAATTCATTTACCTGAGTGCAACTGCTCCACACATCAAGACACAAAGTCTTTAGACTTCTTTTTTCATCCTTGTAAGTCATCTTATCTTTAATTCAGGAAGGGAAACAGGCACTGACTGCAGGGGCAGACAACTTATGCTGAACTTATATTGAGCCTTGGCAGATCTCAGCCAACTACTATGTACTTTGGGATGCCATATTTGAAGATGTGAATGAAGAGCGCAGAAGAGGTTTACAAGAATGGTTCCAGGGATAAGAAATAATCAGAGAAGTTGGGACTGTTTTCTTGCAGAAAAAAGGTCGACGGGAGTTATGATAAACGTTTCAAAATCGTGAGGTGTTTAGATACAGTAGAAAGAGACAGACTGTTGCTGTTTGTGAAAGGATCAACAATTAGAAGGCACAAATTGAAAGTGCGTTGCAAAACAGTCAAACACAATGGAAGAAAATTCTTCTTCACCGAGTGAGTAGCTCAGGTCTGGAACAGTGTTTTGCAGCGTGTTGGTGAAATTCAGTTGGGGCATACAAAAGGCCATTGGATGACAATTTAACTACAAATGATGCATGGGGTAATGGGGGAAAGACAGGTTGTTTGGAGAAAGTCAAACCACTCAGTGAGCCAATGTAGACATGGTAGGCCAAATTGCTGCCTCCTACACTGTAACAATTTTGAGATATCATGATCAATCAAGTAGCTAGAGCATACAAGATGATCATGTACTCCTTCATGTTTACTTGTTCTCTGCAAGAATCACCTAAAACTAATCGCATAACTATATCTTTTCTTAACACTTTTGAAAAAGAAAACACATTCTTCTCAATAAATGGTACAGACAAATGTTAGGTCATTCAAAAACCGATTAGACAGAAAGGATTAAACATACAAAGGCTGCGAGAAGCAACAATCCAATAATTTCCTAATTGGACTTTTCTTACATCTTGAACTAGACACTAGCTTTCTATCAAACTGTATACTTTCTTACCTTCCACTATGCTGGATTTAGCGGTAAACCCTGATGTTGTTTTAAGAGCTCCATTAAACACCACAAAAGAGGCTCCTGTAACTACAGCACATTGAAAAACAAGTTACTTAACATTGATCTTTATAGTATTCCCCAATTTCCACTAAAGCAGGAATGCAAAATGCAAGCTACCTTTCCTGGACTTCCCAGCAATAGTGTTTGCCTGTGTTTGATGACTTTTATCATCATTCTGTACGCAGACCAGGTGGGAGTCAGCATGCAAACTAAAACATGCTCCCATGGTAATAACATGTTCATTGGAAGACGTCACTACCTTCATGACCTGTGAAACAGGAAGAGGCAATCTTTGAAAGACAAGTATTCTTGGCAAGGCATAAATTACCACCAGCAGTGCACACACTAATCCACACAATTTTCTCCTCTGCAAGTATGTACCACTCTGACAGAGTTCAGTTTGATTCTTATTACCTACCTCATTGTACCTTCGCTTAGGTATTTTAACAGTACTTTGCCCCATCTCAACAAGAAGTACTAATCCCTCGATTGTGGGCAGAGTATATTGGTAATTTCGAAGATCCTGCAAAGGAGTGTAAAATGTGAATATGAATGACAAAAATTCAGCTAAGAAGCACTTAGACAAAGTTTTGACCATAAATACTTAGCAATAAAATCAACAAAAAATCTTGAGACCAAGTTGCTTGATCAGCAGTACATGGTTATGATGCTCGACTGAGTAACCTAGAAGTTGAAATTCCATAATAACATGAAATTGGAAGTGACTTGGTCTGTACCAGTAAAATAACCACAAACACTTATTCAGTCAAGGTGCTCATGGAATATCTTTCATATCCCAGGTTGATGTAGAGCTCTTCTCCCACAGTACACGATAACCTCAATGTCCTTTGAAGTTCACAAGTCACTCAAATGTAACAGAATGAATAAATTGGTAAAGCCCATCAACAAACAGGACAATGCACACAGGTATGCTCAGGTGACTTTAAGGTATTTTAAATCAACCTATCCAAAATTTTATGATATACCATTGGAGTAGGTGGAACTCAAAACCAGGTCCACCAGCTCAGATATATGTGGACAATGCCGCTGTGCCTCCAGTGACCTTAAGTCTTCCACGTTGACTGAACTGCATCATATTAATCAAGCAAAAAACCAGCTGTTGTAGTCTCAAAATCATGCCAACCAAGCACATGCCATATTTGTTGTCGGTATGTCCCATTACATCAGGATAAACCAATAAGAGACGAGATGAAGGCACGATACAACTGGATGAGATTGTCCCGAAATCTTTAAACATTTGTCTGCAATTCCTAAGCTCAGATCAAAGCCAAATACTTTTCATCAAAACCCTTCACAATTCTGAACGCCTTGATAAACTTTCCTAACCTGATTTAATAACTTTACAACTAAAACCTAGCAAGACTCAGCGCATTTCAGTAAATGTCTCCACTGTCTGTCCATTCTAATAACACATAACACTCTGAAGTTACTTGTAATACTCAAAAGTACTGTATACATCCTGATCAGTGTACTTGATAACATACTCCTAATTATCTCTAAAGCAACATATACAATGCTGTCTAATCCTTGGAAGGGATGCACCATTAGTTAGAGAAATAAACAAACAGTCCGAGAACATTTATACAACAGAACTGCATGTCGGCTAAAAAGTTTCTTACCCAGGTTACTGCCCTTCATTAAAATATCAAAATACCAGCAAAAATTGTCTTATGCAGCTTGGTTTGCAAATGCACAATCACAACATCCACTGCATTTCCTTGATGAAGATCCCAATTTCCTCAAAAACCACAATTCAACTTTTTGGAAGGTCTTCCTTTTTACACATCCATCCCAACTACCATTATCTTTCTAAAGCAAATGTTCAATTTTATTCCAAGACGTTTTCCACAAATTTATCCATTATCACATTATGCTAGTGTGGTTCTGGAAAGGTAATAGATTTATACATCACTCTGCAATGTGATCATTCAAGAGTTATACTGGATTACTACATTACAATCTATAACAATGCTGTAGAAATTGTGCTGTTTATTTCACATCTGTCAGGAGATTACTTTCAAAGGCAAAGGTATGAGCATTCCATTTCAGTTAATCCTCACAGTCTTGAGTGGGTCGATCCATTAGTGTTGATTTTGCACAATTTGCATTTTGGAATGCAAAAAGTCAGAAACAGGACTGATGCATTTTACTTTATTTTATAAATGGTTATGTACAAAAGCAAGGGAGGGAGTGGCAAACAAGTACAGAAACTAAGATATAAAGCAAAACACTTACTGCTAGCAAATTCATGATGGTATGACCTGTTTCTCCAAACAGTTCTTTACGGAATCGAACACTCATTAAAGGACAAGGATAAACTATAAATGAAATATGCACCAATTAATAACAACTTTGTGGCAGAAACATTAGAATAATTATTGGAAATAATTATAGATAGGTCTATTATCTGTGCCATTGCTGTCAGATATCTGAAATTTGAATACAGTTTTGAATGCTTTTCATGAACTTCTGGAGACTTAAAGAAAACACAATCGCCTGATCAGTGTCGTAATATTTACACACATCATGACCAACACAAAATAGAACTATTACACATTACATATACTGAAAAAGGACAATTAGTTCAAAGTGGAAGAAATTCTGTTCGCTTGTGAAAATGGGTGAATTTTTGCACCACCCCCCCCACCCACCTCAGGAGTAGTCAGTCAGCCCATCAGATCATAGCTCGTCTAATAATGCTCAACACCACTTTCCTGCCTTTCCCCCCCTAACTCTTGATTCCCTGACTAACAACTTCTTTCTCAACCTTGAATATACATATTGACCCAACCATCTGCAGTGAAAAATTCCACAAACTCACTATCATCTGAGAGATGAAATTCCTTTTCTTCTCTGTCCTAGCTGGACAACTCCTTAGTGAAATTATGCCCTTTGGTTCTAAATCCTCCCACCAGGGGAAACAATCTTTTGTTACCTAGCCTGTCAAACCTTTAACGTATCTTGTATGTTTCAATAAGGATCCTCTCATTCTTCTAAACTGCAATTAGTACAGGCCTAACTGATTTAACTTTTCCTTAAAAGAAAGATCCCTCTGTTGTCTGTTGGACTTAAAGAAGCAAACATGGCAGCCAACTGAAGAAAGCAAGGAGGGTGAGGAAGAAATAAAATCTAATAGAACAGATTTTATCTTGCAAATTTGTGGCTGGATTACAGAAGTTCATATATATAAAACATGGTACCGAAACATTCCTACAATGATTATCATGTTAAAAATAGTCATATTTACATTTTAAATTAACAGTGAGATATTGTAATATTGATTACTGGCATTGCATATGACAGACAATGTAACAATGACCGGTCAAATTCACTAACACCATAAGATGTTACTTTAAACCACAAATCATGAACACAGTTTTCCCATGTTACCTGAAGCCAGATGTTTAGCTCCTTTCATTAAATCAACTTTCTGTTTTCTTTTTCCAATGAACTAAAATTCAAACCAAATCTTTCAATCTTACCCAAGTCATAAACAAGTATAAGCAGAAAAAAGCACAACCTGAATCAATCTACGGAAAAAAAGTCATAAAGACAGCGCACTGCATTCACAAACTATCACTTCAAATAAGATCTAGCCACATTCATAGATACAGAAATAGTTCTAATGTTATGTCCAAACACATGAAAACTTACCATTGTATTCTGCACCCAATCTCAGCATGAGTCGAATAGGGAAGACTTTTGCCCAAGGTACTTCCAGTTTCTGAATGAGGATTCCAAACAAAAATGGACTACTTGGAAGGAGTAAATCTGTCAGTGGCTGGAATGTGGGTGTGACAAATAAGAATCCTCCATGATCTTTACTGCCTAGAAAATTTTCAGTGAAGGTGATGTTTCCTAAATTTCCAACAGTTTTCCCTGTTTGATAAAAAGTGGAATAAATAGCAAGGTATGTTCACAGGAACAAAAGGTAAGCATTATTTAAAACAACCTGTATTTCTGCAGCTTCTAGTTAGAAAATAATAGTCTCACAAGATGTTTTCAAAAGTAAAATATGACTGAACCACATGAACTATTAGGTCTGATGACCCAAAGCTTGATCAAAGAAGTGCTTGTTTAGCAGTTTTTCAAAAGGAAACAAGCAAAGTAATCAGGTAGACAAGTGTAGAGGGGAATTCCAATTTGAGTTTTAGATAACCAAAGGTTCAGTCACCAAATAATATGACAATTAAATTGGGAAACTTAAGGAGGTCAAAATTAGATAAGTGTAAATATTTAAGCACTATGGGTTGGAGAAATTTAGACAGATTGGGGAGTGCAGGGGTAGAAGGGTCAATGGAGGAATTTGAAAACAATCTTGAGAATTTTAAAATCAACATATTGCTAGAACAGGAGTCAATATCAGTCAGCAAATGCAGTTATGGCAGAATGAGACTTGAGCAACAAGTTATGGATGGCCTCAAGTTTGAGGAAGGCAAAATGCAAGAGACTGGCCAGCAATGTTTCAGCATAGTCAAATCTAGAGGTAACGAAGGCACACATGAGGATTTCAGCAGATGAGCAGAGACAGGAGTGAATTTGAACAATGTCACTGAAATGGAAGTAGTTGTCCTTATTGATGATGTAACTGAGCGTTTGTAAGGTTTTCTCAGACTCCCATACAAGAACAAAGTTGTAAACATACTGGTGCAGTCTCAAACTGTAGCAGGGAGAGATGGTGTCAGCAGCTTGGACCCAAACTTCGAAGAGACATCCAGTAAAAATGGCTTAACTCTTTCCAATACCTAGAGGAAACTTTTGTTCATCCAGTATTACATGCTAGATGAACAGTCTGTTAAGGCAGTAACAGTGGAGAAACCAGAAGAGATGGATGACGGTTGTTAAATGATGGTCGCTGAACAGCAGCATGCAGTAGCAGTTGTCTATAAATAAGAATGAAATCAAATGCAAGTAGTTTCAACCAGCTGGATAACAGGGGTTAGCTCTTGTGGCACAGTGGTGTCCCCCCTACCCCTGAACTGGAACACCCAGGTTCAAGTCCCCCATGCTCCAGGGATGTGTTGGAACATCTCTGAACTGGTTGACTAGAAAAACAATACTTTAAAGGGATGCAGCTGAGGGCACAATTCATCATTTAGGTCCTCTGTTGTACACTACTAGTGGTCCTACTCCTTGGACTGAGACAGTCAGGTTCAAGTCCCACCTGCTTCAGAGGTGTGTGCTAACATCTCTGAACAGGCTGATTAGCAAAATAGGTTAAATTAAAATTTAACAGGAGTTCAGCTGCTGAAGGAAATTGGTATGGTCAACTGTGTCAAAGTCTCCAGACAGGTCAAGGCGGCTTAGGAGGGATAGCTACCTTTGTCACAATCAGATTGTATGTTAATTTGAAGTTTAGTTAAGAATGCAGTTTGGAGCCAGGGCAGAAACCTGCTTGGAGAGAAAAGACAGTGGGTCTTAAACCAACAAAAAAATCCTAACCTCTCCTTGAATCTTTCTACCAATTACCTCAAATCTATGCTTTCCTGTTTTTTTTATCCCACAAAATTAAACAGTGGAGTTGGCAGTGGAGGCCAACTCTCTGGATACTTTCAAGAAAGAGATGGATAGAGCTCTTAAAGATAGTGGAATCAAGGGTTATGGGGATAAGGCAGGACCAGGATACTGATTGTGGATGATCAGCCATGATCATAATGAATGGTGGCGCTGGCTGACAGGGCCGAATGGCCTACTCCAGCACCTACTGTCTATTATCTAAACAGACCACCCTTATTTACTCTACCGAGGTTCCTGAATTTTATACACCCAAATTAATTCACCCCTCAAACTACTCTATGCAGAGGACCCCATCCAACCTGACCTTTCCTCCAAAGTTGAATTTTCAACTCCTGACAACTTTATAAGACCGTAAGACATAGGAGTAGAAGTAAGGCCATTCGACCAAAGTCTATCTAATTCTCCTCCACATTCTCCCCTGTGCAATGACAGCATTCTTGTAACATGCTGACCAGAATTCCATACAGCACTCAACCTATGGTCCAACAAGTGTTCCGTTCAGTTCCTGTAAAAACAATGCTGTTCTTATAATCTTTGCCTCAGTTAACAAAGGAAGCATGTCATATGGCTTCTTATTAACTTTATAAACCTATCTGCCACTGTTAATGATTGGAGACATTCATTCCAAGCTCACTCTGTTCCTCCACATGACTCAATATCAACATTCTCTCTAAACTGGGCAGGTGCACAGCTGCTCTAGGATTCCACACTAACTACAGCATTGACTTCTGCTTTCGGAGGTCAACGTTGCATATGGACTTCAGAATCCAGATACAGAAACAAAAAAGAATGAGGGGGAATACTGTGCAGTACCCTCCCCACATGTTCTATTTCCTCGTCTTGATGCAATTCTCAAAATGTATGCATTCATTTTTCTGGATTAGTCCCATTTATATTTTTCTGTTTAATTACCAAGATCATGGATATCTTCTTTAAGTTCTTCCTCTTCACTGTCACCCTCATAGCCATTTTATGTATCATCTGAAAATATCTTTGTCATATTTTCTGCATTTGATTTTGTGGGAGTCAGTTAGCTGGGTGGATGGTGTACGATGCAGATTGATGCCAATTCCCATACAGGCTGAAGTTACTATGAAGGTCTCACCTTTTCACCGTTGACCCTGGCTGAAGGAAGGGTGTGTAACCCTCAGGTTGAAGCACCACCATTCACCTCTCTCCAATGACAGAGCAACCTTACGGTCCTCTTTGACTATAGCAACCTTATCTTTACCTTACCTTTGAGTTTGAATCATTGATATAACTTATTATTGGATGTGAGGGCAGAGGAGTCAGCAAAAAGGAATCTAAGGACTTAGGGGGAGAAAAGAATCCAGGACTTATCCTTACATTTTAGAATGTTCCTAGAATAATTAGCAATTGAGCTTGGATAGCTAAACCAGTTACCTGCCATGTCTTTTCAAATCTTGTATTTAAAGAAATAGATGACAGCCAAATCAACAGCACAAACAGGGTAAGGGGGAAAACAAAAGTATGATTGAAAAGAAGAGACAGTAGGAACTGCAGATACTGGAGAATCTGGAGATAACAAGGTATAGAGCTGGATGAACACAACAGGCCAAGCTGCAGAGGAACAGAAAAGCTGCTCTATCTCTGATAGCTCTCTCTCCTTCTTGGACCCCTCTGTTACCATCTCTGGCAACCGATATCCGTTTCAAGCCCACCGAATCCCACAGCTACCTAGAATACACCTCCTCCCATATATTTGAGACATATAAAATAATCAGAGGGTTAAATAGGGTGGATAGGGAGAGCCTTTTTCCTTGGATGGTGACAGCGAGCATGAGGGGGCATAGCTTTAAATTGAGGGGTGAAAGATGTGGGACAGATGTCAGAGGTAGTTTCTTTACTCAGAGTAGTAAGGGAATGGAACGCTTTGCCTGCAATGGTAGTAGATTCACTAACTTTAGGTACATCTAAGTCATCATTGGATAAGCACATGGACGTACATGAAATAGCGTACGTTAGATGGGCTTGAGATCGGTATGACAGGTCGGCACAACATGGAGGGCCGAAGGGCCTGTACTGTGCTGTAATGTTCTATGTTCACATTCCTGCAAAAAAATGCCATCCCCTATTCCCAATTCCTTCGCCTCCATCGCATCCGCTCCCAGGATGAAGCATTCCACTCCCAAACATCTCAGATGTCCTCATTTTTCAAGGACCGCAACTTCCCCCCCTTCAATGATTGACAATGCCCTTGACCGTGTCTCCTGCAACTCATCCCTCACACCCCCTCCCTGCAATAACCGAAACAGAATTCCCCTTGTCCTCAACCAACACCCCACCAACCTCCGGATGCAAAGCATCACCCTCCAACACTTCCACCATCTGCAATCCGACCCCACCACTTTTTTTCCCTCCATGCCCTTATCTGCTTTCTGGAAGAAACACTCTTTCTGGGACTCCCTTGTCCGCTCCACACTCCCCTCCAGCCCCACCACACCTGGCACTTTTCCCTGCAACCGCAGGAAGTGCTACACCTGCCCCTAGACCTACCTCCTCACCCCTATCCCAGGCCCCAAGACGACTTTCCACATCAAGCAGATGTTCACCTGCACATCTGCCGATGTGGTATACTGTATCCGCTGTTCCCATTGTGGCCTCCTCTACATTGGGAAAACCAAGTGGAGGCTTGGAGACTGCTTTGCAGAATGTCTATGCTTGGTTTGTACTAAACAACTGCAACTCCCAGTCGTGAACCATTTCAACTCCCCATCCCATTCCTCAGATAACATGTCCATCCTGGTCCTCCTGCAGTGCCACAATGATGCACCCATAGGTTGCAGGAGCAGTACCTTATATTCTGCTTGGGAACCCTCCAGCCCAATGGAATCAATGTGGACCTCGTAAGCTTCAAAATCTCCCCTCCCCCTACTGCATACCAAAGCCACCTCCCGCCGCCCACCTCCCTAACCTGTCCTTCCTCCCACCTATCCCCTCCACCCACCTCCTACCTACTAGCTTCATCCTGACACTTGGATCTGTCCATCCTCCCCGGACTGATCTATCCCCTCCGCACCTACACTCATCTTTACTGGCTCCATCCCCGCCTCTATGATCTGTCTGTCTCCTCTCCACTTACCTTCTCCTCTATCATTCTTCTATCTGCCTCCCCCATCTCCCTATTTATTTCAGAATCCTCTTACCCTCTCCCATTTCTGAAGAAGGGACTAGGCCCGAAACGTCAGATTTCCTGCTCGGCCTGCTGTATACATTCAGCTCTACATCTTGTTATCCATGACTGAAAAGAACATGTTTCTTCAAAAGATTTTAACCTGCAACTTTGGGCAGAGTACAATGGTTCACTTACAACAAATTGAATATCTTATTCCTTGAACTAAATTGCTCAATTTAACTTGTCCACACTTGGCAATGCAATTTCAATAAATAATTACATTTTACAAATTAGCTAGAAATATCACTTGTAAAATCCAACAACTAGATTGGAAAAGAGATCAGTTTTATACATTGTAGTTTGGTGCAAGAATTTATGTTATGATTAATTGCATAATGGGGCATTGCAGGCATACCTTTAGTTGCATCCTGATAAAGTGCAATAAAAACATTAAAGATGTCTTTGGGAATTGTATTTTCATTAGGCATACGAAACAACAGAATGACAACTTCTGCCTGGCCCAAACCATGTAATCCATTGGATACAAAGCACCAACATTTATTTGCAGCATCTAGGTATCAGAGATGAGAAGGAAAAATGTAAATGTTTCTGAAAAAAAAAAGTGTTATTAATCAACTAGTAGTCCATTTTTGGTAAACAAATATAAATATATTGCCAATGAAGCAACGTTAAGCCTTAGAAAAATTACTGATGTTGAACAATCTTTACTAAAGCATCTCACTAAGCGATCACATTGAGATCAGACAGAAGCACTGGGAGAAAACTGAGGCAAGGCAAACTACGTCACAGCAGCAGGAAGTGACTCGTGATTACTAGTAATTTTGTTCATTCAGTTGTGAATCAATGATCTGAAATAGGTGGATATAAATTTTCCAAGTTAATTGACAGCAAAACAGAAAAAGAAAATGCAATCAAATGATGAATAATTAGGGATGCAAAGTAATGTTGATTTATTTCTTAGTAAAAAAAAATTTGAATGCAGACAATGCTGGCATTATGGTAATGCACAGTTGTAAATGATTATGCGAGCACAAAAGAAGAGGGGCTGGATTTGGGCAGAGATTAACTCATGTGTGGTCATCTGCAGGGTCAAGAGATGGCAAGATTAGGACTGTGGCCATGCCCATGGAATAAGACAGATAAAGCGAAGATGTTTAGGCAATACTGAGGGACAGACATTTCAGTGCAATTTGCTCATTTGAAAAATCAACACCACTCCAGGCTGTTTAGGTCATATGCCCCGTTTCTGAACTTTATATTTTATATACCTCTACAGAAAAGGAGACTGACGTTACAAGAAAAGCAATTGTTCCATGCAGAAGTTGAGCAAAGCAATGTGTGAAGATATCTTGGGAGAACCTTGAAACACCACTCAACCAATTCACAAGGATCAGCAAAAGTGCTGGAATAATGTAATAAAATGCTCAAAGGAGTCATTCAACGGATTACAAATCGACCTTGGTCTTGTATACACTTAGCAACCCAAGCTCTATAGTCCTCTGGAGTAAACAATTCAAGATATTGACTGCCTCAAAATAAATTTCTTCTTGCCTCTGTCCTAACTGGGTGATCTTTCAGTCGGATTACGTCCTTTGGTCCAAGGCACTTCCACAAGGGCAATCAATCGCTCAGCATTCAACCCGTCAAACCCCTAAGAGTTTTTTTATTTCACTAAGGTCGTCTCTCAATTCTCTAAACGTAAATGAATTAGGTCTCAAATTACTCAGCTTCTCTTCATATGACAATCCCTTCATACCCAGGATCAATGTGGTGAACCTACTCCGGACTGCCTACAAATGTCAATGTATCTTTTATTACATAAGGGAATCTAAACTGTTTACAGTATTCTAGTTTGGTCTAATCAATGCCTTGCATAGTTATAGCAAGATTTCCTATTTTTATTCTCCATTCCCTTTGAAATAAAGACTGTTATTCTATTTGTCTTTCGAGTTACACCGAACTTGTATTTATGCACACGGCTTCCCACATCCCTCTGAAACATAATCTCTCACATATTATATTCCATCTGCCAAGCCTTTACCCACTCACTTAACCTGTCTCCATCCCTCTGCACTGTTATCCTCATTACTTGCCTTCATACCCATTTTTGCGTTATCTGTGAACTCGGCTAATGAAATCACTTTCCTCATCCAAGTAATTAATAACTTGTTAAAATAATTGTGGCCCTAACACTGATCCTGTGGCAATCTGCTAGTTATAAACTGCCATCCCATAAATACGCTTCTTATCCCAACACTCTGGCTAACTAATGGAAGACAATCTATTCAGGCAATAAAGCACCCTAGAACGGAGAAATAAAAGATGGCATGAGGAAAAGATGCCTGATGGGAGTGGGTTTACAAAAACAAAGTAATAGCTTAGGATTCAGACACCTCTACTCAACATACAACTTTCTAAAATGGAGAGCGTACTTACAGTTCACAAGTTTCACATTTACTAGAAGATTGGCATTTAACACAAACGTCAAGGGATTTGACCCTCCATCCTCCAGGAGCAGGATTGCCTGGTTCTGAGATGGATGTTCCTCCACCACCACTGGGCATCCTCAGCAAGTAGAAAGTTAAAAAAATTACAACTGAATGAAGATGATCCTTTGTCCACTTGATTACACCCTTCTGGAATACAGTCTTCCAATGTAAAGCTTTAGCGTTCACAAATTCAGAGAAAGTAGAAATCTGCTACAATATACATCTCAACACCAAGTACAAACTAACACTGAAAAATGTTCAATATTATTCACATATTTCAGTCTAGATTGTGACCCAAAGTTTTCCTCACAATCTTCAGACTCATATGATTTCGATCAGCTAAGCTAAGCAATCAAGTTTAGTTTTACCACATTCAAGACAAATCCTCAAGTTTAGCACTGTCTGCAATGTTATTAAAAAGTCACATGACAGCTACAACCGAAATAGAATATTAACAACTTACAATGTGACAATTTGCAGTGGTTGTGGAAAATTATTTATCTGAATATCAAAAATAAAGACTTCTCAAAATATCAGAGGATGAGGCCCAGGTCAAATTCAAACTGACTGCTATTTTTTGCTTTATTCAGATAATTTCTCAAATCAAGTACAACAATTTATAGTTGAAATCTGTAACAAATTTTAAAATTCAAAAAATCATTTTGATTTATATGGCAAACTCAGACTCGACCAAAGACCAGTCAATAAGTTAACTGGCTATGTACTTCATTACAATTTGTCTGATCTTGCTGTACACATGACTACCACAACCACCTCCATGTCAGTATCTGATCCTTCATTATTGATAAAGCACATTTGGATCTTTGAGAGATGTGACAGGCAAGGTTTTTTAAAAGCTGTCATTTTACAGAGAGGCAAATACATCTACATACAATTTTCATTTCATTTTAAATATGTACAACAAAACTTGATAAAAACTTTGAAGTATCAGTATGAAATACCTTTATCTTTTATTGCCACAATAAGGGGAGGGAGATCATGTGCATTATCTGGAACGAGGCTAATGGCTTTTGCGACAGACTTTCCAATAGTTGCCAGTGCTCTATAGTCTGCTCGATAAGTATCCTTAGGTGTAATGCCCTCTTCAAGACTTGCTAAAACAGTTTTTGTTGAAGTTGAATCAGTCCTCCACGCATCAACTTGACTTACAGCTTCAGAATGTATATTATCTCCTGCATTACAAGACGAAGGCTACAAAGTGGAGAAAGGACTTAAAAGTAACTGAAGATTTTAAAAACATTTTAAAATCCCGCTATATAAATGCTTGTTTGAATGTTTTATCTGAAAAAGTGAGAGGAAAATACAAATTAACCGTGCTTTAAATCAAGCGGTGTCTGCCACTAAACAGCTGAATTTGCTGCAGACTAGGAATTAATTTGATATTTACCCACGCTACTTTTGATTCTTGTGTGATGTGACTTATTTGGTACACATCATCTGGCATTTGCTTGCCTACGCCGACTGTTGAATTTCCTGTCATTCTTGTTGAGTCTGCCATTTCTCCATTTGGCAGGATACCATCTGCAAACCAGACCCTTCTGTGTTCTCTAGAACAGATGCCTGTGTAAGAAATGATGTCCTTTAAAATTAATACGTATCAATAAAATCACAAACATGTCAAGAAAACTGCACTATTTCTATTTTCTTCCACATCACAATTTAAAGGGTTGAAAATTTTAATGCAAGAAACATGCTTTCAAATATCTTATGTAACGAATGATTCCAAACCTAATATAACAATACATAAAAATGTCTTATTCTCAACTGTAAAGTCAGGAAAGACATTCACATATATGTTGACACAAACAAATTGAACAATTTATGGATCAAAAGAGTACTAATATGTACCAACAATTTATTTATTGCCAATTAAGTTATGGTGATTGGTGTCTGATTAGTGGTTTGGCCACTAAGTATTTTGCAGAATTCGGGTCATGATTTTATACAAAGGATCCAGAGATAGAGATGAATTCAATGTTCACATACAAGATAATTCAAAGATTTCCTAAGTGGTCTACTGGGTGAAAACCTATATAATTAATAGTAATGTAGCAAGTATGTAGTACTAAGCAACACAGAAATTTGATTCCCAATCTGCACTGTTTTGCTCTGTAGTTCTGAACCAGTAATCACACTCAAAACATGAACTTTGGTTCTCTCTCCACAGATGCTGAGCTTCTCCAGCATCTTACGCTTTTATTTCAGATTTCAAGCGTCCACAATATTTTGCTTTGTTCTAATTGGGGGTTCCATGTCTTTGGGTAGGGATAAAAGGAACATGCAAGTTAGGGCTCATAGAATTCCTACTATACGGAAGCAGGCCATTCAGCCCATACCAACCTTCCGAAGAGCATCCCAACGAAACAACCCCCTACCCAGTTCACAAAACCCTGCATTTCCTACAGCTAACGGACCTAACCGACAACCATGGACACGATGGGGAAATTTTCGCATCGCCAATTCACCTAACCAGCACATCACTATGGGAAGAAACCAGAGGACCTGGAGGAAAGCCATGCAAACACAGTGAGAATGTGCAAACTCCACACAGACAGTGGCCAGAGTGTGGGATCAATCTCAGGTCCCTGGCGCAGAGGCTAACCTGTGCTAACCAGGGTGTGCTGACCACTTAACCACCGTGCTGCTTGTTCTTCTGAGCTCTGCTCAGTGGCCCTCAAAATGCACATGTAGATATCATGGGGAGACAAATCCTCAACTGACTCAAAGACAACAAAAGACTATTCAACTGTGATATTATCCATCACTTGCCTGTGTCTCATGGATGTTGTAACAGAGGTTTGGAAGGGATGCTTCAACTGTATATTCAATTATGCACTCAAATCAGAACAGTTACACTGGCCTCGGAAGAGACTGGCCAGAATTAAACTATGATTAAAAGAGCTAAATTAAAGGCCAGTAGCATAAAAATAATCTATATTTGCATCAATTTATAAGTCTTGCGGAGGGCTCTTGTGGTGCAATGATAGTGTCTACCTTTGGGCCAGAGGACCAAGTTCAGATCCTACCATCTCCAGAAGTGTATCACAACACATCTGAACAGATGTATTTAAAAAAAATACAAGTTTATGGGGGTGCACTAATCAAATAAGAAATCTCTTGGAGATATTGTGTTTTCACTTAATTTAGCTTAACTTAAAATAGATCATCTAAATATGCTCAAATTAAATCAGTACAACTGAAAGTTAATTAACAAATCTGATAAATAAGGTTAGACTGACATTGGCAGGTGGGAGCTCATGGAGAGTATTTATGCTCCTGTACAACTATAAAATGCCATCATTTTCTGCAACTAATGGAATATCAAGCACTGTTGTTGAGCTGGAATCGGAGCTGTAGGCATATTGGGGCATTAGGGAGTGGGGCAGTTACCTGAACATTTCAGGAGGCAGTCTGTCATATCCGTAGGAGGAGGAAGCAGAAAATATTTCTTCAATTATATTGCAACGTTTGTCAAAGATCAGAAGCTGATAAGAATTTGTGTTTTTTAAAAGGACAACTTTTTATCTCAACACTTTACACATGATTACTTTCAAGTTTGTTTACAAACAGAAAAATTAATTGTTACTTCAGTGCAGTACTGAGGAATTTGGAGGTACTGACTTTTATAAGAATGGTGGTTCTAGCTGCCCTATTATGAAGGCAGTAAAAATGAACTAACAATCCTCTCAAAGGGAGCAAGGGAAGTTATCTTTTGGTGTCGCGGCCAGTGTTTCTCCCTCAATCAATAACACAAAACAAATAAAGATGCTGCTTGGCCTGCTGTGTTCATCCAGCCCCACACTTCGTTATCTCGGAGTTTTAATTATCACTGTTGAACGTTGTTCATCTGTATACAATATTGTCAGCTGCATTTCTCAGGTTAAAACAGTCCTCATCAACTTTCATGTACTTTGGGAGGTCCTGAAGTCACAAAATACAGTGCTTTATCTATAGAGTACAAATTAATAATGTTCATGTACAAGGTAGGCAGCCAAGATGCTCACAACAAGATTCCATAATTAACAATGAATTTTTTGGTGGTGAAAGAACGCACCACTGGTCAGGATAACACAAACTGCCTCTATCAGTTCAAATAGTGCACCAGGACATTGAATGTTCACTTCAAAAGGGAGTTCATTCAACAATCATTGGTTTAATGTTTCATTTAGATCATCACACTTTACAATGCAGTAGTTCCTCAGCAATTCATTGTTAATTTATGTCATCCACTCATGTTTACTTTAATTCTGGCCTCATTTAGCACTGACAAGACATTCAATAAGAACATCAATATAGCCAAATAACACGCGCTTTGGAAGGAGGTACAATGCCCAAAGATGAAGGACCAAAATCAATAATATCAGAACACAGCTCTTGAAAGTGAAGTTAAGAAAAATCATGAACTGATAAAATTCAGAATATTGATTGGACCCTGTTGAAAACGGCCATTTTATTCAAAAGAAAGTACTTATACTGGCACCTTCTCAAGGGCAAAGAGGGATGAGAAATAAACACTTGTCCAGCCAGAGATGTTTATATCCCAGGAATGAATTTTCAAAACAAAAATTCCTTGTTCAATGTCAGTCTGTTCTAAAATGGTACTCCATACACAGATGAACTGTTTATTTTAAAAATAATTTCAGAAGTTAAAGACTAACATTTTATATTAAATTTAAATTCTAATGCTGATTAGTAACTGAAGCATAGTACAGGGGATGTAGATTTCTGCAAGTATTTGAGTACACTTTCAAAGAACATCTGATATCTTATGTTCTTATTTTTACAATACTCTACTAAATGAACTAGGCATTTTAATTTGCAAGAAACTAAGTCACAAGGTTGAACAAAGTCACTCATAAGAAGCAACTCAGTCAGTGTAGAGATGACACGGCGTAGAGCTGGATGAACACAGCAGGCCAAGCAGTATCAGAGGAGCAGGAAAGCTGATATTTCAGGCCTTATCCTGCCTCCCGGACCTGTCCATCCTCCCTGGACTGACCTATCCCCTCCCTAACTCCCCACCTACACTCACCTTTACTGGCTCCACCCTCGCCTGTCTGACCTGTCTGTCTCCTCTCCACCTATCTTCTCCTTTATCCATCTTCTATCTACCTTCCCCTCTCTCCCCATTTATTTCAGAATCCCCTTTCCCTCTCCCATTTCTGAAGAAGGGCCTAGACCTGAAACTTCAGCTTTCCTGCTCCTCTGATATTGCTTGGCCTGTTGTGTTTATCCAACTCTACACCTTGTCGTCTCAGATTCTCCAGTATTGGCAGTTCCTACTATCACCTAAATATTACTTTAAAAATTAGAGTGCAGTAATGCAGGTACACAAGTTATAAAAAGGGACATCACATGGATATGACAGAAATTCAATTTAATAAAAATAATTTACAAACTTCCAACTATTTCATCAATGTCCTACAGTGGAAAAACCTGGCACTGATACACAGTGTGATCTGCCCATAACTCCAGTACTACACAAGACAAAGGGCTCTCCATTACTCTCTCAGGATTTCTAGTTACCCAGAAAACTGAACTGGACAGCCATATACATGCTGTAATTAGAGTCGTGGGTCAGAGACCAGGAATTCTGCAGTAACTCACCTCTTGCCTGTTATGCTTGTTGCGTGTCCAACATCCACTAGGCACACATCAGCAGTGAGATAGAATACTCCACACTTGCCTGGATGGTGCAACTCCAACAATGCTCAGGATGATAACACCATCCACGACAAAGCAGCCAGCCTGATTGTCATCACATCCACTACCTTGAATATGCACTGTTTCAAATGACTGACAGTGACAGTAATGTACAAGATGCCCTGCAGCAACTCACCAAAGGTCCTTTAATCGCATTTTTCAAACCCACAATCGCTACCACCTAGAAGGACAAGGACAGCAGATACTTGAGAACACCACCACCTGCAAGATCCCCTCCAAGGCACACATTATCCAGACTTGTAAATATAGTGCCGTTTCATCAATGTCACTGATTTGAAGTCCAAGAACAACTTCCCTCATAGTCCCTACAGATGCTTCTACACCCCTACTTTCAAGGAGGCAGCTCAACACCATCTTAAATCAGAGTAATGAAGCAGCATAAATGAGGCAATAAATGCTGGCATAGCCAGGAAGCCCACATTCCCAGGAACAAATGAAAAAAGAGTTATTCAATAAAATCAGACTTTTGCTGATGTTGCCCACACCTAGAATTCAAAAAAATAACTCAAAAAAGGATCTTGAAAGTTTGTTCATGAAGGGTCAACCCTCTGCTCAACTTGAACGTGCATTTACCGGGATCACAACATTTTATAATTCCCTGTTAGATTTAAGCTTCATTTTTATGCTCATTAATCAATAATATGAAATTCAGTTGTGGTACAACACACCTTGGATCACTTCCAAACGGACTCATACCTCTGGTGGGGAACGTTATGCACCAGTTTTACTGTGATTTGGTGATCTGCAGCAGAAATATAATCATGCAGCACGATCAACTGAAAGAAAGGGTATTACATCTCCTAATATATGCACCAACTGCAGTACAACTGTGTAATGTGATTCTTGTGAACAAGCAATGTGTACACATTGTTTGCAATCGGCAGAAAATAAAGTACATTGCATCTTTGTCAGCAGAAAAATTCAAAAAGTTGCTGTAAACTTATATTCAGAGACAGAATAGTCCTATCAAAGTCAATTCAGACATTTGAAACCAGACATTGAGCACAGACACATAGTTGTACTGTATGAAACGTGCATAAAGTACCTCTGCTTTCCTAGAAAAGACAGCAGCACAATCTGTTCTGAGCTCAAATGCTCTTCAGAGTCCTCTTTCCTCCTTTTAACCCACCATTTTTAAATAAGTTTTTAGTGTTCAGTCTTAAAATTGTGGCCCAATTGTAAATTTTGCTTGATAACAGAATATATTATCACTGTAATGTACCTAACATTTTGCTACATTGAGGTGCTACATAAATTTGTTCTTGTTTTCTTTCTTCACCAGGTGTTACAGGCTGTTCACTCCCTCCCTCTTCATTATCCAAGGCCCCAACATATCTTCCAGGTGAAGCAGCACTTAACCTGCACTTCACTCAATCTTGTGTTCTGTATTCACTGCTTACAATGTGGTCTCCCTACATTGGAGAAACAAAGTGCAGACTAGGCATTCACTTTGCAGAACACCTCTGTTCTGTCTGCAAAAAGGACCCTGAGCTTCCAGTTGCCTGCCACTTCAACACGCCACCATGATCACTGGTCAACATCTGTCTCAGGCTTGCTGAAGTGCTCCAGCAAAGCTCAGCTCAAACTGGAAGAACATCTCTCATTTTCCACTTGGAGACTCTACAGCCTTCTGGACCTAATACTGAGTTCAGTAGTTTTATGGCCTAAGGCACCTTCTCCCACATTCTTACACTGGGCCTTGTCACCACATACGCTGCTACCACACACAATTTATTGTCAGCCTCTAACAATCCCCATTTAGCAGCTATTCATTCTCCCAAACTGGCCTTTCACCGCTCCTTTTCCTGTGGAACTGTTTTTCTCTCTTTGGGTTCTATCTCTACCTATCCTTCACTCTTTCACCCTTTCCCATTATCTGTGTAAGTAACAACCTTACCCTAGCTACCATCAGTTCTGAAGGAGGGTCACTGGCTCAAACATTGACTATTGTTCTCTGTCTGCAGATGCTGCTAGACCTGCTGACCTTTTCCAGCAACTTCTGTTTTTGTTTCTCATTTCCAGTATCCACCAGTTCTTTTGTTATTTCATTTAAGTAAAAATTAAACACTGGTGCAACAGAGGCACTTGTGAGATACTTCAGAAGAGGTATTAACAAACAACTGACTGTGGTCCCTGATTAGAAGACAAAAGTGATAGCAAAGGTGTTTTATTGGCCAGCAATCCTCACTTCACTGATTGTCAAAGCTTTTAAAAATACATGAACAGCACCATGTTAATGTGGGTGACTTGAAAATGAATTAATATTGGCTTAGATTTGAGACAATAAAACAGTATTTTGTGGAGAGAGCAGTTACTTCCTCCTTTGTATAATGATGGGTGAACTGGATTTAAGACAACTTGATACAATGCCTGAAATGCCACTTGGCCTCCTGGACGGTGTTCCAACTTGTAATTATAAGCACTTAGTATTGGAGTACTAAATTTGGCTTGACCTATGCGTGACACTGCCTTGTATTCTTTAAGTAGACCTAACAGAGATTTGTGGTTTGTTATTATTACAAGGTATTTGTTGAACTTCCTTTCTCCAAATGTGACAGCAAAACCTTACTTCTTTATCTGGGCATTTTTACATTCTGCATTAGCCAGAGTTCTTGATGCACATGCTATTGGGCATTCCTCACCGTTGTGCCATCTATGAGCTAATACTACCCCAATGCTACAGGGATAATCACATGATTCTACCAGATCTCACTTGGGATCACAGGGTGCCATCACCTTCGAGGATAACAGCTGGTTCATCACTTCCCTGAAAGCTATTGCTTGGCTATGCTGCAGACTGACTTACAGTCCCTTTGCTCAGGATACATTGTGAGAGTGAGACTGTATAATTGTATTCACTCAAGTGATGTTCCCCAAACTCAAATGGACTAGCAAGGGTGTCCACTTCCACTGGAATACCCTGTAACTCATATGCTCCACTTGTTGCATTTTCCAATGTTAAAACAAATTGTTGATCTTGTTTGAAAACCAGCTGGGTTTCAGAAAGTTGGTTCTTTTGCATGGTTAACCATCAACTCTTGTCGCCATTGGAATAACTCAAGAGAGGCTGATATCCCTTCACCAATTCACCCTTTATTTGCACGTGGAGAGTCCTTAACACTAAACCAGCTCCCCCAATGCCAGCTGTCAGGATGAACTGGATATCTGATACTGCCATTCTTATCTGTTAGCCAGGGCTCCCTGATTGGTTGAGATTAATAGCCCTAATCAGGGAACTTATTCTACGATGTGCATTTGGCTGACCTCATTATAATCACAATAATGCCTGTATAGACTTTGTAAGTTGATTCAGATGAATGAACTTTCTGACACAATTTTGAAAGCTAACCAATTGTGTAATATGTAGTAGCAAATTGGGAAATATAATTCAAATCCGAAGCAAAGTTTTAAATCTTCATTTTCATCTCATTATTCACATCATTGTTTGTAATGGATAACAGCCGATCAAAGTCTCTAACGCAAAGAGAAAATTGCAAGAGGAAACAAATTGCCCAATTTTTACATTTTCCTCACAACAGCCTCGAGGCACTTTTATGGCTAACTTACGCAAAGCCAGAATTTATTTTTGGGAGATGATGGTAAAGAACACAGGCAATGTGGATACATCTTGCGTTGTTTTGTGACATAACGCAGTAACGAAATCAACTAGATGTAACACCATCCTTCCATGAAAAAAAATGGCGATGCACTCTCTGGATCTAAAGGCAGAATAACTGGTTACGTAGTCAGTCAGTAAGAACATGCCTTTTAAAACAGGGAGCTCCAATGGAACACCATGATTTCTTCTCACAACTCCTTGAACTTTAGTTGACTTCATTCAGATGAAGTTTTCACCTCTTGTTGCTGATTGCAACAATTCTCCACCAGTCATAAATTGAACTGTCTCAACCTAAATAAAACCTTATGAATCTGAACAGAATGGTCACCATAAATTAACAAATAGGTAATGGCTGGTGTATAACATGTATGAATTCATACCACAAGTCAAGAAAATCTTTTGAGGTAGGAATTAAATTAATGTTAGAAAATCAGTGAATTTTTTACTCTGTACTTGCCCTGATTTGTAGTACTTTAACTTGACAGTGATGCAAACAGAAAGAGAAAAGGTGCTTCATACTTAAGCAGTAATAGGCTATGCCCCTCCCAAAGAAAAAATAAAGTTCTTGCAATGAAATGAAAAGTACTCTCAACAGCAAATGAAATGAAAACCAAACATAATTTTTTCACATTATCTGTTTCTACGAGACAAAAGAAGTGAAATCTAATAAAAACTAAAACAAATCAACAAATACCTGTGCTTGCGTTTCTTGGGTGTTTTAGTACTGAGACTGGTACCATGACAGTGGGGGGAGGGGAGTTGAGGGTGCCAGATGCCTGAGCTTGCTGCAGAGGTGGAACTGTGGAACAATATTCTGATGGGATATTAGGGTTAGGGCTTGGACCAGTTGGACTCATCATAGTCTTAAATGCTTGAGCTGCAAAAGACCAAATAAAATGTGCTAGTTTATGAACAGTTGACCTGAAACTATCCAACAGCTCCCAAAAATCACCAAAATGTTTCCAGCAGTCATTCATATTAATACATAGAATCAACAGTAAAGCTGAGGTTTAACTCATTCAACTGATGTTGAATTCAGAACATATACAAAATCAAAAATGATACACATTTAGGTTCCAATGGTAACTTGACTTGCTATACTTGAATAGTACCAAAATCTAACTAAGACTGAAAAAAAACGAAGTGGTCAGCAAAGCAGAAATAAGCTAAAAAGGGTATAAAAGATGCTAGTTGAAAAAGCTCACTTAACATGTTACATAGGCTTCAGCATGTTTCATTCAGCACTTTAGCACCACACTACCATATTTTGGTTACAATGTAGTCATATTATTCGTAATTTACTTTGTACAAGTTAATCCTTTTTATAGTACAGAACTGGACTACTGTTGGAAGGAGATATTTTGTCAAGGCTTTTCATTTTGGACTCATCAGAACATTAACAAGAATGGCAATGTACAAGAACAGCATTTCATACTGCATGAGAAGAAAGTGCTCATCAGTTGGCAAGTGGATTTACAGTCATGCAGCATGGAAACAGACCCTTCAGTTCAACTCTTCCAATACAATCATCTTGGCTAAACTAAACTAGTTCCATTTGCCAGCATTTAGCTCATATCCTTCCAAACCTTTCCTACTGGATTTGATTGGTAGGCAGGTAGGCTAATGGCAGAGATGTTGTCAAGTAAAATGTACCAGCTCATGGTGACTAACAGCTAAATGTCAAGATATATTTAAATTTAAACTCACAACACTGACTTAATTGATCAAGGCACTGCATTGAAAATGAACTAGAGGACGACTATAGCCTATTTTGTTCGGTCAAAACAATACTATGTCCAGTTCTGGTCACCCTGCAAACAGAAGGATATTATTAAACTGTAGCGGGTTCAGAAAAGATTTACCACGATATTGCCAGCACTGGAAGGTGAATTATAAGGAGAGGCTGGATGGGCTGGGACTTTTTCACAGGAGTGTAAGAGGTAGAGGAGAGATCTTCTAGAGGTTTGTAAAATAATGAGGGGCATAAGACCATAAGACATAGGAGTGGAAGTGCGGCCATTCGGCCCATCGATGGATAAGGTGAATCGCAAAGATCCTTTGCTTAGGAAGGGTGGAGTTCAAAACTAGAGGGCATATTTTAAGGTGAGAGTAGAAAGATTTATAAAAAAGGACATGTTAGGCAACTTTTTCACACAGAGGGTGCTTGGATATGGTATGAACTGCCAGACAAAGTGATAAATACAGGTACAGTTACAACATTGGAAAGATATTTGGTTAGGCAGATGAATAGAGAAGGTTTAGAGGGATATGGGCCAAGTATGACTAGTTTAGTTTGGGAAACATGGTCAGCATGGACTTGTTGGATCAAAACAGTCTGTTTCCGTGCTGTATGTCTCTATGACTATATTCTGTACCATAACCTCTCACCCAGTAAAGTGCCTAGTCTGCTACAGAATGCTCTGGAAGAATAACTTGTTCAAACATTTGAGCAACAGGCAAAGCTAGCTATTTCATGTTGCTAATATGCAGTCGCAACATAGCAGCGTTCACCACTAAACAACTGCTGTCAAATCATAAATCCAATCACACAAGCGAATAATGTTGTACATGAATTTCAGAAGAGCACTGATGCTAATAAATGTATGCCTTATGCCCCAAAGAGAGACAGATCATATCAGTTTGGCCCTTCGGCTGTTCGTAACAGGCAAGGCACTGATTATACCCAACCAGCTGTTGCTTGCAAACTTAAAAGGGTGTTCAACACTCGATTTGATTGCACGGCTGGAGAACATTTGCTGAATAATCCTGAGTGTACAAGGATTTAAACAGTCAAACTGATTTTGGATCATCAGCTAGAGTTGCAATGTCATGTACTGGAAGAGACAGAGGTCCCCTGCTCTTTGCAGACATAAAGAACATGTAAACACATTGCACCTGTTCCAATTTAAAATAGGTGACAGTCATTCTCCCACAGGGCAATGCCTTCACCAATCACAAATCATCCTGTCTGGCTGAAATTAAACAAAACCTGGTAGTTGTCTGCTGCTATTTACAAATAGGTGAATTCTCCATGGAAATGTCTCTTCCAATTACATTCCACATGCCAATCAACGCAGTCTCCTTATCTAGTGTAATATGTTGCTCCTCTTTACATTGGTATTCTTGTGAATGTCCTGATAAGTGCAAGACAAAAAGCTTGAATAAAATCTGTCTTTTCTCAGGAACACTTTATAGTATTTTTTGACTAATTGGCAGTGGATTAGTTGAACTAATAAAACATGAACTTGTGAATGATACATGCAACAGAACAGAAACATTTTCAAATTTTTTTTCTCAACTCAATGATTACAAAATGAAAAGCAAAACCTACATACGTACCAACAGGGACAATAAGTATGAGCTCCAACTTTGTCCCAGCTTTTCAGAATTCAGGAAATTTGTGACCATCTGCAGACAATTGAATTTTCTTTGCCACATTTCCTCAATTTCTTCTATCTTCTCAGGAAGGTGACACCTCAGGTCACTTCAGTTTCAACGAGTAAGAATCTATCAGTTGACAGACTACTCAACTGTAGAAGCACTGCAGTAATTAGTTACCATTACCCAGCAACCATGTTGCTGGGCTCTGAAAAAGGTTACCGATCTTAAACATTTACCCCTTTACCACCTCCTTCTACAAATGCTGTTGATCAGTACATTCTTGACATTTTCTGTTTATCATTCATTATGCAAGTCACCAATTACACCAATAATAGAATCATAACTAATTATTTCCTTTGCTTTATGGCAAAACATAATCGGCACTAACGTCATTACTGTCCCATCTGAGATTAGCAAGCAGCAGAGATCCAGGATATATCCATAACATTCCTACAGTGTGGAAACAGGCCCCTTGGCGCAAAAAGTCCACAGCGACCCTGAGCATCCCACCCAGACCCAGACCGTTGTAACCAAATCATCTACACATCCCTAAATACAATAGACAATTTAAGCATGGCCAATCCACCTCGTTGGCACATCTTTGGACTGCGGGACGAAACCCAAGCAGCCGGAGGAAACCTACAGCGACACGGGGTGAATGTCTATGTGGAGTTTGCACAGTCACCTGGGGTTTGGAGGGGGGTGTAAACAGAACCCAGGCCTCCGGTGCTGTGAGACAGCAGTGCTAACCACTGAGCTGCCATACTGCTCAATGAGACATTCCTGGGTCTACCAAAATACTCCGTCAGGTAGTATATTCACCCAGAATCCTCATTAGAGCTTACTTCAAGAAAAATCTTAACACTTCTTCAGGTTTCTGAAAAATAATTAGAAACCCCAACACACTCTCTCATACATACATAAAGACAATATGAAGCATAATTTCCAATCATGGAGGGTATCATAAAGAAATGCAACTTTGATATTCCTTTCTTGCAAGCCTTGATGGACTAACTAGAAAAAGTTTCATTTTTACAGGAGGCTGCAAATATTGAATTAAAAAGTGAAATACTGTTCATGCTAGAAGTCTGAAATAAACACTGAAAATGCTGGGAAAACTCATCAGGTCTGGCAACATGTGAGGAGACAAAGAGTCAATGTTGAGTCTGACATGTCTTCTTCAGAACAGACTGAGGCTTTTGTCTCAAAATTCACTGAAATTCCACTTTCCTGTGACTGGTACCAGCATTTCTAAGCTGAACATCATTTAATCACAAACAATTGTGGCAACTGCTTCAATAATGTGAATTCAAAATAAAAAAAAAACTTATATCTAGGTAGGCCCACTAAGACTAACGTGAAGCATTAAAAATTACTAACTCGTTTACGCTTCCCCTCCCCCACCTCCATTTCCATGGGATCCTAGCAAGGCCAGCATTGAATGTCTGCCCCTAAGTGACCTTTCAGCACCATTTCAGAGGGTAATTAATTAGATTTAGCTACATTTTTATTGGTCTGGAGTCACATATGGAGTAGACCAGACTTTCTTTCCCTATGTTAATGGGCCAGAGGAGTTTTTTTTTAAAAATCAACAATTGATGATCTTGAGGCTAATACTGATTCCAGATTGATTAAATTCATTTAAATTCTACCAGCTGCCATGGTGGAATTTGAACACAATTCCACAGAACACTGACCTGACCTCTGGATTATTCATCCAGTGACATTACACCACACCATTATTTTCCTCATTGTTAAAAATTTGATTCTCACATTAACATTTAAAAAGATTCTCTCCATTTGTTGATTGGCCATGCTGAATTGCCCACTGTATTCAGGGGTACACGGTCTCGGAGGATTAGGCATTGAAAATGCAGAATTACTGGAATAGGGTAAGGTGGTGAGTCTGGGTAGAATGCTATTTAGAAGTTTGGTGTGAACCTGATGGGCTGAGTGGCCTGCTTCCACACTGCAGAGATTCTATGATTCAATGTTCTTTTTCCAAAACTTAATGGTCCAATTTTCACTCTTTATTGTTACTGTTTTTGAAGAAAATTTATTCTGTCATTAGAATACTGATGAACCTCAGCCAAAAATTCTGAAGTTTCAAAGAGGAGTCATACTAGACTCAAAGCAATCACCCTGTTTCTCTTTCCATAGATGCTACCAGACCTGCTGAGTTTTACCAGCACTTCCTTTTTATTTTATATCTTCAATATCCACAGCACTCGCATTAATGTATATTGTGAATAGCCGGGGTTCTAGTAACAATCCCTGCCATGCCCCTACTTGTTAGGGCCTCCCATTCAGGAAAAAAAAAGCACAATTTATTTCTGGTCTTTGTTTCCTATTTGCTAACAAATGTTATATCCATCTCAATACACTGCTCCCAATTCCACGTGCTTTAACTTTACATGTCAATCTTTTATGTTGCGACCACTTATCCCCAAGGGATCTCTCAGAACAATATTACCAATTATACTTTTCTTGGTGCAGAGCAAGATGGGAGTTGCTTGATTGATTAAGGAAAATGCTGTAGTTTCACGAAGAGAGGATATCTTGAAGGGTTCATCCAATGAGGTCAATATAGATAAAATTCTGGAATAAGAAAGGTGCAATTACGATGGAGTTATCCTGTTGGTCTCCAAATAGCCAGTGGGAGATAGTGGAACAGATTATGTAACAATGTAAAAATAACAGGGTTTGTTGAAGCGAGTACTTCCCAACATTGACTAGGACTCCCTTCCAGCTTAGATGGGCCAAAATTTGTTAGGAGCATCCAGGAAGTTTTCTTTAAACAATACATGAATAGTCCAACTGAAGAAGGGTCCATACTAGACTTTGTATTAGGAAATGTGCCTGGCCAGGAGGCTGAAATTTCAGTGGGGAATCGTTTGGAGAACAGGGATCATAGTCTGCAAGTTATCAAGTGTTATGAAAAAGGATAAGACTGGTCCTTGGGTGTAAGTGCTAAATGGGAGGAAGGCGAATTACAAAAGTATTAAGCAAGCTCTGGAGAAATTAAATTGGGAGCAGCTGTTTGAGGGTAAACTCACATCTGACATGACAGTCTTTTAAAGGCCAGTAGATTGGAATTCAGAACCAGTATGTTCCTGTGAGGATGAAAGACAAGGACGGCAAGATTCATGAACCCAGGATGACAAGACCTTGAAGGCTTAGTCAAAAAGAAGGAAGCATATGTAAGGTTTAAGAAACTGAAATCAGAGAAGTCCCTTGAGGAATATAAAGAAAGCAGGAAAGAACTTAAACAAGGAATTAGGAGGGCTAAAAGGAGCCATGTCCTTGGCAAGTAGCAGTAAGAATCCCAAGGCATTTTATACATATATTAGGAGGAAGATAGCTGGGAAATGGTAGATCCACTCAAGGACAAAGGAAGGAATTCACGCATGGAGCCAGACAAAGTGAGTGAGGTCCTTAATGAGCACATTGCATCATTATTCTCCAAGGAAAAGGACATGGATGTTGGTAATATCAGGGAGGAGTATGTTGATATTCTAAGGGATTTCAATATTAAGAAGATGGTGGAGTTGGGTATCTTGAAAAATAGTGAAATAGATGAGTATGTAGGGCCTGATGGAATCCATCCCAGGATACCAAGACAAGCAAGAAAGGAAATTGCTGGGGGCTTGCCAGAGATCTTTGTGCCTTCTTTAGCCTCAGGCAAACATCTAGAAACTGGGCAATAACCAACATTTGTTTAACAACAGCAATAAGGATAATTCAGAAAATCATAGACCTGTGAATCTTACATCAGTGGCAGGGAAATTACAGGAATAGATTCTTAGGGACAGGATTTATTTGTATTTGAAAAAGAATGGACTTATGATGAATTGTCAGCATGGCTGCGTGCACATGCGCGCGCAGTGTGTGTGTGTGTGTGTGGGGGGGGTGCCTTACAAATTTGATTCCATTTTTTTGAGGAAATGATAATGATTGATTTGGATAGGGCCATAGATGTTGTCCAGATGGACTTTACCAAAGCATTTGAAAAAAGGTGCTTCATGGTAGGTTGGTCCACAAGGTTAAAGGACATGGGCTCCATGGTAAGCTGGTACATGTTGGATTTATCTTTTTTTTTAAAAAAATCGGCTTAGTCACAGAATTAGCTGTGGAGAGGTGTTTTACTGGTGATCTGTGACCAGTTGCGTTCTGCAAGGATCAGTGCTGGGACCTCTGTTGTTTGTAATATATGTAAATGACTTGGATGCAAAACTAAGTGGTCTGATCAGTACGTTTGCAGTTGAGAAAATTGGTGGATTTATGGATACTGGGGAAGATTGTCCAAAGGATACAGCACAATACATAGTTGGGAAAGTTGGGTGTAAAAATGGCAGGTGGAGTTTAATCCAGTCAAGTGTGAGGTGATGCATTTTTGGAGGTCATATGCAAGAGGGAAGTACACAGTAAATGCCCTTAGGGGCACTGACACACAGAAGAATCTTGAGTGCAAGTCCAATGCACCCCGAAAGGGTGGTAAAAGGCGGCATACGGTACGCTTGCCTTCACTGCCTCAAAGGATTGGCTATAAACATTGGCAAGTCGTTATGCAGTTAGATAAAACTTTAGTTAGGCCTCTTTTGAAGGATTGTGTACAGTCCTCGTTGTCACACTGCATGAAGGATGTGGGGGCTTTGGCAAAGGTGCAAAAGAGGTTTACCAGAATGTTGCCTGGATTGGAGTATATTAGCTACAAGGAGCCGTTGGACAAACTTGGACAGTTTTCACTCCAGTGTCAGTGGTTGAGGGCTGATCTGATTGAAGGATATAAGATTATGACAGGCGTGCAAAGGGCAAATAGTTGGAGTTTCTTGACCAAAGTGGAAATGTCAAATACTTGGGGGCATAAGTACATGATCAAAGGGGAAAAGTTTAAAGCCCAGAGCATTGGAGGTTGAGGCATGAACTTACAGGTTTATAAAATCATGACAAGCATGGATAGGATGAATACCTAAGGTCTTGTTCCAAGGGTAATGGAGTCCACCACCAGACATTTAAAGATGAGAAGGGGAAAGGTTCAAAAAGGACCCGAGGGGTAACTTCTTCACGCAGTGGGTGGTGTGTGTATGGATGCTCTATTAGGGCAGGTGGTAGAATCAGATATGATAGCAATGTTTTAAGAGGCATCTTAACAGACATATGAAGGTAAGAGGGGGATTAGACCAACTGCAGGCAGATAGGATTAGTTTAGAATGGCACCATGGTTGACACAGACGTGGTGGGCCAAAGATCCTGTTCCTGTGTTGTACTGCTTTACGTTCTAATGCATAATACCCTGTTCTCAAGTTGGTTCCTCAATGTATTCGTCCAGAAAGCCATCCTGAATACACTCTAGGAATCCTTCTATATGGACTGTGACTAATTTTCTTCAAAATTGAGTTTATCTTTGAATGGTAATGCAACTCCACCAGCTGTTCCTTTTAGTCTGCCCCTCCTAAATACTGAATATCGCTGGATGTTTAATTCGCATCTCTGATCACACTGCAGCCGTGTCTCCATTATCTCAACTATATCATATCCATTTAGATCAATTTATGAGATTAATTCATCAACTTCATTTGAATATTCTGTGCATTCAGACAAAACCCTAAGACTTTTCTTTTAGGTTCCTTGCCCCAGTTCCACTATATTTTACAATGGCCTTGTTTGATTCTGGCCTTTGATTTCTGTGCCTATCACTTCTCTTATTCACCTTTCTGTCCTTTGTTCTTGGTTCCCCTTCCTCAGACTCCTTGCAGAGGTTCCCATCCCTCTGCCAATTTAGTTTAAACACTACCCAACCATTCCAGCAAACTCTGTCAACAGTGCCTAAGTCCTGCCCAGGTGTAACTTGTCCAATTTGTAATGATCCTACCTCCCATAGAACTGGTTCCAATACGTCAAGAATTTGAAACTCTTCCCCCTAGCCCCTCCCTCTCTCTTTAGCCACGTCATCTGATACATATTTCTACTCTGACCAGCACATGGCAGTACCCACTGGCTTTTCACCCTCCCACTTCAGGATATCCTGTCACCATTCAGACACCCTTAAGCCTAAAACAAAGGAGACACCATACCATCCGAGAATCTTTCACGCTCACAGAAATTCCGATGCATTTCCCTTACTCGCTCAAAACTCGCTAGCGTTTCCCTTACAATTGAGTCCCCTATGACTTTTGCGTTTCCACACTTTTTGCTCCTCCCCTGTGCAGCAGAGCCAACTACTGTGACATGAATTTGGCTGTTGTTCTTGAGAGACCATTCCCCTGATGAGAAGACAAAGCGGTATATCTGTTTTGCAGGGGAATGGCCAAAAGGGGATTCTTGCTGTGCCTGCCTGAACCTCTTACTTTGCCTGGTGGAGCCTTTGCCTGCGGTGAGACACACCTCTAAGTGTGCTACCTGCCATTTTCTTTGCTCCAGTGTCCAGAGCCACTGCTCCAGCTCTGAAACCTAGGCTTAGAGTAGCTGCAAGTGGAGACACTTCTTGTACACATGCTGGCCTTGGACACTGAAAACGTTTCCAGCTTCCCACATGGAGCAGGAACACAGTGCAGCTGTGATGTCTCCTGTCATGGCCTAAATTTAAACATTTTAATATATGCTTAATATCAATTATCATGGAGCCCTTTGTTCCTGTTCCTTGTTAGTACCTTGTTCAAGAAATTATAGAAAACAAGTTCTTAGACCTTAGAAACTTAAAAACACTAAAAAGACCTTACAGCTATAAAGTCAAGCAAATATTTACCTACATTTTACTAATCAGCTCTCTCTCATTGCCACTACGCCTGTAGCAGAGCAAGATCATTCTGGTTTTCCTGTGTTGTTAACTCTGTTTCTTCTCAAAAAGCAGGACACCCTTCCCAGATTGTTTCATCTTGGCATCAACTGCAAAGACACTCTTGCCCGACTGCTTCGCTGTGATGCCAAGTCAGAGGTCACCTTCCCAAACTTATGGTATACTTTGTATGATTCCAAGGCATGTAAATGACACTGCTCTTGGGTTCTGCTGGAACAGGCATAAGCTGCAGGCAGCCACTGGGAATTATAATTTACATACCTGGCATCACATTGACATGGAAACGCAACACAATACTCATTTATGGTAGGTATAATAGTGCTTGCTTTGTTTAACTTTTATATACAAAAACGTTTGTTTTCATTAAAAAACAAAATTAAAATTTTGTCATTATTTCTATCATTTTGTTGCTGAATGTTTGGATTTCCTTTGCATGTTAACAAACCATAACAGGGCTTCTCAGTATCAGTTTCCTTTTAAGGAGAACTCATGAAGTAAAACAAAGTAGCTACTTTTCTCAGCTTAGTCAAGTAATACTGTGAAATTCAGGCAAGAATCTTTAGAAAATGAAAATAAAACTGTTTCAAGAATCAAGCCATAGTTTAAGTGATTAACATTCCCACATTCAATATTTTCAATATTCCCTTCAAACCCGAAGAGAGTAACGTGTGCTTAGAATCATTACATATTATGAGAAATTCAAGTGCTTTATCCAAACGAGGATAATATGTCGAACTAAAAGGAGACATTCCTCAGGGGAATCACCTGTGGTCGGCATCATAGCTGAACTTTCTAAGTGCCAACATATACAGCTCTAAGAACTGATGCTGGATAACAATCAGGAGGAAACTGCCATGACAATGAATCAGATCCCAGATGCACCATCAACATGGTTAACTTTTAACTCCAATATGAGAGAAAGTCTGCTACAGTCAAAAATTACCTCCAGGTGCAAATTGTCTGACAAAGCCCTGAGAGAGACATATGAAATGTCACAGATATGAGCATCAAGAAAACTTCAAAGAACATAACAGAAACAGACAACAACAGGAATGACTATCTCCCCTCTCTCAGAACAAACCCACCCCTTGGCGATGTATGTTTTAGCCTTCTTGGAATGTACAAAACTTGACTATAACTCTTGTTACTGTGTTAGTGGCCTGATATCCTCTGTGTATTTATGAGCTCAGGGTTACAGCTCTGAGAACAAACAGTCAAACACATCCACGGCAGGTGAAGTGGAAAGATAACTGCATCACCGATTACTACTGCATCAGAAATTAAGGCCAAATAGGTTCAAATCAACCTATAAAGCCAAGAGTCTCAAAACAGACTGTTCAATGACCAACGTCAATACTGTTCATAAAATCCACTCCAATGGCCACAACATTCAACTGTGTCTTCACAACAAGTAAGAAACTTAACTGTATATCTTTTTTATCGGTTATCTTTTGGACTCACCTCCTATTTCTCACCTGTTTATGTATTTTGCATTATTTCTTCTTCTTACGTTTAGCAATGAATATTGCACATGTTTTGTTAAAATCAAGAAATCTTGGTTAAATTGGCCAGTTTGAAACTACAGTTGATTCAGACCTTGGAGAAAGATATCCCTAAGGGAACAGATTCTTTTCAAAAATAATTTTACTATGACTAAACAAGCAAACAGGTGCAAGGCCTATTCAGTTCACCCTCCTCACTTGGGAATAGTCACCAATAAGAAAGATGAAGAAAAACAAAAATCACTTCTTGCAAAGGGTCATGCATCTGAGAAATTTGCTTAGTCCACAGTGGGGTTGATACCAGGATATGGAATAAATTTCAGAAGATAGACAGATTTAAAATTTGCCACTGGCTGAAGGCTATGAGAAGTGTGCAGAAGCTTAGTCTTAATCGTATTGTTATAGGCCAGTCCAAACCCCCTCAAAACATATCAAAGAGATAGTCTAGTCCCTAACTTTTTCTTATTTTCAAGCCAAATGTTGTTCTGAATGGAATTTGATTGGTCAAACTATCAGGCTTGAAGCAAAATACACTTGATTCATAAACCACAGTTCAAATACAGACAATTTTTTAAAAAATTGCTTAAAAAATTTAAAGTAAAAAAGATTAAATTAAAGAAAAACTTAAAGTAATAAACTACTCATAACTGTTCCGATACAGTGACATCCTATAAGCACACCCTTTCGCAAAATTCAGTAAAATAAATTGTCTTACATGCAATTCTAACAGCAGGAAAAGAGCCCCAGCTTTTAGCTACAACAGAGAGAAATAAGAACATCCCTATCCAGCTTCAAGGCACCAGCAACTGATGATAAAAGCTAAACTAAAAATCCTGGTTTTGTGGGAGCTTGAGGCCACGCGTTCTGGCTGCTTCTAACATTCCAACATTAAAAAGAAAAACCCAAGGCCTCACAAGTTATTTACTTTGTTGGCTTTGGAGAAGACCATTCTGCACCTCTATTAATTTCTCTTCATAAAACAAAGGGCAAAATACACCTCAAAGCCAGAGGATCATCGTAGTGTTGAATGGGTTAGAGGGGTGGACTGCCTATTCCTAGTGCTGGGTCTTTTGTTTTTTACGGTCTTATGATGAATCAGACTCCTCTACATCGTGCTTCTGCCAAGTGATGCTCAGAGGGTGGCAAAAGGTGCAGAGTGTATTTTAGTGGGGTCTTCAATATCCACCACCAACAGTGGTTTGGCAACACAACTCCTGACCAAGCTGGTACAGTCAAAAACGACACAGCTCTTAGACTGTTTCTGTGGCAGGTGAAGGGATGAATAAGACGGAAAAACAGACTTGGCTTCATTCTCACTGATCAGCCTGGTGACTAAGGAGACTAAGTCCCTTCTTCACATTAAAAATACCCTTCATTACATTGTGTGGCACCACTGACATGCTGAAATGTAAGATTTCAAACAGATCTAGCATTTCAAGGCAGGACATAGCCCCTATATCTCATGTATCAGCTGTAGAAGAGTTGAGCTCCAACACAATGGGCAACCTCACGGCCTGGTACATCACTCACAATCTACCACTACCATCCACTAATGGATCAACCCTGGTTCAAATAACTTTGCAGGAGGGCACACCTAGAGCAGCATGAAACATGCTTAAAAATGTAAGCCTGGTGAAGCTACAACACAGGACTACTTGCATGCAAAGCATACTAAAACAGCAAAGTGCATACAGGGCTAAAAGATTCCACAAAGAACAGAGCACATCCAGCTGCAAACACTGATGGACAACAACTCAACGGAGGTGGCTTTGCTCAATGGAAAACATCCCAATCTTCAACAGTAGGGACTCAACACATCAGTATGCAAGAAAAGACTCAAGTGTTTGCAATAATATACTGCCAGAAATGTCAAAGGATTGACCCTTTGGAGCATTGTACATGCTTGTCTTCAGTCAATTCAATTCACTGATATGGCTGATGGCAAAGACTAGGTGTCCTAATAATATTCTTACATTTGAACCAGAAGCCCCTGCTCCAGAGCTTCTCACAGCTCCAAGTCAAGGTGTTCCAGTAAAGTTACAACACTGGCATCAACCTGGCAAAGTGGAACACTGCCCAGATATGTCCTCCACAAAAAGAAGGCCAGACAATTACCAGCAATCTACTCTCAATTGTCAATAAATACCATAAGACACTGGAGCAGAGTTAGGCCATTCAGCCAAACGAGTCCGTTCTACCATTTGATCATGACCTGATAAGTTTTTCAATCCCATCCTCACACCTCTTGGAATGGGTCATCAACATGCTTTCAATCAGCACTTGGTTAGCAATTACCTGCTCAATGACACCTAGTCTGGGTTCTACCAGGACCACTCAGCTTTTGACCTCGTTACATCCTTGTTACACAATAATGCAGATGGACTGCAGAGGGGAGGCAAGACGAACTACCTTTGACATCAAGGCTGTGTAACAACAAACAGCCCAGCAGAACTAGATTGAACCTTCCACAGGGCGGAGTCATATTTAGCAAAATGGAAGATGGTTGTGGTTTTAGGACATCAACCAAATTAACTCCAGAGCAGAAGCTCCTCAGAGTAGTTTCCCAAATTCAACCATCTTCAACTGCTTTATCAATGACCTTCCCTCAGTTATAAGGCCAGAAATGAGGATGTAAGCCAATGATTGCAAAATACTCAGCATCAATCTGACCCCTCAGACACTGATGCAGTCCATATCCATATGCACAACACTTACATAACTTGGGGAGGCAATGCCCTAAGTAGTATTATCACTAGCCTATTAATACACAAACTCAATTAATGTTCAGGGGACCCGGGTTTGAATCCTGCCACAGCAGATGGTGAATTTGAATTAAATTTAAAAAGTTCTGAAATTAAAAAAACTACTAAAGATTGTGAGGTCATTGATGATTGTCAGGAAAAGCCTACCTCCCTCAAGTGTCCTCCAGGGAAGAAAACTGGCTATCCACACCTGGTCTGCTCTACATGCAATTCCAGTCCCATATAAATGTGGCTGACACTCAAATGCCCTCTGAAACAGTTTAGCAAGCCACTCAATTCAATTCAAATGCTGACCAGGCAGTGACACCCACGTCCCATAAGTGAATAAAAACATTTGTGCCACACAAGTGGCCAATGACCATCTGCAAAAGAGATAATCTAACCATCAACTTTTGACATTCAATATCACTTAATCACCACCGTCCAGAGTTTACCAGATTACCAAAAATGGAACTGGACCCACCATTTCAATACTGTGGCTACAATGATAGGCCAGAGGATGGGCAAGAAACTCACCTCCAGACTCGTCAAAATCTGCCCACAATCTACAAGGCACAAGTCAGGAGTGTGATGGTGTACTCTTCACTTGCTTGGAGTAAAGCAGCTCCAGCAACACTCAAGAAGATTGACACCATCTAGGGCAAAGCAGCCTGCTTCACTGGCACCACAATCAAAAACACATGCATTCCTCCATCATTGATGCACAAACGCAGCAGCATAGCACGTGCAAGATACACTGCAGAAATTCACCGAAGCTCCTTAGACAGCATCTTCCAAATCCATGATCTCGACAAGACAGAAAGGCAAAAGCAGCAGACACATGAGAATCTCCTGCACATTTCTCTCCAGGCACTGAGTACCTGAACCTACCTTAGCATTACGGGGTCAAAAACCTGGAGTTTCTTCCCTAACAGCATTGTAGCTGTGCCTACGCCAAATGGAGTAGTGGTTTAAGGAAATAGATCACTACCACTTTCTCAAGTGCAATCTGAGATACAGTTCCTGGCCCAATTACAGAAGTCCACATCCCATTAATAAAGCTAGAAAACACCAAAATCATACAGTGCAATTTGGATGCAAGAGTGTTGGAATTGATAACAGGAGTGGGGGAGGATGCAGGGCAAGCAGACAAACTAAAGTAATTCTATTAGCTTATAAAAATCAATTTAGTCTCCATTCATTTCAGTTTTGCTCCAAGTCACTTCATTAAAGCTAGAGATTATTTTAAAATAAAGGACATTGAATTTTTAAAAATGATTAATCAGGGTGTGAAATGCAAAGTAATTTATATTGATCATGACAAAGCCTATAAAACACAATTTAGGAAGATTTGAAAATAACTTTTCTAATTCTATTCCATTGTTATTCTCGATCACAAGACATCATCATGATCATGAGTCAAGTGATCACAGTTAATGAAGTGTTAGTTCAGAGTTGTTCAGTAATTCCCAAGGCTTACCAAAAAACAAAATACACTTAATAAATATGATTGACAGAGTACAGTTTTACACTAGGCAGTATAATTGAGTCGGGCCAAAACGACCAAGCTTTTGGGAAGGGTGGGGGGAGAGGAGGAGAGAAAGAGTCCCATATAGAATAATGTGCGTGAATTAAAGAAAATCTCTTATAAGGAAATGGAATAAAAAAAAGAAAAAAATTCCTTACGTTTAAAATTTATTTGTTATGATAATCATTCAATGCATTAACTAAATGGACAGATAGAGGAAGAAACTCAAGAGATGACGTTGTAATAATTAAATTCAAATGTTGTTATGTCAAGCAGATGTTATGAAATCCTATATAAAGAGGTAGGGGATAGATCAGTCTGGGGAAGACGGACAGGTCAAGGAGGCAGGGTGAGGTTAGTAGGTAGGAAATGGAGGTGCAGCTTGAGGTGGGAGGAAGGGATGGGTGAGAGGAAGAACAGGTTAGGGAGGCGGAGACAGGCTGGGCTGGTTTTGGGATGCAGTCGGGGGAGGGGACAAGCTGGGCTGGTTTTGTGATGCGGTGCGGTTGGCCGGGGGGGGGGGGGCAGATTTTGAAGCTTGTGAATTCCACATTGATACCATTGGGCTGCAGGGTTCCCAAGCAGAATGAGTTGCTGTTCCTGCTTGAGACCACTGCAGCCCAATGGTATCAATGTGTAGTTCACAGGCTTCAAAATCTCTCCTCCCCCCACTGCATCCCAAAGCCAGCCCAGCTTGCCCCCTCCCCCCTTACCCAAATGCTACACTAGCTAAGATCAAGTCACTTAGTATAAAACAGTGACTGAAGTCTGGACTGTGGTACAGTTCAGTAACACACTATCTTTATTAACTTAATCAGGACCCATTACCTTAATACCATTTACAACTGACAATTGAAGTTCAAGCGGCTTCAACATGAAGTACAATGCACAATAGCCAGTTTATTCTCTAAATCTGTATTGTGGGTATCCAGTGGTGGCTTCAAGCTTCAAAGGAAACAAGGTGCCTGCAAAAGAAGCCAGCAGAAGGTATAAAGCACACCCAAAGGTTAGTGCACGATGTCTCTCTTTGGGCATGGAGCTGCAAAGAACAGGTTAGGGAGGCGGGGACGACCTGAGCTGGTCAAATGCCCATGACATTTAATATCTTACCAGCATCAAATCTATGCTTAGCACAGAAACAGCAAAAACATGGGTGCCTTCAAATCAAAGTAGAGTCACTGTACTAATTAAATCATGCTTGTTGTTTAAAAATACAATCTCATGACACTGCTCCTACAGTACTGTGATATCATCCCCTTTCAAGAGTGCTTTTTAAACAAAACCACAGTTGGTATGGGGAGGAAGACTTTGGAAATATTACTTCTCTTATCAAAGTGATCTCCCCTGTAAAAGGAAATAGTTATTTGATGCAATAAAATAATTCTTCTAACTCATGAACAATGTTGAATATTGATGGCAAGATCTTAAAGTGAGACCAAGTTTATACCCTCTAAAATTACTTACCTTTCTGGATGGTGTCATAGCAGACAACACAAACGCGAGCTTCCTTGTTAACCAAATATTGCAGCTTACATTTTTGGTTACAACAGGCAGCACAGAAAACCTAGAAAAGTGACTGCATCAGCATCCAATAGTTTAAAACAAATAGCATAGTAATAAAATCACATTTGTTGTAGAGCACTTAATACATACAACATTAACAATATTAGTGGACTAACACAATAAAGTCCATTGTTACACTCAATACCAATATTCAGCTCCTGGTTATTACAGAAAATGTAGAGAAGGAAAAGTGGGAGAGAAGGGAGGATAAAAAGGCAAAAAGCATGAAAGAACGAACTCTTAAAGTTTCACGATCTTACAAATCTCCCGAAAAAAATAGAAATAGTAAAAACCAGGAGTTCTAGGGAAGGGTCACCGGACCTGAAATGTTAACTTTGATTTTTCTTCAAAGATGCTGCCAGACCTGCTGAGCTTTTCCAGCAACTTATGTTTTTTGTTCCATTGAATGCATATCCTGCATCATGTGAGAACTCCAGACTGCTTCTAGTGTCCTGGGTGAAGGACGTTTGGTCAGCTGGAAATTTCAGGTTTTTGGTTTTGGAGTTTGTACAATGTGAGGTAGAGTGCTCTGTGATTAACACATTGCAGGAGGCAGTCACCCTGCTGCAGGTTATCTAGGCAGAGATGGGTGACCAGCAGACAAGGAAAAGTGGGTCAGGTAAGTAGGACAGGACTCAAGGTTGTTATTGAATCACTGCAAAACCTTTCGGCGGAGTAGGATGACAGCCAAAGATGATAATTGTTTTTATTACTAAAGCAAAGGTAGAAGTGGGATGGTGTTCTACAAGCATTGTTTAGGGAGCAAGGAGAGAATTAAAAGTCAAGGCCTGAATGGCATTAACCTCCAGATTATTCCCAATGCTACATTTTAGGTGTATAGAAAAAAGAAGAGATAGATTGTGCAGGTAACAAGGTGTAGAGGTGGATGAACACAGCAGGCCAAGCAGCATCAGAACAGCAGGAAGGCTGACGTTTCAGGCCTAGATCCTTCATCAGAAAAGGGGGAGGGGAAGGGGGTTCTGAAATAAATAGGGATAGAGGGGGAGGCGTATCAAAGAAGGGAGTCAGTAAAGGTGAGTGTAGGGAGGAGACAGGTCTGTCCAGGGAGGAGGAGGAGAGAGTTGCAGTGGGAGACAGATTCCCTGAGGTTTGTCCAGAAGGAGGGGGGTAGCTTCTTCAGACATGCCCAATTTTAACCCCACTGCGAAGCCTGTTCTAAGGATGCCTACCCTGAAGAAGTTACCCTCCTCCCTCCAGACAAACCTCAGGAGGGAGGCCTCTCTCCCACTGCAACTCTCTTGTCCTCCCTGGACTGGTCTATCTCCTCCCTACCTCCACTCACCTTGACTGGCTCCAACCCCGCCTCTTTGACTTGTCTGTCTCCTCTCCACCAAACTTCTCCTATATCCATCTGTGATCCGGTTCCCCCTCTCTCCCTATTTATTTCAGAACCCCCCTACCCCTCCCCCATTTCTGATGAAGGGTCTAAGCCCGAAACGTCAGCCTTCCTGCTCCTATGATGCTGCTTGGCCTGATGTGTTCATCCAGCTCTACACCTTGTTATCTTGGATTCTCCAGCATCTGCAGTTCCTGTTATCTTAGATTGTACAGATGACTGATTAACTACTAAGACAGTGAAAGAGGGGCAACTTGGGAGATTCAAGAATGGTCCAAGGATAAGTCAGAAACTATACTGGTTGGATAGTTTGCACCTCAACTTGACCAGGACCAATACTATGGCAGGGAAATTTATTAGCATTGTTGAAAAAGAGTTTATACTGGCCTTACAGAGAGAGGTAAATCTAACAATAGATAAGAAGAGATAGAATCAAACTTGAAGTTGGATGACAGAAATTTATAGGAAAGTATAGAATGTAGATGAAACAATACCTACAATGTTCAATAATCATAATCATTAGGGTGGCATGGTGGCTCAGTGGTTAGCACTGCAGCCTCATGGGGACCTAGGTTCAATTCCAACCTTGGGTAACTGTCTGTATGGAGTTTGCACATTCTGCCGAGTCTGCGTGGATTTTCTCCGGGTGCTCCGGTTTCCTCCCACAGTCCAAAGATGTGCAGGCTAGGTGGATTGGCCATGCTAAGTTGCCCATAGTGTTCAGGGGCGTGTGGGTTATAGGGGAATGGGTCTGGGTGGGATGCTCCAAGGGGCGGTGTGAACTTGTTGGGCTGAAGGGCCTGTTTCCACACTGTAGGGTATCTAAGCTAATCTAAAAAAAACACCATTATCCCATAGAAGTCAGTTGTGCAGCCTAGCAAATTCATTCTGGTTTGCTGTAAAAGAATCCAGTCCATCTCATTCCCCTGCAACCTGCAAACTTGTCTGAAAACAAAATGCAATAAAAGGTTTCTGCTTCTGAGTGTATATCCAAGCATCTTTTTTTGAAATAAAGTTCTGCAACCTATAAGGTTATGGGTGAGAATCTGGAAAGAAGGATTAGGCTGCCAAGTTTTGACTTTCAAGGGATGAGAGCATCGCTAGCCTGGCCAGCATTTATTGCCCATCACTAATTTCAGAGTCAACCACTTTGCTGTGGGTCTGGATTCACATGTAGGCCAGGCAAGGTAAGAATGGCGTCTCCTTCCCTGAAGGGCATTAGTGAATCAGGCAGATTTCCCCCCCAACAATCAACAATGGATTCATTGTCATAGCTAACAAAGTGTGTAGCTGGATGAACACAGCAGGCCAAGCAGCATCTCAGGAACACAAAAGCTGACGTTTTGGGCCGACACCCCAGAGCTCTCTGATGAAGGGTCTAGGCCCAAAATGTCAGCTTTTGTGCTCCTGAGATGCTGCTTGGCCTGCTGTGTTCATCCAGTTACACACTTTGTTATCTTGGATTCTCCAGCATCTGCAACTCTCATTATCTCTGATTCACTGTCATCATTAGGTTCTTAGTTCCACATATTTTATTGACTTCAAATTCCAACATCTGCTGTGCTGGGATTCGAACTCGGGTCCTCAGAACGTTACCTGCATCTCTGGATTAACAGTCCAACAACAATACCACTGAGCTACTGCCTCCCCATTTCCCAAAGCAAGAATGATAGGACAAATCATCTCCTTCTGTACAGTTAAAATTATGTGTTTTTGTGACAGGTATGGAGGATGTGAGTTATAAAAAATATGCTGAATAGGCTGGGACGTTTCTCACCTGAGTGTACAAGGTTGAGGGGTGACCTTAAAAAGGTGTATAAAACCACAAGGGGCATCGATAAGGTGAAAAGCAACGGTGTGGGCCGAGTCCTGGAATTGAATTGCGGCCAGAGCGGGAGCAGAGCAAGCACGGGCCAAGTCCTGGAAGTCAGACATGGCTGGAGTGGAAGCACAGCAAGTGTAAAGTGAATCTTGGAAGTGAGTCGCGGGCTAGAGCAGGAGCAAAGTGAGCGCAGGCATGGTCCCAGAGGCGCATCATAGCTGGAGTCAGAGCACAACAACCATGTGCCAAATTCCAGATGCCAGTCGCGGCTGGAGCCTGCAGTAGCAGAGTGCGCACAGGCCGGGTCCTGGAAGCAAGTTGCAACCAGAGAGTGAGAGCACAGTGAGCTGGGAGTCGAGTTGCGACCGGCACATAGAGCAGGACCAAAGCGAGCGAGGCCTGCTGGAAGCCGAATCATGGCCACAGACTGGGGCAAGAACAGGGCAAACCCAAGCTAGCGTTGGAGGGGTGAGGAACACAAGTCCTGGAGGCGAGTCCAGGACAGAGGCCAACGCAGCGAGGCTTCACGTTCTGAAGCCCAGCAGGCATGGGCTCACTAATAAATGGGCCATAACTTGAGTACTTTAAAAGACACTTGGTTCTCATTCTGGAATTTTAAACTCTGTACTCTTACGTTTGTCTTTATTTCAATTCTGTAGCAACACTTAAAGTATATATCATGTACCTAAAATGGCACCAAGAAGCAACATTACAAACTTTTCATTGCGCTCATTCATGTGCACACGACAGTAAAGGCTATTTTATAAAGGCTATTCTTTTCCCCCAGGTGGGGGAGTTGAAAACTAGAGTGCATATTTTTAAGGTGAAAGGAGAATGTTTTACGAGGACATGAAGGGCAATTTCTTTACGCAGAGTGTGGTTTGTGCGTGGAATGAACTGCCAGAGGAAGTGGTGGATTGGTACAGTTACATTCAAAAAGACATTTGGATAAGTGCATGAATTAGAAAAGTTTGGAAAGATATCAGCCAAAGCACACAAATGGGACTCATTTAGTTTGGGAACATAGTCAGCTTGAGCTAGTTGAACCAAAGGGTCTGTTTCTGTGCTGTATAACTCTGTGACCAATGTGCAACCAACTAAATCTGACAAAACTTAAATGTAGCATTTCAGAAAACCCCTATCAACTGACACTATATCAAATTTTCAGGCGAAAATCAAAGTTACTCGAAGTAAGTCATTTTGAATTCTAAGAAATTAAATGACATCATGAGAAATTAAATGACAAACTAAGAAACAAAATAACAACATGAGCTGATTCTACCCCCAAAAACCATGGCTGATCTGCCTCTGCTCCGTTTTCTCCTATGTTCCCCACCCAGATTCCCTGCGAGACACTGCTGCCCATCTCTGCCACAAATATCTTCAAACAATTCTGTCAGAATCTTGAACACATTCACGCTCTTCTCATCTAAGTGTATAGGTGTAATTCACTCAGTTGATCATGTGGAATAGGGATTGGGCAATCTCGTGAAACTTCATTTATCATCTGTAATATAACCCATTCTTAGATACGGAGACCAAAACTCCACATTTGTAGAGTGGTCTGAATAAACCCCTAAACAATTTCAGTAAGGCTTTCTTTTTCTTGTATCCAGGACCCTTACACTTCCTAGCTGAGTATGTTCCAGCATGTTAATACTGTGTCCCTTATAGGATTACATCCAAGTTCTTCTAAACAACAATTGAAAGTTTTCTCAGTCTTAAAATAATATTCTGCTCTTCTATTCTGACTAACCAAAGCCTTAAACGTCCCCAATTTTCTGCCTTGTGTCCTTCTGTCAGCCACTTAATCACTGTATGCATCTCCAAGCAGCTTCTTTGCGCCTTTGTCCCAGTTTAAATTCCTACTTAGCATTATATCAGCACATTTGGATGCGCTACCTTCAAGAAAAGCAGGAACAAATTTTCTACTTAATAAACTGACACTTGGGATGCTTACCTTGCCACACGCTCTGCAGTGATGTCTCCTTTTTGTGAAAGTAAATCTAGCCTGACATTTGGCACACTTTGGTGCTTCAGAATCTGGTATCCATTGTGGTTGGTTCTGTCCCAGTATAGCAGCTTCTTTGATATATTGTTCAGCGAGATCATTATCTGCAGCTGCAACATCTACATCACCATGTGTGATGGAATCATATGATGGTCCAAACACTTCTGTCACATCTTCAGTACCAATACCATGTTGAGGGCTGGAGCTCAAAACGGATGGGCTATTGACTGTTTCAGAAACTGCATCCTTTTTATCAATATATACTGTACATAGAATCACACTGTCAGTGGCATCTTTAGGATTATCATTAACTGGATCATTCAAATCTCTATTTGGAGAAAGTCTGGCTTGAGAATTAAGGATTTTGGGTCTAGCACCTCCAAAGCTAATCTGATTGAGAGTGCAATTAGCTTTTGGTTCAGTGTCAGTTGGGGATAGAGACCGACTATTTTTGGTTTTGTCTGGTTTGTGCGTTATCGCAAACAGTGCTTCGTTTACAGCAGAGTTCATGGAACCATTTTCTGCTGGGGACGAAGAGTCCCCAGTATTTGATGTAAATTCACCATCTTCACATTCAGCTGGTTTACCAGTTTCTTTCCTGTAAGGATCACAATTTGTACCAACAACTCCACCATCTTCAGAAAGATCGAGCGAACCTTCCAGTTTGGGAAAATCAGTAGGCTCTGAAAAATCTTCAATTGAATGGCCAATCATAGATCCTTGCGAACTCTTCTCGGTCTGATCCGTTAAGAATGCATCAAGCTCAGAATCACTAACCAACACATCATTGACATCATATCCGTCCTGATTAATGTCATAAACAAAAGAAAACTCAGCTTTAAATTCTCGATAAGTTGATGCTGTTTCCACGTCACTAATATTGTTCAGTACCTCTTCAAGTGGCTTAGATAAAATTTTTGGAAGAGTATCTGAAGGTACCAGAGTTCTTTCCTGTTGCATCCACTCAGTGCCCAGACATTTGTCTCCAGTCTTCTCTTCATGTTCAAAACATGTAGGTTCCTTTGGCGTGATATCACCATTATGTTCCAAATTCTGATTTTCATCGTCTACAAGAGGTAGATCTTGATCACATGGTTTTGAGTTCAACTCAACAGGACTTCCAACTATGCACATGGCTGAGCAAGAGTCTAAAGCTCGACTATGTTCTTCCTGACAATGGTTCACCTGAGAATTCTGCTCTGGATTCGTTGAGGTTATTGTGGAGTCTGCTATTTCAACTTCTGGGAGCAAAGAATTATTAGGTGTTGTAAAATTGCTCAAATAACCCACTTTATTTACATATTTTGTTAAACCACCATTACATGTGTATCTTACTTTTAAAAATTCCTTTTCAACTTCTAAATTAGTTTCAACATCCTCTGATTCACAAGGCGCAACAGTGGTTATATTGCTTGAATTTACACATACAGGCAACTGCACACTGCAAGGACACTCTACTTGTTCGTTGGTGCAATCATTATATGCAATAGTTTCTTTAAATACAGGACTGATTTCTTTGGTTTGCTTTGAAACAACTGACAACTCTTCACTTTGTTCAGACTGAGACGATTTTTCTCGATGTTCCTCTACCTTTGGAGGTTCATCATCTTTGATTTCATTAGGACTCTTGCACTCGATTGGATATTCCTGGTTACTTATTTCTGCATTAAAATGTCCTGACTGCTGTGGTTCAAGTGCTGTGCTATTATGAAAAGATATATCCAACTCCAACAGGTTTTTAATTCCTAAACTCTCTCCTCCTGAACATTCCAATTCTCCAATATGAACTGGCGGAGAAGGGTGATTGAAGTCTATCAGCAACGAGCCACTGGCCTGGTCCTCAATGGATTTAATTTCAGCTTCATTATCAACGTCATGACCATTTGTTTCATGCGTCACACTTTCAGTGTCACTAATTAAGTCACAGATAGGTCCACTGCCTCTGCTGTGATTGAACTGCTCAGAATCACCTGATACTCTGCTATCCACAGTTGACAACAAGTCCAACTCTGTTAGAGTTTTTTGTGATGGCGGTAATGTTAAAAGGTCTTTAGGATGAGCATCACAAGGCAATGTTGAATCTGATCCAAGCTGACTACCAGATGCATCAAATGAGTGTGTGTTGAATGTAGTCTGTACAGTGGATGCAGGCAATTCTGATAAGTATTTGGAGTTTGCATGAAGTGATGAACAGTCCGAACGTATGGGTTCTCCTACAGTCTGGCAAAAGTCTTTGTCATCTTTAAAACAAAAATCAGAATAAAACTGCCGTTAAATACACAGTATTTATGAAGTTCAAAATTAACAACAGGGAAATTTACAAAACATGTAAACACAGCAAGTAACATTTGTATCAGTCAGAATGAGAACTGCAGATGCTGGAGAATCCAAGATAACAAAGTGTGGAGCTGGATGAACACAGCAGGCCAAGCAGCATCTCAGGAGCACAAAAGCTGACGTTTTGGGCCTAGACCCTTCATCAGAGAGGGGGATGGGGAGAGGGAACTGGAATAAATAGAGAGAGAGGGGGAGGCGGACCGAAGATGGAGAGAAAACAAGGAGAGGAGAGTATAGGTGAGGAGGTAGGGAGGGGATAGGTCAGTCCAGGGAAGATGGACAGGTCAAGGAGGCAGGTTGAGGTGGTAGGTAGGAAATGGAGGTGCAGCTTGAGGTGGGAGGAAGGGATGGGTGAGAAGAACAACAGGCAAGGGAAGTGAAGACAGGCTGGGCTGGTTTTGGGATGCAGCGGGGCGGGGGGGGGGGGGGGATGAGCTGGGCTGGCTTTGTGATGCAGTAGGGGGAGGGGAAAAACTGGGCTGGTTTTGGGATGCAGTGGGGGAAGGGGAGATTTTGAAGCTTGTGAAGTCCACATTGATACCATTGGGCTGCAGGGTTCCCAAGGAATACATTTGGATCCCAGAAATGCCAAGGTGCACTATCTCAAACAAGAGGGAACCTGACCATGACCCACTGACATTCAACAATATAAGTAGTTCTGCTATAATGTGTGTTTTGTTAATGCAAATTGGCTGTAACGTGATTTATTAATAGTGGATGCTGTCTGGATAACCTGAACTTTTTGCTGTACAGGTACAGTGATTTTCTACAATGACATCCCTATAATGCGATTTTCTTTAATATGAGATCACAAAGAATGAAACTATCGCATTATAGGAGAATTACCTGCTAAAATCTCCCACTGCCAAAAATGTGGGAGTTAACATCGATCCAAAGCTGAAACAGACCCAGCCACCTAAATACTGTGGCTGCAAGACCAGATCAGAGGTGAAGAATTCTGCTGTGGCTAACTCACCTCCTGGCCCAAAGCCTGCCTAATACCCACAACGCACAAATCAAGAGTGTTATGGAATACTGTCCATTTGCCTGTATGAGTGCAGCTCCAACACCACTCTACAAACACCAGCACAAGACACCCAGTTTGAAAGACATCCTTTAATACCTAACATTCACTTTCTCCACCACCACGACATAATGGCAGTGTGTACCATTTAGAGGATGCAATTAGGCAATTCCATAGCTCCTTCAACAGCTATGACTACTACCATATGACAGGACAAATGTAATAGTTTTATGAAAACACTACCATCTGCAAGTTCCCCTCCAAGACACAGCCATTCTAAGCTGGGAATACATTGCTGTCCCTGCACTGTGGGTGGGTCAAAAGCTGAAAAATCCCTTCCACTATTGATGTATTCACACCACATGGACTCCAGTGGTTCAAGGAGGCAGCTTCTCAACTGAATAAATGCAGACCTAGCCAGCAACACCATCCAATGAATGTATAAAAATATATGTGAAGGACTGTACAAAATGAAACCTGAACGGCACTTGGGTCCACATGAATTAGGAACTGGAGTCGGCTATTCAGTTTTTGAGTCTGGTCTATTGTTCAGCAAGATCATGACTGAAATTTGCACCCCTTTGCTCAACAAGAATCTATCTACCTCTGCCTTAAAATTATTTAAGGTCAATGCTTCCACCTGCTTTTCAGAACAAGAGTTCTAAAAATTTACAATTCTCAAAGATAAAACAAAACTTTGCTTCACCTACTTTAAGTGGGTGATCCCTGATTTTTAAACAGTGATCATCCTTCCCGATTCTTCTGGAAGAAGAAACATCTTCTCCACATGTATCAAGACTTCAGGATCTTGTAATTTCAAGCAAGTCACTGCAAACCCTTCTAAACTGTAATACTACAAGGTTAACTGCCTAACATTCCGTCTAAGACAAACCCAAATCACAAGTCTTAGTCCAGAAAATGTTCCATGAACTGCCTCCAGAGCATTTACATTCTCCCTTAAATAAGGTGACCAACATTGTGTCTGGAGAACTATGCACAATCTCACTAATGTTGTTGGTAACTGATGCAGAAGTTCCCTACTTTTGCAATACAGAAGAAAATTGCAATCATTTGTAAAAGTACCTGCCAAATGCTACAAAGTTTTTTGAAGCAAGTTTAATTTTTAGCAAATAAAAGACACCACAGATTAGGTAAAAGAACAAATGGCAAGTGGGAGGCTTTCAAAAGTGAGACAAAGTTCAGAGGCAGTATGTTCCTGTTGGAGTGAATGGTAAGGCTGGTAGGAGTAGGGAACATTGGATGAAGAGAGATATTGTGGCTCAGGTCAAAATTAAGGAGGCATATGTCAGGCACAGACAACTGAGATCAAGTGAATCTCTTGAAGGATTATGAGGAAAGGGGAATTCTTAAGAGGGAAATCAGGAGGGCAAAAAGGAAATATTAGATACCCTTGGCAGATAAGGTTAAGGATAATCCAACAAGATTCTTCAAGAGCATGAAGAACAGTAAGTGGAGAGAGAATAGAGCCCTTGAAAGGTCAACGTGATTGTCAATGTGTGGAACCACAGGAGATGAGACAGATACTGAACAGATATTTTGCATCAATATTTACTGTGAGAAAGACATAGCTAGGAAGCTTGGGTAAATAAATATCCAATGTCTTGAAAACATCCAGAACACAGAGGTGGTGGTACTGGAGATGTTAAAAAATTTAAAGGTGAATAAATCTCCAGGACCTGATCAAGCGTATCCCAGAACACTGTGGGAATCTCAGTTAAAAAAACTGCAAGCCCCTAGCAGAGATATTTGTATCAGCTACAGCTATGGGTGAGGTGGCAGAGGAGGACTGGAAGGTGGCTAATATTGCAGCTTTCTTTAAGGAAGGCTGAAAGGAGAAGCCTGGAAACGATAGACTGGTGTGTCCAATGTCAGCTGTGGGCAAGATGTTGGAGGAGATTCTAAGAGATAGGATTTACACATATTTGGAAAGGCAAGAACTGAGTAGAGATAGTTAACATGGCTTCATGTGTGAGAAACCGTGTCTCAGAAACTTGATTGAATTTTGAGGATCTGACCAAGAAGGCAGATGACGGCAAAGCAGTAGACTTTGTCAACATGGAGAGTTGAATGGTTAAGCGTTGTTGGAAATTGATTGGACTTGCCAACAATTACATTAGATGAAGGGACAAATTAGAAATTGTACGAAGTTTTTCACCTTACCAAGTCTCCTTCGAAAACATGTATCAAACCTGCAACTCTACCTCCTAGATGGTCAAGGGCAACAGATGCATTGAGACACCGCCATCTTCACATTCCCACCAAAACACATAGCAACCTAACTTGGAACTATATTACCATTCCTTCACTGTCACTGAAAGTCCAATGAAATCCTGAAATTCCCTTCTTAACATTTTTGTGGTTGTCTCTAACCCCTAAAAACTGCAGTTGAAGGCAACAGCTCATTACAATTTCTTCCTGGGAAATAAGGAATAAGCAATAAACGCTAACCTAATCAGTGATGCCCACACACACGAACAAATTTTAAAATCTCGAAGGAAATTTTGACTGAAAAAGTACTCAAAGACTGACGAGATCACTGAGCAGACATCTTGTTGATCAGTTGATAAGTAGTTTGGTTCAGGCTGAGCATTTGCTTACAAGTGGGCATTAAGAAAAAAGGAAGCTTCCAACTTCAGTCTTCACAGCCAATCATTCAGCTTTACACACTCTTTAGCCAAGACTCACGAGACACTGGCAAATGTTTCTTGAGCTACATTATGTCTAAGGAATGCCAGGTTGAGTCCATTAAATAACAGAGTGGATGTAGTCAATTTGATGACGAAGATTCCAAACTGAAATGACAGCAGTATTCTCCGTTATACCTATTCTGGGAATATTTAATCTATAAACAGGACTAAAACATCACAAAATCCATCCCTCAGCACACTTGTTCTACAAAGTTGGAGGCAACTTTACAGAAGATAAACTCTAACAGTCAGCACAATAGTTTATTCATACCATCCAAGTTAAACTCCTGCATCAGAACAGTAAGCAAGCATCAAAACAGATGTCGAGCTCTAATAGGGGAGATAGAAAAAGAAAACTTCAATATTATATCTCTGCAGCACTCTTGTGTAATTGCAAGCATTAGAGAAATGGCATTCCAAGGCAGCCTGCATTCCAAGGTACTAAAACTGAAAACGATAGAGGTAATCAATTCAAGATGTCTGAAAGAAAAAAACACAACAAACCTGGATTTTGCTCAAATTCATCAAGTAATTTGTCCAGATCACAAACTGCTGACTTAAAATAGTTGTCCATCCTGGGTACTTATTTTTCAAGTATTGAGCTTTCGTGCTCCTGAAAGAAAAAACAGAATTGATTTTTTAAATTCGAAAAAATAAATCAATTCTTTTGTTTGACAATGGTTAAAGTGGGAAGTTATTATATATTACATTCCTGACATAACAATAAACAGTATGAGGGGAGGTAGTAGTGTAGTGGTAATGTCAATCGACTAGTAATCCAGAACACCAGGCTAACGCTCCGAGGACATGGACTCAAACTGTACCAAGATCGATGGTGAAAAGTAAATTCAACAAATATCTGGAATTTAAAAACGACCACAAAGAGAAATATGCTATCACTGCCAATAGTTGCAAAAATCCACATGATTCACAGATGTCTTTGAGGAAGGCTACCATCCTCACCTTGTCTAACCAACATGTGGCTTCAAATCCATTGCAACGAGGTTGATTCTTAAATGACCTCTGGTAATTAAAAACAGGCAATAACTGAATGAACACTCATTCCATGCGCAAACAAAATCAAATTTGAACAACACTTTCCAGCAAAAAAAAATGCAAATGCTGTAGCTGCGAAACAAAAACAGAAATTATGGAGAAACTGAGCAGGTCAGGCTGTCTCTGAGGTGAGAAAACAGAGTTAATGTTTCAAATCCAGTCACTCATCAGAACTGATTCATTAACTCAAAATGTTAACTCTTGTCTCCCCACAGAGGTTGCCAGACCTGTTGAATAATATTTTATTGGTTATAAGGTAGTTTAGGATAACCAGAGATGTCGAAAGGTACTACACAAATGGAAATCTGCTTTTTCAGCGCTCATATGGTCCTCCCAAAAGAACAATTGAGCATAACATAGATAAAGTGTGAAGCTGGAAGAACATAGCAGGCCAAGCAGCATCTCAGGAGCACAAAAGCTGACGTTTCGGGCCTAGACCCTTCATCAGACAGGGGGATGGGGTGAGTGTTCTGGAATAAATGGGGACAGAAGGGGCGGCGGACCAAAGATGGAGAGAAAAGAAGATAGGTGGAGAGGAGAGTATAGGTGGTGAGGTAGGGAGGGGATAGGTCAGTCCAGGGAAGACGGACAGGTCAAGGAGGTGGGATGAGGTAGTAGGTAGGAAATGGAGGTGCAGCTTGAGGTGGGAGGAAGGGATGGGTGAGAGGAAGAACAGGTTAGGGAAGTGGAGACAGGCTGGGCTGGTTTTGGGATGCAGTGGGGGGAGGGGAAATTTTGAAGCTTGTGAGGGCTGTAGGGTTCCCAAGCGGAATATGAGTTGCTGTTCTTGCAACCTTCAGGCGGCATCATTGTGGCACTGCAGGAGGCCCATGATGGACATGTCGTCTGAGGAAGGGGAGGGGGAGTTGAAATGGTTCGCGACTGGGAGGTGCAGTTGTTTATTGCGAACTGAGCGGAGGTGTTCTGCAAAGCGGTCCCCAAGCCTCCGCTTGGTTTCCCCAGTGTAGAGGCAGCCACACCGGGTACAATGGATACAGTATACCACATTGGCAGATGTGCAGGTGAACATGTGCTTAATGTGGGAGGTCATCTTGGGTCTGGGATGGGGGTGAGGGAGGTGGTGTGGGGGCAAGTGTAGCACTTCCTGCAGTTGCAGGGGGAGGTGCTGGGTGTGGTGGGGTTGGAGGAGTGTGGGGAGCGGACAAGGGAGTCACGGAGAGAGTGGTCTCTCCGGAAGGCAGACAAGGGTGGGGATGGAAAAATGGCTTGGGTGGTGGGGTCGGTTTGCAGATGGCGGAAGTGTCGGAGGATGATGTGTTGTATCCAGAGGTTGGTAGGGTGGTGTGTCAGAACGAGGGGGATCCTCCTGGGGCAGTTGTGGTGGGGGCAGGGTGAGAGGGATGTGTTGCGGGGAATGCGGGAGACACGGTCAAGGGCGTTCTCGACGACTGCGGGGGAGTGCTGTGGGAGTCAGTGGGCTTGAAATGGACATCAGTTTCTAGCTGGTTACCTGGAAGCTACAGGAAGTTACCTGGTTACCTACAGCTATCTAGAATACACCTCCTCCCACCTACCCTCCTGCAAAAATTCCATTCCCTATTCCCAATTCCTCCGCCTCCACCGCATCTGCTCCCACGATGAAGCATTCCACTCCCGCACATCCCAGATGTCCACGTTCTTCAGGAACAGCAACTTTGCCCCTGCAGTGGTCGAGAACACCCTTGACTGCGTCTCCCGTGTTTCCCACAACACATCCCTCACACCCCGCCCCCACCACAACTGCCCCAGGAGGATCTCCCTCGTTCTGACACACCACCCCACCAACCTCTGGGTACAACGCATCATCCTCCGACACTTCCGCCATCTACAATCCAACCCCACCACCCAAGCCATTTTTCCATCCCCACCCTTGTCTGCCTTCTGGAGAGACCACTCTCTCCGTGACTTCCTTGCCCGCTCCACACTCTCCTCCAACCCCACCACACCCAGCACCTCCCCCTGCAACTGCAGGAAGTGCTACACTTGTCCCCACACCTCCTTCCTCACCCCCATCCCAGGCCCCAGGATGACTTTCCACATTAAGCACATGTTCACCTGCACATCTGCCAATGTGGTATACTGTATCCATTGTACCCGGTGTGGCTCCCTGTACATTGGGGAAACCAAGCGGAGACTTGGGGACCGCTTTGCAGAACACCTCTGCTCGGTTCGCAATAAACAACTGCACCTCCCAGTCGCGAACCATTTTAACTCCCCCTCCCATTCCTCAGACGACATGTCCATCATGGGCCTCCTGCAGTGCCACAATGATGCCACCCGAAGGTTGCAAGAACAGCAACTCATACTCGGCTTGGGAACCCTACAGCCCAATGCTATCAATGTGGACTTCACAAGCTTCAAAATCTTCCCTTCCACCACTGCATCCCAAAACCAGCCCAGTTCTTCCCCTCCCCCCACTGTATCCCAAAACCAGCCCAGCCTGTCTCCACTTCCCTTACCTGTTGTTCCTCTCTCCCATCCCTTCCTCCTACCTCAAGTCGCACCTCCATTTCCTACCTACTACCTCATCCCGCCTCCTTGACCTGTCCGTCTTCCCCGACTGACCTATCCCCTCCCTACCTCCCCACCTGTACTCTCCTCATCTTCTTTTCTCTCCATCTTCGGTCCACCTCCCCCTCTCTCCCTATTTATTCCAGAACCCTGTCCCCATCCCCCTCTCTGATGAAGGGTCTAGGCCTGAAACATCAGCTTTTGTGCTCTTGAGTTGCTGCTTGGCCTGCTGTGTTCATCCAGCTCCACACTTTGCTATCTTGGATTCCCCAGCATCTGCAGTTCCCATTATCAATTGAGCATAACATGGCTGATTATAGAATCATAGAATCCCTACAATACAGACAAAGACATTTGGCTCATCAAGTCTGCATCAAACAGCATCCCACCCAAACCCACACTATCCCCATAATTTTGCATTTAATACAGCTAATCCACCCAGCCTGCTCATTACTGGACACTTTTGGGCCATTTACGACAGCCAATTCACCATGTATGCCTATCTTTGGACTATGAGAACGAACCTAAGCTACCAGCAGAAACACACACAGACACAGGGAGAACGAACAAACTCCACGCAGACAGTCACCTAAGGTTGGAATTGAACCGGGGCTCTTGGTGCTGAGGCAGCAGTACTAACCACTGCACCACTCCATCTGCAAACTGCCACATTCATCATATTAACAGACTCACAAATAAAGTTCATCAATTAATCCCAAAAAATAAAGTAAAGTAGAGGTGTAGGAAGATAGCTCAAGAACAAGATATTTAGAAATGTGGCTGGAAGTAAATTTGGCAGCATACAAGAAATCTATCATTTTGTAATAGTACCAAAGGGAAGGATGAAAAAGGCACTTGCAAAAAATGCTTAATCAAACCCAGGTAAAAATCTGTGATCATTCAAATAACATATCACTAACTAATCAGCAACTGAATATTACAGAATGGTAAATTCAAGGAAGAACAATTAGTAAAACTAAAAGAAGCAACTGCAAATTGCCTTGCAAAAATTAAGTGAAGTGAAGAGTAAGAATTCTTAATTCTCCCAAAGCAAAACATGGCATGAGCAAAGCTACCAACCTACATAGATGTTAGTACAATAAATTGATGAAATGCAAGCAGAATGCCATTGACAACATCCTGTTAAAGGTACAACAGTTTTTTTCCAGAAAAATTGGTTTCAGAGAGGATGAGAAGTGGTATATTTTAAACATTTTAACATGTTGATTAGACAGATTATGTAACATACATCCAGTAATATTCGCAATATAAGTATTACGCACGAAGGTACTTCCCAAATTTACAGAAACAAAACAATATTAAAACAGTACAGTTAAAAAGGTTAAAGAATGATAATCCAGGCTTGCTCTCGTGAAATGACACATAGTAGCTACTATGTCTCACGTAACGAAGTCAGGAGAATTTCGGTGCAAGTTAACATAACCAAGGCAAAGAATAAATACAGCGGCATTCTTCAATTTCACTAGCAAGAGAACTTAACAGCACAGTGCTCAGCTCTCTGTTCCTAAAACCAGAACCATTCTAACATATTCACTGGGAGCAATGAACTGCAGGGTTACCAGCGGTCAAATAGAAACTATTATGAAGTCCTTGGATAAAGTCTGGAAGGAGAGCGAAGGCCTTCGCTGTCGTCCCCGGTCCCTACTTGAGATCTGGAGACACGGGACGAGTATGTGCCAGCAGCAGGACCGTAATTAACCAGGGGTGGGGGTGGGGGCTTCAGCTATCGGGACGAGATCCGCTTAAGTCCTTCGAGGTGGAGGAAAAAGGGAGGCAGTTATCTCGACCCTGGGGTTGTGGCAGGGGATGCGAGGGAACAGGGCGGTGGAAGGGGCGGTCAGGCCGTCAAGCCCGGATAATTTTGTTTTTGTTTACGCCCCACTGCGTCGACGGTTAAACAAAACCGAATGAGTTCGACCATGATCACTCACCATAGCTGAGTTACGGCTTCCTCTCCCGGGGTTTTCTGTGTGTGTATTGGGGGAGGGGAAAGGCCAGACACAGCGCATGCGCGGCGCTGGGTGACCTGGCGCGGGGCAGGGGGTCAGCGGTCACCACAGGAACCGGGGCGGGGCCTAAGGCTCCAACGGTCACTGCCGAGCCCAGTGTCTACGCTCCGCTAAAACAAAGTAAAGAACTGCGGAGCTGCGGAATCTAAAACAAATAAGAACAGCGATTGCCGAAGGAAACTGTGACAGCAACCTGTGAAGGGAAAAACAAGAGTTAACGTTTCGAGTCCGGTGACCCTTCCTTCACAAACACAAACGAAGTTGCTGGAGAAGCTCAGCAGATCTGGCAGCATCTGTGAAGGTAAAAACAAGAATTAACGTTTCGGGTCCGGTGATCCTTCCTTCAGAACTGTGCTCCGAAACATTACCTCTGTTTCTCTCTTCACGAATGCTGCCGGACCTGCCGAGTTTCCCCAGCCTTTTCTTTTTATATGTCACCGCTGCCGCATTCGTCCGGCTTCACCCTGAAGCGGCGATGCTCAGACGAATGAGCTGAGCATCCCTTACCAGCCAAAACACACCACAGAGAACAAAACCAAAGTTGCTGGAAAAGCTCAGCAGGTGTGGCAGCGTCTGTGAAGGAAAAAAATCAGAATTAACGTTTCGAGTCCGGTGACCCTTCCTCGGAACTGAGGACCACGGAGAATCATCCCGTCGCGTAAAGACTGCCCAATCAAAAAGGTGAGGAACTGAGGTTAAAAAATACCCCCGAGAGAACTGTGGATGCTGTAAATCAGAAACAAAAACAGAAATTGCTGGAAAAGCTCGACAGGTCTGGCAGTCGGAAACGGAGTTAATGTTTCCGGTCCAATTCTGAAGAAGAGTCACCGAATTGGAAACTTTCACTCTTGTTCTTTTCTCTGCACAGATGTTGCCAGACCTGCTGAGCTCCTCCACCAATTTCTGTTTGTTTCAGATCTCTGGCATTCGCAGTATTCTGGTTTTAGAGGATTCACATTGCTATCTTTCCAGAATTGACTGCAAAATTTCCAGCAAAATGAAGATTTATCTCGGGCTGCCAGCAATCCTTGGAGAAAAGTGATAGGGGTGTGAACTTGTATTTTCATTTTTTTGGAATTCTTTGGTTACGACAGCATCAGACATGGGATTTTTTTATTCATTCCTGGAGGAGGTCATTGTTGTATGGGCCAGCATTTATTTCCCATCTTTTCTTGTCCTTGTGATTCTCTGATTATATCGTACCATGGTGGTGAGCTGCCTTGAACTATTGCAGTCCATGCGCTGTGGTTAGACTGTCACTGCCCTGAGGGAGGGAATTCCAGAATCTTGATCCAGTGACTGTGAAAGAATGGTGATATATTTCCAAGTCGGGTTGGTGAGAGAATAGGAGAAGAATTTGCAGATACTGGTGTTCCCATGTACCTGCTGCCTTTGTCCTTTTCGAAATAGTTGTGGGTTTGGAATGTGTTTTCTGAGGATCTTTGGTGAATTTCTGCTGTGCATCTTGTTGAAAATACTGCTCCTGCTGCTGAACATCAGTGGTGGAGGAAGTGGATGTAGTGCCAGTCAAGCAGGCTGCTATGTCTTGGATTTTGTCAAGCTTCTTGAGTGTTTTGGAGCTGCACTCATCCAGATGGTATTGTTCTCATGTATCTGCTACCTTTGTCCTTCCAGATTAGAGGTTTTCAACCAGTATGTGGTGGGACATTGGTGTGCTCCAACACAATGAGAAGTGTATCATGAAATTCTCTGAAAGCAATGCCACTTAGTGTAGCCTTCTGAGTCAGCACGTGTGGAGATTTGGTCACACACAAGTACAGGAGAAGGGAGATCTGCTGGTTATGTTGCCTGCTTGCGTGTGCACAGGATCAAACATTCAGTATGAGCATGCATAATGATCAAGGATCATATCCCCGAGATGAGAAGAAACTGCACATGTGCAGTAAAGAGCACAGTTGAAACCACTGTTCATGTTGCCTGCCTGATTGGACAAATTTTCATACGAGCACACATTATAAAGTTAATACTTCGTGGCTTCTTTTCAGTTATGCCTTGAACTTAATCTTAGAATTGAATAAGTTTCTTATCTAAAGAGGAAATTCCTCTGCTCATTCAATTGATTAACTATCTGAACCTAAAGAAAATAAAGCAAAGAACTGTTCAAAAACAGCATAATGAGAGGATTCTGGGATTTGGATTTTCATGAACAGGAAATGCCACTTGTTCCTACTCTAAATGTCTCTTCTGTGGAGAGAAATTGGCAAACACTGCATCAATCCAAGTAAGTTAAGACAGCATGAAAAACATCCATGATCACGCTGATTTTCCAAATGTATCTGTGCTCACAGTTGAATATGGCATACTTTTCCTGGTGGATTTGAATCATTAATGCTTTTGATCCTTCTTTAGCTTACTGTCTGCACTATGTTGCAAATCTCTCCAGCAAAGCAGTAACCATAATAAATAATAATAATAATAAATAACCATAATAAGCAATCAATTCAATTGAAAGAAGTGTGTGCATCGTGGAACTGCCTGTGTGATTAAAGTGTGCTTAATACTGAAATGGGTGGGAACCATTGTTTTAGACAGTGGTCGTGAGTTTCGAAGGTACTGTCAAAGGAACCTTGATGAATTTCTGCAGTGTATCTTGTAGATGGTGCACACTGCTGCTACTGAATGTCAGTGGTGGAAGAAGGCAGTGCTTATGGGGATGTGATGCCAATCAAGCAGGCTCCTTTGTCCGAGATGGTAGATAGAACATAGAACAGTACAGGACGGTACAGGCCCTTCAGCCCACAATGTTGTGCCGACCTATTATTCCACTAAAATCAATCTACCCTGCATACCCTACATTTTACTATCCTCCATGTGCCTATCCAAGAGTCACTTAAAAGTCTCAAAAGTATCCAACTCCACTACCACAGCTGGCAGCACATTCCACATGCCCACCACTCTCTGAAGAACCTACCTCTGACATCTCCCCCATACATTCCTCCAATCACCTTAAAATTATGCCCCCTCATAATAGTCATTTCCACCCTGGGGAAAAAGTCTCTGACTATCCACTCTATTTATGCCTCTCATCATCTTGTACACCTCTATCAAGTTACCTTTCATTCGATGAAAAAAGCTCAGAGTTTTATTGAGCTGCGACATAACCTCATGGCTCTGAAACTCAATTTCCCTGCCAATGAAAACCAATACACCAAACACCTTCTTTACAATCCTATCAACTTGTGTAGCAACTTAGCGCGATCTGTGGACATGGACCCCGAGATCCTTCTGTTTCTCCAGACTGCAGAGAATCCTGCCATTAACTCTGTATTCTGCATTCAAATTTGACCTTCCAAAATGAATCAAGCTTCATGAATGTTGTTGGTGTTATAATCATTCGGGCAACTGGCAAGTGTTCTATCACACACCTGACTTGTAGATGATTGACAGGCTTTAGGGAGTCAGGAAGTTGGTTACTCACTACAGTATTCCCAGTCTCTGATCTGCTGTTATAGCTGTGATGTTTATTTGGCAAATCCAGTTGGGTTTCTGGTCAATGATAATACCCGAGATATCAATAGTTGTGGATTCAGTGATGATAACACCATTGAATGCCAAGAGGCAGAGGTTGGATTGTTTCTTATTGACATATGTGTGTTGCAAGTATTATTTACCAGTTATCAGCACAAGCCTGGATATTGTTTAGGTCTTCTTGCATTTGGACATGGACTGCGTCAGTATCTGAAAAATCATCAATCGTTCTGAACATTGTGCTGTCATCAGCAAATATCGTCACTTCTGACCTCATGTTGGAGGACGGTCATTGATGAAGCAGCTGAAGATAGTTAGGCCAAGGACACAACCTGAAGAACTCCAGCATAGATGTTCTGGAGCTGAAATGCTACACAACACAATATAAAGTATTCTCAGTATGAAAGCAAGACATCATCTCCACAAGGACTATGCAGTGGTCACTCTAACCAATACTGCCCTGGATGCATCTGCAGATTGAAGCATAGTCTGTTTTCCCCAGTTGTTGGTTTCCTCACCATCTGCCACAGACTCAATGTCGCAGTCATGTTCAGTGACATAGCCAACTCAAACAAGTATGCTGTAGCCAAGCCACCCTTGGTAGCGGACATTGAAATTCCCCCAGTCAGGTTATATTGTTGACCCTTGTTATCCTAATGCTTCTTCCAGTTGTGGGTCAGCATTGAGTTATCAGCCAAAGGAGGACAGTCTGTACAAATCTGCAGGATTGCTCCTGTTTGAGTCTTCATTGCATCCAGAGTCAATGCTGACTATACCTTATCCTCACTAGTCTGACTGCCGCAGATGCATCTGTCCATGACAGTATTGGTATGAGTGACCACTGCATTGCCCTTATGAAGACAAAGTCCTGCTTTCACACTGAGGACTCCCAGTGCAAATCCCTCCTGACTGTATATCACAATGTTGCCACCTCTACTGGGCCTTTCCTGCTGATGGGAAAGGACATATATGGGAAAGAATGATGGTGGTGGTGTCTGGAACATTGTCTATAAGGTGTGATTCCATGAGTATAACTATGTCAGGTTGTTGCTTGATTAATCTGTGAGACAGTTCTCCCAATTTGGCACTAGCATCTAAGTGCTAGTAAGAATGGCTTTGTAGGGTCGACAGGGCCACTGTTTTCAGTACCTAGGTCAATACCAGGTGGTACATCCAATTTCATTTCTTTTTTGAAACTGAGGGTTGCAAGGCCATTTCAGAGGGCAGTTAATAGTCAACAAAATTGCTGCGAGTCTGGAGTCACATGTAGGCCAGACCAGTTGAGGATGGCTGTTTTCCTTCCTGAAAGGACATTAGTGAACCAGTTGGGATTTTTCAACAATCAGCAGTGGTTTTGTGGACATGATTAGACTCTTAGTTCCAATATTTATTTATTTAATTCAAATTCATCACCTGCCATGCCAGGATTTGAACCTGGGTCCCCATACATTACCTTAGTTTCTGAATTAGTAATTTGGTGATAATAACACAAGGCTATTACCTCTCCTAACAGTCAAGAATTGAATAATGGGCTGTGTATTTCCCCACACTGCAGTTTCCAATTGATGTGAAAATTCGTGGTGCACGACATGAGGACGCACATGGCAGCCATGCAAAGGTGGGAGTGTATTGGTATGACGTGCTTGGTCATCTGATCAAAAGTCTCGGATTGCAGGCCACCTGGTAGACACTAGTTGCTGGTAATTTCCCGCTCACAAATGACTCCAAAAGTTTAATTTGTAGTAAATCAGTCCTTGAAGCAATAGCAGGAAACTATTCATCCCATAGGGAGATACGAGGGCAAGAAACATGAACCCAGCGATTCATTCTACAGACAGTTAATAATGATTTTCATTGAGGTGGTCTAGTGGTGTACCGCAAGGGTTGGTGTTGGGTCCACTGCTGTTTGTCATTTTTATAAATGACCTGGATGAGGGCGTAGAAGGATGGGTTAGTAAATTTGTAGACGACACTAAGGTCAGTGGAGTTGTGGATAGTGACGAAGGATGCTGTAGGTTGCAGAGAGACATAGATAAGCTGCGGAGCTGGGCTGAGAGGTGGCAAATGGAGTTTAATGCGGACAAGTGTGAGGTGATGCACTTTGGTAGGAGTAACTGGAAGGCAAAGTACAGGGCTAATGGTAAGATTCTTAGTAGTGTAGATGAGCAGAGAGATCTCGGTGTCTATGTACACAGATCCTTGAAAGTTGTCACCCAGGTTGACAGGGCTGTTAAGAAGGCATACAGTGTTTTAGCTTTTATTACTAGAGGGATCGAGTTCCGGAACCAAGAGGTTATGGTGAAGCTGTACAAAACTCTGGTGCGGCCGCACTTGGAGTATTGCATGCAGTTCTGGTCACCGCATTATAAGAAGGATGTGGAAGCTTTGGAAAGGGTGCAGAGGAGATTTACTAGGATGCTGCCTGGTATGGAGGGAAGGTCTTACGAGGAAAGCTGAGGGTCTTGAGGCTGTTTTCATTAGAGAGAAGGTTGAGAGGTGACTTAATTGAAACATATAAAATAATCAGAGGGTTAGATAGGGTGGATAGGGAGAGCCTTTTTCCTAGGATGGTGACGGCAAGCACGAGGGGGCACAGCTTTAAATTGAGGGGTGAAAGATATAGGACAGATGTCAGAGGTGGTTTCTTCACTCAGAGAGTAGTAAGAGAATGGAACGCTTTGCCTGCAACGGTAGTAGATTCGCCAACATTAGGTACATTTAAGTCGTCATTGGATAAGCACATGGACACACATGGAATAGTGTAGGTTAGATGGGCTTGAGATCGGTATGACAGGTCAGCACAACATCGAGGGCTGAGGGGCCTGTACTGTGCTGTAATGTTCTATGTTCGATGTTCTATGGTCAATTTGCATGCAGGGACTCCACAAACTGCACTGTGACAAAGATCTGTTGGTTGATAGGTAAATGCATGAGCCAGGACATTACAGAAAAATACCCTGTTCTCTTTGAAGAGTTCAATGGATTCCTTTTTAACCACTTGATTTAGGAAAGGAATTCCACACTACAGGGCTAAGACTCCCAAATGCAAGTCCACCAAAAGCAAGTTAAAAGAAGCAACAGAAAAGGTGATCAGAGATGATGGGAACTGCAGATGCTGGAGAATCCGAGATTAAAGTGTGGAGCTGGATCAACACAGCAGGACAAGCAGCATCTTAGGAGCACAAAAGCTGACGTTTCGGTCCTAGACCCTTCAGCAGAAAAAAGGTGAGTCTAAAATGTGGAAAACATGTAGAGATTGAAGAATTTAAGGAGACTTAAATATGATGTTTTATATTTGAGGCTTTGGTGGGTTAGGGTTAGGTCACCAAGGACAGACCTGAATGGACACAACCTTGAGAGATACAGAATAAGAGTACCAGTGTTTAGTTAAGCTGAAGTTATGCAATGTTGTGAATGGGAGACGGGTGAAATGAAAAATCGAACAATCAAGTCCCGAGATTGCAAAATCAGAAATGAGGATTTCTGCAGTAATTCCACTGAGGTAGAGATGGTGGCAGTGATGTTATTAGAAGTTAGAATCAGGAGGGGGCTATTCAGCCTATCAAGCCAGAGGAGTTATTTGAAAGAGCTTGTAGGACTGCAAAACTTTTCTTTCCTTTTCAGTGTTATTGTTGAGTTTGTTTTCACCTTTCTTTTGTTCATTCAGGAGATGTTAAGTTCACTGGCTGTGTCAGCATTTAACTATCTTCCCTAATTTCCCTTGAGAAGGTGGTGGTGAGAAGCTGCCTTCTTCAATCACTGCAACCCACATCTTATAGATTAGGGAAGGATTTTCAGAATGAAGAAACAATGATATATTTCCAGATCAAGACGGTAAATGACTTGAAGGGCAACATTTCTTCCATTATCCTTTGGATACTAATCCTCCTGCCACGAGAAACTATTTATTCCATCAAAACCCTGATATAATATCAATTGTAAGTTTTTCTACTGAAATAAATCAGTCCAGTCATTCCTCAGATGGTGGAGAAGTGATAGTGTTTCTGTTTGAGTAATCCAGACACCAAGCTATTAGTTTAGGGATAATGGGAACTGCAAATGCTGGAGAATCTGAGATAACAAATTGTGTAGCTGGATGAACACAGCAGGCCAAGCAGCATCTCAGGAGCACAAAAGCTGACGTTTCGGGCCTAGACCCTGAAACGTCAGCTTTTGTGCTCCTGAAATGCTGCTTGGCCTGCTGTGTTCATCCAGCTACACACTTTCTTCACTTCTACTGTCTGCTTTCTGCTCCTTAGCCAATGCATTCTGTTGTTCTATTGGACTGGATATTGTTAAATCTATCACATGGCCATGAACAAATTAAGAAAAACTCTTCTCCTTCAATAAAAGGCCAAGAAGAAAATTGATAATAGTTATTCATGAGAGGGCTAAACAGAGTAGACAGGGATAAATTGTTCTTATTCATAATCAAATTAAGATTGAGAGGGCACAGATTCAAAGTGATTCACAAAAGAAGCAAATATGATTGAGCAAAAAGTTATTTTGAATGAGTGGTTCAAGTTTTAAGTGCATTATCTGGAAGTGTGACAGAAGCAGTTTCAATTGAGGCATTCAAGGTGGCATTTGTTTCTATTCAAATAGTCATCTATGCGTATGGGTACAGGGAAATGGAATGAACTGTGCAAAGTCTCATGATACTTGTTCAGAGAACTGGTATGAACCTGATCAGCCAAATACTGCACTCTTGTGCCCTAACATTTCTGCAATTCTGTAAAGTTTATCAAACATGATCTTTGGCAAATCCGCATTAATTGCTCATGATAACTTAAATATTATGTCAATTCATGGTTAACTTTACTAATACTGTTTGCAAAACTTTCCCCACTATTGGTGAAGGGGTGATTAATCTGTTGTTATTGGATTCAGCTTGAGAAGGAAATCTGCCTATGTGTGTCAGAGAGGCAGGTTTATTTGAAACATTCAAAAAAGAATTAGATGGTAACCTGTAAATGGAAGAATGTGCAGAGTTACAGGAAACAAGAAAGACACACTCAGCAAATTCTTATTTAGAAACTTGGGGCAGACATGATAGGCCAAGGTGGGCTCCTGCACAATGATGTGTTTGAAGTTCAGCCCAAGGTCAATTACATAATACCAAGTTTGGAACTAGAAATAACCACGTTCCTCCCTAGTGCTGAAGGGTCCAGACCCGAAACGTTGACTTTCTTGTTCCTCCGATGCTGTCTGACCTCCTGTGCTCCTCCAGTTTCACATTTTATCCAGTTTGATTTCCAGCATCTGCGGTCCTTAATACCTCCTCGTCACTGAAAACCACATTGTGAAGCCTCTCCCAAGGCTGCCTACCTTGAAGAAGTTTTCCTCCTCTCTCCAAAGAGATCACAGTGGTTCTCTCTCTCCCACTGCAACCCCTTGGTTATCTCCTCTGCCCTGACGCTCTTCATAACCACCAACTTCCACCTCCATCCTTCTATTTACTTCTGAGCTCTGTTCCCCCTCCCCAGACCCAAAATGTTGACTTTCCTGCTCCTCCGATGCTGTCTGACCTGCTGTGCTTCTCGAGCTCCACATTTTAATCAACCTTGATTAACATGTTGTTTTACATTCTTCCTCAAATAGACACATTTAAATAGGATAGAGAACATCACCCTAAGTAGTAATAACGACATATGTTCAAACATTTTATTCTTATTCATTTGTTGAAAAGACGACTTATAGTTTCTGTTAAAGGCAGTTGACTCCTTCTTGGATACAATTTATCAGGCCTCTTTCGAAAGAAAACATTTTTCTCATGGCACATTGAACATGTCATGACATAATATTCCTACAAGTATGTTTTGGAGCATAGGTCACGAATTGGGTCAATCAAATTCACAGGTATTGCTAAAGTGGGGACAAGAGTTTGAGTTGAATTGAGACAGCTGAGGAGTTACAGAAAAATGGATGTCAAAATAAGTCAAATTTTAAAAAAAAGCAACAGGAGCAGATAGAGCAGAGGTGAACAATAATCTAAGTGTGATGCAAAGTGGCAGAAAATACAAGGGTGCAGTAAAACTTAGAATAAGTTACAATGGTTAAAAAGTCCAAATCTAAGCCTCTATCTGCATGCATGCAGCATTTCCAACAAGGTAAATAAGTTGATAGCAACTATGCAAATATGGTGGTACGATGACCTGCACCAACAACTCAATATTCAGGGTATTCATGATAATTTAATATTCAGTTCTGAGGAAGGGACACCTGACCCAAAACATTAATTCTGTTTTACCTTCACAGATGCTGCTAGACCTGCTGAACTTTTCCAGCAACTTTGTTTTTGTTACTCAATATTCAGGGTTATTTGGTATTCTGGAAAAATGGGCAAAATGTAAAGGGGCATAAAAGCCAGTATCTGTACTGTGCTGTGGTGACATAGGCACAATAGATCGTGATCTGGAATTGGTTCGGGTGGAAATAAAGAGTAGCAAGGCAAAGAAGCTATGGGTGGGAATCATTTATTGGCAAGAAAGGTTACCAACCCTGAAGGACAAAGTTTAAATCAGGAAATAATGGAGGCATGCAACAATGCACTGCTATTGTGATGAGTGACTTTAATCTGTACATTTGACAGGACCAATCAAATGGGCAAAGATAACAAGGAAGATAAATTTGCAGAGTACATTGGGATTGTTTCATTGTGCAGTGTACTGCTCTATCTACCTGGAAATAGGCTACTTTAGATTGATTAAGTAATGGGTATTTAGATAAGTTTAATCAGAGATCTGTAGTTATAGACCATCTACTAGCTATGAATACCATTATGGCAGAATTTCAATTTAAGTTTGAGGGGGAGTAACTGGAGTCTCAAACCAGTGTCTTCAAAATAAATGAAGGCAGTTAGAGAGGTAAGAAAAGGAGTTGTCTAGAAATAGACAAAGGGCATGGTCTGAAGTGGGAGACATTTAAACAGGTATAACATAGGCTCAGCAAAAAATGTATTCCAGTCAAAAAGGGCCTAATGAGAAGGATGAACTACCCATGGTTGACAAAGACAGTCAAGGAGAGCATCGAATCAAACACCAAGGCCTATGAAAGTAAATATAAAAACAGGAGGTGATAGCCTTGAGGTATTTCACAAGACAATTAATCCAGAAACTCAGCTAATTTTCTGGGGTCCTGGTGTCTTGGTTCTAGTCAGACAGTGGAATGTGAATTCAAAACTAATCTGGAATTAAGAATCTACCAATGATCACAAAACTAATGTCCATTGTCAGAAAATATCCAACTGATTCACTAATGTCCTTTAAAGGAAGAAATCTGTCATCCTTACCCTGTCTGACCTACCTGTGATTCCAGACCCACAGCAATGTGGTTGACTCTCAACTGACCTCTGAAATGGCGTAGTAAGCCACTTAGTTCAAAGGCAACTATGGATGGGCAATAAATGCTCGCTAGCCAGTGACACCCACACCCGATGTCCCACAAGCGAATAAAACAAAAACAAACAGTAAGAGCTTCTATGGGTATATGAAGAGAGCATCTAAACTAATATGTTGAGGGTGTAACAAGAAAACTGAATGGAAACAAGAAAATAGTGGGTGACAAACCAAAAGTTTGCATCAGTCTTCACAGTCTAGGGCATTATAAACATCCCAAAAGAAAATCAGATAAAACAAGATGCTAATGGGACAAAAGATCTTGTAACAAGGAAAAAAAGTATTGGACTGTTACACCTCACTGGCATATTGCATAGGAAAGCATGCTGTTATTATTCCCAGTGTAGCCACAAAATTCAAGATTTTATAACAAGTCCACAAAATTCTCCAGTTGTCTTTTAGAATCAGATTAACAGAAAGCACACAGCAGATTTCTGTACTTAACAAGAATGACTATTTTATAACAAATAAATATAGATTCTAGCTATAGAATCCCCAAAGTGCAGAAATAAGCCATTCAGCCCAACCAAAGAGCATCCCTATAACATCACATTCACCAAGGCCAATCCACTAACCAGTGCATCTTTGGATTCTGGGAGGAAACTGAGCACCTGGAGAAATCTCAAGCACTGGAGGAATCTCAGATAGAGTTTGCACATTGTTTATGAAGTCACTCAAGGTATCGCTCCAAGTATAGGAGGTAATGCATTAGCATGGATTGAGGATTGGTTAACACACATGGCTGAATGAGGATCAAGGAGTCTTTCATGGAAAGCGCCACAAATATCAGTCCTAGCCTTCAAGATGGATGCTGAGAATGTTTTTCTAGTCTTGTCTTCACTGCTCAGACCATTGATTAGAAGTTGGGGCATCATGTTGTGATTGTATGGGATGTCGGTGAGGCCACTTTTGGAGTGCTATGTACAGTTCTGGTGGCCTTGCTAAAGGAATGGTATTATTAAATTGGAGAGGGTGCAGAAAAGATTTGCAAGGATATAACCCAGACAGGAGGATTTGCGTTACAAGGAGAGGCCGAATAAGCTGGCACCTTTTCAGTGAAGCATAGGAGATTGAGGTTTATAAAATCATTAGGGGCATAGATAGGGTGAATAATAAGGGTCTTTCCTCTAATGTAGGGAATTTCAAAACAAGATGGCATATTTTTAAGGTGAGAGGAGAAAGATGTAAAAGGGACCAGAGGGGCAACCTTCTCACACAGGATGGTTGGTATGTGGAATGAACTTCCAAATTAAGTAGTTGATATAGGTTCAGTTACAACATTTAAGAGACATTCGGACAAGTACATGAATAGGAAAGGTTTAGAGGGATATGGTCCAAATGCTGGCACATGGGACTAGTTTAGTTTTGGAAATTTGGTCAGCATGAACGAATTGGACCAAAAGGATCTGTTTCTGGACTATATGACTACGACATATCTAGAGAATAAAGGGGGCACCTGATTAAAAACTGAGATGAGAGATTCTCATGAATGAATACTTTTTTAAAAAAATTGACTACCTTTATTTAATTAGTGACAGCCAAATAAATTTTTAACGATTTGAACTTACGTAGACAAAGTCAAAACCACTATTCTCATGAATTGCATTAGTGATCCCTATGATATAATTGCAATTTGTCTAATTTTGTCCAAATGCAACATGACAACATAAACTTAGCTCCTCTCCAAAAGGTCGGTCGCATTTTCTCAAATCAACATTTGGCAAATAAGATAATGTCAGAAAGACTTAAAATGGACAAGAGGATGTCCTGGCTCAACGGAAGCAAAACAAGGAAAATTCTCCTCAAAACATATCCTTCATCCAATTCGAGTAAAAAAAATGGACTGACTGGTCATTTATTCATTTGCTGTTTACAGGCAGCTGGTGTATACAAACTGCTGTGTTGGCTGCATCATTTTTGTGTCTAATCTACTTGCTTACTTACCAGGACTCTTTTTGGAACTAATAACAAGATGCTGTTTACCATGAAAACTGGTTTATTACCGTTGAAACGCAAGTTACAGCCATATAATTCTATGAAACCCATCTTTCCCTGTGTATTTCCTGAGTAACCTTGCAGTTCTTAAAATTACCATTTTCTCTCACATTTTTATAATGTGCTTTGAACATGCAAGATGGTAAAGAAGTTTATAAACTACCCCAGTTACAGCTGGCCAAGTTGAGGTTGAGGCTGTTCTTCTTGCTCCCAAGGTTCCGGCTTCTTCTGTCACATAGTCTCCAGAGTATCAGCTGCTTGGATTCGAGTGGCCCCTTTAAACATAGTTTTCCTGTTCAGCCCCATGTACAATGACTGACTATCGTTTACTATGTCAGCATGACAACCAACATTCAGATATCTCCGATGTATTTACAACAGTTTGATACAGCAATGTAATCAACATAATTCAGTTCTAAGTTTCTGACCCAGGGAAAAAAAGGTATAACAAAAAAGGTAGTTCTGGATACTGAATTTCCCAACTGAGAGAGTCTGGTTCCAAGTTGGCTATCTTCCAAGACAGTTCTACTGAAACTCCGAGCTGCTGTTCCATCTAAAACTTTGCAGCATTGTCTCACAACACCTATTCTATATAGTCAATCAAGATAGAGGGCTTGCATACTTGACTGGCCTAATCCAATTGGATAGTGAATTCTGCAAGCTTCCTGGCTTATTACCTTCGTTCCCTTCCTGGCATGCCATTCAATTGGCCTGTGTTTTAGTGTCCCAAAGGAGCTGTTACTTAAAAGGGGCATTCAACTACCTACATTGCTTAAATAATACTCAACATACTGAAAAAATTAATTAATTACAAACCACTTTTGGATATAGTATGCTAAGTGCTGTGAAAATGCAAACTACTTATTTCACAGTATGAAAAAGTCCTTTTAATATCAATCCTAAATTTGCTGTTCACCTGTATCATTCACTTGCAATTTAATCTGAAATAATTTTCCAAATGTCTTTTATAAAAAGTACAGTTTTGCAGAAATGTTCTTTCCAAATACCATCTTGCAAGGTTCCAGAGCGTTTTCTCATGACTTTCAAAAGTCAAAATCATCGATTATTTTCATTATCACCTTGGTTGTCTGAATGATCAGAACTGAAGCAGTACTTGACAGTCAATCTGCCACTTTGTTTAGTTTGACCTGTATTCATTATTTAATACATGACCACAATGTATTAATGTTATTTAACAGTCAAGAAATATTTAATTGCTAAGTTGCAATCATAAATATTTGTATCTTAAGTATATTATACAAATATTATTAGATTTGGCAAGTCACACACTAATTTTAAGGCAAATTGAACTGTGTAAACAAATTAGGTTCCAAATAATTGCTTGCTAGTATGGAACTAAAAAGAGTGAGTCTTGGACTCGTCAGGATTAGGATGCAAGAAACAAAACCGTTAAAAAAAAAGGCCAATTTATACAGTTTCAGAGGAAGAATGACCAGTGTTGACTGGTCTGAGAACTGAGATGGGTGGTTAACTGTTCCAACTGTATCACCATGCCAATCATTCAACATCCTTTTCCTCAGCTCTTTAGTGTCCCTTGTCAAATCTCTATCTTGTGTCCCAATCCTGATAAGTGCAAGATGAAAAGCTTTGCCTTTTTGTCTCATTTACTCTGCCATTCCTAATTTGATTACCAAGGAAATCAGATTAGGAATGGCAGAGTGGACTCAATGGGTCGAATGGCCTTACTTCCACTCCTATGTCTTATGGATGTTGCCAGAAACAGGTTGTGTGTTCTAAGAGGAGGCTGGAGTTTTTTTCTCCCACTGGAAGGTAGGAGGCTGAGGGCTGACTTTATAAAACTTTCGAACATGATGAGGCATAGAAAAGGTGAAAGACAATGGTCTTGGTGGGGGGGGGGGGGGGGATGGTGTTCAAAACTAGGGGACATACTTCAAAATGTGACAACATAAAGTTTTAAAAAAGGACATGAGAAGCACTTTTTTAAAAAATAAAAACTGGTTCATGCATGGAATGAGCTGCCAGAGGAAGCAGTGGATGCAGGTACAGTTACATTCAAAAGATATTTGGATAAGTGCATGAATAGAAAAGGTTTGGGAGGGATATGGGTCAAATGCAGGCGGTTTCGTTTGGAAATATGGATGGCATTGACTAATTGGACCAAAGGTCCTGTTTCCATGCTCCATAATACGACTCCATAAATAACTTGAACAATGAAAATTTTTTTAATTTAATGAGTTAATTTTTAAAAAAGTTATCACGTCCATTCTAAAAGAATGCATTCTTGACACATATGAACAAACATGGAATTTCTTAGCTTCAGTAATAATGCTTGTTCCATCAAAGTCTTGCCACACATTGTGTTTTAATGAATTCTCCTGAATTTTCAACTGCCCATGAAGTAACCTGCAGGGGAAGAGTTCGTCCGCAGAACTGTTCTGTGTTCACTTCGGTTTCGATCAGTTGATACAAAAGAATCATGCCATCTTTTTTGACAATGATCATCTTTAGAAATTTCAGTAGCAGGAGTATCCTTCCTCAGGTAATTTTGTTCTAGTTCCTCAACACGTCGGGCCAACATATAGCTAACCTTCCGCTGATGTGCCAGAGCTTCCTCTTTATCATTTAACTAAGAATGGAAAGAAACAAACACATTTAGAATCTTTACAGAGATAGTAGGAACTGCCGATGCTGGAGAATCTGAGATAACATGGTGTGAAGCTAGATGAACACAGCAGGCCAAGCAGCATCAGGGGAGCAGGAAAGCTTGATGTTTCGGGTTGGGACCCTTCTTCAGAGATTCCTCCTGCCATGTTCATCCAACTTCACACATATAGAATCTTAGTTATGGTTAATATAATAAGTGAGCAAATGTCCAATGAATACTTTAAGTCAGTTGGAATAAATTTATGGCAACACATTTCATAACTCAATTATAAACAAGACAGGACATTCATCTTACACGAGATAGAGTTGATACATCCAGAATGACCCTAATGGACACCAAATGACTCTCAATAATACCAGAGTTTTCTGTTCTCTTACGGTACCCAAGAATCCATTTTAATGCACTGAGTTACGTGATCAATTCATGCTCTTCTAGTGGTTTCAGCATAGGTTAATGGTTCAATGCAAGAATAAGGAACCCATGTTTCTTTACTACATTACCAGAACTGGAACTTTTAAAATATTGGGAGCATCCACTATTCTTTGCATTGTCCGCGTGTGTCTCATTTAATCAGAATTGGGCAGTGCTCACGGTGTGATAAGATGAGAATACTATCCAGTTGGACTTACTCTACATTGTATTTTACAGTAGAGAATGTACAGTGCAAAACTTTAAGAAAAATGCAAAGATCCTTGAAAGGTGCAGAGGAGATTTACCAGAATTTTTCCAGAAATGGGGGTTATTAGCTCCAAGGTTAAACTGGAGGATCTGTGCTCCAAGGTGTATAATAAGTATTTTGATAAAGGCTGACAAGGTTACAAAATTGTGGTATAAAAAGGTAGACAAGAAAAAAAAATGATTCCCATTCACAAATGGGAAAAAGAACAGTGGACACAGATTTAGAGTTTTGGGCTGGACATCCAAGTGAGGAAGAAGATTGTTAACACACCAGGTGATAGTGACCTGGAGTACATAACTTCTGAAGCTAGCAGAAGCAAAGATGACCATTAACTTCAAAACTGATGGGTACTTGAAAGAAATAAACTTGCAGGGCTAGCAAGAGAGAGTCAGGAAAATAAAGCTGACTGGATCGCTTCACCAAGAGCCAAAGCAACTCGATAGGTCTGAATGACCTCCTATTAAGCCATGAATGACTAAGTCACTCTCATTACTTTGTTGATCACTGTTTTGCTTTGTCGGATATTGAGCAACAAACCAATAAACGATCCTCGGTCTTTTTAAAAACTTCATTCATTTTACATTCTGATAGATAACACTCAAGACTTATCTTTGTTAAACTTCATTTGTAATTTTTCTCATCACTTTATTGCTACGTAGATAATTTCAGTACAAGAGTGAGCTTCTTGTTATCATATGAATTAATATTATAATAAATCTCTGATGCCAAGTTAAAATCATTGCAGACAAGAATTCTGCTCAAAATAACCATAGCGAAAAGTTAATACTGATTTGTATTTTGTGATTAGAAACATATGATTAGAGAATAGATTTTCTAAAAATATCTTAAGATGGCCCAGTTCCATTTAGTTATGACAGAAAGAAATGAACACTGCAAGTGAGTTATTATTAGGAAACATGTACCGAAGAAAGAAACCAGCATATGATGTCTCTTATTGCTTTGCTTTCTCTTGCATCACCTGTGTAAGTTGCATCAGTTATTTTTAATTACTGTCTGGTAGTATAAACCTTGAGTAGTGAAGAAAAGAAAGATCTTGTCACAGCTTTTTGTCTTAGATTCATCGGGACGATATGTAAGAAATAACAATGTAAAAGGGAAAATAAGATTTATAGTCTATGAGCATATGCTGATTGGTTGGTAAGGACACCTAACTGGTAGGGGCATTGTCTACTTGGTTCATTTTTGGTGGCAATGACTGATACTAACTACAAGCTTTGCTTAAGCAGATTGTCTCTCATTGAGTCAATTCTCAAGGATGTGCCTTGACCGAAGAATGGCTGTCTCCTATTTCATTGAGTTAAACAGGCAGTGTGCACACACCAATGCCTCAACCAACAAGAGTTCATAAGCTAACCAAATCAGCCCTCTCATCTCTCACAATGACTGTTTTTTACTTTACATTGGTACTTCTTGTAAATTGTCCCAATGAGTGCTGATGAAATGCTTTAAAAGACTTGTTTCTCCCCCAGGAGCACAAATTCATTTTATCAGTGATCCTGTATTGGAGTCCTGGTATTTCCTTTCAAATATTGATTAAACAAAATATGTCATTTCACGAACACCAATATGGAACATCAAAGTTTGTTGCAATACTCCACAGAATCCCACCCTCACCACAAAAATTACACAGTATGGAGTTTAAAAACACCACAGACCAAGTCTATAAGTATCTTCAACACTTCCTGCATGTCCTCCAAGACCTCCAAATTCTTTTGGTCTGCTGAAGAATTGAACAGACCCTTCAACTTTTGACCAAGTGGTGTATGAATCACTTTTGTTCTCCGAACAGGATCTGGAATGTTGTATAAAACATAAAAAAAAAAATCAACTTACATTAAACAAAAAGGTATTAATGCCAAATCAGTGCAGTGTTGGGAACAGACTGATCTCATGAAATGCTTAGTGATCATTGATTTTGAACAGATTTATGTCCGAACTCAAAATACACATTTATGCACACTTGAGTTAATATATAAAACAGATGCACAATTTGAGAGAAGTCAAAATTTTAACATCATACATTTGTAAATGATAGTGGTGGTAAATTATAAAAGTACCTGTATAGAATAAATGCGCTTACTGAAAACAAAATTATAATATATTTCTCTTAGATCTGTAGATATAGTACTTAAATACAAAGTACTATCGTACTCAGAAGATGAAAAACAACAGTTGGTAAAGCTACATGACTGTAACAATGCCCTGCATAATGTCCCCAAACATTTGTTTAAACAAAGACATTAATAATGTTTTAAGTGTTAACTGCAATATAATAGTGGCAAGACCAAGACTTATAAAGTGACCATTTACGATTTTACATCCCTAGGATTTACCTTCTTTCATCCGATTCCAAACAAGCCCTTTCTTAGAGCCTTTTCTATGCAGTTTTTCCATTTCACTAATTCGAAGAGTTTGATCATTTGTTCTTTTCAACTGATGTTCAAAAGCAATTCTAAATGCGTCAGCCATTACGTAGGCCTCTTCCTCTCGCTTTCTCTGAAGATCAAACTAATGATTCAAAATTACACAAGGGAAAAAAAATACACCTGACAAGTACTTGTGCTAATTACAAAGGTTACAACACAAAAACAATGTGAAAAACAGTTCAGGTATAGACATGCCATTTAGTTTGTAACTTTCCTATAATTGAAGTATATAGGAAATTTTGGATCTAAAAACACATCCAGCTTCCAGATGGCACTTTTAAGATGTTGTTATCAGAGATAATGGGAACTGCAGATGCTGTACTTTGTGCATCATTAATTTACAGGCACCTGTGTTCCACTTGTAAAATAACACCAGCCAATTTCAAATATGCCAGACATTGTGATGTCAGGACATTCAAGTCCAAAACTGTTGATTTACTGATCACCAACTGTTGAGTGAGCTGCAATGTAATTGTCATTAGAAAAGAAACATGCTGGAAATATGGAGCAACAATACTAGAACTCTTGTTCTGTCACAAATCTACCTCTCAGCTTTGTCCTGAATATTGCATAGAGTCAGAAAGAAACTTGACTGTTGTATCCATGCCAATAGCTATAAACAGTTAACTAATAACATTTGGATACATACCAGTCAAACTGAATTGGGTATTTTCAGATGTTAAACAGAGATACGTGCCTCAAGTGGGGAAAAAACAATTTTTTGGAATTCAGCATGAATACAATTATATTTGGCAAGGTTCCAGGTGCTATCTCCTCAAATCAATCATGTTAAGCCTTAAGTATGTGCAATACACAATGCTTGTTTATGCAACCTTCATAAAGCTGATCATCATCCCTTCTACAGTTCATTGGGTCATATGCCAACTCAGTACCACAGAACTTTAGGATTCCTTTTCAAAAAAGGCAAAAAACCTGCGATATTGATTTATTAAAACCACCTCTTTAATCTGTTACGTTTAAGTTAAAAAGAGTTGAATAAAAGACCACGAATTAACAAATATCCAAATAAAGGACAACGCTATGCCACTCGGTAATTTGATCCTGCTCCAGCATTCAGTAAGATCATGGCTGATCTAATTGGAAACTCAACTCTACATTTTGGCACATTCCCGACAATCTTTCATACTCATGAAAATCACTTGTTTCAAAAACTAAATAGCTCTTCTATGCACTCATTACAGACATAATTTATCCATCTTAGACCAATAGTAACCGAAGGGTGAAATGAAGATTTGCCTTGCTGCCAGCACTTACTTGGCAATGGCTCACTGGTCTCGAGCTATGATTCTCACTTTGGGGATCGTACAGCGTGGAAGTGAGAGAAGTCCCGTGTTTAGATCCCAGATGAACCTAAATTAGGCGTTAGGATGGCACGATGGCTCAATGGTTAGCACTGCTGCTTCACAGCACCAGCAAGCCAGGTTCGATCCCACCCTTGGGCAACTGTTTGTGCAAACTCTACACATTCTCCCCATGTCTGCACAGCTTTTGTCCAGATGCTGCGGTTTCCTCCCTCAGTCCAAAGATGTACAGGTTGGGTGGATTGGCCATGCTAAATTGCTCATAACGTTCAGGGACGTGTAGATTAGGTGGGTTACAGGGGTACGTTTCTGGGTGGGATGCTCCAAGGTTCGGTGTGGACTTATTGGGCCCAATGGCCTGCTTCCACACTGGGATTCGATGATCTATGATGATATTAATTGGATGAAATTCCTCAGGGGCTTGTGCTACTGTAACTTTGCAGAAACCTTGTTTATATCTTTTAAATTTTCAGAGATGAACTTAGCTTCTAAAAGGTATAACAGCACAGTAAGAATGCCAAGGAGATCATTTGCAGATACGTCTTTGTTTACAGAAGATCTGACTCCAACAAGCACTTTATTATAATGTGAAGGATTCTGAATATTTTTAGATTCACGGCCCAACATAGTGAATTCATTACGAATCTGAAGTACTAGTGTCAGAAAGCATTAATTTTAATTGATACATGATGGTCATATTTATCACGTTTTAGGTTATTTAATCCTAGTAATGAAGTTAAAAAGAATGTACCTCTTGCTTCTGTTGCAGCAGCTGTTTCCGTGTGGCAGCTGCTATCCTGGCACAAGTACAGGGCCCTCCTCCAGTACCAGTACAGTGACATGCTCCAAGCACTCCCAGCTGAACAACAATAGAAATCTTGATTAATAGAAACGTTTAGTCAGCTGAAATATATAGACTAGATGTTAATCAACAAAATTCCTCCCGTATTTCTGTAATACTGTATAAACTTCATGACCTAATGCAAGGCTCCCAAATGTGAACAAGATAACAAAGTGTGGAGCTCGATGAACACAGCAGGCCAAGCAGCATCTCAGGAGCACAAAAGCTGACGTTTCGGGCCTAGACCCTTCATCAGAGAGGGGGATAGGGAGAGGGAACTGGAATAAATAGGGAGAGAGGGGGAGGCGGACCGAAGATGGAGAGAAAACAAGGTAGGTAGAGAGGAGAGTAGAGAGGAGGAGGTAGGGAGGGGATAGGTCAGTCCAGGGAAGACGGACAGGTCAAGGAGGCGGGATGAGGTGGTAGATGGGAAATGGAGGTGCGGCTTGAGGTGGGAGGAAGGGATGGGTGAGAGGAAGAACAGGTTAGGGAAGCAGAGACAGGCTGGGCTGGTTTTGGGATGCAATGAGGGGAAGAACTGGGCTGGTTTTGGGATACAGTGCGGGAAGGGGAGATTTTGAAGCTTGTGAAGTCCACATTGATGCCATTGGGCTGCAGGGTTCCCAAGCGGAATATGAGTTGCTGTTCCTACAACCTTCGAGTGGCATCATTGTGGCACTGCAGGAGGCCCATGATGGACATGTCATCTAAGGAATGGGAGGGAGAGTTCACAAGCTTCAAAATCTCCCCTTCCCCCACTGCATCCCAAAATCAGCCCAGTTCTTCCCCTCCTCCCCCCACTGCATCACAAAACAAGCCCAGCTCGTCCCCTCCCCCCACTACATCCCAAAACCAGCCCAGCCTGTCTCTGCTTCCCTAACCTGTTCTTCCTCTCACCCATCTCTTCCTCCCACCTCAAGCCGCACCTCCATTTCCCACCTAATCCCGCCTCCTTGACCTGGCCATCTTCCCTGGACTGACCTATCCCCTCCCTACCTCACCTATACTCTCCTCTCTACCTATCTTGTTTTCTCTCCATCTTCGGTCCGCCTCCCCCTCTCTCCCTATTTATTCCAGTTCCCTCTCCCCATCGCCCCCTCTGATGAAGGGTCAAGGCCCAAAATGTCAGCTTTTGTGCTCCTGAGATGCTGCTTGGCCTGCTGTGTTCATCCAGCTCCACACTTTGTTATCTTGGATTCTCCAGCATCTGCAGTTCCCATTATCTTATCCCAAATGTGAACAGTTTGTTTACTGTGTCAGAACTATTCCCTAGATATTCTAATAATTACTTTTCCAGGTGTATCAGTTTGACTTATCAAGTAATTGATAGCACTCACCCGAGTGAAAAGTTTGTGGATTCAAGCCCCACTGCAGAATATGCACATAATCTAGGCTGCCACAAGGGAGTGAACTATGTCCTGAAACTCTTTCAATATGATACCATTGTGCTGGTGTGATATGCCCAAGTTCATACAGGCTGCAAAATCAGCTGGGCCAAACCACATCATACAAATTCTAACTTGGACTTTCAATGTAGCCATTTCAAAGACCTCGTAAGAAAAAGTTAACAGTTGACTTCTAAGAAAAGTATGATGGTCTCTAAGCCTTTTGCTTTTGGTTCAGTATTACCATAGTAATTACGTTCTGTGGTACTGAAAGACTTCAAGAATCATTTAGGACCTTTCACTTGAAAAGAATGATCAAATCAGGCGGCATTTTATATTCACATGTGAAACATCACTTTTCTAAGGTCTATTACTCCACTGCTTCACGTCTGGAGCTTCCTCCTTCGACACAACCTGGAGATCAGCTTTGCAAAGGAGCCCATTATTGGGCCTATTCTGAGCCTGTGAAGTTATACCCAAATATGTTCCCAAATGCATTCAAGTATGCTTGAACCTTAAAAAGGTGTAAAGTAGCATAAACACTCAGAGCCCAAAGGAAAGCACCAAAGCCAAATAATACTTAAGTATGAAAAATAAATTATTAAAATGATTTGAAAAGTTATGCAGATTCAGCAACTTTCAATTGGAGAAGCCATAAGAATCTATTCAAGGAAATAGAAAGTTCAGATGAGGTACAAACGCAGTTAAGCTCCAGAAGAATATGTGGTTGCAATGGACTGAACTTGATTTGGAGGTACAATCTATTTTGTGGATGAAAATTCATTAGTGTGAAGAGATTGATAAATGTATGTAAAAGTTCACTGAAACTTGTGCTTATTGTGGCCATGTGGCTTAATTTTCAGCAGTTTTCAAACTGCTGTAATTGGGTTGTGACCAAGACACAAAGGACATAAAGGCCAAGGGTTCTCCAGAATCAGAATTTGCCCTTTCAACAAATTTTAACTTTGTCCTTCAACTGATCAATTTTTACACATCACATTTCAGGATTTCTGTGGTACTGATAGACTTTAAAGCATGGCAGAAGTAACAATAAAGGGAAACATTGCCATATTTAAGGGTGGGGGAGGAGGTGAAGTGAAACTGCAAACTTTAATTCAGTGTTTTGTCTGCTGCTACCTGTAAAAAAAAATTTTAAAATTTAAGAAAAGGTTATCAAGAAAACTGACAGTCTTCTCAGGCTGTTTATCATGAAGACTGGTGGAGATAAACCAGGCAAATATTTCAGTTGAAATGGTCCCGATGACAATCAACACATTGAAGGACATCTTGTCCAGAATAGAGTTGTCATTAGACTCCTTTCAACATTAATGGGAGGATAGATTAAAAATGAAATAGAATGCACCTTTTCCATGCACAAGGCATGGAAATTGGGATTATTCCTCTCATTTAAATAATAGTAATTACAAGGAAATGAGCAAGCTGGAGTGGACTGAGGAAGGATTTTATCAGCAATGGTGGTTGAGGAATTATGGCAGACTTTTCTTAAAAAATTAGGTCATGGCTCACAGTAAAGACATATTCCAGTGAAGGAGTTTTCTAGGAATGGGATAAATCAACTATGGTTAATCAGGGAGGTTAAGGATCGCATCAGACGGAAAGAAAATATGAAATATAATACTATTAGAAATAACATACTGTACTACACAGCAATGTTGGAAATATTAGTGGTAAAAAAGAAGATTGGGACACTTCTAAAAACCAAAAGATGACCAACTCAATAAAGAGGAAGAAGATTACTTGCAGGTTCACTGTCAAAGTTGTGTTAAAAGCTGCTTTAAATATATGAATTCTGTCTTCCTTTTCAAAGTGAACATAGGCACCTTTAAGAATGAAGCTGCACTATATAAAAAGGAGACCCAGGAAATGGCAGAGGAGTTGAATAAATATGTTGAATCAGTCTTCACAGTGGAAGACGTTACTAGCAACACAAAATTACTAAATATTCAAGAGGCAAAAGGAGAGTGAATAGACAAGAACTATCACTAGAGAAAAAAGTGCTAGGCAAACTAGGCCCTTAGATCTGATGGGACATATCTTAGGAGATTAAATGATCTTTTGGGGTAGTATAGAACAAGAGGTCATAATTTTGGAATAAGGGGTAACAGGTGAGGATAAATTACTTCTCTGAAGTGTTATGTATCTGTGGCACTCCCTATCCCAGTGTGGTGGATATGGCGACATTGAGTAAGTTTAAAGGACGATAAAGACAGAGTTTTAGTGATGTGTTGAAGGGCAACGGACAGTGCGCAGTAGAGTGGAATTGAGGCGGAGGTGAGATCAGCCATGATTGTATTAAATGGTGGAGCAGACCCCACAGGCTGAATTGCCCACTTCTACTTCAAGTTCTTGCAGCCCTATGTTCCAGCCGCAGAGACAGTGGATGCACTGGAAGTAGTCTTCTGTTAATCCTTAGATTCTGGAAAAGCTACAAAAGGATTGGAAGACTGCCAATGGAACATATTTATTCAAAGTCATGTCTTTTTGCGCTACTGGTTGCTAAGAGTATATATGGAGACAAAGTTTCCTCTTGTTGAAAAATCACATTTAGATAAGAGCCTCAGTATAAGAAAGTCACCAAGAAATCCAAAAGCAAATTCAGATAGTAGATAGCAGGTTTCTTTAACAGCACCTGCCAAGCTAAGTTGTTGTGGCTCAGTGGTTAGCACTGCAGCCTCACAGCGCTAGGGGCCAAGGTTCGATTCCAACCTCAGGCGACTGTCTGTGTGGAGTTTGCACATTCTCCCCGTGTCTGCGTGGGTTTCCTCCCACAGTCCAAAGATGTGCAGGGTAGGTGGACTGTCCATACTAAATTGCCCGTAGTGTTCAGGGGGTAGGTTATAGGGGGATGGGAATGGGTCTGGGTGGGATGCTTCAAGGGACGGTGTGGACTTGTTGGGCCGAAGGGCCTGTTTCCACACTGTAGGGAATCTAATATAATAATGTTGGCAGTACACATTCAACACCATTGTGCTTTTAATCTGATTGCTGTCTTTTTGATGTGAATCATGCAAGGATAACTTTGCAAGTCAAATTAGATTTGTTTCTACGTCCTTGTGAAGATGCTCCAGTGCAGATAATTTTGGAGCAAGTAATACAGGTTGGAATCCCATAACACAGTAAGATGGCAAATTGTTTGTTACAGCAGCAGGGCAGTCCACTCCTCACCACTTCATTTGTTGCTTGATTTGGTGGGGTAAGACTTGAAGGGGAGTTTGTGAAATAAATCCTCAAAAGAGAAAGCAACTTATAAATATCTAGTTATAGTAGGTGGCACGGTGGCTCAGTAGTTAGCAGTGCTGTCCCACGGCACCAGGGTCTTGGGTTTGCTTCTAGCTCAGGCAACTGTGTGGAGTTTGCACATTCTTCCCATGTCTGCAGGGGTTTCCTCCCACTATCCAAAGAAGCGCAGGTTAGGTGGCCATGGTAAATTGCCCAGTGTCCAAGGATATTCAGGCAAGGTTGGTGCGCCATGGAGAATTCAGGGTTATAGGGATAGGGTAGGGAGGGGTGGGTGGCATGCTGTTTGGAAGGTTGTGGTGGACTTAATGGGCTGAACGGTCTGCTTCCACACTGTAGAGATTCTCTGATTGTGTAGCATCTTTAATATAATAAGATGCCCTAAAGCACTTTATTTGAGCTTTATAGTCAGACACTGAGGCACAGAAGGTGCCATTGGGGTAAACGGCTAAAAGCCTGTTCAAAGTTGTGGTCACAAGTAAGCAGGCTGGGGGTAAATGTCTGCTCAGCCAGGACTGAAAGTTGGGGAAATCCTCAGACAGTTTCCCAACAGTGGTGGAATTAAGAGAGGTGGTGGCGAGGTCAGGTCGTGGTGAAAACCTACACGATTTTGGATTATTCCAAAATAATTTCAACCAGCTTCAATGCTTTGAAGCACTCCTGATCAAAGGCTTTGCTGTACCACTCGAACGTCTCTTTTTAAACTGGTAGAGTCTGTTGCCCAGACCATGTAATTAATTAAATTCACATGAATGTTCTGGTAATTATGATAATTTCGCATTCCTTTGTACATATGAATGGAAATCCCATGAATTTGGTGTCTAAGCAACAAGCAGCTATTGTAAAAGAATTAAATGTTTAAAAGCACTTGGGAAGTGGGTTAGAGAAAAATGCTGCAGAGCCGAGAATGTCATGGTGTGCAATATGGCAAAAAACACAGGAAGGTTAAATAAAAAGCATTTTAAAAAAGCACCATTTTTTATAACAGCAATAATGACTAAAGAAAGCAAATGAACTGTAACAGTGGTCACCATGTTGTTGATAAGACTGTGATTAGCCATGAAAAGCTGAAACGTCAAATCCATTTTCAGAGCAGCAGGTTTGAAAAACTAAATCCTTATGGCTTAATGTGGCTATTCAAGCCTGTGCTGAAAGCCAGAGCTCGTAGCTAACCCAAAACTGGGTCTCTGACCTCAATTCAGCAAGAGTAATAAGCTGCAACATATCACCTCTGGAGGCAGCTTGTCCGACACCGAATCAGACTTTGGCCTTCGGCCATTGCTGTCAAGTCTTGGAAGGTTGGTGACGGTAAATGCTGAAGGACTGGGAACAATTTTATGCCCCAGCTCTTTGACCACAGTTCCATCTGAAGCATTGCGCAATCTCTTCAAAAAGCTGCAGTAGAACAGTTCTGCACTAGGCCTCGGCATGACCAACTTGATAGAGATGGTGTACCATCAGCATGGAGTGGTGTGGGGTGTTCTGAAAATTAACTTCAAACCCCATGAAATACTAGAACATCAATACAAACATGGGCAACGTAACATCTGTGGTCTCTTGATGGATGATTCAGTAGTTCTCCATGTTAAACATCACTTGGAAGATGCACTGAAGATACCTCTGGCATAGAATGGAGTCTGGGTGGAGGATTACATTTGTCACTGAGAATGGTATAGCTGTAACACCGTTGACCAAGCTGGCTAACATCTGTAGGCACAGCTGAAAAAGGTCCTTCACAAGAATGTCGCAAAACAAAATATCACACCAAACCACAAAGACATATTAGATCAGACCACTAGCTACGATAGATTTCACACAGTCTGAGAAGCGAAAATTGAGATAGAGAAGAGACAAGGGTTATACAGAAAAAGTCGGAGCTTAAGCTTTTGGCAACTGAAGTTCACCAGTGGTGGAGCAATTAAAATCAGGAATGTGCAAAAGACCAGAATGCGATTAAGAGAACAGCTGTGAGAATGAAGGGATTACATAAATAGTTGTGAGCAAAACCATGAAGTGATTTGAAAAGAAGAATGAGAATTTTAAAATCCAAAATACTGCTTGACTGGGAGCCACCACAGACCATTTAGGCAAGTATCTGGAATACAGGGAGAACTAGCGATTTGGATACAGAACTATTTTGAAAGTAAAAGACAGAAGATGGTGGTGGAGGGTTGCTTTTCAGACTGGAGGTCAATGACCAGTGGCGTGTCACAAAGCTCGGCGCTAACTCCACTGCTTTTTGTCATTTACATAAATGATTGTGGATGCGAACATAGGAGGTATAGTTAGTAAGTGTGCAGATGACACCAAAATTGGAAGTGTAGTGGACAATGAAGGAGGTTACCTCAGAATACAACAGGACTTGATCAGATGGGCCGATGGGCCAATGGGCCGAGGAGTGGCAGATGGAGTTTAATTTAGATAAATGTGAGGTGCTGCATTTTGGAAGGATAATTCAAAGGACTTAAAACATTTCATGATAAGGTCCTGGGCAGCTGAACAAAGAGACTTTGGAGTGCAGGTTCATAATTCCTTCAAGCTGATGTCCTAGGTAGACAAGATAGTGAAGAAGGCATTTGGATTGCTTGCTTCAGTGGTCAGTGCATCGAGTATAAGAGTTGGGAGGTCATATTGCAGCTCTGCAGGACATTGAATGCAGTATTCCAAAAGTGGCCTAATTAATTCTCGTCTCCGTGTTATAGGGAGGATATTGCGAAACTTGGAAGGGTTCAGAAAAGATTTACAAAGGTTGTTGCCAGCATTGGAGGATTTGAGCTATAGGGAGAGGCTGAATAGTCTAGACTATTTTCCCCTGGGGCATTGAAGGCTGAGGGGTGACTTTGCAGAGATTTATAAAATCATAAGAGACATGGGTAGGGTGAAGAGCCAAGGTCTTTTCTCCAGGTTGGGATAATCCAGAACTGGAGAATGTAGGTTTAAAGGTGAGAAGGAAACAATTTAAAAAGGGATCAAAGAGGCAACTTTTTCAAGCAGAGGGTGATGAGTGTATGGAATGAGCTGCTCGAGGAGACTGGTATAATTATAACATTTGAATAGGAAAGGTTTAAGAGGGATATGGACCAAATGCTGGCAAATGGGGCGAGATTAATTTAGGATATCTGGTTGGTGTGGGCAAGTTGGACCAAAGGGGTCTGTTTCTATGCTGTACAGCTCTATTATCCTATTGTCATATTTTTCAGATAAAGTGGTAAATCAAAGCTTTGTCTGCCTGAATGTACTCAAAAGATTCTACAGCATTTTACAGGACAACAGGAAATATTCCTGATGTGAAAATCTGACAGTCCTCGCAAATTATGTTTTTTTAAAATTAGATTCCCTACAGTGTGGGAACAGGCCCTTTGACCCAACAAGCGCACACTGGCCCTTGAAGCATCCCACCCAGACCAATCCCCCTATAATCCACACACCCCTGAACACTATGGGCAATTTAGCATGGCCAATCCACCTAGCCTGCACATCTTTGGACTGTGGGAGGTAACCAGAGCACTCAGAGGAAATCCACGGAGACACGGGGAGAACGTGCAAACTCCACACAGACAGTCGCCCAAGGCTGGAATCGAACCCAGGTCCCTGGTGCTGTGAGACTGCACTGCTAACCACTGAGCCACCGTGTCACCCCACTTATAGCCTCATCCACCTCAGACTGCCAGATTGGGTCCAAAATCTCAGCTAGTGCTGCAGTTAGCACTCCCATTGATTAGTGTTTCAAGAGAACAATTTTGCCTTTGCACTCATTCCTAAATGGCATATCCAAAATTGTGACTGAACCACAAGGAATAAATGGAAGGTTCTTCCAAAACCAGCTCAAGCATCAAGAAATCTGTTTAATGTCTAATTTTTAAAAATGCAATATACTGATCAACCAGAATCTTTTACGATGTAAACGCAGAGTGGAAACAGAGTGTAAACTGTCAGTATGGGGTATTTTAGCATTTTTACCTCCAATGTTGTAATTTCAGTGAAGTCTTTCTTATTTACTGGTAACGTTCTTTCGAAAGTCTGCTGATCCTTTGCATCAAGCATTGCAAGTAGTTCTGAACACTGCTGGTTCAAAACTGGAATGAAAAAACATAAATATAATGGGCCATATCTAACAATTATGTCTGTATCTGAAGTGTCACAGCAAACATGTCAAAACGCGAAAAGATGCCACAGATCAACATTCAAGGTTTGCAAATCCAACCACTGAGACGGACCTTCAGACAGGATTTAATAACTTATAAAACAGTTAGATTATGAACTGAATATAACACAATATTTACATTTCTATTGATATGATTTTAAAGGCACCATTCCAAATAACTAAGTGTGGAGCTGGATGAACACAGCAGGCAAAGCAGCATCTCAGGAGCACAAAAGCTGACGTTTCGGGCCTAGACCCTTCAGAGAGGGGGATGGGGACAGGGTTCTGGACTAAATAGGGAGAGAGGGGTAGGTGGACTGAAGATGGAGAGAAAAGAAGATAGGTAGAGAGGAGAGTATAGGTGAGGAGGTAGGGAGGGGATAGGTCAGTCCAGGGAAGACGGACAGGTCAAGGAGGCGGGATGAGGCAGTAGGTAGGAAATGGAGGTGCGGCTTGAGGTGGGAGGAAGGGATGGCTGAGAAGAAGAATAGGTTAGGGAAGCGGAGACAGGCTGGGCTCGTTTTGGGATGCAGTGGTGGAAGGGGAGATTTTGAAGCTTGTGAAGTCCACATTGATATCATTGGGCTGCAGGGTTCCCAAGCGGAATATGAGTTGCTGTTCTTGCAACCTTCCAGGTAGCATCATTGTGGCACTGCAGGAGGCCCACGATGGACATGTCATCTGAGGAATGGGAGGGGGAGTTAAAATGGTTCGCGACTGGGAAGTGCAGTTGTTTGTTGCAGAACACCTCTGCTCGGTTTGCAAAGTGGTCCCCAAGCCTCCGCTTGGTTTCCCCAACGTAGAGGAAGCCACACCGGGTACAATGGATACATTATGCCACATTGGCAGATGTGCAGGTGAACATCTGCTTAATACGGAAGGTCATCTTGGGGCCTGGGATGGGGGTGAGGGAGGTGGTGTGCGGTTGCAGGGGAAGGTGCTGGGTGTGGTGGGGTTGGAGGGGAGTGTTGAGTGGACAACAGAGTCGCGAAGAGAGTGGTCTCTCCGGAAGGCAAACAAGGGTGGGGATAGAAAAATGGCTTGGGTGGTGAGGTCGGATTGTAGATGGCGGAAGTGTCGGAGGATGATGCATTGTATCCGGAGGTTGGTGGGGTGGTATGTGAGAACGAGGGGGATCCTCTGGGGGCGGTTGTGGCGGGGGCGGGGTGTGAGGGATGTGTTGCGGGAAACGTGGGAGACGCAGTCAAGGGTGTTCTCGACCACTGTGGGGGGAAGTTGCGGACCTGGAAAAACGTGGACATCTGGGATGTGCGGGAGTGGAATGCCTCATCCTGGCAGCAGATGCCGTGGAGGCAGAGGAATTGGGAATAGGGGATGGAATTTGTGCAGGAGGGTGGGTGGGAGGACATGTATTCTAGGTAGCTTTGGGAGTTGGTGGGCTTGAAATGGACATCAGTTTCTAGCTGGTTACCTGAGCTGGAGACTGAGAGGTCCAGCAAGGTGAGGGATGCGTTGGAGATGGCCCAGGTGAACTGAAGGTTGGGGTGGAAGGTGTTGGTGAAGTGGATGAACTGTTCGAGCTCCTCTGGGGAGCAAGAGGCGGCGCCGATACAGTCATCAATGTAATGGAGGAAGAGGTGGGGTTTGGGGCCTGTGTAGGTGCGGAAGAGGCACTGTTCCACGTAATCTACAAAGAGGCAGCCTCCACAGCCGGCAACCCCAGAGAAGACAACCACACTGAGCCCTGTCGCATCTTCACCATCCCCCCAGACCTCCCACTGACTGAGGACGAATGGTCAGTCCTAAGCAAGGGGCTCACCTTTGTCCCCCTCCACCCACACATCAACGAATACCAGTCACGTTTGGACATCGAGCAGTTTTTCCCTTCGCCTCCATGCTTACTTCTTTAACCGGGAGCCTAACCCTCCCTCCACTGACCCCTTCACCCGCCTCCAACACAAGTCCTCTTCCTGGACACCACCCCCAGGCCTCCTACCCTCCCTTGACCTCTTCATCTCCAACTGCCGTCGAGACATCAACTGCCTCAACCTCTCCACCCCTCTCACCCACACCAACCTCTCCCCCGCAGAACAGGCAGCCCTCTGCTCCAACCCCAACCTCACCATCAAACCTGCAGACAAGGGTGGAGCAGTGGTAGTGTGGCACACTGAACTCTACATCGGCAATGCCAAACGCCAACTCTCCGACACCTCCTCCTACTGCCCCCTTGATCATGACCCATCCCCGAGCACCAAACCATCATCTCCAACACCATCCATGACCTCATCACCTCAGGGGACCTCCCATCCACCGCCTCCAACCTCATTGTTCCCCAACCCCGCACAGCCCGTTTCTATCTCCTTCCCAAAATCCACAAACCTGCCTGCCCTGGTTGACCCATTGTCTCAGCCTGTTCCTGCCCCACTGAACTCATCTCCACCTATCTGGACTCCATTTTCTCCCCTTTAGTCCAGGAACTCCCTACCTATGTCTGTGACACGACCCACGCCCTCCACCTCCTCCAGGACTTGCAATTCCCTGGCCCCAACACCACATTTTCACCATGGACATCTAGTCCCTATACACCTGCATTCCTCATGCAGATGGCCTCAAGGCCCTCCGCTTCTTCCTGTCCCGCAGGCCCGACCAATCCCCCTCCACCGACACCCTCATCCACCGAGCCAAACTTGTCCTCACCCTCAACAACTTTTCTTTTGCTCTTCCCACTTCCCACAGACAAAGGGGGTGGCCATGGGTACCCGCATGGGCCCCAGCTATGCCTGCCTCTTTGTAGGTTACGTGGAACAGTCCCTCTTCCGCACCTACACAGGCCCCAAAACCCACCTCTTCCTCCGTTACATTGATGACTGTATCAGCGCCGCCTCTTGCTCCCCAGAGGAGCTCAAACAGTTCATCCATTTCACCAACACCTTCCAACCCAACCTCAAGTTCACCTGGGCCATCTCCAACACATCCCTCACCTTGCTGGACCTCTCAGTCTCCAGCTCAGGTAACCAGCGAGAAACTGATGTCCATTTCAAGCCCACCGACTCCCACAGCTACCTAGAATACACGTCCTCCCACCCACCCTCCTGCAAAAATTCCATCCCCTATTCCCAATTCCTCCGCCTCCGCCGCATCTGCTCCCAGGATGAGGCATTCCACTCCCGCACATCCCAGATGTCCACGTTCTTCCAAGACCGCAACCTTCCCCCAGCGTTGGTCAAGAACGCCCTTGACTGTGTCGCCCGCATTTCCCGCAACACATCCCTCACACCCTGCCCGCCCCTGCCACAACTGCCCCCAGAGGATCCCCCTCGTTCTCACATACCACCCCACCAACCTCTGGATCCAACGCATCATCCTCCAACACTTCCGCCATCTACAATCCGACCCCACCACCCAAGCCATTTTTCCATCCCTACCCTTGTCTGCTTTCCGGAGAGACCACTCTCTCCGCAACTCCCTTGTCCGCTCCACACTCCCCTCCAACCCCACCACACCTGGCACCTTCCCCTGCAACCGCAGGAAGTGCTACACTTGCCCCCACACCTCCTCCCTCACCCCTATCTCAGACCCCAAGATGACCTTCCATATCAAGCAGATGTTCACCTGCACATCTGCCAACGTGGTATATTGTATCCATTGTACCCGGTGTGGCTTCCTCTACATTGGGGAAACCAAGCGGAGGCTTGGGGACCGCTTTGCAGAACACTTCCGCTCCGTTTGCGACAAACAACTGCACTTCCCAGTCGAGAACCATTTTAACTCCTCAGATGATATGTCCATCAATGGCGCTACCGGGAAGGTTGCAAGAACAGCAACTCATATTCCGCTTGGGAACCTGCAGCCCAAATGGTATCAATGTGGATTTCACGAGCTTCAAAATCTCCCCTCCCCCCGACACTGTATCCAAAGCCAGTCCAGTTCTTCCCCTCCCCCCACTGCATCACAAAACCAGCCCAGCCTGTCTCTGCTTCCCTAACCTGTTCTTCCTCTCACCTCAAGCCGCACCTCAATTTCCTACCTACCACCTCATCCCGCCTCCTTGACCTGTCCGTCTTCCCTGGACTGACTTATTCCCTCCCTACCTCCTCACATATACTCTCCTCTCCACCTATCTTCTTTTCTCTCCATCTTCGGTCCACCTCCCCCTCTCTCCCTATTTATTCCAGTTCCCTCTCCCCGTTCCCCTCTCTGATGAAGGGCCTAGGCCCAAAACGTCAGCTTTTGTGCTCCTGAGATGCTGATTGGCCTGCTGTGTTCATCCAGCTCCACTCTGTTATCTTGGATTCTCCAGCATCTGCAGTTCCCATTATCACTGATTCCAAATAACTAATTGACCAGAATGCCATTCTTTAAAATTATAAAGCTGCCATTACCCAATTATTTCCAATGAAAGTAGAAAAGTCAAAAGATTGCTCTGCTAATTCCCAAATCTGATTGGAATAAAATGCTATTGGTTCACTGTGGAATGGTAATCATTGATGCAACATAGCAGCAGTCATGGTACATAAAATCGTTGTTACCTTGAGCTACAGCGTATTGGTTCAAAAAGGAATAGGAAATTTAGAACAAGTGCAGCAAAGTTCGATCTAAGTTTTAAACCTGATCCTTTCTCTGGTGAATTAGATGATTCACCTGAGAATACTGGTGGGGATCAGGAACACGCTTTGCTGGAATACACTACTCAACATCAAGATACAGCAGATCAACCAGGCCAGCCTAATTTCACTACAGCACTGTCGGTGGTTGGGATTCAGTCCAAATGGGCAGAAGAAATTAGAGGAAACTAAGAGAAATACCAAAACAATTGAGAACTATTGTATCAATAATTAGTTAAATAACCATTTCTTTTTCCAAGAATTTTACCTGAATCTATGCCAGACCGATGGTGGGATGAAGAGATATTTTATCTCATCACAGTTCAATAATGCTCTGAAAACTTACTTGTATTTTCTGATTGGAGATCCCGAATCTCACGATCTCTTGCCTCCAAAGCTTTTGAAAGCTGACCATTTTCAATACACATCCTGTAAAGAAATGAAACCTGAAGGATTTTTTTTATGCAAGCACTTGCAAAAATACACTTGAAAACAAGCTGCCTTTAAAAATCATTTATAACTATTTGACACCTGAAAAAGAAAATAACTTATTGAACTAGTGATATTAGTACTGTGATACAATGATTTAGATGACGGAACTAAATGTAATATCTTCAAGCTTGCAGACGACAAAACTGGGTGAGAGGGTGAACTGCAAGGTAGATGCAGAGATGCTTCAGTATGATATGGATAAGTTGACTGAGTGGTCAGTGCATTGCAGATGAAGTATAACATGAATAAATGAGGCTATTCACTTTGGTCGCAAAACCAGGAAGGCAGATTATCTGAATCGCAATAGATTGGGAAAGGGGGTTCTTCAACAAGACCAAGGTGTCCTTATACATCAGGTCACTGAAGGCAAGGACTCAGCAGGTTGTGATAGAGGCAACAAACAATAGGTGCAGGAGTAGGCCATTCGGCCCTTTGAACCAGCACCACCATTCATTATGATCATGGTTGATCATACACAATCAGTATCCTGTTCCTGCCTTACCCCCCAAATAGACAATAAACAATAGGGTATAGAGGCAAATGGTATGTTGGCCTTCATAGCAAGAGGATTTGAGCACAGCAGCATGGATGTCTTGTTGCAATTGTACAGGACCTTGATAAGGCGAAACCTGGAGAATTGTGCATAGTTTTCGTCTCCTTATCCAAGGATGATGTTCTGGCTGTGGAGGGAATGCTTTGCTTTATAAGACTGCTTCCTGGGGAGGACAGGTCTGACAATGGCCTCAACTACTTTCTGTGATGAAGAATGCCAGAGGCTCACCATTCTCTGGGTGAAAAAAAAAAATTGTGTTATCTCGGATTCTCCAGCATCGGCAGTTCCTACTGTCTTCATCTCATCCTAAATGGCCTACCATAAAGTGTGACCCCTGGTTCTAGACTCCCCCATCATTAGGAACATCCTTTTGTGTTTATCCTGACAATTCCTATTAGAATTTCATAGGTTTGAGATCCGACCAGGATATATGAACTGAGACACATTCAGAACTATTCAGGCAGTTACACTTCATATGACTCAGTTGAAAGCACAAGTAATAAAAACCCTCTGACATGAAATTGAAAGTAGCAGAGCAAAACTCAGTGAATGGTTCCTGGTAGTAATAAAAGAGCAAGAATTCAAATTCAGAAAAGCTAAGACAACTCTGCATATTCAGATAAGTTACTTACTATAAGAAGAGTTTAGTAAAATCCATAGATGACTAGATAATCAGGAAAATTATAATATGGTTCTTTGGCATTCCTGGATGTCTTGGGTGTGGTTGGAGATGGCGGGGGGGCGAGGGGGGGGGGGGGTGCGGTGGTGCCGTGGAGTTAACTAAAGCTGATATTTTTCATCAGGAACATCCTCAGATCTTTTTTGTCTTAGACTCAGACCTGACAGGACCCATTCAACACTCATCCACATGCATGCACACTTGTGACATCGAGAAGTTTTGCCAGTGAATGCACAATTTCCAGACAACAGATGCAACTGTTGAGCTGAGGTGAGCGCTTCCACTGACACAAATTTCTCCATTTTTTCAGACCCATCCCTGAACTCCACTGAAAGTGCAAGGCCACTGACAGACCATGCTGTCTATTCAAAATTGGCAATACCAGTACAGAATGATGATCCTCCTAGATTGACAATTCTAGCAGACAGCACCCATTACCCTCTAAGATCTCAGATGCAACCTTATTCTCCCTAAATTGGAAAAACATACCTAGAAATACACCTGCACTATGAATGGAAATCTAGCCATCATCCACACAACAATACCAGCCAGAAGTTAAGAAAAGGAAGGCAAACCTCCAAATGATCCAACCTCAAATCCTCCAAAAATACTGAAGTGCTGGTGGGCTCAAAACAGAATTTGTCATAAAAGGAAAGGGTTGACAATGCAAAGATACTCTTAATACTATACTCAATGAGTGATCAAATCCTGACTCAGCAGAAAGTCAACGGATAGCAAGATACAAGGAAGAGAAAGGGATGCTCAGAACGGAAGCAGCAAAGAGAACTCATTGCTCAACTCAGGAAATGTCATAGAATACTGCAAGTCAAGTGATCGGGATAGCGAGGACCAAAGGTGGTAATTAATCCGCAAGAGAAGATTTAAATCGGCTAGGTCACAACCCAATGTCCGCGAGCAAAGGAACTTAATACACAAAAAAATCCATTCCAGTGGACTTTATAATCATTGCACACCTGACTTAAGGACAATGTTTGTTTCAAAAATACACACAAAATCTGCATGCTTTTATCCGTGGGGAAAGTAAGTATATGCAAAGCTGTAAGACAAATGATAATTGCAAGGATTTTCTAACTCCAATGGACACCTGAAGAATCCGATTTTATGCAATCTTCAGCCAGCTAGTGAGTCAGTTCAAACTTTGGGTTAGACCCACACTGTCTTTATGACGCTACACTACAAGGAATTCACTGTATAGCGTGTCTAACAAGAACTCCAGAGAAATAAGGATTCAAATTAGTGGGAAGAAACCAAACTCAACATTAGGAAGAATGAATGTTCATGGGATTAAATGAATAGAAGCATGGAAAGATCATAGCAGTCAAGAACTCAAAACATCAAATAAGTTGCTTTAAATTTAACCCCCAACCTGTACTTATTGTTTCCATGGGAACCATTTTAATGTGGCAATGTATTCCTCCCAAAAACACTGTACAGTCAGGATACACCAGATAACTAAGCATTATTAACAGTCATAAGGGAAACCAAGACTAGCTGGTTTTAAATTAAAAAAAAGACTGTGTTCCTCAAAAGAAAGATTTTATTACATTGTCCAAAAATGTGCTCAGGTTGATTGGCCATACTAATTTCTCCTTTAGTATCCAGGGATATGCAGGTTAGGTGCACCAACTATGGTAAATGTGGGGTGCCAGGGATAGAGTGGGATGCTCTTCAGCAGGTTAGTGAGACTCCATGGCCTCTATCTGCACTGAGATGATTCAAATGTTGCAGAATACAATAAACTAGCACTGCAAACGTTGTATTTATAATTAATCCACTAACCGATCATATCTTCCAATCCAGAGCTGTTCCAAATTCTTAAATTTATCCTGTTTCAAATCATTTTCCCACTGTAATATATTCACTTCCTGTAAAAAAGGTGAACAATACATCACAAACATTTTCTACTCTCATTGAAAGATAAATTGTGAAAGGCATCTGAAATCTCTTTCAGAATGGTCTAAAGAGATTGACCATATTATTTTACTTTACTGGTTAAAGCCAGTCAAGTACTGATAATAGAAGTTGGGAAAAGATTAGAAAATTTTAAAAATTTCACTGTCAAAGGACAGTATGAATTGTTCTGGCTTAGATTTGCTCTTTTTGCTTTAAAAAAATTACAGACATATTCCCCAACTCTCTCCAACGTGCAAATCTCTCTCCCCTCCCCATCAATAGTTTATTCAACCACCTGTTGAATATTATGACTGAATCTGCGTCCAACACTCAACCAGGCAGCACATTCCAGATCACAACAGATCTCTGTATACAACAATATGCCCTTCACTGGTTCTTTTGCCAATCACCTTAAATCTATTTCTTGTATTTATCAACCATTTGCCAGGCAGAACATTATCCACATACCTGAATCAGCATTCCAGCATTTACATATTCAAAAATCATACACACTTATGATTTAGAACACCTCTATCAAATCTTCCCTAAACTTACTCTGCTCCAAGGAAAGCAGCCCATTTGACTCTGCAGGCCAGACCAGGTAAGGGTGGCAGTTTCCTTCCCTAACGGACATTAGTTAACCAGAGATAATGCGAACTGCAGATGCTGGAGAATCCAAGATAATAAAATGTGAGCCTGGATGAACACAGCAGGCCAAGCAGCATCTCAGGAGCACAAAAGCTGACGTTTCGGGCCTAGACCCTTCATCAGAGAGGGGGATGGGGTGAGGGTTCTGGAATAAATAGGGAGAGAGGGGGAGGCGGACCGAAGATGGAGAGAAAAGAAGATAGGTGGAGAGGAGAGTATAGGTGGGGAGGGGATAGGTCAGTCCAGGGAAGACGGACAGGTCAAGGAGGAGGTGGGATGAGGTTAGTAGGTAGGAGATGGGGGTGCGGCTTGGGGTGGGAGGAAGGGATGGGTGAGAGGAAGAACAAGTTAGGGAGGCAGAGACAGGTTGGACTGGTTTTTGGATGCAGTGGGTGGAGGGGAAGAGCTGGGCTGGTTGTGTGGTGCAGTGGGGGGAGGGGACGAACTGGGCTGGTTTAGGGATGTGGTGGGGGAAGGGGAGATTTTGAAGCTCGAGAAGTCCACATTGATACCATTAGGCTGCAGGGTTCCCAAGCGGAATATGGAGTTGCTGTTCCTGCAACCTTCGGGTGGCATCATTGTGGCACTGCAGGAGGCCCATGATGGACATGTCATCTAAAGAATGGGAGGGGGAGTGGAAATGGTTTGCGACTGGGAGGTGAGTTGTTTGTTGCGAACTGAGCAGAGGTGTTCTGCAAAGCGGTCCCCAAGCCTCCGCTTGGTTTCCCCAATCTAGAGGAAACCACACCGCCTCAACCTCTCCGCCCCTCTCACCCACTCCAACCTCTCCCCTGCAGAACGGGCAGCCCTCCGCTCCCACCTCCACCTCACCATCAAACCCGCAGACAAGGGTGGCGCAGTGGTAGTATGGCGCACTGAGGCCAGACGCCAACTCTCGGACACCACCTCCTACCGCCCCCTCCATCATGACCCCACACCCGAGCACCAAACCATCATCTCCAACACCATTCATGACCTCATCACCTCAGGGGACCTCCCACCCACAGCCTGCAACCTCATTGTTCCCCAACCCCGCACGGCCCGTTTCTATCTCCTTCCCAAAATCCACAAACCTGCCTGCCCTGGTCGACCCATCGTCTCAGCGTGCTCCTGCCCCACCGAACTCATCTCCACCTATCTGGACTCCATTTTCTCCCCTTTGGTCCAGGAACTCCCTACCTACGTCCGTGACACCACCCACGCCCTCCACCTCCTCCAGGACTTCCAATTCCCTGGCCCCCAACACCTCATTTTCACCATGGACGTCCAGTCCCTATACACCTGCATTTCGCATGCAGATGGCCTCAAGGCCCTCCGCTTCTTCCTGTCCCGCAGGCCCGACCAGTCCCCCTCCACCGACACCCTCATCCGCCGAGCCGAACTTGTCCTCACCCTCAACAACTTCTCTTTCGACTCCTCCCACTTCCTACAGACCAAGGGGGTGGCCATGGGCACCCGCATGGGCCCCAACTATGCCTGCCTCTTTGTAGGTTACGTGGAACAGTCCCTCTTCCGCACCTACACAGGCCCCAAACCCCACCTCTTCCTCCGTTACATTGATGACTGTATCGGCACCGCCTCTTGCTCCCCAGAGGAGCTCGAACAGTTCATCCACTTCAACACGTTCCACCCCAATCTTCAGTTCACCTGGGCCATCTCCAGCACATCCCTCACCTTCCCGGATCTCTCAGTCTCCATCTCAGGCAACCAGCTTGTAACTGATGTCCATTTCAAGCCCACCAACTCCCACAGCTACCTAGGATACACCTCCTCCCACCCACCCTCCTGCAAAAATTCCATCCCCTATTCCCAATTCCTCCGTCTCCGCCGCATCTGCTCCCACGATAAGACATTCCACTCCCGCACATCCCAGATGTCCAAGTTCTTCAAGGACCGCAACTTCCCCCCACAGTGATCGAGAACGCCCTTGACCGCGTCTCCCGCAACACATCCCTCACACCCCGCCCCCGCCACAACCGCCCAAAGAGGATCCCCTCGTTCTCACACACCACCCCACCAACCTCCGGATACAACGCATCATCCTCCAACACTTCCGCCATCTACAATCCGACCCCACCACCCCAGACATTTTTCCATCCCTATCCCTGTCAGCTTTCACGGAGTCTCTCCGTGACTCCCTTGTTTGCTCCACACTGCCCTCCAACCCCACCACACCCGGCACCTTCCCCTGCAACCGCAGGAAATGCTACACCTGCCCCCACACCTCCTCCCTCACCCCTATCCCAGGCCCCAAGATGACATTCCACATTAAGCAGAGGTTCACCTGCACATCTGCCAATGTGGTATACTGCATCCACTGTACCCGGTGTGGCTTCCTCTACATTGTGGAAACCAAGCGGAGGCTTGGGGACCGCTTTGCAGAACACTTCCGCTCAGTTCGCAATAAACAACTGCACCTCCCAGTCGCAAACCATTTCCACTCCCCATCCCATTCTTTAGATGACATGTCCATCATGGGCCTCCTGCACTGCCACAATGATGCCACCCGAAAGTTGCAGGAACAGCAACTCCATATTCCGCTTGGGAACCCTGCGGCCTAATGGTATCAATGTGGACTTCTCAAGCTTCAAAATCTCCTCTTCCCCCACCGCATCCCTAAACCAGCCCAGTTCGTCCCGTTCCCCCCACTGCACCACACAACCAGCCCAGCTCTTCCCCTCCACCCACTGCATCCCAAAACCAGTCCAACCTGTCTCTGCCTCCCTAACCTGTTCTTCCTCTCACCCATCCCTTCCTCCCACCCCAAGCCGCACCCCCAGCTACCTACTAACCTCATCCCACCTCCTTGACCTGTCCGTCTTCCCTGGACTGACCTATCCCCTCCCCACCTATACTCTCCTCTCCACCTATCTTCTTTTCTCTCCATCTTCGGTCCGCCTCTCCCTATTTATTCCAGAACCCTCACCCCATCCCCCTCTCTGATGAAGGGTCTAGGCCCGAAACGTCAGCTTTTGTGCTCCTGAGATGCTGCTTGGCCTGCTGTGTTCATCCAGCCTCACATTTTATTAGTTAACCAGATGTGTTTTTTCCAACAATCAACAATGGATTCACAGTCATCGTTAGACTCTTAATTCCAGATTTTTAAAAATTAAATTCAAATTCCACCGTCTGCTGCAGGATTCGAATCCAGGTTCCCAGAACATTATCTGGATCTCTGGACTAACAATTCAGCGATAATAAACTAAGCCATTGCGTTCCCATGTTACTCGTGTCCTCTTACCTTCAAAGCCTTGTACAAATACATGCTCGAAGTCTTGTTACTACTCTCCACAAAACATTCGAGTCCTGTATCATCTCAAAACTTTAAAACTGCAGGCTGCTTAACCAAGTCTGAATCACATTTATTATAAAAAGCAGCAGTACCAACGTCTGCCACTCAATGGCATCACGGCATACTTCCCTCCAGTTTAAAACACAAATCTCAGAGATAGTAGGAACTGCCATTGCTGGAATCTGAGATAACAAGGTGTAGAGCTGGATAAACATAGCAGGCTAAGCAACATCAGGAGGAGCAGGAAAGCTGACGTTTTGGGTCTGGAGTGTTCAATATTGCTCCTTGGTTTTTGACCGTTAGCTAATTTTGTACGTAAGGTGTTACTTTCCTTTTGATTCCAAGGGTTCAATATACATATCAACCTCACAAGCCTCATCAAGCCACTCCAATAAATCAAGGAACTTAACTAAATTCATCAAATGCAATTTGACTTTCATAAAAATCTCTGCTGTTTTTCATTTATTAAGCAATTTTACAAAATGCCAATTAATTTCTCACCGTGTCTGCGTGGGTTTCCTTCGGTTTCCTCCCACAGTCCAAAGGTGTGCAGGCTAGGTGGATTGGCCATGCTAAATTGCCCGTAGTGTTCAGGGGCGTGTGAGTTATAGGGGGATGGGTCTTGGTGGGATATATCAAGGGCCGGTGTGGACTTGTTGGGCCAAAGGGCCTGTTTCCACACTGTAGGGAATCTAAAAGAAAAAATTCATCTTGTACTACTATCTCAAAGTTTCTGTACCACTGAGGTTAGGCTGACTCTCATACAGTTACGAGCACTTTTCCCTTTAGCGAGATGGGAATACAACAAGGAGGTTTGGAAAATTGTAGCCAGAAACTTTCAATATCCTAAAACCAAGATCGCATCTTATGTAGATTTTTGCTTTGATCATTACCAATACTTTTTGACACCTTTTCTTCACTTAGATCTAATTTCTCTGATACCTTGTAATTATTTCTGAGACACTGGCTGCACCCTCTCGTGAAGTCAAATGCAATGTAAACTTATTCAGTAACTCAGCCATGCCCTTTGTGTCTACAGATGAAACTCCTGTTCATAATTGGTCCTACCCTTCTTTCGATTTTCTTCTGGAAATCTGATTTTGTACTTGTTTGTAAATGTACAACGACAACACACTCAGGTCATTTTGATGTTGCTCCCCTAATCAAACTACAATGAAAAAATGCCCTTAATAACTCACATGAGAAAAGGAAGGAAGATTCCAAACAGTTATCCAACTTAGATAAAATTTAGCTGAAACACAGTTTAGAGATGACATTTGGGCTGTTGTGATACTGTCAACAGTCACTAACGTAAATATTATCACGGTGGATAAGTGAAAAAGTGGTTGGGTTACACCAAGTCGAATACATACAGAATGACATACATTAAACATTGTTATATTAATAAATGTATGCACAAGTTGTTATAATTTCAAAAATAATCAGTTGTATATGAAAAAAGAGAGAATTGCAGTGTATATTTTGTTTGCAATCTGTCAAAGTTTCCTTTGTCTAACATGATCAAGTTAGGTACTTTTTAGGACCACTTTACAAAGATTTAAAATTGGAATCTAACTGTTTTGAAATAATTAAGAATAATTGGTGAAAAAATAATGTTTGAATTTACCTTCTCTAAAATCTTGTTTCGTTCACCTGTTTTTTGAAGTAATGTCTTTGTGTGTGCAGTAGCTTTATCAAATACAGCCTGATAAACATTGAATGGTAGAATTGTAAGTACATATAAACAATGTACTGCATCACCAGAGCATCATTATTTACTATAATTGTTAAAACAAAAGCTCATTTTTTTAAAAAAAACTGTCAAATGAACAACATACAACTATATACAAAAGAAATTTTGTCCCTTTAGTTTGTTAAGTTTTTCAACAGTTTGACTCACTTGGCCAGCTGTGGCTCTGGTACACAATTTTGTAATTCCAAAATTTGTCTTCTGAACAGCTGACTCAGATAACTGAGCAATATACATGCTCGGGGCAAAACCTTAAATCTTTATCACCTCATTAAGATTACCTTTCTAGAGCATGGCCATCATTTCATTTCAATGATTTAATCTTCACAACTGGATGGGTGTAGCTTCATCAACACAAAGTGGTTCAAGAACCTTCAAGGCAGAGACTTTTACCCTTGAATTCAACCTGAATGCTGTTGTCACAGCGTAGACAACCTGCAGGGTGCTCTACAAATTTGATTTCAACATACGCTAATTTCTCTACCACGAAAGGAGGGAAGAAATATCATGGGAATACCACATCCAAATAACCATTGCAAGTGACACCATGCCCATTTGGATATATCTTGCCATTCCATCACTGTTGCTTGATCAATATATGTGCATAATCAGGAGCTTCCAAGCACCTGTGAAAAGCAGTCAGTTAGGAGCTCAAGACAGTCCCTGTTGAAGCTTCAATACTCTACTTTAAATCCGTCACTATTTCTTAGGTCTGCCTACACAAGCATTGTTGAAGTTCCTGTACCGCACAAACTACTGTGGTTCAAAGAAGGCAACTCACTACCACCTTCTCAAGGAACGGACAATAAATACTGGTCTGGCTACTGATGCCCACATAATGTTAAAGAAAAAAAAACAATTTACAGCTATCTTCAATGGCATAGCTTTCCTTTGATGCGCAAATTTTGGAATCAGCTATTCAATTAAACAGATACTTTAAAAAGGCTTCCAACGAAATGTAACAAAAGTATTCACTTGAGTGAAAGCTGAATTCGTGCTAATGCTGAATTATCAGTTACGGGTTGAGGACGGCTACACGGATACATCAAGCTTTCCTTTCTACTGCATGCATACTGACTAAGCTGTACTAGTCCATAAAAAGCATTTGACTATGGCATTTGTTTGAAAGTCGTAACATCAGCATGCATCTCACCATACTCTGTAATATCTTTAATGCTTCATATTTTCCCTGAAGTTGCTGTTGTGTTATTTCAAGCTCACATCGTAGAAATTCTGCTTCCTACATAAAAACAAAACTCAAAAGTAATCACCAAGTTACAGTTCCTTGACTAAACTACCAAAATTTTAAAATCAAATTATCAATGCTAGATTGATGGTTAACACTTTGACGCATAATAATCATTCTGCGTACATTCAACCACTAAGCAAAGTTACATGCACTACTACTCTCTCATTCTACAATAGAATGTAAACATTTCATCATGATGTACATCTGAACTTACACTTCAATCAGAATTACAAAATCATTACTGCAACATAATAACCAGCTTATCACTCCCATGTAATGATTCATAAGATACCCATCAGTGGAAAAATATTTTTCTTAAAATTGTCAATTCTAAAGCATTAGTATCGATTTCTGCCCATATTTAAACTAAGAAATAACAACAGTATGAACTAAGTTCAGCAGGATTATCTTCACTCCATCAAATATTAAAAATGCTAATCCGGCCTCAAAGCAGCTTTACAATGTAAATAATTTTAGAACAGATTTTCACGAACTTAGAAAACTTCTAATGAAGTTTCAAATGCAGAGTTGATTTTTCTAATCTAATTTTTGAATTTGCTAAATTTAAATAGAATAAATAAAATACAGCAAGTTACTTTTTTAAAAACTGACTCAAAATGTCAAGTGTTTGTACTTAATCTCATTTTTAGTCTCTCCTCTTCCATACGTTTTACAAGATTGCCTTTATACCTAAGAGATAGTAACAACTTTGGATGCTGGGGTCAGAGATAACACCATGGGGAACTAGAGGAATACAGCAGGCCAGGCAGCAGAGGAGCAGGCAAGTTAACATTTCGGGTCAGGACCCTTCTTCAGAAATTTACAGGTAGAAAGGTCCCCACCCAAAATGTTAACTTGCCTGCTCCTCTGATAATGGGAACTGCAGATGCTGGAGAATCCAAGATAATGAGAGGCTGGATGAACACAGCAGGCCCAAAAGCATCTCAGGAGCACAAAAGCTGACGTTTCGGACCTGATGAAGGGTCCAGGCCCGAAACGTCAGCTTTTGTGGTCCTGAGATGCTGCTGGGCCTGCTGTGTTCATCCAGCCTCACATTTTATTATCTCTGCTCCTCTGATGCTGCCTGGCCTGCTGTGTTCCTCCAGCTCCATATGGTGTTATCTCGGCCATCATACTTAGTTTGTTTGCTACAAAACTCCATAAGTTTTAGAATAAAGAAAAAAAATCTATTCAAAATACAATCAATCAATCATTCCCAACTGAAAAAAAAAGTTACCTTCATAACTTCCTCAAGCTTTACTTTTAACTCTTCATTTGAGATTTCAGCTTGTGAGCCTGCAAGAAAACATAGTACATTGGACTATTTAAGGCAACATATTTCAGATGAAGTTGAGCTTGTCATTTGCTTTCTAACTTTGTCTAGAGGTCAAATGAAACCATGTTATTCAGTGTACTTTCTAAGTTGTTAATTAAGCATCCGTTTTTGCTACTTTGATTCAAGTGCAATTTTGATTGTTTATTCCATAAGTTGTATTTTTGTGAACAACAATGCCTTCCCAATACCTAACTTATTTTTGGGAGTCAGAGAAGCTGTGGGAAAATACAGCAGCACCGCAGGAGCCACCAGCAGTAGCGATGAGGTAGAGTTTGGTGTTGTCAAGATTTCATGGGAGAACACTGTGCTTTTACACACTATTACTTAAAGACACCAGGTAAATCAGAAATAGGAGCTGGTCATCATGTTGGGTAAAATGATGCCAACCGTGGACAGTTCAATCCATGTTCCAGCTGAAGTAGACTTGGGGCCCATCTTCTTAATCTGCCCACTGTTCAGAATCAAGGATGCTACCTGAATAAGGAAGAGGACCGAGCCACAACTGATCATTTGAAACATAATAATTAAAAATGCAGGAGCAGGAACATAAGTTATGCAAGTGATTTTCCAGATCTAATAATAGATATAAGACTTAAACAAGGCAAGAAGAAACCCACACAGACAGACAACAGAAGTGAGGTAGCAGAGGACGATAATGTATTGAATCATGTCAAAGGCTGCGGATATCTGACGTAACTTGTCATTATTCCAAATGTCTCCTTGGGCGAATTATGTTTAATAATGCTGTGGTGAATTTTGAATGCAAGCAGTCTTAATGCTAGTAATGTTAGTGGAGGCTTCCCATTATTTGATAATGTAGTAGTGTCACATTATTCCAAACAATTTTCTGAGACAAAAGGTTGGCAAAGGTGGTGCAACAACACAGGATTGCAAGTGAAACTAAATCAGCCTCACAATTACTGGATTTGCAAGTCAAAGAAACTAAAATATTCAATGACCCTCAAGACTGCCCAATGACTTCCTATCAGACTTGACAAACAACAGGTCACAGACACCAAGTTGGTAATTTCAACAAAAAATTATTTATATTAAGAATGTAAATTCTAGCGGAATCACAAATGAACAAGGCAGCAATCTAATTAAAAGCTACAAAATTGAAACCCATATTTCCTCACCCATAACTCCATTGCCAAACAGGCAGGCACAGTTAAGGCATAAATTAAAAAGAAAAAAATCAAAGAACTATAATTTGACAGTTAAATTAAAGTTTCAAATGATGAATACCAGATCTTCATGAAATCCTTGGACAATGAGTTGTGCGCAGGCAGGCAGAACTGTGTATCTTGTTCAAATTCTGAAGTCATATGTTAATGCAAATAATTACAGCATACTCAGGAATATTTACAGATTTCTTACTGTCTAAGATTCTTTCCTCATAACATTCAACAATTCATAACTGGAGAGAGACCAGAGAATGCAAAACAGAGCAGCTAGTCTGGAAGCTTCTTAAAATCACTCTGTCTCCTGCAATAAAACCCAGTTACTCCTCTCCACCTATCTTCTTTTCTCTCCATCTTCGGTCTGCCTCCCCCTCTCTCCCTATTTATTCCAGAACCCAACACCATCCCCCTCTGTGATGAAGGGTCTAGCCCCGAAACGTCAGCTTTTGTGCTCCTGAGATGCTGCTTGGCCCGCTGTGTTCATCCAGCTTCACACTTGGTTATCTTAGAACTGGCTCTCTCTTCTTCCCTCTTTTTAAAATCAACGTTGCCCCTGTAGTTGGCTGGCTAACATTAGCATCAGTCCCTTGACAGACTAATTCAAGATCCACACAGCTGCCAGCCGAGTACAGAAACAGCTCAGTGCCAATCTGTCTAGTGTCCTTAGTACAGTAATTAATTTGCATTACTTTCCAGACCAGTTCCCAACAGATAACAACAACATTTTCTTTTGTTCTCTTCATTCAAGCAAGTAGCTGTTCAAAGTTCAATTCTTAATCTAAATTAAGCGCCAGTGCTTTAAAAACAAAACAAAAGTAGTGATAGTCCCAAAAGAACATTGTTTGTTCTTCATTCAGTGTGGAATAAAGGAGATCCAAAATCTTAAAAATGTTACTCGAAGGGAAGACAAATATTGCATTTTTTTTTAAAAAATGCAATATTTAAGAGTGTTATGCTCAAGAAAACCCTTAGGTAGGTGAGATGAAGGCAAGTCATGCTCAGGGATATTTAAGAATAAGGTACTTAGCTCCAAGAGTCAAGGCTTTTCATTAAAAAGATTAGTTTTATCCAGTTCTTATCATATCCTTCAATCTCAACACACTCCATTACACCAAATGACTCAAAACACGTAAAAATTTCTGTCTCAACAGCTCATGAATATTATCTTTTTCTGAAAAAGATTTTAATTTCTATCTGACCCCTAAATTTTCACCTAAGGCTGTCATGAACAATTGGATAATCATAAATTTCCTTGAAAATTCTTCAGGAAAAGAATCTTAATTTGTATTCTAACATCTGTTAATTTAAATTGCTTTTCTTTCTGAAGGAAAGAACTATATTGTTTCATAGATCACCTTTATCCTCTTTCTTTCAAAATCAGCAGATCAATTCTATGTGTGTATATAAATGATTTTTTCATCCTTTCATAGTCCATTATCCATTCCCAAGACAGGAGATTTTTACTTGGATCTTTTAGACAAATGACATGTTTTGAGATGTTCAGGAAGTTGAACTTTTCCCCTTAAACAGTACAAATAACTACCAGCCAGAGTTTTAAACCGAAAGAAGTTTAAAAACATTACAAATCACTATATACAAATTAATAAGATGTCACTCAAAAACAGATTTGAAAAAGAGAGACATATTAGATTTGCAGTTTATCAAACCTGATCTTTTATAGTTACGCATAAATTGTTAATGATTACCATTGCTGCTCGACCGCCTGCTCCTACTAGTCCGATCAAAAGTTGTTAGTTTATGAAATGAATTGTACAGGTTGCTGTACTTGGTCCAGTGGGAAAATGTAACGGCATTCTTCTCATCCTCAGTTACACTTCTACTGAAAACAGAGTCGTCAGCATCTGATCCATGTCTTGAACTTCTGGTCTCAGCAGTTGAATTTGGTGCCTGTTCATAAATTCCACCAGGTTTCCTGCAAAGGCCATCACCCAGGTCTCCACAGGACATATCATCCTCCTCTTCTGCTTTCATCTGCGATTCGTGTCTTTCAGACATTAGACGTTTTACACCATTAGCTTCCAAACTAACTGCAGAAAAGAAAAATCTGGAACATGGAGAAAACAAATACATTGTAAAATAATGCAATTTACGAAAATGTTACTTGATATTGTGTTCAGCTGACAATCTGCCTTCAGAGATTCAACAACTCTAACTCCAAAGTAGTAATAAAAGCAAAGTACTACGGGCGCTAGACAACAGAAATAAAAGCAGAAAGCACTGAAACTCAGTGTAGAAACAGAGGTAATGTTTCAATGTCCCCCTCTCAGTAATATTTTAGTCAATCTTAGCTGTTTTTAATATTGTCTCCAATCTCTGCTGCCTGCCATCTGTTTTTGCACAATTATTAGCTCAATAAGAGTTACAGGTGAATGCGAACAATTTTATCATACACCTTTCCATCAAGATGATGTGGATTTGACTTTTCAATGCATTTTTAAATAGAATACTGCAATACACTTGGAATTTAATTCACAATATTTGTATTAAATCAACTTAAGTCTGTATCTGTAACTCCAATTTAGCAGTTAATTAAGATACAAACAAGGTGAGACAAATGGAAAAAGCTTCAAATTAAGCAAAGATTTAAATTAACTATGCTTCCAACACACTCATTTTTACCATGATGAAATTCTACTGTCCCCTTTTATCACTGCCCTCCTCTGACCCTGCTTCACATTCATCTGATCTCAAATCCATGTGTCTTGGATTCAAGTTGACAGTTTCATGGCTCCCCTGCTCAACCAAAACTCTGCTGCCTATATTCTAGTCTTCACAAATCACACATGTCCCTGAGCACGCTGACTGACATCAGTTTCTGATTACTTCATGCTTTTTTACTGCACTTATTTTTTAGTAAATTGTTGGATTTGGATGACAGCAATGTAAAAACTATCCTTCTGCCTTTTAACAGGGGACTGTCAATGATCTAAATAAATTTTTACAAGACAATTCTACTTCACTCGTTCTTTCCAACTCCAACAATGTTCGTCACCAGCTAATATCTAAAAGGTACTAAACTACTGATAACTGCAAGTGATTTTAAAAGCATAGGTGGGGTGAGGAAATAAAGTGGTGTCTTTAACGGAATTATCACCAGTCAACCAGTGAAAATAAAATGAGAATTTTGATTGGCTCAGATACACAACAAAATTCCAGTTTCCGTTGAAATGAGAATCAATACTCTGCTGATGGTCAGGTTTCAAAATAATTGTCAAGTTTGAGTATCACAGCACTTTTGCAAGTTCAAAACCCTTTGAAAATGAAACAAACATTCTGTGTCTACATGCCATCAGTAACAGTACATAACATGTTAAACTCAACTGTTGTATGATTTTATCCATTTCCACGAGTTTGAGAGAAGGCAATGGTCAAGAACTATCATGCATAAACTTCTAAGTGTTTATTACAAACTAAGACTAAATGCTAGATTGTATTCAGAGACATACTAGGCTTGAGTCTTATTGCTGAAAGACTATTCCACAAACTTTTCCACCTAAAGCCTAATCAGTCTAGTCCACATGCTTCTACCATTCACATTATTCAACTTCAGGCTTCTGCTTTATTCTTTATGCTTCTCTTCCTGCCAAACTCAGTGCAAAATGTGCTCTTCATGTTCAGTAAGGACTGCTATTTCACCATCACAAGGTTGCTCCAGGGTCTTCAAGGCCTTGCACAAGAAACCTACTTTTGCATATGATGCAATGCACTAGCAGAATTCATTTGCATGTATTCTCTTGCAAACAGAGGATAACTAGCAAAAATAAACATAATGGCAGCCTTCAAAAGAGAAACATAAAGAACAAAATATTGCCAAAATCTTCCCAACAAGAAAAGCAATGAAAGGAGTTTTGGCTTTCCAATGGAGGTCTAACATATTCCATTATCTTAAGGTCAAGCATTTTTTGAGAAGATTTGTAGCTCAGGTTGTGGATGAGTTTGTAAACTTGCTTGCTGAGCCAGCTCGTTTGATTGCAGATGTTTCATCACCCAGCTAGGTAACATCGTCTATGCACCTCCAGTGAAGTGCTGGTGTTCTGTCCCGCTTGTTATTTACGTGTCTCAGTTTGCTGGGGTTGTTGGCATCACTTCCCAGTTCCATCACTTCAGTTTGGTCTATCAGGTCCAGTTCAACATGTTTGTTGATGAAGTTTCAGTTGAAATGCCAGGCCTCCAGGAATTCCAATGGCATGTCTCTGTTTGGCTTGTGCTATTATGGATGTGTCGTCCCAGTCAAATGTGTGTCCTTCTTTGGCCGTGTGTATTGAGACCAGTGAGAATTGGTCATGTCTCTTGCTGGTGGGGTGGTGTTCGTATTTCCTTCTTGTCAGTTTTCTTCCAGTTTGGCCTGTTATGTTCTTCCACAGTCCTCACATGATATTTTGTATATTACATTAGTGTTATAGATTGTGGGAGTGGGATCCTTTGCATTGATCAATAGCTGGCCATGTTGTGTCATGTCCCGGAGGTAACAGTTGATTGTGTTTTAGAAGTTTTTCAAAAGGAATGGATACCCAAAAGGCACAATCCACTGTTACCTCTGCGACAGACCGCAAAGAGAATACGCAACATGGCCAGATATACCAGACACCCAACTGTACCTCAGAGATACAATAATCTACACACTAAAGAGACTCAAACAGACCAGACAAATCTACAAAATGGACAATCTAAAAGTGAAACCAGAAGGAACAAACACTCCCTAAGTCTACAGTCTCCCAGAAGTACCCCTTAAAACCTACAGTCTCCCCTCCAGGCATACCAACACATAGGTTAGGCAAGGAGTTACAACGAAGACTAAAGCACCTCGTCAGTAGGTCACCCAACTTCATCCACTCAGCCCAGGTGTTCCTCAAAGCCCTCAAGGACATAAGAATAGACAATGTCGAGATCATAGTGTCATTTGACGTTACCACCCTATTCACACTGATTGACATACACAATACACAATGAGCAACAACACAATTTTGCAACCCGGAATGACACCAAAAAGAAGCGTACCTCCACCAAGTATTTGAGGACAATGAATACCCAAACAACTGGATTTGACGATGCCTATCAAACGAACAACAATAGGAAGATACTGCACGCCCTAACACACATCATGCTACCATACGTCAAGAGTATATCCAACTGACCACAAGACTCCTACAACCATTGGGCATTAGAGTAGCACACAAATCCACGTCAACCCTACACCAACTGCTAACTCGAACCAAAGACACTTTACCCACTATGGACAGAACCAACGTAATATACAAAATTCCATACAAGGACTGCGACAAACAGTACATTGGACAGACAGGAAGAAAATTGGCCACAAGAGTTCATGAACAAAAAGACATGACCAATATTCAATCATCTCCATTCACACGCACAATTAAAGGAGAGTCACCAGTTCAATTGGGACAACACCAGGATCCTAGGACAAGACAAACAGAGACAAGATAACAAAGTGTGAAGCTGGATGAACACAGCAGGCCAAGCAGCATCTCAGGAGCACAAAAGCTGACGTTTCGGGCCTAGACCCTTCATCAGAAAAGACCCTTCTGATGAAGGGTCTAGGCCTGAAACGTCAGCTTTTGTGCTCCTAAGATGCTGCTTGGCCTGCTGTGTTCATCCAGTCCCACACTTTGTTATCTTGGATTCTCCAGCATCTGCAGTTCCCATTATCACTGATCACAAATAGAGACAAGCACTGGAATTCCTAGAGGCCTGGTTGTCTGCCAAGAAGGCCATCAACAACTAGACCCTCGATATACACCAGTGTGAAGTAAAACCAGAAATGAGGTAATCAAATCCAACAGATGCCAGAATTTAAATACCAGGCAGGAAAACACAACATTGCTACCCAGCAGGGTAATGAAATGTCTGCAAACTAACAAACCAGCTCAGCAAGAGAACCAACCACAGCAGGCTACAGACAAATAGGAAGCATGATCACATCATGATTTGAGAACAGATTGTTTTAAATAGGAAGTACGTGGGAATCGTAAGCAAGATCAATAAATTAGATATATAATTCTGCATGAACACACTATTTTCCCTCAACACCATGGCTATCTTCTCATTAGAGACTATGTTCCTGTTTCTCTGTGTCCAAGTGAAATAAGAATTATAATAAACTGAAGTTTCACAATGCATTTAATGTGGGAAAAACAATCACAATATACTTATAATTTTTAAAGATGTAGGTTAAGGTTAGCAGATTTTTGGATTTCCCAAATTTTAGACTATAATTAGACAAGAATTAGAATCAAGGTGACAGAATAAAATTTTCAGCAGCAGCTAAAGCTTTAATGGGGATGGGTGATTGCACAAGTTTGGAATTAGACAGTCAAAGTATGAAATTAGAAGGACGGTTGGACACCAAAGTTGTAAATATTACTACAAGTATAGTAGCCAGTTCTTTCTCATAGAAATAGGGCGGGGGAAGAGCAGGAATCTGACAATTCCTAGTTTCAGTTGAGGTTTTTTCCTTTGCTTTCGTCCTAAACTTCTTCGAATATACTTCCTTTATACTCGAGTTCTTTCCTGTTGCAGACTTAGAAATATCTTTCATCAGATAATAATGACAAATTACATTTGTGTTATCAACTGTTACATAGAAGTCCACCTAATTTTCCATTTGGGTACAAACAGCACATTTTAAGTTATCCTAGTTGTAAAATAGATGTTATGAAGCTAAATTGAAAACTTCTTTCAGGGGTAGGAATACCAAGCTAAAAATTCCCTGTGATTAGTTAAATATAAGGTCAAAGTAATTTACATTCTTTTTATCGGTCCAGACAAAGTAGAAAATAGCACTTGCTTTATATATTTGATAACACAAAATGAAGCATCAGATCTCAGAGTCTGCCACTGGAACTACATAAAACAATGTCAGGAGAACATTTAAAACAAAAGCAGTTAATCAGCCCTTCCCAAGCCAACATCACCAACAAAGAACATGACTAATCTACGCCGAGCCTCAACTCTTTCGTGCCAACTCATTACCCTCAACTCCCCGAAACATAAACGGCTGAGCAATTGACAAGTGCGAAGCTGGAGGAACACAGCAGGCCAGACTGCGTCAGAGCAGCAGGAAGGCTGACGTTGCGGGTGGGGACCCTTCTTCGGGGAGAAAAACAAACATCCAGCACTGACAGGATCTTTCTGTCTGAAAGGCCGAGCGATTTACTTGACGATCACAAATCTCACTCCAAACAGTCAGTAACAATTTGGTTACATTACATCATCGACCAATCTGTCTCCATGCCAGAAGTACAGAAATCCGACAGGTCACTTCAAAAATGAGTACTGTAAACTGTGCACGTAGGTATATGATAACAACTGCCTGATTGGACGAATAAAACTTTGTATCTTTGGTGTAACAGGCCGGTGGGGAGAAATGAAGAACCAAGTTGTTGAGCAGTCTACTTACTCCAGACACTTGTGCACATACAGAAACATTACTCCACCGGATCGGAGACTCCCTCAATAAAAACCGCCTGGTATATATATTAAAAAGGAAACAGCTCCCTTCCCTTTGCCGAAATCTCATTGCCGATCGCTCCCTTCTCACCTGCACGACCTGTCAGATTTTTCACCCTCTTCTCCTGAAACACAAATGGCGGAGACCACGTGATCCGGCCCCGCCCCGCCCCATTCGTGATGTTCCACCTGGTAAGTCCCAGACAGCAAGAGCAGTCTCAACAAACACCTTAACTTTCAGCTTCACAATTATTAACAAGTCGGAAATCCACACAACGCGTTACAAAACAACAACTCCCTCTTCACCAATAAGCAACATAGAGTCAGGTTTCTTTTAGATGAGATTCCCAACAGTGTGGGAACAGATCCTTCGGCCCAAGAAATCCACACCGCCACTTGGAGGATCCCACCCAGACCCCTATTCCCCTATAACCCACACACCCCTGAATACTACGGGCAATTTAGCATAGCCAATCCACCTAGCCTGCACATCTTTGGACTGTGGGAGGGAACCCACGCAGACACAGGGAGAACGTGCCAACTCCACACAGCTGCCCGAGGCTGGAATTGAACCCGGGTCACTGTTGCTGTGAGGCTGCAGTGCTAACCACTGAGCTACTGTGCCGCCCCTTTTCCTGTAACAAACTGGAAATGAACTCCAATAATTACCTAAATTCTGCCCCTCCCAGACTATTTCTATTAACAACACTATTTCTGTTAAACTACACAAATTTAGCAATGCGTGTGACGTCCAGTTGGAGTTTCCAAAGCGACGTATACTTTTTTTAAACTAAGAGTCTGGTTGGGCACAGCTCAAACCAAATTCATCCTCACCGAAAATCCCAAACACACTTTGCAGGCAACTTCGCTAACCACTTCTTGGTCCTTCACTCAGCAGCTGAAATTGACTGGTAGGAAGACTATTGTTTTCAGGCTTTCTGAAACTGATTTCACAATCTGCATCGGTGGGATTTGGATTCAAAATTTTTAGTCTACGCCTTGGGATTAGTACATGCAGTAACATAACCGTGGCATTACTGGTACGAAGGTATGAAATCTTAACAAATTGATGGCCTTAGCGACCTTCTAGTCTGACCGAAAGTAACAAAGGGAAACAAATTCTTCTGCATTGGGAAAAAGAATGCTGCCTATAAACTGTCGCTTTTATCTTCCTTTGCAGCTCAGCTAATTGAAGCAATTCACACACTAACCTGATACCTGAAGAGGATCACACCCGAAACAGAGAAGAATATGGGGACCGGGGGGGGGGGGAAAGAGGCTTTTTTTAAAAAAAATCATGCCTGTTGTAATTTTTCTATTGGACATTTTGTTCTGGAAATATCAGTCAGTTTGATATCACTATTCTAAACTTTTAGCTTGACAAGTTTACATTTCTGCTAAATAGAAAATGTCTTTTTGTGTTTTGCATTTCTGTACAATAAGAAATGATAATTGACATTTAAATTTATTTTCAGGAGTCACAATGAAAAGAAATTGGAGGACAATAGACAGTGTTGAAATAGATCAAACTAAACCTATTGAATTAATTCATCAGAACATTCCTTCTGGTTAATGGAAAAACAGTAAAGGAAAAGCCAAATAACACAGTAATATACACTATTGAGGGGTCATGACCAATACTTTTTATTGGAGTTGATAAATTAGAACAGAGAAAATAGAATGAACACTTTATGCATAGAGTACTATTTTGATTTTAATTTAAAATCTAACACCAAGTGAGTAAATTAAAACATATTAAATTTGAGTGAACGGTCACATCCGCTTTGAACAAATATTCAGTCACCTTTTCACGTTGGTGCAGTATTGTATCAAGCTTTCCTGTTCAATTTAAAACCTCAACATTCTTAATTAATCTTGCCTTTCTCCTTTCTAAAGGGAAACACAGAATATGTGAGTTGAATACATCTAGAACTTATTTGTAAGTACAAACATAAATTTGCCAAATTTGGCCAACCAATAATTTACACCACAGGAGAAAAAATTCTGATTTGTTGGCAAGTTTACTCTGGTTAGTCGAGGCACTGCCACGAAGGAAGCATTGGGAATACAATTGGTGTAAATTTTGCTTTCTTGCATTTGTCCTCATGAAAAGCTTCTGCAGCTTGTATCTGTTCTCAAATGCGCAATATTTTATGCATTGATCATTTTTTAAAGCCTTATTTACACAAGTAGTTCATTTAGAATAGGCACTGGATTTATAAATGAAAAAACAGTCTTTGTCTTCATAAATGTTAATCCATAAGCAAAATATATACAATGTGCACCACGGAATTTTGAATGTAAATATCTGATAATTAATTAAATCTCTATATAACCTACAAGTCCTTTGTTTTTTTGCTGCTGAAAATACCACAGTAAAGACAGCTCAAAGAAAACCTGCAATTTTGTCAGATTACATTTGGCATTTATACACAAGTCCATTTTGTTAGCATGTATATTTATTTAATAATTTCCAACATTCAATTGTTATCTTTCATCCACTGTTCAATCCATTGTATGATCTGATCCAAATTTCTTTCCAGGTCCTCAGGTATATTACTTGGTAACTGATGGACAATCTCCTCCCGATACGACTCCATAGCCTCTTCATATATAGTCTGGAAAATCTCACACTGTATATTGTCCTCAAGTTTCTTTCCACTGTAACTCCTGAAAGTAAATTCAAATGTCAATTGTCATTTCCTGCAGTACAAAAATTAAGCCACTGTGTCCAACCTTGCCAATTATCGTCTCAGATTTGATCGAAAGGCTGTGTTGTATTACCTAATTTAAGACAAAAGGAGCAGAAATACTACAATGCAAATCAAAATACCTGACATTGAAAAAAGATGAAAAAGTAACGTCAAGACAGCTTGCATTTATGTGGCCCATTTCACACAGTAAAACATCCCAAACCACATGAAAGGAGCAGTATGAAACAAAATTTGCCAGTCACATTAGGAAATATTAGGATAGACGAACTAAAACTTGGTCAAAGAGTTAGGTTTTATGGAACATGTTAAAAGGTAGGAAGGGGGGTTCAGAAGGGATTTCTACTGTTTATGACCTCAATAGCTGAAAGCATGGCTGCCAATAGTGCAGTGATTAAATTTGGAAATACTTGAAAAACTAGAAGTGGAGGAGTACAACAATTATCTAGGACAATGCTAAAGGAAGTTACAGATACATAGAGGGATAAAGCCATGGTTGATTTGAAAACAAGGATGGAAATTCCAAAATTTAAGAGTTGCTTAAAGAAAGCCAATGAACTTCGGTGAGCTAAAGGTGACAGGACATCAATCATTCTTAGTACAAGTTAAGACACTGATACCAGAGTTTTAGGAGATCTGAAGTTTAAGGAGGGTAGAGCATAAGAAGCCAGCCAGTAAAGCATTGGAACAGACAGGTGTAGATCTAATATAGGTGGACCTGAGGGTTTCAGCAGGTAACCGGAGATAGGACCTAGATCTGGCAAAAGTATGGAGGTGAAAATCTGTGGTCTTGGTGATTGATGTGGTCACAAGTTTATCTCAGGGTCAAATACGGCAGGAAGGCTGCCAGGGAGAGGGTTGGGAATAATTGGTTAGCAGATGGTGGAGAGGGCTGCAGACAATGGCTTCATCATTCTGAATAATTTATCTGGAGGAAATTTCTATTAATCCAGAACTGGATATCAAGTAGTCAGACATTTTAGAGTCAGTGCAGGAATCTAAAGATGTGGCACTGAGGAAGAACCAGGTTTTGTCAGCATATGAATGAGAAACAGGACAGGAACCAATGATATTTTGTTGGTACAAAACTGGGAGTAATGAAGGAGCAGGACGAGAAGCCATTTCAAGTGTTTATGATTAGATGATTAAGAAAGCGAATCAAGAAAGCACACTCCCACCCAGCTTGATAATAACCAAGAGGTATTGGTGAGGTTGGTGCAGTCAACTGTGTCAACCGAAGAAGATAGGTTGAGAAGGGCGAAGACAGTCCCTTCTCCTGACTGGTATCCAGCGCAGCAGAGTCTCCCAAACATGTTTGTGTGAAAACTAGGTTTAAAAACAAGACTGAGCTCAACTGAATTTACTATAGAGTTCATATAGCCTGTTGACCTGCAGGACAAGACCTGAAAAATTATTAGCCACTTGAACAAGGTACAGGAAGATAGCCAATGTCTGGGAAACAATATTATTTACCATTACATACAACTATCTGTTCCATGGCCTCAAGAAAAATACTGAGTCCGTAGGATGATTTTTTTTGTATGCGGCTAAAGAGGAAAAGACCGAGTAAACTGAATTTTAAATGAACATAAATATCATGTTAAATATTTAGTACCTGTTTTCCAATCGGTCGTATAAAATTGAATTATCTGTACGAAGTACAAACACAATGTGGAACCAGCGCTCCGGAAAGAAGTCACAACCATGGTAATCCACAATTATCCCACCTTCACTCATCTTATCATCAAGCTCATCAACTACCTGAAAATCAGATTATTCTAGAAGTTAAAAAGTTGTATGAGTCTTCTATGATAGATTACAAACACAAGCAGGTGCATATACATGTGCAAATTTTTAGATACAGAGATTTTGGCTCAAAATGAAAACAGTAGAATTATCATTGTGCTGTAAAACATGTGTGTCTGGGTGAAACTCAGCTTGTAACAGTATTCACAAAAAAATCCTTCAATGAGTAGAAAAATATTTCACTTCGCAACGTCAACAGGCTCACAAGAACCAGGAGCAGGACTGGGCCATCTGGCCCCTTAAGCCTGCCCTGCCATTTAATAAGGTCATGGCTGATCTTTAAGACTCAGCTCCACTTACTCACCCACTTACCATAACCTTCAATTTCTTTATTGTTCAAAAATTTATCTCGCCTTGCCTTAAAAAGAATCAGGGAGGTAGCTTCAACCGCTTCACTGGGCAGGGAATTCCACAGATGCACAACCCATTGGGTGAAGAAGTTCCTCCTGACCTCAGTCCTACATCTGCTTCCCTTGATTTTGAGGTGATGTCCTCTAGTCCTAGTTTCACCTGCCAGTGGAAACAACCTCCCTTTCTCCACCCTATCTACTCCCTTCATAATCTTATCTGTTTCTCTAAGATCTCCCTTCATTCTTCTGAATTCCAACGAGTATAATCCCAGTCTATTCCACATCTGCACTGAGTTCTGAACACGATGTGGTGTTGAAATTAATCTTAATGTCTTCATGTTTGGTCGATGGGGTGGAACGAGGCAAATTTCTGATCATATTAATGGGTCCTTTTCAAACTGGCAAGCAGTAACTACTGGGGTGCCACAGGGATCGGTGCTGGAACCCCAGCTATCCACAATGTATATTAATGATTTGAATGAAGGAACAAAATGTAACATCTCCACGTTTGCAGATGATACCAAGTCGGGCGGGAGGGTGAATTGTGACAAGGACGCAGAGATCCTTCAGCAGGATTTCGAGAGGATGTGTGAGTGGGTAAATCAATGAGGTTATTCACTTTGGGAGCAAAACCAAGGAGGCACCTGATAGCTGTAAACTGAGAGAGGGGAGTGTGCAGCGGTACCTGGGTGTCCTTGTGCACAAGTTGCTGAAGGTAAGCATGCAGGCGCAGCAGGTGGTATGTTGGCAAACGGTATGTTGGCCTTCATTGTGAGAGGTTTTGAATACAGGAGCAGGGATGTGTTGTTGCAGTTGTACAGGGCCATGGTAAGACCACATCTATAATATTGGGTGCAGTTTTGGTCTCCTTTTCTAAGGAAGGATGCTTTTGTTCTCAAGGAAGTGCAGCAAAGGTTTACCAGGCTGATTCCAGGGGTCTGACATGAGGACAGATTGACTAGGTTGGGATTGTTTTTGCTAGCGTTCAAGCGAACGAGGGAGGATTTCATAGAGACTGACAAAAAATTTTTAACAGAACTGGACACGGTTGATGTTCCTGATGGAGGGTGCATCCAGAACGATGGGTCACAGTCTGAGGATTCAGGATAGATGATTTAGGATGGAGATAAGGAGACATTTCATCACCCAACGAGTGGTAAGCCTGTGGAATTCATTACCACAGGAAGTAGTTGATGCCAAAACATTGAATATATTCAACGGGTGACTGGAGGTAGCATTTGGGGAAAATGGGATCAAAGGTTATGGGGAGAAAGCAGACTTAGGCTACTGAGTTGGACAATCAGCCATGATTGTGAAGAATGGCAGAGCAGGCTTAAAGGGCTGAATGGCCTCTTCCTGCTATCTTCTACATTTCTATGACCACTATCCAGTTACTTGCGCTGTTTGGATATTCAAAGGCACTGAATAGCTTTACTTCAGATGGATAGACCCTGCCAAACTAGCACACAGATGACACAAAATGGCCACTTGGAAGATACACTGAAGTGCTGCTAAAGCCTGTGAAGCCATAGCTGACAAGCAGAAGCACAAACAAAAATAAAATGGGAGAGAGAACAAAAAAAAACAACATACAGACTTGGGGGCCACTACACTAATAAATCATGCAAGGGTTTTTTTTTAAACCAGTAATTCATTTGACTTACTGGTGCATGATCTAAAAATAAACAGGTCAAAAAGTGATCGCAAGACAAGAATATGTTAGGAATTTACTTATTCTTGTGAAAGATTTAAATTTTAACAGCCGACATCATGAGCTGAAATATATTAAAATATGTATTTGGTTGAGGAGGGCAAAAAAGAAAATTTTAGGAATAAGAGTAGATGATTTAGCCCCTTGAGTCTGTTCCGCTATTCAATGAGATCCTGGCTGATCTGTGACCTGGCTCCATAAGCCAAACTTTGTCCCACAGATTTCTATTAAATCGAAGACATTGAATGACATCAATCTCAGAAAAAAAAATTTTAAAACTGACTCAGCTTCAACTGACACTTACGGAGCAGAGGCTAAAACATCTACTACCCTTTACATATAGAGACATTTCCTGACTTTGCTCCTGCAAAGGCCTGACTCTCGTTTTTAGGCTGTCTTTAGATTTCCCAACCAGCAGAAATAGTTTGTCTGTCTCTACTATGTATGTTCCCTGCAATATCTTGAAAGCTTCAATCAAGTCACATCAAAGCCTTCCAAGGAATACATCCCTAATTTGTGCAAAACTTCTTGTTGGAATTTTTTTATAATTCTGGTAATTATACATTATACTAAATCTGAGGCCTGTACACCCGTCACAAGATGTGGTATCCAAACTGAACACCATATTCCAAGTGTAAATGAATGAAGGAAAATAATTTAAATTCCAAATTGAACTTAAGTTGACTCCTATATTTTTAAATATAGTCATAAACCAAGAGACACTCATTAAATATTTAAATATTGAGCTAAGATCAGGTTTAAAAAAAAGTCTGCTTAGGCATTAAGAAGTTCATTTCGCCCCACTCAAACTATTTACAAATAAGAAAAAGGTCGTTAGAAGTTTGTATAGCTGTCTAGACTCTATGAACCCGATCAATTTAATCAGAAACCAAAATTTCAAGGAGATACTATAAAATTAGCAGCAACTACACATCTAATCAACATTTAAACAAAAGCATGGACATGGAAAAATTACTTTGTTCAAATTGATTTTGCATTACAGTATATCGCAACCTCACCCTGTCTTCATCCAGAATGGGACATGAGTATTCCTCATCATAGCCTTCATAAAGATTACCTTTACAAGAACATTAGAAATGCAGCACAGTTTACATCATATTTTCAAGCAGATGAATTACATCAACACACACTTTGCAAATGTTGCGGCAGAAAATATTTAACTGCAGCAGTATGAAAAAATATATAAAACCCTGAAAAAAATGACAGGACTGAGCAGTGATTATTACTTTTCATTGTTTTGCCGAATGCAAAATGTCTATTGATTTACTTGTACAACTACATTGTGTTCAAGTCTTGATAAAAGAAATTTTTATTGATTCATGGGATGAGGGCTTCACTGGCTAGACCAGCATTTATTGCCCATCTCTCAAGGCTATGAGGACACTTAAGAGTCAACCACATTACTGTGGGTCTGCAGTCACAAAGGCTTAACCTGGCAAGGACGGCAGTTTGCTTCCTAAAGGACATTAGTGAACCAGGTGGGTTTTTCTAACAATCAACAATGGATTCATGGTGATCATTAGACTCTTAATTCCAGATTGTTTTTATTGAATTTAAATTTCATCATCTGCCAGGGCTGGATTTGAATCAGGGTCCCAGAACATCAGGATTAATAGTCCAATGATAATACCACTAGGCAGTTGCATTGATCAGATAAACTGATGCAGAGGTGTGAGAATTGCTATGAAAATAGTATCAGCTATGTCCTGTATTATCCAACACAATTTTTTATTTTTAAAAATCACCCTGTGCTTTTACTAATATTTTGCATGCTGGAATGGCACATCTAAAAAAAATCTCTACGCAAACATAAGACCTTTATTAACTCCTACATGTTTTGAAAATGAACAAATGCATTTCTTTTGATAATACTAAGGCAAGAAGAATTCACTTGAATTATGAAAATCCCTTCTGCAACTCTCAAATTCAGTACTGGGTTAACATCTTTTTGGATTCAAAAAGCTCAATCACCTACTGATAAAGAATATTCCACTGTACCTTAATGTGTGGAAAATTGTCTTTTAATTTCTGGACTAGTCATGTTAATCAAGATTAACAGTATATACTATTGAGCAGTATTATCGAGTCCAGCTCTCCAGAATTACCAATCTTTGTTCATGAACAACTAGATTTGTATAAGATCTGACAGCAGGCTATTCCAGTAGCCAAATGAAGTTGAAGAGTAAACTGGTTAGATTATATGATAACTCATTTCATCCAGAAATTACCATATTAATATTTTGAAACAGTTCTTTTTTCCATTCATGTTCACCTTCTTTTGCAAGTTCTCCCACATTAATGTATGTAAATCCAGTTCTTCCAGCTAATTCTTTACCAAGGGTAGTCTTTCCAACACCTGGAGTACCTGTCAAAATAATAAATGTGAACAATATTATGATGTACCATTAAAACTGCAGTGTGAAGATTCAGTACCTGCAATCCAGGCTAAATCTTAAGCAAAATGACTCATGATATTAATGGAACTAACTGTATGGTGATGTCTTCATCTTCTGGGCAAAATGTTAGGCTATAAGAAACAAAACTATTGAATATGGAAGCTCACACTTCTTGAAACTTATATTCCACCATCTCCATCTTTGATGGTCACGTCCTCAGTCCTTACTCTCTCTCACTCCATTATTCGTCCTAACCACATTCCTCAAATTCAACAGGTGCAGACTTCAGCATTAGCTAGTGTTCAAATTGAACTAATTATTCAAAAAAATAGGTCAAGCAGAACCATATCAAATGCTACTAGGCTTCAAACCCATCTGCAAAATCTGCTCACTATTTCAGGATTACTTTGGAGAGCAAAGTTAATAGCCAACCTTTCTCTACCATTATCTCCTGAAACACCTTGTCCTTACGTGAGCAGCTTATCAATTACTTTGTCTAACTGCTCAGCTGCATCTGCTACGTCAGTCAGCCTGTCAAGTCAAACTCCCTTCCTCTACCTCAACCCCAAACCTCCGTCTTGGACACTAGACTTCTAACCTATCTTCTTTGTCCATGAAGCACACCTTCTACTCCCTTGATGACATTCCAATAAACTGTTGACCATCCAAATTCCCTCAATCACCCTATGAGCGGTCATTGCTAATTATATTTGCCTTTCCTCAAGTACTGCTCCCCTTCTTCAACTTCAAGTTCCTGTCCAAAGTCCTTCAAGGTGTTTTTACATCCAAAGCTAGATTAGATTCCCTACAGTGTGGAAACAGGCCCTTCGGCCCAACAAGTCCACAGCGCCCCTTGAAGCAGCCCACCCAGACCCATGCCCCTATAACCCACACACCCCTGAACACTACTGGCAATTTACCATGGCCGATCCACCTAGCCTGCACATCTTTGAACTGTGGGAGGAAACTGGAGCACCCAGAGGAAACCCACGCAGACATGGGGAGATTATGCAAACTCCACACAGACAGTCACCGGAGGCTGGAATCAAACCCGGGTCCCTGGCGCTGTGAGGCTGCAGTGCTAACCACTGAGCCATCGTGCCGCCCATTGATGCAGTTGACCAAACAATTCTTTAACACTTCTCCTCCACTAAAACAAAACTGATCTGATTTGGTTCCACTCTTATCCTCAGAATGGAGCCACAGGATTGCAAGCAAAGACTTCCCCCTCCACTAATACCATTGAAACTTAATGAATTATCCTGAAGCTATTCTCCCTTATTTCTACATGCTCTGATTCATGATAACAAAATTGAGTCAACTTTTACATGTATGCTGATAGCATCCAGACTGATTTCTCCACTCTTCCATGTTCTATTTCCTATGTTCAAAGAGTACAATTCAGTCATAGCTGAATTACAATTCTCTCCAGTTTAAGTTTCCTTCTTGGCCAGTCCCTCAGGGCCAAGGGTGACTTGATTCCTCACGAGGGGAGGTGGGGTGGTTCTGCAGTTGCTGAATTCTCCAATCCAAGGGCTGCAGACTCTGGCACAGATAGGGCAGGTGGTGTTGGAGAATGTGGTTCATGGGACAAACTGGTTCTCTGCACCCTATCCACTGTTTGAGCAGTGTCTTCACGGGCTCCATTCAATGATGCTCGAAGGCATTGGTGCCTTCGCAGATGCTTCTTCTCCAGTATCTGCAATCCAGGCTAAATCTTAAGCAAGATGACTCATGATATTTATGGAACTAACTGTATGGTGATGTCTTAATCTCCTGGGCAAAATGTTAGGCTATAAGAAACAAAACTATTGAATATGGATGCTCACACTTCTTGAAACTTATACGCCACCATCTTGGGCAAGCAAGTCCCATGTGTTAGTGAGGTTAATGCATTTGTTTAAAGAGGTTTTCAGGATGTCCTTGTAGCATTTCTTCTGACCTCCTAGTGATCGCTTACCATTAGAGATCTTGGATTAGGCCACTTATTCAGGGAGCCCTGTGTTGGACATACGGACAAGGTGGTCTACAGCTGGTGGTACATGTCCAGTACCTCAATACTGGGGATATTGGCCTGGGAGAGAGCATTCTTGTTTGTATGTTTCTCCTGCCAGTGGATCTGTAGGATTTTGCAAAGGCAACGCTGCTGACAACTCTCGATGGACTTGAGGTGTTTTCAGTACACAGTCTATGTTTCTGATGATAATCTCCTATTAACACAAGAGCCATTATCATCCAGCCTTCCAACAAACTCCACACCAATGTCACCCTCTTCTGCTTACTATATCAGGCTGAGCAAGATTTAAGGACCCAGGACTTGAGAGCAAAAGCAGGCCTTTCACTCCTTCAAGCTTTTTGCATGATTGAATAAGATCACTGTTAACCTGGTCGTGGTCGCAATTCCAGTTTCTTGCCTGATCCTCCCCCAATTTTTGACTTCCTTTTCTTTTTAACATTTATCTAACTCTGCCCTGTATAAATCCAATAGCCCAGTGTCAACAGCATCTTGGTGAAAATAATTCTACATTTCACAGACCAGCAAAAGAAAACTGTTCTAATCTCAGGGAACAGAATATGATACTACTAGAGTTAGATGAGGAATGATGGACAGCAGGATACAAACATGAACATGGAAACAGTTGAACAGTGATAGTAGGAACTGCCGATACTGGAGAATCTGAGATAACAAGGTGTGAAACTGGATTAACACAGCAGGCCCAGCAGCATCAGAGGAGCAGGAAAGCTGACGTTTCAGGTCAAGACCCTTCTTCAGAATGGTTTGTTTCTGTGCTGTAAATGCTATGCATTCGTGCAAGTTCAGCCTTGTCATGTGTTGTACATGACTAAATCACTGTGTTCAATGAATGAATGAGTTCCCAATACCTCCCTGTTTACAATCCTGATCACATTCAAATTCTGATGAATCTAATTCTCACCATCACAGTGAACTCTCCTAGTCCGAAGACATTCCAAGAAATTTGCATTCCTTAAAATCCAGGCTTACAAACCTTTGCACATCTTAGAAGATGTCCCTTAAAATTTTTCTTTTTGGCCAGGTGTTTGATCACTTGCGTTCAGGCCATCTTCTTGAACTCTGTCAACTTTTGAGTGATAAGCTCCTGGAGTGCAGTTAGTTGCAAATGGGAATTTGTTTTATATTAAAGGTTCTAAAAAAAATTGCAAACATTTTAGAAAAATGCTACACATGGTTTATTAGGAATAACTGACTTTGTAGATCAAAATCTCATTTAAACAGTTTTCATTTTAGGAAAAACTTATTCCATTTGAATGCATTGTGGGAATTAATTGAACTGCATAGAAATGCTGAAAATAAGAGCAGGAGTAGGCTATTCAGACCTTTGAGCATCCTCCACCATTAAATATGGTCATGGCTGATGATCCAACTCACTATCCTGTTGCTATTTTATCTCCATTTCATCTTATCACTTTAGATCTTAAGACTACACACAATTCTTTTTTGAAACAATTCGAAGCTTTGGTCTCAATCACTTTCTGCGGCAGAGCTCTCCACTGGCTCACGACTCTCTGGACATAGAATCCCTACAGCGTGGAAACAGGCCACTCAGTCCAAAAAGTCCACGCCGCCCCTCCCAACAGCATCCCAACCAAACCCATTCCCCTACCCCTGAATTTTACCATGTCTAATCCACATACCCTAAACATCCCTGGGCACTATAGGCGATTTAGCATGGCCAATCCTTTGGACTGTGGGAGGAAACTGGAAAACTCAGAGGAAACCCACACAGACACAGGGAGAATGTGCAAATTCCACGCAGACAGTTGCCTGAGAGTGGAATTGAATCCGGGTCCCTGGTGCTGTAAGGCAGCAGTGCTAACCACTAAGGCACCATGCCTTACCACTTTACATTTTCTGCCATCCGATCACAGCATCACAATGATAAAGACTAGAGTAACACATTACCACCCGTAAATATTTCACTATTTCAGCAAATTGGCTAACCTCACAGAGTAGGTAGTTGAGGCAGTCAGAAAAATTTGCATTTTACAAAAAACGCTGGAAGTGGGTTGGGAGAAGTAAGTCATGATGATAAATAATTATAGAAGATATTGTAAAGTAACGCTGTACAGATATGACGTGTGTCATTCTTTGAAGGAGTAGCATATGCTGTGAATAAAGGTGAGGCTGTAGAAGTACTCAGGTTGATTTCTAGAAGGTATTAACATGAAGCCACATGAATGCTATTGCAGAAAATAAAGCCTTATGGTGTAAATGGTAACACATGAACAAAGATTGGAGATTGGCTAGCTGGCAGAAAACGGGGACTATGTCACTGGATTTTTGTCTGATTTGCAGATGTGATGAGTGCAATCCCACTTGAGCTTGGGGCCTTAATCTTTTACAATTTACATTAATGACTTTGATAAGGGGAGTGAAGCCATGAATGCACAGGTAACACAATGGTAGTTATAAAAGTATGTTGTGAAGATGGTATCTGGAAGCTGCAGATGGATATGAATAAGCTGAGTGAGTGAGCAAAAGTCTGCTAGATGTAGTATAATGTGGGAAATGTGAAATGGCCTATGCTGTATCTTTAAACCGTGACCTCTTTCTGGACTCCCTAGTGATCAGGAACATTCTTTCTGTGCATGCCCTGTCTAGTCCTTTCAAAGTGTTATAGGTTTCTATGATATTTTATCACCTCTCATTCTTCTGAACTCCAAATGAGTATAGTCCTAACTGATCCAGCTCTCTTCATATGTCAATCCTGCCATTCCAGGAATCAATATTGATAAAGAGTAAGAATAAACAGATAAGTCACTAGCTACCACTCAGAAAATTGAGAGATATTACAGGATTCAGTGTTTGGACTCCAACAATTCACAATATAATGATTTGGGCAAGGTAACTAAATGTAATATTTCCAAGTCTGCAGATACACAAAGCTAGGTGGAAAAGTGAACTGTGAGGAGGATGAATAGGTGCTTTAGTGTGATTTGGACAAGTTGAGTGCGCAGGCAAATGTATATCAGGTGACGTATATGTGGATAAATATGAGGTTATTCACTTTAACGGCACTCTCTTGATAGCAAGAAATTAGATAAGGACATCAAAACTGCACAAAGTACTCCAGATGTGGTCACGCCAAGGCCCTATACAATTGCAACAACACAGCCTTACTCCTGTGTTCAAATCTTCTCATTATGAAGGCCAAGATAGAATGTGACTACTTTCTGTTGCATCTGTGTTAACTTTCACGAACTGGAGTACAAGGACGCCGAGGTCTTGTTTTACCTCCTCCTTCCCCAATCTATTCCCATCAAATAATATTTTGCCTTCCTGTTTCTGTTAAAGTGGATAACCTCATATTTATCCACATTATACGTCACCTGATATACATTTGCCTGCTCACTCAACTTGTCCAAATCACACTAAAGCACCTATTCATCCTCCTCACAGTTCACTTTTCCACCTAGCTTTGTGTATCTGCAGACTTGGAAATATTACATTTAGTTACCTTGCCCAAATCATTATATTGTGAATTGTTGGAGTCCAAACACTGAATCCTGTAATATCTCACAATTTTCTGAGTGGTAGCTAGTGACTTATCTGTTTATTCTTACTCTTTAGACCATAAGACTTAAGAGCAGAAGTAGGCCATTCAGCCCATTAAAACTGCTCCACAATTCAATGAGATCACCGCTGATCCGATAATCCTCAACTCACTTTCCTGCCTTTTCCCCATTACTCTTGATTCCCTCACCTGATTAAAAATCTACTCCTCTCAATCTCTGAATATATTTAACGACACAGCCCTCTTCACTAAAAAGAGAGCCACAGATTCACACCTTCTGGGAAATGAAACTGCTCATCTGTTTTAAAAATCTGACACTGTATTCTGAGATTATGTCCTCTGGTCCTGGAAGAGGAAACAATCCTTCCATATCTAAGCTGTCAAGTCATCTAAGAACCTTACATGTTTCAATAAGGGCATCTCTCATTCTTCTGTGTCCCAATGAAAACAAGCCCAATCTACTCAACCTGTCCTCATAAAAAACAGTTTCTCTATACTTGATATCAGCCTTGTCCAGACTGCCTCCAATGTGAGTACTTGTTTTTTCAGGTAAGGGGTCCAAAACTATTCACAGTATTCAAAACGTGGTCTGATGAGTGCTTTGGATAGTTTTAGTAAAACCTTTGTTTCCTGTGTGCCAACCAGTTGGCACATCAGTACACTACACCCAATACCATACAGTTTCACTTTACATAATAATCTCTTCTTATTTGGGACCTTATCAAAAGCCTTCTGAATGTCCAAGTAAACCACATCCACTGGCTCCCCCTTATCAATTCTACTGGTTACATATTTTAAAAAATTCCAGTGGATTTGTCAAGTCATGTTGATTCTGTCTGATCTTGTCACCTGTTTTCCAAGTGCTCTGTTACTACTTCTTTTATAATTGACTCTACCTTACTATAAATATCAGGCGAACTGGCCTATACCTGTTTTTCTCTACCTTCTTTTTTCAAATAGTTGGGTTTCGTTAGCTTACTGTTCAAACTATTCTAACCTGTTCCAGAGTTTTAAAAAATCTTGAACGATGACCACCAATGCATTCCGTTTTTCCTCAGGCCACTTCCTTAGGTACTCTGATGTAGATATTGAGGCCCTGGAGATTTATGGACCTTTAGTCCCATAAATTTCCCTGATATTATTTCCCTACTAGCACATTTCCTTCGATTCCACCCTCTCAGTAGGAGGTTACTGAGTTCTCCTTTATAACACAGAACAAAAATACACATTTAACTGGTTTGTCATTACTCTGTCCACAATTATAACTTACCCTGTTTCTGACTGTAATGGACCAATATTTGTCTCCACCAATCTGTTTCACTTCACATCACAATAAAAGCTTTTACAATCAGTTTGTACATGCCCTTATCTTGTGCTATACTGATAAGAAATAGGAGCCAGGAATTTGCCATTTGGCCCATCAAGCCTGCTCTGCCATTCAATAAGATCCTAACTGATCTTTTTGTGAACTCAGCTCCGCTTACCCATCCACGCCCCATAACCCTTAATTCCTTTGCTGTTCAAAAATCTATTTTTAAAACATTCCACGAACCTGCCCAAACTGCTTCACTAAGCAGGAAATTCCACAGATTCACAACCCTTTGGGTGAAGAAGTTCCTCCTCAACTCAGTCCAAAATCTGCTCCCCCTTATTTTGAGGTTCTAGTTTCTAATTTCACCTGCCAGTGGAAACAACCTGCCCGCTTCTACCTTATCTATTCCCTTCATAATTGTGTGTGTTTGGTAAGATTTCCCCCCCCACCAATTCTTTTAAATTCCTTTGAGCATAGTCCCAGGCTACCAAATCTCTTCATAAGCCAACCCTCAGAATCAACCAAGTGAAATCTCCTCTGCACCACCTCCAGTGCCAACACATCTTTTCTCAAGTAAGGAGACCAAACTGTACACAGTACTCCAGGTGTGACCTTACCAGTACCCTACACAGCTGTTACTTAATCTCCCTGTTTTTAAAGTCCATCTCTTTAGCAAGGAAGGAAAATATTCCATTTCCCTTCTTATTTAACTGGTGCAGCTGTAAACCAACTTTTTGTGATTCAAGCTCAATGACGCTAGGGTCCTTCTGAACAGCAACTTGCTGCAATTTTTCACCATTTAAGTAATAATCCATTTATATAATAATGGTATAATAATACATTTATTTTTGAGGTAAATAGATGACCTCATATTTACAAAAAATATACTCCACCTGCCAGACCCTTGTCCACTCACTTAACCTATCTATATCCCTCTGCAGATTTCCAGTGTCTTGTGCACTTAGCTCTACTACTCATCTTACTGCCATCAGCAAACTTTGACACTCTCCCCCCCGCCCCCCGCCACCGCGTTAAACAACCCCTTTGTGTATATATAGACTGCTCCCAGTCCTCAGGTCTGAGATTTTCAGACAACTTCTGTGCAGTTCCCATGATAACAAAGTGTGAAGCTGGATGAACATAGCAGGCCAAGCAGCATCCCAGGAGCACAAAAGCTGACGTTTCGGGCCTAGACCCTTCATCAGACAGGGGGTTGGGGAGAGGGTTCTAGAATAAATTCCAGCTCCACACTTTATTATCTTGGATTCTCCAGCATCTACAGTTCCCATTATCACTTCTCTGCAGTTCTCTTGGGTCCAATACTATCCCCTTTTTCCCTTACTAGCCATGGTCGGGTCACCTTTCCTTTTTTGTTTGGGTGCCATAACTGGAAACAATAAAAATGGCAAAGAAAACTACTTCGCATGGTATGAAAAAAACATAACTTGTTGGGGAGGTTTGAATTACTCAACCTCCTACCTGTCAGCAAAATGTTGGGTCTCATCTCCATATTCCAATCGCGTGTGATCAGATTCCTGGGGACTTTACCTTGGCCGCGACCTTCTCTATTTACGTCATGGCCTGTCCTTTCTACAACCACCTGAACTGATTCAAGAAATTAAATACGAACGGATTTAATCCGGGCCGATTTGCAATTTATCTGAGGGGAAAACAACGATCCAATATTCCGTCGGTCTGACACTGAAAGAACAACAGGCGCCTCTGAAGAGAGCTAAAAATCTGCGCCGGTGGCAGGAAGGCCCCCGGAGGGCAGTTGGTGTCTTTTAAACAGGACAGAGGGAAGTGAGAGTTGATGGTTTTGCGGTGAAAATTTTGACTTGTTCGGCAGGTATGTGTGGACGGCTGATTTCAGTCCGATAATGCTGTGTCCTGGCGGGTGCACTAACACCCTGTACCGCTTAAAGAGCTTCGATTTTTGTCTCGGCCTCGGGATCATTGTCCGGGAAGTAGCCGGGGTCTGCGCTGCAAGCCTGGGAACTACATTCTAGCTCCGCTCTTCGTTCCTGCTGCTTCAGTAAATTCGGAATCTTGTCAAAACAGTAGGTATTCCCTTCACTATGATTATGGGCAGGACAAACCTTGGCAGAAGCCAAGAATTTCCCACCTGTCTTCCGCGCAGGTCGAATCAGGTTGTGATGTTCTCTTTGCGATGTTTCTGTCTCTTTCCAATTTGCATTTTTATAAAACTCTTTCCCCTGTCGCGCCACTGTTTGTACGCTGAAGGTATTAAAATCCCAAATCACATCTCAGGAATTTATTGCTCAAAGGTTCTGTGCGTCTGATCTATTTTTCACCTTGTCGAACTCCTTCGGTTCGGAATTCTAATGTCTATCGTGTTCCGCATCCGTCCCTTTCATCCCCTGTGCTCCCCCCAAAAAATCTGTTTATCGAACGGAAGCCTTATTTTCAAAACATCGTATTCGACTCTACTAAATTTTCAAATGTTTATGTCCCCAAGAAAAGCGTCACTCCAAACTGTTAGCAATGTAATTGAGTAATAACTCTTTTCTCCATACAATTAAGAATTGGTAACAGATACCGTTCCTGCTAGTGTCAGAGATAATGGGAACTGCAGATGCTGGAGAATCCAAGACAACAAAATGTGAGGCTAGATGAACACAGCAGGCCAAGCAGCATCTCAGGAGCACAAAAGCTGGCCTTTCGGGCCTAGACCCTTCATCAGATGAAGGGTCTAGGCCCGAAACGCCAGTTTTTGTGCTCCTGAGATGCTGCTTGGCCTGCTGTGTTCATCCAGCCTCACATTTTGTTGTCCCCGTTCCTGCTAGTGATGTCCATGTCTTTGAAGAAAATAAAATAAAGATATGGAATCCTTAAAATCTTTACCTGTATCTCCCATCAGTTTCCTTGCTCAATCTTGCTTTGTTGGTTTTTGGTTCCGCAATTTGTATGGGTTTGAGTTCCTGTATAATGGTTTAGCACCACCTGCCAAGTGTTACTCTATAAATATTTGTTTATGCTTAATATTAATGGAGATAACTCAGGCCATTTGTAGTGGTACCATGTGCAAATCAGTTATGAGCCAAATAACAGTACATCATTCCATCGATTCCACTGAGAACAACAAGTAATGTGCATGATGAAGCACCAATATTTTTTGAGTCTTAAGTGTGATTCTGTCTAATCTATGAGATTTAAAAGATACGACATGTGTATGAATAAAAACAGAAATTGTTGGAAAAATTGAGCAAGTCTGGAAGGGTCTCTGGAATTAAATGTTATTTCTGCTTTCTTTCCACAGATTTTGCCAGACCTGCAGAGATTTTCCAGCAATTTCTGTTTTTGTTCCTGATTTCCAGCAGTGTCTAGTTTTTTTTATGTAATGTGTTAATGCACATTACCAATCCATATTCAGGGATAAGAGATTTTCTTTTGGTTGATTTTCAAACGATTTGTTTATAGAATCCTGCCATTTGAAATATTTTGCTGACCTCTCCTTCTCCCTCTCCAGTGTTTTTCCTTGATTTGCATGTACATAATCAGCTCAGATTGATATTACCAAGATGAAAATCTAGTTTTAGGATTTTAAACGAGCAACATTAACTTGCCTATCTGAAAGGGATGTGAATTAGTTGTTTATCCCACCAGCTGCATGTTAATAGTTTTAAAGGGCAAGTCACCTTCAAACTTGGTGTCTCCACCTCTCTTGCTGTAATTTTGACCCTTCTGAAGACTTACCTTTGACCAAGTTCTTAGTCACTTGCTTTAACATTTCTTGTTCTGCATTAGTGTTGATTTTTCTCTGACTATTTTCTATGAAGGCTTTTTTTTTCTGTGTTAAAAGCCCAGATACAAGTTGCTGAACAGTGGTTCAGTGGTCAGCACTGCTATCTTTTACAGTGCCAGGGACTCTGACTCAAATCCAGCCTTCGGTGTCTGTGTGGAGTTTGAACATTCTCCCTCTGTCTGCGTGGGTTTCCTCCAGGTGCTCAGCTTCCTCCCATTGCCCACAGATGTGTCGGTCAGGTAGACTGGCCATGCTGAATTGCCTGAGGTGTTCATGGATATGTTGGTTAGGTGGGTTAGCCATGGGAAATGTGGGGCTATAGGGTAGGGGAGTCGGTTTGAGTGGGATGCTCTTCAGAGAGGTGGTGTGGACTCACCTGCTTCTGTGTTGTAGGGATTCTATGATAAAATAGATTTGAGTCACTTCTTTTGTATTTAGGATCTGACTATATGAAAAATCCAAGCAGTCAGTCAGTGCTGTACAGTGCACTAAATATGTCAATTTTTTGAAATTATGTTCAAGTATTAATATTTAATTCATCCTGTATTACATACACTAGCTGCATGAAATACTGAGGTTGTCTTGCTAAATTTTGTCCAAATGCATTGGTCCACTGCATTGGCAGTGATAAATAAGCAAAGGAAAAACCAATGTCTCCAGCCATTTTGAAATCAATTAATTCCGCAATTTGAATTGGCCTAGAAGCATTGTCATTGACTGCAGATTGTTTAAAAAGTACTACAACTACACAATTCATTCCATGTCAGAAGGTTTCTCTGGTACTTCACGTATGGCATCACAAAGTGATTATCTAGGACATGATGGCACCATCAGTAGTGCCCAAATGTCTTACGATGTATTTCTGCAAGTTTTTAATTAAATTAATTTTCACATGATAGTGTTTCTTGCATTCTGATATAATTTTGCTGAAACGCTTCAGTCAAACCTCAGTTTTCAACTTTGTAACAAGTGGTCACCTTGGAGTGCTTAGTGTGGCCCCCTCATAGTTTTGTGTAGTTGATTGGGTTTGAGTTGCCTCAGTTGTTTGAAACTGAACATTGCAAAATGCAAATTGTAAGCTTTTCTTTAATCATGGTTTGCAATTTTTCTTTATGCATTGTTTTTCTTAAGTAAGGTGTGGGAATCCAAAATAAATCCTTCTGTGTCACATGCAGAATTGCCTTGCCTTTCTCCTGGTACACTCTCTATTGACAAGGAATTCGTTAGTAATTAAAGGAGGACAATGTAGAGAAGTAACTAGCAATATCATGCCATCTCAGTCTGTCATTCTTTTAATGCCTCCTGCCTGCTGATTATTCAGTACCTAGAAATGATCTGATCAAAAACTTCTGTGTGGATATTTTTGTTTATTATTTTATATCAAGAAAACTTCTCAAGGCCTAAAATTTAGGCTTTAGTCTCACTCTGATCTATGTAAGATGCACTACCTTCTGACTAATATTCTAGTTTTTAAGCTGTTTCTCCTTTCTTGTAGCAATGACGTGCTGTGGTACAATTTAATGGGCAAACCTACCCTCTGCTCACAATAAAGAAACATACAATTACTGACTTCAGTATTTCTGAGTTAGGAATGGACTGATGAAAGCATGATGATAGCGTGTTCTGTCTTCACGTGATCGTGGATAGTAATTATTAACCATTCGTTTGTAGATGACCAGGTATGTTCTCACCTACATTCCTTAAACAAGGATAACTGGCTTGTGATCAAGTTCAAAGTGATGGCTGATTTTGCAACCACCACCACCACCACCCCCACCCCCCCACCCAAATTTCCCTTTTCCACCCCCCCCCCCAACCCAAATTTCCCTTTTCCACCTAAAGGATATTGAGGTCAATTGTGTTGTTCCCAATTGTGAAAATCTGTGAATAAATTATAGTTTTCGATTCAATAGTAGACAGTGGGATTGTATTTGTTCTATTTCCGTCTGCTTTACCCAAATTTGCACCCATTTTGATTTTCCTGAGTTTCTGCTCTAATTCGTAACCAAATGCAAAGTCTGCTTATGAACCAGCACAGCTGAACAGTGTCAAAATAAAGAGATAGTGGGATAGAATATTTTTTGAAGAAGGGCCTAGGCCCGAAACATCAGCCTTCCTGCTCCTCTGCTGCTTGGCCTGCTGTGTTCATCCAGCTCTAAACCTTGTTATCTTGTCAAAATAAAGCTTTTTTGAAAAATAACTTTTGTATGGTAGTAAAGATAATAAAATGTGAGGCTGGATGAACACAGCAGGCCAAGCAGCATGGTAGTAGAGTTTTATTGATACACAGATAATAAGGGTCAAATCATTTTAAAAAAAATATTTAAATCCGCGTCGGTAATCTGATCCTATATGACTGAAAGTACTTTTGAAAAACATTCAATATTAGACTATTAGTTAAATTAGGGCACATTGTATCATTCCTTAGTATATTTCAAAGTAAAACTTGCCAAATATACCCAGTACCCAAAAGATCTAGTTTAATTTTTGCAGCTGCCTCAAAAACCTTTGATTGAGTGCAAATACAGAAACCCTCAATAGTGCTTACATTGCAGGGACGAATGTCGCTTTTGTTTATGCACTTCACACATTGAGATTTTTTGCACCACTCTCAAGATCAATTTGAATCATGCAGAGCACCATATCCCCTTAAAGTTCCACAATCCTTTGTATTTATCCTCATAATTTCAGAAATTTACCCAAATAATCCAGTACATTTGAGCAGAAGCTCCATGTCTGAGTTTGCACATTCAGTTTTACCAATGACTTGCAATCAGTTGACAATTTATATTTTGTGTTAATTCTGAGTACTCAGTGAGCATAAACAAAGGTAAATGATTCAAGTTAAAACTTGGTATTTTCTTTTTTTTCCTGAAGCTGAACTTGTGAGGTGACTTTATTATTGATGGTGCAGAACATAGCCAGCTTATGAATAACACCCAAGTTGATGATGTCAAAATCCTCTATCAGCAGAAAGGTTGTTTCTGCTAAGGTAAATGTATTTTGTAACCAATATTTTGGGATTATAACTTGTACATATTCACAGTTACAGTACCTGGATGATAAAATAAACTGTTCCCTTGTTTCTATTTACAATAGTCATGCAACTTCTGTTTCAAACAAATCTAAGCTGCGTTAATGTTGTAAATCATAAATTATTCACATTTAGAGGAGGTACTTTTACTTTTGATGCTCAGAATGCTGCATTTTTGAATATGCTGTTCAAGACATGAACTTCTGCAATTGCTAATGCACAGGAATGTTTGAGACAAATAGCATAGTTTGACAAGTACAAGGAGACCGACAGTTTTCGTAGAGTTAGATGAACTGAAGTGAGAGGACGCTTGTGTGGAAGATTTCAGCTGAATGGCTGGTTTTTGTACAGTGTCTTCAATGCAACTTTAATTAGTTCAGTGATTAAGTAAAGCATTGCAATGTGAGTCAGAAGAGTATGGGATGACCCAAGTTCACTTACTACTCCACGTTATTCTTAGCAAAGCAACAGAAAGTGCCTTAAGATCCTTGAGGTTGAGAGGGGGACGAAATTAGCCACCCTGTTTCTGACTGCTGTCCAGTGACCACTCCTGGAAAAACTGAGATACCCCAGCGCAATCGATGAAATCAAAAGTCAATTTAACAGACTTTTTATGCCCCTAATAAGCCAGAAAATAAATCAAAGAAACATCCAATTAAATAATAATTCTCCAAAGCAAACAACAGCCAGTGCAGGAGAAAATTAGCAGGTCTGCCAGCATCTCTGGACAGAGAAACAGAATTAACAGTTTGAGTTGTGTGTGACTCTCCTTGAAACTCAGTTGTTATAAATGATGATACAACCCCTTCATTGCTCCCTTGTCCCAAAATCCTCAACAGCAGTAATAGACACCAGTTACTCTGCCAGGGACACATGAATGTGGATGTTGCCATGGAGGAGAAGTAGGCATCAGAAACAAATAATACCATTGCTGTGTTTATCCTGCAGCTCTTGACTGCCAAACTCAGGAACAGACCACAAGACAATGCCATGCTTGTCAGACACCCTGTATTTGAGGTGACAAAGAACTAGAAATTGAGATACAGCTGCTCAAATAATTCCTCATTTATAAGTGTCGACAGAGAAAATTTCATTTGTGAGATGTATCAGAGGTACTAAAATATACGCCAGTACAACCAAAATATTTTTCGCAACATGGGGTAAATTGGAAAACAAAGGAAAAAGCTCCAAGTAATGTTTTGTAAATATTGGACTTTGTATTTTTTACTTTTAAAAGAATGTTGTTGTTATTTGTCACCTTGAGGTCCAGGACATTTCAATTTAATCTGAATAAGCTTTCAACATATAAACAATGTTTGTTTATATGAACACCATTTTTGCAGATTGAGTCATGAACAATAGGCTGTATTATTTAACATTATTACCAACTAGTGCATTGCATTGCTCTGAAATACTGTTCTTGGTTCAGGTTGAAATGTCTATTTTTCTGCACCAAGCCTTCCTAAAATGTAATATTGACATTTATTTAAAATAAGTTGTAAAATTGCATATTATTCTTAAATACACATATTGATTCTGCATTTTTCCCTGCAATATTTAATTCTGTTGTTGAAAATCAAGTAGAAATAAATATGACAGCTCCTAAATATCTTGGGTTTTAAGACTACTCCTTTATCTCCTCCTAAGCTAGATGATTTCCTTTTGGAAACGTATTTACACTGTAGTTTTACAATAGTCACTACCTCACGTAACATGTATTTATGTGAACTCAGCATAACTAACGGGTTAAAAAAAAACTTTGTCTTGAAGATATAAAGAAAGCTGCTAGGTTGATGAGGGCTAAATGATATAAGTGACATTGAGGGATGAAAATTGGCTAAGATGTGAGAAACGATTAACATCATTAAGAGAACAAATTACCTGGTCCTCTTATTCTTTCTCGATGTGCATATTCTCTGCCATGTTTTTAGTAGTGTCTTCAAATATACTGTAATGAATTTTGACATGACCTCCAGTCATGAAAGGCATTTTATAACTGAGTCTTTCTTGTCCAACATTTGCTATTTTAGGTGACGTACTGGGTGAATCCGTCTTTTGATGGTATAAGCAACTCTAGCTTACCAATAACCTTGGACAGAAAACCATCTAGCAATTCGGAGTCCACTGCTGGAGTTCAGAAAATTCTTCAGAGAGAGCAAAGCAAAACATTGCAGTCCTCTGTCTTAAATATCACAAAGAGCCGAAAAAGGACAAAGGCATCTGATGCAGAGCAGATCTTAAACTGTTGTAGACCGAATTCAGTTTCAAATTCTGATGAAGCCTGGGTGGATGAATATAAACCTCAAAATCAGGTATGTGCGTCATTTTACAGTAAAACCCTTGAAGTTCAGGCATATATATTTTAAAATCTATTTCAGTTATTGCTCTCAAAGCTTGCCTTTTCTAGTAGTATAATATGCTTATCCATGCAGCTTTGCATATATAATTAATATGGTGTTGCAGCTTTAAGCAGTTTCAGATTCTTATGTTGGATTCATGACGCCAATTTGTGAAGTCACGATGTGAACGTCTAATTGCATATGTATTCACTCATCAAATGTGGGGGTTGCAGGCTGGGCCTAGCTGCCATGAAGAAGATAATGGTAAGCTGCCGCCTTGATCTGCTGCAGGTAGACAAACGCCATTAGTGAGTTAATGACACTGAATGAAAAGTGGTATGTTTCCAAATTAGGATGGTGCATCTCCAGGACGGGAGCTTGGAGGTGGTGGTGTTAACGTGTAGCTAACTGCTGTAGTTGTTCTAGGTGTTACTGGATTTAGATGTTGCCTAAGGAGCCTTAGTGAATTTCTGTAGTGCATCTACCACATTGTACACACTGCTGCTACTGGATGTTTATGGATGTGGTGCCAGTTAAGTGGGCTGCTTTGCCCTGTGTGGTGTCAAGCTCCTTAGGTGTTATTGGAAATACATTCAATCAGGCAGGTGAGGAGCATTCCATCACTGCAGACGTGTGGCTTTGGCAAGTCAGGAGGTGAGTTACTCGCCAATATGAATTTAATGACGTACACGCATGCCTTTCCTTGTATTTGTCAAATTTTATTTGACACTGCTCCTGTGATGCACCTTGTTTTAGTTTGACTTTTGATACTTTCATAAAATGGAAGTTATTTCCATTTTGCAATTAATTCACACACAATTGAACAAGTTCAGTTATAAATCATTACACAGACTCACACCTCAAATAGGAAATGTGATACTTGGGCCCTTTTGGCATACTAATAATCATTATTGTCTTACCCTGGCCCAGTCTTTCTGACTTTAAGTAGCTTTGGCACCTTTTTGGCCAATTCACAGACTTGGTGGAAGTTGACTTTGCCAGTAGTTTTTCAAAAACCATCCTTTTTGTACATGAGCCCTCCATGTTATCACCCATGATTCCTCGCGGCCACTGATTTTATCCTATGATCTTGCAGTTCTTCTTGCTGGTCAAAGACTAGGAGGGATACAGTGTAGCCAGTTAATGCATTCATGTGTCCGTCCTTCCTTCCATCTCTGTACCTTTTCACTTCTTGATGTTGAAGTAACAACTGAAAGACAATTTTTGCTGATAATTTGTAAGTGGACTAGTTTTATTTGCAAGCAATTAGAATTAAGCTACAATTCCTGTTCTTGCCCATGAACTTCGTTCGTTTTACATAGAAGATGTGCTTCTAAATTCAGGATGCATACACTTGGAGGTCAGAAGTATAAATTTGATGACAACCATCGGCAAAAATTGAAAGGTATGTCTTTTTTCCCACAGTCAAAAATATAGAAAATAGACTCCCAAGTCAAGTATAGTTTTAAGACCACAAGATATAGGAGCAAATTTAGGCCTTACGGCCCAATCCAGTCTGCACCACCATTTGATCATAGTTGATATTTCTCAACCCATTCTCTTGCCTTCTGCCCATATCCCTTGATCCTCTTAGTAATCAAGAGACTCTGTCTTAAGTACAGTCAATAACTTAGCCTCCACAGCCCTCTCTGTCGAATGAGTACCAGAGATTCACCACCATTCGGCTGAAGAAATTTTTCCATTTCTGTTCTTAGAGGGGGTCCCTTCACTTGGAGACTGTAGCCTCAGGTCCTACTCCGTCCTACGAATGGAGACCTCTTCACATCAATCAATTCAGACCTCTGTTCTCTATGTTTCCACCCCTTCTACACTCCAAGTACAGACCCAGAGTTCTCAACTGCTCCTCAAATGACAAGCCTTTCATTCCAATAATTATTCTTTTAAACCTCCCGTGGACCCCCTCCAAAAGTGTGGAAGCCAAAACTGCTTAGAATATTCCAAATGTGGTCTGACCAGAGTCCCATACAGCCTCAGCAGTACATCACTGCTGTTGTATTCCAGCCTTCTTGTAATGAATGCCAACATTGCATTTGCATTTTCCTTCCTGCCAATTGAACCTGCATGTTAATCTTAAGAGAAACCTGAACTAGGATTCTCAAGTCCCTTTTGAGTTGGAAGTGGCTGCACTTGACATCAAGGCAGTATTTGACTGAGTGTGGCATAAAGGAGGTCAAATTCCTTTCAACTCAATAGAAATCAGGGAAATAATAGTTCTCTGGCTGGAATCATAGACAATGAAAATAGTTGATGGAAGCCAATCATCTCAGCCCAAAGACATTGCTGAAAGGGTTACTGAAGATAGGGCCCTCTGCCCAAATATCTTTAGCTGCTTCATCACTGATGTTCCATCCAACAGAATGTTAAATCTAGGGTTGTTTGCTTATGATTAAACAGTCTTCAGTTCAATTTGCAATTCATCAGCATCTAAAGCAGTCTGTGCTGAAATCTAACATGATCAGGATAACATGCAGGCTTGGATTGACTATGGCAAATAACATTCGCGACTTGCAAATGCCAGGCAATGACAGATTCTTGCTTGCTGGAGACAAACTATCTTCTCTTGACATTTAAATAGCATTTTGTCACTGTCCTGAGGTTTGCTGTTGACGAGAAGAATTTCTGGACAGCCCATAACCAGATAATCTGCCTAGAGATGGGCCAATGCTAGTCCTAATTGTAGGAAATGAAACTGGTCATGTGATTGAAGATTTCATGATTAAGCATTTTGAGGGCAGTGACCATATATCTGTTAATTTAAAAGTGATAAGTTTTTAGTGCAGAAATTAAGTGCTTAAATTGAGGTAAGGCTGATTTGTTTTTGTTCTTTTATTATTATCACTAGACATGATCTGGTAAACATAGGCTTAGATGCAAGTAGCTATTCCCAGACAATGTTTAGAAAATGGGAAATAAAAACTGAGAGAACTGTGGATGCTGTAAATCAGGAACAAAAACAGAAGTTGCTGGAAGCTCAGCAGGTCTGGCAGCATCTGTGAAGAAAAAGCCAGCGCCAGCGTTTCGGGTCTGGTGACCCTTCCTCAGAACTCGCTGAGGAAGGGTCACCTGACCTGAAATGCTGACGCTGATTTTTTTTTTCTACAGATGCTTCCACCAACTTCTGTGTTTTGTTTAGAAAATAGGGTTTTGTTTATTTTTAGAAATAGTATGGTGAGAATTCAAGGCCAGTGTATTCCTCCAAAGAGTCAAGGGCAAGGGCAGCAAGTCCAGTGAACCCTCAATATCAAGGGATATTGAAAGTTTTTGATGAAGCAAAAAGCATATGTCAGGTATAGCGCACATAAAAGCAAGAGAGGCCCTTGAGGAATATGGAGTGTGTAGGGTTTTATTTTTTTAAAAAAAGGAATTGAGGGGAAAGAAGGGCCACAAAATGTCTTTGGCACATAGGAATAAGGAAAATCCTAGGCATTTTATAACTATATTAAGAGTAAAAGGATCACCAAGGAAAAAGTGTAGCCTGTTAGAGACCGAAGGGCCAATGTATACATGGACCCAGTGCACACAATCAAGAAGGGCAGCAGGGTTAGGCCAGGTGCTTACATATTTGTTGTTTCGATGTCAGTGATCAAGAAATTTATTGGATCAAAGTTTGAGGGACAGGATCGATCAATACCCAGAAAGGCAGGGATTGTTCAGGGATCGTCAGCACAGATTTCTTAGAGGAAAATCCTATCTGACTAATTTAATTTTGTGATATTACTGTGGCTTTCAGAGGTTATTTTGTCCCCTTTTTTTTGACAGGTTTTAAACCAGAGGTTACGAGCAGTCGACCAGAGCTGCTAGAGTAAACAGTTTGTGAGGCCTTGGGTTTTTTTTTGGAAAATTGCAACAATAGAAGCAGGCTGAAATAGGTGTGGTCAAGCTCCCATAGAATCAGGATTTTTAGTTTTAGACGTCAAAATCTTGAAGCGAAAGCTGTTTTCGTTCCCTCTCTTACTATTAAAAGCTACTAGTCTCTTCCTGCTACTGGTGTTGCATATGAGACAATCTGTTGTATGAATTTGCCTTTTGCCAACGCTGTGTTTATAGAATACTACTATATTGGAACAGTTAATCAGCAATAGTTACTATACTTATTATTCTGTTAAGATTTCCAATAGAGCTATGTTATTCCAATTCCTCCTTTGCTTTGTTATATTTTAACTATAGTGGATGAATAAAGTGTGTTTTGCTTTAAATTCGGTAGTTTGATCAATCGAATTGCATCTTGAATTCAACACCTTACGTTTACTTTTTAATATAAGAGAAGGTTAGGGTCTAAACTATCTCCTTAATATTTTGAGGAGTTTTGGTCTGGTCCATACATTTCTTTCTTTCTTTTTGAAGAAGTGACCAAATATCATGATGAGGGTCATGCAGTTACGCAGATTTCATTTAAGCCCTTTAACAAGTTCCACGTAAAAGGCTGGCCCAAATGTTAAGAGCCCATGGGATCCAAGGCAAGTTGGCAGACTGGATCCAAAATTGGCTTACAAGTAGGAGGCAAAGGCTGATGGAGGGATTTTATTTTTTTAAATTAGAAACTTCTGACCAACTGTGTACCACAGATTGATCCTGGGACCCTTTGCTGTTAATTATGTGCATTAAGAATTTGCATGTGAAGAGAGAACATATAATAAGTAAGCTTGCAGATGTTACAGATTGGTGTTGATGGTGAGGGTGTTGGTCTCTGGTGACAATCGGATATTGGGCAGTGCAGTGGCTGATGGAATTTATTCCTTATATGCAAGATGATGCGTTTTGGGAGATCTGATAAGGTAGGTATACACTTAATGAATGGTACGTCCCTGTGGAGTGCTGGGAAAGAGGAACCCATAGATCCTTGAAGGTGTCAGCAGAGACACGGGGATGAAGAAGGCATGCTTGCCTTCATTAGCCAGGTACAGCATATAGGAACAAGGAAGTCTTAGAACATAGAACATAGAACAGTACAGCACAGAACAGGCCCTTCAGCCCACAATGTTGTGCCGACCATTGATCCTCATGTATGCACCCTCAAATTTCTGTGACCATATGCATGTCCAGCAGTCTCTTAAATGACCCCAATGACCTTGCTTCCACAACTACTGCTGGCAACGCATTCCATGCTCTCACAACTCTCTGTGTAAAGAACCCGCCTCTGACATCCCCTCTATACTTTCCTCCAACCAGCTTAAAACTATGACCCCTCGTGCTAGCCATTTCTGCCCTGGGAAATAGTCTCTGGCTATCAACTCTATCTATGCCTCTCGTTATCTTGTATACCTCAATTAGGTCCCCTCTCCTCCTCCTTTTCTCCAATGAAAAAAGACCGAGCTCAGTCAACCTCTCTTCATAAGATAAGCCCTCCAGTCCAGGCAGCATCCTGGTAAACCTCCTCTGAACCCTCTCCAAAGCATCCACATCTTTCCTATAATAGGGTGACCAGAACTGGACGCAGTATTCCGAGTGCGGTCTAACCAAAGTTTTATAGAGCTGCAACAAGATCTCACGACTCTTAAACTCAATCCCCCTGTTAATGAAAGCCAAAACACCATATGCTTTCTTAACAACCCTGTCCACTTGGGTGGCCATTTTAAGGGATCTTTGTATCTGCACACCAAGATCCCTCTGTTCCTCCACACTGCCAAGAATCCTATCCTTAATCCTGTACTCAGCTTTCGTCTTGTTACACCTTCACAAAACAAAGACCACAGGTGGGATACAGTTTACAGTTCTTGTCTGGTTGCCACATTATTGGAAGGATGTGATTCCAATGGAGAGGATGCAGAGGTGATTCACCAGGATGTGGCCATGGATGAAAAGTCTCCATTATGAGGAGAAATGGGATAGGCTGGGTTTGTTTTCCTTGGAGCAGGGGAGACTGAGGGGCGATCTGATTGAGATTTACAATATTACGGGAGACATAGACAGGATAGATCATAAGAATGTTTTTCCCAAGGCTCATGTCTAAGATTAAAGAGCATAAGTTTGTAGGGTAAAAAGTATGTGATTTAGATCAGATCTGGGGGCGAAGTAAAATTACCCAGGCATTGATGGAAATATGCGGTATTCTGCCTGAGTGGGTGTTGAAGACAAGTACTTTCTTAATATTTAAAAAGCAGTTTGATGAGCACTTAAAATGCCAGGGCATAGTAGACTATAGACCAAATGCAGGTACATGGAATTAGTGTAGTACATTGTTTGTTGGTCAGCATAGACATGGTAGGCTGAAGGGCCTGTTTCTCTGCTGTATAACTCTGATTCTGAAATACTGTGGGTACGAGGGCAGATTAAAGTCGGTTTATTCTTCAATATGTGACTTGTCTCCTGATTCCTTAAAGCCTGTCCACCATCTACAAAGTGCAAGTCAGAGTGTGATGGAATACTCTTTATATGCATGAATGTGGATCAGCACTATGAAATACCAAGCAGCAATCCATCCATTACAGATAATCACTTACTACAGTACTGGTGCACCATATTTGTAGTGTGTACTAACAACAAAATGCACTGCTGTAACTCACTCTCGTTTCTGTAGCAGCAAGTTCCAAGCTTCTGACCTCTCCTACCTCAGGAAAGGACATTAGGTGCATTGGAATGTTACCATCTTCAAGCCATACACTATCTTGTTTTGCAAGTCTGTTTGCTGTTCCTTGAGCTCCTTACCTAACAGAAGCATGGACAACCTTCGCCTCCCACTCCATTATAGATAGCTAAGAGGGTGGATTACTACCATTTCTCAAAGGCATTGAGGAATGGGCAATGCATGTAAGCCTTGTCCTGACATTTGGTGAATGTAATAGTAAGGTTACTACAGATAGAAATATGAATTATGATGTTTCTAGAACTACAGAGTGTGAAAATAACATGGTACCTGGTATAAGATCAAAAATTAGATAGGAAAGTATTCTGGAACTTTGATTTGCTTCACTTCAGAAGTAATAGGAGGCTTTTGGCACTCTGAGAAGCATAAGCAGTTTTGTTGAAAGAACTGCAGGTGATCTGTAGAAAGAAGCTGTTCATTTTGGCCAATGACTTTTTTTCACTTCTGGTATAAATGGTGGCTTGGATTCTGCTGCTCTTTTCTGACTACTTTCTATCTGAAGGGGCAGATTGAGTCTTGCATCACTGCCAAAAGGCGGCTCTTCTGACTTTGCAAGCATCCAAAGTACTGAACTGGAGAGTCAACTGACTCAATTTTGTTTTCAGTTTTGTGGATTAGGACTTGAACCTAAAACATTCTGACTGAGCTATTAGAGTACAAAGCTGTTGGCTATTTGTTTTTGTGTGTGTGTTAATTCTCAAAACAATCCATTGGATTCTTGTTTATATTATTAACAATTGTTAACAACTTAGTACTTATTTCGTACTTGAAATGTTCTTTATGGTTTTGGCATTTTCTCAATCAGAGCTCCTCCACACTAGATAACCTATTCTGAAAATATTGCTTATATTCAATTTGACACCCAATGCTAAGATTTTGATCATAGCAGAAACTTCCTAAACTTAAGCTTACTTTTTGTAAGCCCTATATTACCCTAGAAATTATGATATTACAAGATCTCAAAACTTAAACAGAAATAATCAAATCTGTTAACTGAATATTTGGAATCCAAATGGATTTATAAGTTTGTTTTTTTTGGCCCTAATTTCTTGTTACAACCAATTTTACAACTGGTTTTACATTTAGATCGTATTTTGATTGTAGCTCCAATGCTCTTTCTCATAATGGTGTCATTTAATTTCATTTTCTATTTCAGAGTGAACTTGCAGTTCATAAGAAGAAAATTGAAGAGGTTGAAAGTTGGCTAAAAGCCCACACAATCGAGAGATTTCCCCATCAGGTGACACAGTACATTTGTTTTGCTTTTTTTTGTCTTGTGATCTTCAATGGAATTTGAATTATCCCCCAGAATAATGTCAAAATATAACTTTGATTTCTCTCCTCTGCTGCTCAGAGGAGTTGACTGATGTTAGTGATTGCTTCTGTGAAATTAGAGTGTAAAAGGCCATTTCTAGATCAAATTGTGCTCCCAGAAATCCAGATCAGAATATGGCTGAATGGAACCCACCCTCTGGCTTCAAGTGTCACTTTAGCTCACAGTGGAACAGGTCATGGTTTCATTCCTCATTCAGGCATTTGAGCATAATCTTGGCTAAAACACCAGTCCATTGGTGAAGGAGCGCTTGTAATTGTATTTGAAGAATAAGAGGACAGCTCTGGTGTATCGGACAGTATTTATCTTCCAACTGGCATGACTCACATACTTATCTGGTCATTAATTTAGTTGCTGGGTTTTGGCCCTTGCTTGGTAAGAATTAACTGTCATCTTTGCCTATAAAATGAGAAACCATACCTCAAAAATTAATTGAATGTGAAATGCTTTGGGATGCTTTGAAGCACAATAATATGCTTCAGATCTGCAATTGACATGATCCTCTTAGTCAGGCAGTTCCAAGAGAAATGTGAATAACCGAGGAAACTGCGATATTTTGCATCAGTAAGGTTGAGGAAGATACTCAGCCACCTGATCAGAGACTGGATCCCTGGATCCCACCTCCTTGACCTGTCCGTCTTCCCTGGACTGACCTATCCCCTCCCTACCTCCCCACCTATACTCTCTCCACCTATCTTCTTTTCTCTCCATCTTCGGTCCGCCTCCCCCTCTCTCCCTATTTATTCCAGTTCCCTCCCCCCATCCCCCTCTCTGATGAAGGGTCTAGGCCCGAAACGTCAGCTTTTGTGCTCCTGAGATGCTGCTTGGCCTGCTGTGTTCATCCAGCCTCACATTTTATTATCTTGGATTCTCCAGCATCTGCAGTTCCTATTATCTCTGATCAGAGACTGTCTGTTTTTACTGCTGTAGAAAACTGGCTATTCACTGAAGCTGCTCACGGTGACCTCCTTTCTATGACAACATGTTGGATAAGGTTTCATTATCTTGGATTCTCCAGCATCTGCAGTTCCCATTATCACATGTTGGATAAGGTCATGTGTGATGGGGCAATATGGAACACTGAGATCTGCAGGAGGTTATTTTCTTGCATAACAGTCTTTGGTACATTCTTCTTTTTGCTGTTGCCTTGTGCCTACAGGTCATCAGGAAAGGGTGTCGGTTTACATTCCAGCACAGAGCTGCTGAGCCTTGCTTGCATAACTGCCAAGAAAAAGTGAGAGTTGCTGTACGCTGATGATAGAATACTGGCAATCTGTAATGAGAAAGCTCTCCAGAACAAATGAACAAGCTCTCTTGCCTGTCAAGAGTTTATTTGACCAGCATTAGGAAGACAAATGTCATGGTTCTGCACTTTGCCATACAATTATCTAATAGTGTTGATAGCTTTAAATATCTAAGCTGTGAAATTACTACCAGTCTGTCACTGGATGCTGAAATCAACATACGATTGTTATGTCCAAGCTGAGTAGGCAAGTGTAGAACAATGGCAACCTGACTTGAGGGCACCAAACCCAGAGTCTACCAAACTTTGTGTCCATGATACAAACCTCTGAAGTGGTAGGACTGTGCTCCTTCCGAATGGAAATTTGTTTACGTTAGCCTCCAGAGTGATAACTGATGGCTTTGATCCCTGGAATCACTCTTTTAAAAAAAATCTTGTCTGCATTCACTCTCTGAAGTCTTCACATCCATCCTAAAGTGTCCAGAATTGAACATTCTTGTAAGTTGAGAATGAATCAGTGTCTTACGCAGATTGAGTTGCATAGAACAGAAACAGACCCTGAAGTCCAACTTGTCCAAGTCAATCAGATATTCTAAACTAGTCCTATTTGGTCCATATCCTTTTTTTTTAAACCCTTCCTATTCAAAAACCCGCCAGATGCCTGTTAAATGTTGTAATTGTTACCTGCCTCCTCCACTTCCTCTGGTAGCTCGTTCCATACATGCACCACTCTCTGCATGAAACAGTTGCCCTGTCAGTCCTTTTTTTAAATCTTACCTCTCTCACCTCAAACCTGCTTGCCTTTGTTATGGTCTGCTCCACCCTAGGGAAACGACCTTGGCTATTCACCCCAGCCATGCCCCCATGATTTTATAAACTTCTTCCAGGTCACCCCTCCGTCTCCACGCTCCAGAGTAAAAAGCCCCAGCCTATTCAGCCTCTCCCTGTAACTCAAACCCTCCAGTCCTGTCAATATTCTCGTAAAACATTTCTGCACCTTAAGTTGAATTTTTTGCACTCTATATGAAACATAATTGAGATGCTTTCTCAACCTTATCTGTCACCTTCATCAAATTGTGAACATACATCCTGAGGCGCCTCTGTTCCTGAAACTCCTTGACTATTGATGACTGAAATTCACATGGGTATTGTAATTCTGTGTGCAGTGAATGAAAGGAATTTCTGACTGTTATGATCTCAGCTGATGTTATTACAAGGCAAGTAAGATACTAGACTGAAATTTGGCATGATAGATCATTTTTGGTTTTAACAAGATAGCTTCTAATCGACACACATCTAACCATGTAGCACATGTGGTTTTTACAATAAAACAGAAATGTGTTGCTCAAAAGAAATGAAGATAAAATAGAATAGATGAAACTATTCACATATAACAGGCTTAAGTATTTTGAAGCACATGGTAAAAATATAATCTCATTAATCTCAACAGCATCCCATTACAGTATTCAAATGCCAGAAACTATTTATTTCTTTTTCCCGTGTAAGCTTTTACTCAGCTTTGACTTAAATTACCAATCATGAGAATCTGATGGCCTCTGATCCATCATATGTCTAGGATTAGACTTTCTCAGATTTACATAATCCCTTTGGGGTTTTAACCAAACATTTCTGCATTGGAACTATTTAAACTAAACTCCTTCAGACTGAGGTAATCTCATTTTTAAGTCTTGAATACCTCCCTTTCTCAAGTGTTTCTGCACATTTAGTTCAGCCAAGACTTCTGTAAAACTGCCAAACTGAAACCAAAAGGTATTTTTTACAAGCTATGCGTGTGTGTCCCTTCATCCAAACGGGCGAAAAAAACTCTGACCTTCTAAGCAAAAAGAATGATGCTGCTTGGCCTGCTGCGTTCATTAGCTCGACACCTTGTTATCTCAGATTCTCCAGCATTTGCAGTCCCTACTATCTCTGAACTAATTTACCACCACTTACTGTGCTCCTTCCGAATGGAAATTTGTTTATGTTAGCCTCCAGAGCAATGGTTTTTTTTAAAGAAAGACGAATTATGGCTGCAAAAGTACTTGCAAGTTAGTCACTTAACCCTGTTCAGGCACAGAAAATCCATATGCCATTATTTCAAAATTCCAAAATCCAAAACAAATTAAAGACCACATATAAATCATGCAATTGGCATAACATTTCTATAACTTTGCTTGTCCAATCCATTGCAAGCCAATTCCCACGACGTTTTCAACATTTGCTCCTTCAAAGCAGTGCTTACAAAAGTGCGAAGTGATATATTTTTTTCTTTAATCAGTTTTAATTACTTTATTAATAATTTCTTGTGTTACTTTCAAAAGAAGCCAATTAGAGTCTTTATCACCATCCAGCTGAAATCTGCCAGGTCTGCACAACCACACCATCCTGGGACCTGCTGGTCTTTGTGGTGGATGAACTCGCTTCCAAGCCTGTTCAGCCTTTGGGGAGCTGCGGACTAATCACAAATATTTAATATTTATTAAATAAGTGTCAGCCAATCCTTATTACAATGCAGTATGTTGTTTTCTTGCTTCCTTATTTGGAGTATCAAATTTAATAGCTGTAACGTATTGAAAATTTCTCTGACATATGATTGTTTCTCAAGTGTGCATTTTTTTTTGCTATTAAAGGGTGTTTCCATCTTATTACTAACGGGTGCTGCTGGCACTGGCAAGACTGCTACAATACAAGTTCTTGTAAAGGAGCTGGGAATCCACCTGTTGGAATGGACAAATCCTTTATCAGAAAACCAATTTAAAAGCCATGATGAATTTAAAGGCTGCTCTAATACTGGTACGAGCAGATTTCGGCCATTTTGGTGTTCAAGTGCATTGTTCCAAATGATCCAGTTTTTGCAGCAGTGCACGTACTTTCTGTCATCTAAGTTGAGACACAGAATTAAAACTTGTTTCTGTTTGAACTATATAACACAATTATTCTATAAGAAAATTTTATTTTTGAACGAACAAACCTTCAGAAAGCTTTTTGTGATTAGTTACATGGCAAATGGCATCTGTGTAGGGTAAGGATTCATTGTTTCATAGACAACACACTGCCATTTTTTATATTGCACCATATCACTGCTGATTTTTAGATTAGCTAATTTGATCATGCGTACTGTTTTCCTGTGTTCGTGGCGTGTTATGGAAACAGATGTTAAAATAGAAGATTCTGACAACTGGAAGTGCTAAAATGCACTAAGAAACTGTCGACTGTTTCAAGTTAATAATTGGATAAAATTACAATGTTATTTGGAAAAAGTTATTTGTTTCCCAACAGTTCTGATTAGACAATTGATGGGATCTTTTGAACTTTCAGAGATCATGAGTGTGTGATGTATTTGAACAAAGAAATGTTACTCAGTCACCACTTTTTGAGTAAGGTTGTGCTACTTGCTTCCTAAAAAGCAGGATGAAAATAAATAATTGTCATAATTTTAGAACTAACTTTGGTCCTAGTTGCAGCATTTAAACAGAATCCTAAATAGTTTGCTTTTGTCTGGAATGGAGTAGTTTTTAGTTTCTCATTTATTCTTTTTCACTTATGCAAACAAAAGAAATGGTGATAAGTAGTGTTTTCAATTTTGATGGAAGTGAACAAACAGTGGGTGATGGGGTGGGAGTCTTGAAATTTTTTTTTAAAGGGCAGTATTTTTGCTGCTCCTTTTTTTTTCCTTCTTTTGGCTTCCTCTTGAAGACTTGCTAACCTGGTCTCGGAGCTGAAAAGGAGCCCTTCAATTGATCATGCCATTAAGTTATTGATAATTTAGAAACTTGGTGTTGCCATTCATGTTTTGCTGCCTAATCATTCAGCCAAAGTAAAAATCTCTTGTGCAATTCTCCGTACAACACTTCCTTTTTATGTCTATATACCAATTTTACTTCCTGAATTGAATATGAACAGGTTTCTCCAGCCTATTTAAGTTTTAAAAAACATGGTTTTTGATTTTCCTCAGAAGCAGGTCTTCGGATAAATATCAGCAAGTCACAGTCTGTTCTATTTGAAGAATTTTTATTGAGAGCCAACAAGTACAAAAAGCTTCAGATGCTGGGCGATAGAGTGGAGACGGACAAAAAACTGATTCTTGTGGAAGTGAGTATGATCTTTCTGAATTCTTTGTTCACTGTGAAGAATCTTTCCGTAATCAACCTGTTTAATGAAGGGGTGTTAATCTTTTGACTATTATGGTAAGGTAATCGTCAAAACTTCAGGAAATAGTGCATCTTAAATTTTTTGATCATTCCACTCATTTGTGCTTTTCAAATATTGATTTTTGAAATATACAAGATTTTTTAAAGTTGAAAAGTATGTTCTGTGCTCATCAGAAAATAAGAATTCTACAATGGATACAGCAATCACCTTGTATTCTAGAATATCAAAGTATTGATCATTCACAATCATTGAATATATTTGCACTTTTCAAAATATCAGACCTCCCTGTTCACTTAAGAGAAACTAAGTATGTACAGCTTTTGATAACTCTTATTTCTTGATTCACAGGATATTCCGAATCGGTTTTATAGAGAACCTTCCTGTATGCATGATATTTTGAGGTAAGTTTTCAGAAGTATACATGTCAGTGAAAATTACTACTGTTTGTACTACAAACATTTGCAGTTTTCCGATAAACTGTTTTTAAAATTACTAAAGCAGTAGGTGTAGAACTGCCATTGAGCCAACGTTTAATATGTAGAAATTATGAAGACAAGAATAATTTTCTTACTTAACTATCACTTTACCATGAGTACTAATTCCAAAAAGTCAAACATTTCTTCCAAACTGAATATCAATAGAGATTCTTCAATACATGTTAATTTTTTTAGCTTTTTAAAAGCTACTTTGAAGCTTTTTAAGACTTTGTTTTAAGTCAAGTCAATTACTCTTGAGTTCTAATTGTCTAAAATCACTCACATAAACCTAAGCTAGTATCATATTTTTTTTTAAATGCAGCTAGTGTACTATTAAGCACAAAATTCTTCACTGGGGTCACTTCTGTCTGCAAGCAGCTCTGTGAAGGTTGTTTTTTTCTAATTCATGTCTTTGTTCACCAGTTTTCTTTAGGCCTTTACACAAATCACGTCTTTCAATAGAATTATCATTCTTTTTCCCCGGGATCTCGCTCTTGATGGTCACTTCCATCCAGCTGTTCATTTGGTTGAAATATCCATCTAAATTCCCCCAACATTAAAAGCTCTGTGTCCTTTTCTTTGAGATTATGTCTGGTAGTGTCAACGTTTTGTTTTAACTTTTTAAAGATCTCCTGCGGACACAAACTAAGTTTCCCCAACAGGCAATAGTCTGGTCCCTTCTGTGGATGAAAGTCAGGTGATGGGTGTGGGTTTGACAAATTGAGCAATGACAATATCTGGAACTGACTGAGTCGCCAAAGTTGAGATGATGGTTTACAGCATATTCGTTCACCATTCACTCACTGGTCCCTTCCAAACGAGGATGACTCTCTTCCACTCAGTTGAGGTTGGTTGGCTCACCGAGCTGGTTTGTTAATTCGCAGACGGTTCATTACCATGCTTGGTAACATCCTCAGTGCGGCTTCCAATGAAGCGTCGGTGTGTTTTCCTGCCTGGCTTTTAAACTCTGGGGTCCATTGAGACGGATTGCCTCACTTCTGGTTTTCCTTCGTAGTGGAATGTATATGGGGTTGGGTTCAATGTGTTTATTAATAGCCTGAGAGTAGAAGGTCAAGAGAGAGTTAGAGCATATAAGAGTTGTGTTGACTGCAGTTTTGGTGGCTTTGTTGTGCTATGCTGTGAATGGGGATGATTAATTTGCATAATTGGTCATGAGAATGCATGAAACAAAACAGAAACTGCTGAGTTTCTCCAGCGAGTCTGGAAATGTCTGTGGAGAGAAAGCGACATTCATGTTTCAAGTCCAGTGAACCCTCTTCATGTGCTTGCATGACTTTTTCCTTGCTCAAGGAATTAGCCTAAAATGGGGACAGGTGAATTTGACATGGTAAGTTCATATTCTGGCTGAATTAAAACAGATAGAACTGTTTTGACTGTAAATGGCCTTTAATAGGGTTTTTAAAAAACCCTATGTGGTTGTAAACGTGGAGAACAATCAGTGAAGATGCATGCCATGCATAAATGAAAGAGACCCTCTATCAAAGGTGTTTTTAAAAAAAAAAACTGCTGGGTAAGGGACAAAGCAGTGCCGCACTCTACAAACACTCCATAACTGATGAAGTGGTACACCTGCTGCATCAGGTCACAATATTGTCCTTTTATCGTATTCAAGAATATCTCTCCCATTGGACGACACTGCATCATACCTGCCAGGTGTTGTACTGGATAGTATGACAAATTCTGTTATGATCCCTGCTGATGTTACTGCTGGACAGGTCTGATCCCAGATTGAGTTAACATTTCTCTTATGTTTTTTGAACTAGTCCCTTCCTCAAGGAAGAACTATTGTTATATCTGACCCCAGCCAGTCTTCAGTGACCTGCACCTAAAGGATTTCCATAATTGAAGCTATCCTGAAGCAGAAATCAATTCTTGATTTCATGTAAACCAAAAGCAAGCTAATAACTGTCCACATTTTTGCTCCCTGATCATGATATTCTCAGAATATCAAGAAATTCCAATTTCACTCCAGGAGGGCCCCAATTTCTGTTACATACAGGTTTAAAATCATGGCTTGAGAAATGCTGACATTAATTATTTAAGCTTGTTATACACACAGACTAAAACCCACATTACCCCAGACTCTGAAATAGATGATGAAATACATAAATCACACGTATTACACCACAATACATATTACACCACAATACATTATTTATAAGTTCTGTGAACAGATGCAATAAGTAAAATTTATTGATTTGATAGTTCAGATTATTGACAACACTTTGCTTTAAGTTTACTACTTGCCTACACTAAGCCTATAAACAAACTTACATTCCTGTATCAGAGATAATGGGAACTGCAGATGCTGGAGAATTCCAAGATAATAAAATGTGAGGCTGGATGAACACAGCAGGCCAAGCAGCATCTCAGGAGCACAAAAGCTGACGTTTCGGGCCTAGACCCTTCATCAGAGAGCCGGTTGGTCCGGAGGGAGGAGGGTAACTTCTTCAGGTTAGGAAGAGGCTTCGCAGTGAGGTTAAAATAGTATCAGAGATAATGGGAACTGCAGATGCTGGAGAATACCAAGATAATAAAATGTGAGGCTGGATGAACACAGCAGGCCAAGCAGCATCTCAGGAGCACAAAAGTTGACGTTTCGGGCCTAGACCCTTCATCAGAGAGCCTCTCTGATGAAGGGTCTAGGCCTGAAATGTCAGCTTTTGTGCTCCTGAGATGCTGCTTGGCCTGCTGTGTTCATCCAGCCTCACATTTTATTATCTTACATTCCTGTATATCATCTTGTGCACATTCATAGACCAGCATGGCATAAATTCAAGAGAAAATGTACAAGTATCGCACAAGTCCCAAAGTGATTATTCCTCAAATATTTCATTCTGCCATTTAGCTGAATGAGTTGTAATCACTTTTGACCCGTAGTTGGATACGTGCCTGTGATTGTCCTCTCGCTTCATACTGAAAGTCATTTTCACTTAGTTTTCACTGAACCAATAAGATTACACATAATCCAAAGGTACACAACTGACTGGAAAAGTCTACCTATTGAACTATTGTTGGTGAAAGCAAAATTGTAAATGGCCAATTTACAAGCAAATTACTGCAGATACTGGAATTTGTCTGAAAACCACAAATGCTGGAGATCACAGTGGGTCATACAGCATCCACTGAGAGCAAACTAACATTTCAAGTCTAGATGACTCTTCAGAGCTGACACCAATTTACATCTGATGCATTCATGGTTTTGGTTAAGTATATTTCACAATCTTCATTTACAAGTCTTGTTTATAAGGGCAGTAGTTAGCATTGCTGCCTCACTCTCCCAGGGACTTGGGTTCGATTCCACTCTCGGGCGATTGTCTGTGTGGAATTTGTGCATTCTGCCAGTGTCTGTGTAGGTTTCCTCCAGGTGCTCCAGTTTCCACAGTCCAAAGATGTGCAGGTTAGGTTGAATTTTTTTTTAAAAAATGAAAGAAACCAAAACAGAAGTAGCTGGAAAAGCTCAGTAGGTCTGGCAGCATCAATGAAGAGAAGTCAAGTCAACGTTAACATTCTGCCTGCAAAAAAGACCCTAAGCTTCCAGTTGCCTGTCACTTTCATACACCACCCTGTTCCCTGGCCAACATCTGTCTCAGCCTTGTTGCTGTGCTTCAGGACAAGCTAGAAGAACAACGCCTCATTTTTCACTTGGGGACTCTGCAACCTTCTGGATACAATGTTGAGTTACATAGTTTCAGGGCCTGAACTCCCCCCTGTCCTGGCCCCCTACCGTATACACCAGACCGTGTTGTCCCATAGTCTGTCATTGCACACTGGCTTTTATTAGTCACTAGTAGTCTCCATTAGCAGCTATTCACCCTCCCAGCCAGATAGTTATGAACTCCTTTGTCCAACAATTTTCCTCTTTGGGTTCTATCCCTATCTATTGTTTACTCCTTACCTCTTCTCTCCCCCCCACCCTCCTCCCCATCTGCTGCGTATAAACCAACATTTTTCGAACTACCATCAGTTCTGAGGAAGGGCCACCAGATGCAAAATGTTAACTCCATGTTTTCTCCTCGGATACTGCCGAGCTTTTCCAGCAACTTCTGTTTTTGTTGCAGGTTAGGTTGATTGGCCATGCTAAATTGCCCATCGTCTCCAGCATTGTGCAGGTTAGTGGATTAGCCATGGGAAATGCAAGTTTACAGGGATAGGTTCAGCGGGGTGTGAGAGTCTGGTAGCATGCTGTTTGGAAGGTCAGTGTGGACACAATGGGCCAAATGGCCTACTTCCACACTGTAGAGTTTCTGTGAATCTATGCCTTTGACTTAAAATAAAATCAATGTTCTTAAAGGTCTTTAAATTATTCTTTGTGTATAAACTATATAAAATGACTACAGAAGCTTAAAGTAGCACAGCACAGAATAAGATGACTTAAAACATTGTGCTAGCATACTCAACAAACCTGTATTATAAGAATCTTTGGTAATTACAAATACTCCAATGGAAGAAGAGTATTTAAAATCTGTTGTTAGAACATGAAATCTGAGCACAGAAGGAAATATTAAATGCTCTGTTCTTTTAATAGGAGGTTTGTGCAAGTGGCAAGGTGTCCATTGGTGTTTATAATTTCTGATAGTGTTAGTCAAGACAGTGGTCATCGGTTACTCTTCCCTAAAGACATCCAAGAGGAATTGGGTATTGCGAACATAAGGCAAGTACTAACTGTACTGTTAATGACAAATCTATGTTTAGGTGGTGGAGTATGCCTTTTAAACAGGTTCTCCTGATCCTCTTGTTTAGTTTACATAATAAAGCAGTATGATCTGGAATTAAATTATTTCCTGGATTTTTCAAAATGTTATAAATTGCAGTGTTTTTATTGGAAAAGTGAGTAAGTTTTAAGTTTTTTTTTCTTATATTCTATCATGTGTTGTGGGCATCACTGGCTAGGCTAGCATTCATTTCTCTTCCTTAATTAACATTGTGAAATGTGGTGATCAGCTACTTCCTTAAGCTGCTACATTCATTGGCAATAGCAATTCTGTTTGCAAAGGAGTTCTGGGATTATGACCCAGTGACAGTGAAGGAACGCTAATACTGTTCCAAGCCAGGATAGTCCATGGCTTGCAAGGTGTTGTTGCTCCTGTGCATCTGCTATCCTTGTCCTTCTAGGCATTAGAGGGCATGGATTTGGAAGGTACTGTTGGAGAGCCATGGTAAATTGCTGCAGTGCATGCTAGAATGTTCACAAGTAGTAGCAAATTAATGGTAATAAAGTCTGAAGCATTGTGATTATAGGTAACAGGAGTTGATTAGCTCAGTTGGCTGAACGGCTGGTTTTGTAATGTAGAGTTAAGCCAACAGTGTGTTCAATTTCTGCACCAGTTGAGGTTACCATGAAGGACTTTGCTTCTCAGTCTCTTCCCTCACCTGATGCATGCTGACCTCCAGTTAAACCATCAGTTCTCTCAAACGAAAAAACAGCCCTGTGGTCTGCTAAAACAATAGAGACTTTTTTTAAACCTTTTTTTATGGCAGTAACTTTTTCCAGTCCTGATCACAACTGTTTAGATCGTGTCTCATTTTTGCCAGCAGTCTTCCAAGTGCATTTCCCACATATCAATTCTTCTTTTGTGGCCAATACTGCGGGTGTTAATCAATATGAAAAGAGTTACTACCAAGCAAAACCTACTGAGAGATAGGGACAAAAGTAGGTCACACAGCCCTTTGGGCCTGCTCTGCCTTTCAGTATGGTCATGGCTGATCATGTGTCTCTACTCCACTTTTCACCCTTTTCCTTTATCCCTGAATTTACTGAGAGTCTGAAATTTGTAGATTTTCAGCCTTGAGTAAACATCCATAATACTTTCTGGATAGAGAATTCCAACAATTTGCAAGTCTTTGAGTAAAAATAATTTCATCTCTGGTATCTGAAATGACTAACCCTTTTACTGAGTCAGGGCCCCTGTGTTCTAGTTTCCCCAAGTCAGACAGAACAATCTTGTTGTCTGTCTTTCTTTTGAGAAACTTGTATTTCAATGTCATTCCCACTCATTCTTCTAAACTCTAGAGAATATAGATCTAATTTATTCAATCTCTCCTGAATGGACCGTCTTATTGGAACCAGTGTAGTAAACCTGCCTCCATTGTAACTAAATCTTTCCTGAGATATGGTAGCTAAAATTGCAAACGGTACTCCAGGAATGATTTAATCAAGTCAAATACGATTGTAATGAGACTTTTTTTTATTCCTGTATTCCAATCCTCTTGTAATTAAGGCCAGCACCTAATTTTTTTTCTTCCTGATTTGCTCTCTGTACCTGCAAGCTAACTTTCTGTTTGCTTTGTATAAATACATGCAATCTAAGTTGTTAACTTCTTGCTTGTCACATTACATTCCATCTGCCATGTTTTTGCCAATTCACTTTATCTAAATCTCAAGTTTCTCAAGAGCCAACACTTGCTACTGATATGATTGCTTGGGTACACTGGCTTCCATCAGCTCCTACATACTACAACTGCGAAACGTTGGCTGTCCAGTCATTTGTCTTTTGATTTTAATTAAGTAAATTGGATGTTTAATATTTTTAAGGTGAATTTCTAAACTGTACTCTGTAACTATAATAGTTTCCTTTTTTTTAAGCAACTTCACCATTCAAAACAGATACTGAAGGAATACCTACCAATCCCATACCTGTTTTCCTGTGGTATTATTCTTCAGCACTGACAAGTAGAAATAAGCTGAAGGGGCTTGCTGCTGCCAGTTTTTAATCTCCTGCTGTCTTTGTTGCACAGGTCACGCTCCCTGTCTGTTTCATAGTGCTGACTTGCTGCACATTCCTCCCCTGAAAATTATTCAGGACAATATTTATTCAAAGGAAGAGACTTAGAATATTGCAAAGATTTGTAATAGGCCTGAGAATCAAGGGAGATTAGAGATCACCAGAAAGCAACCAAAAATTTGATAAAAAGGGGTAAAATATTATACAAGAAAACACTAGCCAAGTGTTTAAAATAAATTTAGAGTTTATAAAAAGTTAATCCAAGACTATCCTTATTTCCTTAATGAGCTATTTTCCTCTTAGGAGGTTTCATTTTTTAAAAATTAAAATATTTTTGAAATATTACAACATTTTTAGTGCTTTCCATTGTTCACTTACTTATTTGTAAATGCAAGTAGCTAAGGACCCAGTGCTGATCTTTCCAGCACCTCACTAATTAACAGCTAACTTGAAAATACCCTGTTGCAACTCTCTGCTTCTGGCTCATTAATCAATTCTTCATCCATGCCAATGTATTACCCCAACTTCACAAGCACCTACCTTTGCATATTAACCTTTTTAGTACCATCTTATTCAAATGCCTTTTGGAAAGTTATGTACACTACATATTTTAGCTCCTCTTTGTCTACCTGTTGGAATCATGTACAACAAAACAAATTTGTTAAGCTTGACTTTTTTTCTAAATCTTGTTTGCTTTGATTGTACTACAACTTCATTTTTCTAAGAGCTTTGTTGAGACTTCTTTAATAAATTACAGCATTTTCCTAATTAACTAGTATCATATTAATTGACCTGTCGTAACCTGTTTTCTTTTTTGTCTTTCTTCCTTCCAACATTCGCAAATGTTACATTTGCGAACTTACAATCTGAGGTACCATTCCAGGATCTAGGAAAGTCTGTAAAATTATAACCATTACATTCTTCATCTCTACAACTTCCTCTTTTTTAAAATCCTGAATACGGGCCATCGTGCTCTGGTGATTTGTCAGCTTTTAACCCTTCAGTTTCTCCCAAATTTATCTCCGCTGGTATTGAATGCTTTAAGTTACTTGCTCTTCATTGCCCCCTTGTGACTTCTACTGTGAAGACAGAGGAACTGTAGTTTTCAGTGTCTCTGACATTTCCTCACTTCTCTTAGCTTATTCTGTCTCTACCTCTACAGCACTAACATTTACACTAGCTTCTGTACTTTGTTTGTACAAGCTTTTACAAAGAATATAATCTGTTTCTATTCATGGCTAGCTTACTTGATTTTCATAATCTAAGAAAGGCAAAAGTAGATTAACTTTTTGGTCCCATTTTACTGATTTCTAAAACTTCCCCAATCCTCAGGCTAACTTTGTTCTTCAAAACTTTATAAAGTCGTCTTTTACTGAGAGCATAGACGCAAGAGTATGACACTCACCTATTGAGCCTGCTAACCCATTCATCAGATCATTACTGATTATCTACCTCCAAGCCATTTCTGCACTATTCCCATATTCCTGATGTCATTAGTGTTCAGAAATCTATTGATCTCTGTCTTGAACATGCTTAATAATTGAGTTTCTACAGCTTTCCAGTTAGAAAATTCTAAAGATTCATCACCCTCTGAGTAAAGAAATTCCTTTGTCTCATTTTTAAGTGGCTTATCCCTTATCCCGAGACTCTGCTCTGGTTCTTAACTCACCAGCCAGAGGAAACGTCTTACCTGCATTGACTCTTTCATACCCCGTAAGATATTAATATCCAGTACTTGTTCTTCACAAGCCATTAGTGAATCTTTGTCACTAATTTTTGCCTTAAAAGAATATAGTTTTGTTGAAAATTGTGAATAACTTCTTTACTTGTTTCCCATAGTTTAGTTTATTTACTGCTATAACTTCTATTTACCCAAGCAACCATAACTAGCTCTTCCTGCAAGTTTGATCCTGTCCCCATCCGATATATGCATTTTTTTTTAGCAGGGCTAGACATCACAAGTAACAAATTATGGTTTTTTTTGTTATCCTTCTACCTAGTTTGAAATTTGCTGAATTCCATTCTATCATCTCATTCATTCCTGGCTAAAATGAGATTATTTTGGTTTTACCAAAGATTGAACCTTGAATATGCTGGTCTATGCGGTTCAAATCACAGCTAATAAAAGCTATTGTGAGGGCTCATCACGTGTTAATTATTGCATTCCTGATGAATTCTAAATCAAGATTTTCCATTTCTGCCATGTTCCATTATATTGAATATGTTCCCCTGTTTTTTGGCAGTTTTAATCCTGTGGCTCACACAAGCATGTTGAGAGTTTTAAATAGAATAGCTTCTCAAGAGGCTAGTAAGGTAAGTTTTTAACAGTGTTAACTTTTTCCGTATTCACCCCGACTTCATTGAAAGGGTTTGTTTTGGAATTTACTTTAAGTGTCAGTAGCTCCCTGCTGATTTGCTGAATTTATAGTGATGCAATCTGACCTCACTTGAGAGTACTACATTTGATTCTGGGCACTATACCTTGGGTATATACAGAGAAGAACAATGAAGCTGATTCCAAATTTAATGGAGATGACCTTTTAAGAGAAAAGATTATACATGTTTACTTCTATATTATGCTAGTTAAGATACCTCTGCATCTCAGTCCAGAGCTCCTTCAGTAATTACAGGCTGTACCTTCATGTTCAACAGTATCCGGATTGGACTTTTGCAGAGCAGAGAATTTTCCAGACCACAGGAGTCTATATGTCCTGTACAGTCCAGGCTCGTGGCCTGTGCCACACTTGACACACTGAGACCAAAACTCAGTTTGTGGCTTGTGTGGCTGTTCTTTCTGGCCATCTTTACCTTAGCTGTCACTTGTCTTGAGGAAAATGAGGTTGGAGCTGAATTACAAATTTGAGGAGGTACTTCAGATCACCAGCACCTCCTAGTGGAGTTATGAGAGTTACAGGGAGGAAGGAATCTAACCAGCAGTGAAATAGTCAACTCATTCTGTAAGTCAAAACTTGACTTCTTAGAATGAATCTTAAAATTGTAGTGGAGGGAATGAGACAGGTGCTGACTTAAAACTGAAGTATTGTGCGTGCTGGCCCATAATTTACTGGACCAGCGAATATCAGATAACTGAGGTACAAACTGTACTTGAATATTCTTCTTGAATACCTTTTTGTAAATATGTTGTTAGAATTATGTTTTCCATACCCTTTCCAGCTTTGCCTTTATAACCACACTCATATTTGCTAAGTTAATTGTTTTTAAAAATGGATGTCTTGTGCTCAATTAATTGTTGATTTGTGACTGTTATGTTCAGATTGTCTTGCTTGCGGTGAATAATATCAATCAGTTGGGTAGTGAAGTTGATGTTTTTATCCAAATAAAAATCACAGATGAAATAATTTTCTTAATATCCTGCAATGCAGAAGGATGAGAAGATTACTGTTCCTGACACAACTGTACTAGAGTTACTCTGCAGAGGCAGCGCAGGAGATATCAGAAGTGCAATAAACAACCTCCAGTTTACTTCAGTCAAAGGTACCTATTTAAAAGGATAAATTGAAAATAAGTTAACTTCGTAAATAGTTTTAACAATACAGAATTAGCGATTATTTTAAGTTAGTAAAGTAATACTTCAAAATTAAACAACTGAAAACTTGAAAGATGTTTTTTTAAAACCTAGCATGTTGTAGCATTTAAGGGCTGGAATCTCAGAGCACCGTAGTCCTCATCCTCTTGCCAAAAGGTTAGGGTGAGGAGCTGTGCCAAGGAAGGAAACAGCTGCCATGTGGCCAATTAATGATCCATTTGTCATTAATAAACTGGAGGTAGGACTTCCTCCCTTCAGACTGGAAGTCCTGACTCCACTCCTGGCCAGTCTCAGGCCAGCAATCTTCAGCACTGGCAGCAACTATGAGAGTGCTGGCAATTGCTGGTCTGCACTCGGTACTTGAGTTGTGCTGAATCGAGTTCTGCAAGTGGGTAAATGTTAGGGTGGCAGGGGGCAACATTTTGAGGAGATCATGAATGGAGGGGAATTTAGGGGGCACGTGCCTTGACAGGGTGGAGTACCCTCCAAAAGGCCATTCTTAGCTCTAGAAGGAAACTATTCCCTCACCCCTGCCACTAGGTAAGCCTAGGATGGGGCCCCTTGTGATGATTAATTGTCCACCAAAAGACATCAATTTGATCTGCAGTGTGTCAGCCACTTGTGCCACCCCAGCAGTAATAACAATGCAGTGGGAATGGGGAGGGAGAATTGGGTGGTGGACAGATCAACTGATTTTATTTCTCTGCTCCCACCTTCAAAGCCAATGGTATGAAATCGTAAGTGCTAAGTACTCCAGAGTGAACCTGTAAGTTTTAACTGGAGAATGTAAATAAAATAGATACTTTTTGAGTTTTCTCATGGGAATTGCTACCAAATGTATCCTTCAGCTGATGGAGGGTTAGAGAGGAATGTAACCAAGCTGCAGATCACAAGCTTGTTTGATCCTCACTTTAAAGTTGTGCATTCTTTATTTTGCAATGTGCCTCAAGTTTTGCTATTTAGCTATAAACATTGTATGGTTATGAAATGTTGTATGAAAAGAGAAGTAGAATTTTTGGAGCAGAGGTACAAGAGAGTTGGAAGATCTAGAAGATGCAGAAATGAGGCACCACACCACTAAAAGCAAGAGTTGCAATTAAAATATGACCTTTTTTTGTATGGGAATCTTAAATGGGAATTTATGAAGGAAAGACTTACAACTACCCATGTGCACAGACAGATACCACGGCCGACGCCGACGGAACCCCGCCCACGGCCGACCTCATTGCTCCGCCCACAACCTCCACAGCCAGCAACCCCAGAGGAGACAGCCACACTGAGCCCTGCCGCATCTTCACCATCCCCCCAGACCTCCCACTGACTGAGGACGAACGGTCAGTCCTGAGTAAGGGGCTCACCTTTGTCCCCCTACAACCACACATCAACGAATACCAGTCACAATTGGACATAGATCAGTTTTTCCGTCGTCTTCACCTCCATGCCTACTTCTTCAACCAGGAACCTAACCCTCCCTCCACTGACCCCTTCACCCGCTTCCAACACAAGTCCTCCTCCTGGACACCACCCCCAGGCCTCCTACCCTCCCTCGACCTCTTCATCTCCAACTGCCGTCGCGACATTAACCGCCTCAACCTCTCACCCACTCCAACCTCTCCCCTACAGAACGGGAAGCCCTCCGCTCCAACCCCAACCTCACCGTCAAACCCGCAGACAAGGGTGGCGCAGTGGTAGTATGGCGCACTGACCTCTACATCACCGAGGCCAGACGACAACTCTCCGACACCACCTCCTACCGCCCCCTTGATCATGACCCCACACCCGAGCACCAAACCATCATCTCTAACACCATTCATGACCTCATCATCTCAGGGGACCTCCTACCCACAGCCTCCAACCTCATTGTTCCGCAATCCCGCACGGCTCGTTTCTATCTCCTTCCCAAAATCCACAAACCTGTCTGCCCTGGTCGACCCATCGTCTCAACCTGCTCCTGCCCCACCGAACTCATCTCCACCTATCTGGACTCCATTTTCTCCCCTTTGGTCCAGGAACTCCCTACCTACGTCCGTGACACCACCCACGCCCTCCACCTCCTCCAGGACTTCCAATTCCCTGGCCCCCAACACCTCATCTTCACCATGGACGTCCAGTCCCTATACACCTGCATTCCGCATGCAGATGGCCTCAGGGCCCTCCGCTTCTTCCTGTCCCGCAGGCCCGACCAGTCCCCCTCCACCGACACCCTCATCCGCCTAGCCGAACTCGTCCTCACCCTCAACAACTTCTCTTTTGACTCCTCCCACTTCCTACAGACTAAAGGGGTGGCCATGGGCACCCGCATGGGCCCCAGCTAGGCCTGCCTCTTTGTAGGTTACGTGGAACAGTCCCTCTTCCGCACCTACACAGGCCCCAAACCCCACCTCTTCCTCCAGTACATTGATGACTGTATCGGCGCCGCCTCTTGCTCCCCAGAGGAGCTCGAACAGTTCATCCACTTCACCAACACCTTCCACCCCAACCTTCAGTTCCCCTGGGCCATCTCCAGCACATCCCTCACCTTCCTGGACCTCTTAGTCTCCATCTCAGGCAACCAGCTTGTAACTGATGTCCATTTCAGCCCACCGACTCCCACAGCTACCTAGAATACACCTCCCACCCACCCTCCTGCAAAAATTCCATCCCCTATTCCCAATTCCTCCGCCTCCGCTGCATCAGCTCCCACGATAAGACATTCCACTCACGCACATCCCAGATGTCCAAGTTCTTCAAGGACTGCAACTTTCCCCCCACAGTGATCGAGAACGCCCTTGACCGCGTCTCCCGTATTTCCCGCAACACATCCCTCACGCCCTGCCCCCGCCACAACCGCCCTAAGAGGATCCCCCTCGTTCTCACACACCACCCTACCAACCTCCGGATACAACGCATCATCCTCCGACACTTCTGCCATCTACAATCCGACCCCACCACCCAAGACGTTTTTCCATCCCCATCCCTGTCTGCTTTCCGGAGAGACCACTCTCTCCGTGACTCCCTTGTTTGCTCCACACTGCCCTCCAACCCCACCACACCCGGCACCTTCCCCTGCAACCGCAGGAAATGCTACACCTGCCCCCACACCTCCCCCCTCACCCCTATCCCAGGCCCCAAGATGACATTCCACATTAAGCAGAGGTTCACCTACACATCTGCCAATGTGGAATACTGCATCCACTGTACCCGGTGTGGCTTCCTCTACATTGGGGAAACCAAGCGGAGGCTTGGGGACCGCTTTGCAGAACACCTCCGCTCAGTTCGCAACAAACAACTGCACCTCCCAGTCGCAAACCATTTCCACTCCCCCTCCCATTCTTTAGATGACATGTCCAACATGGGCCTCCTGCAGTGCCACAATGATGCCACCCAAAGGTTGCAGGAACAGCAACTCATATTCCGCCTGGGAACCCTGCAGCCTAATGGTACCAATGTGGACTTCACCAGTTTCAAAATCTCCCCTTCCCCCACCGCATCCCACAACCAGCCCAGCTTTTCCCCTCCACCCACTGCATCCCAAAACCAGTCCAACCTGTCTCTGCCTCCCTAACCTGTTCTTCCTCTCACCCATCCCTTCGTCCCACCCCAAGCTGCACCTCCATCTCCTACCTACTAACCTCATCCCACCTCCTTAACCTGTCCGTCTTCCCTGGACTGACCTATCCCCTCCCTACCTCCCCACCTGTACTCTCTCCACCTATCTTCTTTTCTCTCCATCTTCGGTCCGCCTCCCCCTCTCTCCCTATTTATTCCTGAACCCTCACCCCATCCCCCTCTCTGATGAAGGGTCTAGGCCCGAAACGTCAGCTTTTGTGCTCCTGAGATGCTGCTTGGCCTGCTGTGTTCATCCAGCCTCACATTTTATTATCTTGTATTCTCCAGCATCTGCAGTTCCCACTATCTCTGATACCATATTTGAACAGATTGGTTGGGCGAACGTCCATACTTTGTAGGGACGTTCGACGTTCTAGTTAGTTCTCTGCTAGCAAGTGATATAAATAGCAGGTAAATTTGTTTATTCTTTGTTGAACTTGAAAGCATAAGAATAAAACAGCTTTGCTTCTGATTAGTTAACAGTGGCACTTGCAGCAAAGGAATCTGGGAATTGTATGGAAACAGAATCACAATGAGCTACAGTTGCTTCCACAGTAAAAACAGCCTGCCACTGTGAATTGCCTAAGTTAAACTTTGAAAATTAGTGACTTTTTCAGGGCACCGTGGGCTTTTGGTTCTTGTGAAACCATTTTCCAGTATGAACCTCTACTTTAACAGGAAGGAAGAACAAATTAAACTTCTATGCAAGACCTCAATGAACAATGATGTAGTAGTGTCAGTTGTTGTATTTTTGTAATGAGTCATTCCCGTGACGAGCTCACTGAAACTGGTGCTACTCTAAATTGTCCTTGTGCAGTAATCCTAAAATGTAGAATATGCTAAAGGTAATCAACTTTAAAATGATATTCCGTAATTTAACCAATTAGCTTCTACACGCTGGTTTATTCAGATTTCTACTGCAACATATTTCATAATTGCAGTACTTCATCTGCATGTATATCTGCCTGCACATAAACATGGTAATCTTCTGACAACTCAGGCTGCCCATTGGAACTGAATTCAGCACAGAACCATAAAGGAAAAACTTTAGTAAAAGCAGGCATGTCTTCAAGAGGAAAACAGAAAGAAAAATCTTCAAAGGCAAATGAAAAGGGAGGTGGCCTGCACACCATTGGAAGCAAGGACCAATCTCTCTTCCTGTTTCGAGCTCTGGGAAAAATAATTTATTGTAAACGTAAGTAGAACAAATCTTTTGACAGCTTCTTCCAAATCTGTTTGAATTTGTCAATTTGTGCAGGATTCACTGCGTTTGTATATGAGCAGGGCAGTTATCCTATTTTACACAATATATTAATTGCCCAAATTAAATAGGTTTACATTATTTTAAGGCCTCAACATTAATTGATCCAAGTAGACATATCCTGAAGTAAAGTATGACTAACTGGTTTCTTCTTGAATAGGATCAACTAAAGAATATTTTACACTTGTAATGCTACAAAGTATGATGTCAGGTGGTAGGAGATAGAAGGACAAGTATTACAACTTCTGCAGTTGCATGGGAGGTGCCATGGGGGGGAAGAATGAAGTAGTGTTATGAGTGTGGAGGAGAGCACCAGGATGTTAGGGACAGAATGGACACCGCAGAATGCCGACAAGGGAGAGGACGGTGAGAGGTTGCAGAAATAGTGAGGATGATCTTTGAATACAGAGGCTAGTGTGATGTAAAGTGAGAACAAGAGAATGCCTGTTGTTGTTCTGAGAGCAATGGTAAGGGATGAGGCACAAGTGATGGAAATGTCAGAAATGGTTGAAGACATATGTGGGAAATGGGTCAGACAAGGCTGAAGACCCTGTCACTCGGTGGTTGTTGTCCTTGGTTAAGAAAAGAGATGTCAGAAGCACCCCTGTGGCAGGTGGCATTATTGCAGCAGATAATCAAAGAAACTGGTAGAATCGAATGGAACCTTTACAGAAAGAAATTCATGATGATACTTAGTCAAGGTAACTGCGAGTCAGTCGGTTTGTAATGGATATTGGTCCTGCCTCCAGAAATGGAAACAGATCGGTTCTCGTTTCTGGGGTTAGATGAAAATGAGAGAAGAATCAGACTTCGCAAAATTGATACATCTTCCAATTTTGGAGGAGAGGAGGAAGCACCAGCAATGTTATTGTCAGTGATCCTGAGAAAAGTGTTTGGAGGGTAGTGGGCAGAAGGACTGGAGCAAGATCTGCCCTGTATTAACAATTATTTTTAACACATGATCGATTTATTTCCACATAATCTACTACTTAAATCTATTTTAAATGAGATTAAGTGCCTTTTTTTAGGAGGAGGAATGTTTTAATGGCATACCTGAAATGTTCTTGTGTGGTTTTCCTCAACAAGTCATTTTTTTATGACATCATCGATTTATCCTGCATTCATCAGAAGGAAGACTTGACGACATTAATGGGATTCATCACAATGTCTCCTTTTATCTTAGAAAATCGTCATCATAGATGACTAATACTGAACTTTTTTTCTATATCAAGTATGCCCTAATAAACTTAACTTCCCTAATAAAAAATGCTTTCCTGACTGCAGCCAGGAACATCAAAACAAAGTTAAACAGGTTATGCAATTTTGCTTTGCGTTATTTCATTGGCTACAAAATAGAGCAGTGGCTGTACTTCTGAAGTAACTAAACAGAGGTGAAAAGGTTTGAAATGATATGTTATACTAAGTACAATGCAGATCTTCCTCCCTTCCTTCCTCCCTCTCACCTCAAGCCCCACCCTATCTCCTACTGACTGACCTCATCCCACCCCCTTGACCTGTCCATACTCGCTGGACTGACCTATCTACTCCCTACCTCCCCACCTGCACTCACCTTTACTGGCTACATCCCCGCCTCTTTGACTGGTCTATCTCGTCTCCACTTATCTTCTCCTCTATCCATCTCCTATCTGCCTTCCCCTCTCTCCCTATTTATTTCAGAACACCCCTCCCCTCCCCCCACTACTGAAGAAGGGCCTGGACCCGAAACTTCAGCTTTCCTGCTCCTCTGATGCTGCTTGGCCTGCTGTGTTCATACAGCCCTACACCTGAGTGCAAAAAGTTGACGTTGGCAGTCAAGTGAAATTCAGATTGAGTGCTGCACTCTCAAGACACCATCTTTCATTTGAGACATTAAACCGAGGCTTCCGTGTTCAGTTGGCTGCATATAAATGATCTCATGGCACTATTTTGACAGGCTGAGTTATTCCAGTGTCCTGGACAGTTGTTATTGCTCAATCAACATCACACCAGATATTCTAGTCAATATTGTATTGCTGTTTGAAAGGTTTTTTAATGTGCTTCCTACCTTATAACAATGACTATACATCATTTGATTGCAAAGTTCTAGGAGATATTGATCATAAAAAGCACGATCGAAATGCAAGTGTCTTTTTTTAATCAACTCTATAAAACAGGACAGTACAGGCCCTTCGGCCCTCGATGTTGCGTCGATCTGTGAAACCAATCTGAAGCCCATCTAACCTACACTGTTCCATTATTATCCATGTTTATCAGATGACCATTTAAATACCTTAAACTTGGCAAGTCTGCTACTGTTGCAGGCAGGGCATTCCACGCCCTTACTACTCTCTGAGTAAAGAACCTACCTCTGACATCTGTCCTATATCTATCACCCCTCAATTTAAAGCTATGTCCCCTCGTGCTAGCCAACGCCATCTGAGGAAAAAAGCTCTCACTGTCCACCCTATCTAATCCTCTGATCATCTTGTATGTCTCTGTTAGGTCACCTTAACCTTCTTCTCTCTCACGAAAACAGCCTCACATCCCTCAGCCTTTCCTCACAAGATCTTCCCTCCATACCAGGCAACATCCTGGTCAATCTCCTCTGCACCCTTTCCAATGCTTCCACATCCTTCCTATAATGCGGCAACCAGAACTGCACGCAATACTTCTCGTGTGGCCGCACCAGAGTTTTGTACAGTTGCAACATGACCTCGTGGCTCCACAACTCAATCCCTCTACCAATAAAACCTAACACACTGTACGCCTCCTTAACAACCCTATCAACCTGGGTGGCAACTTTCAGGGATCTATGGACGTGGACACTGAATCTCACTGCTCATCCACACTACCAAGAATCTTACCATTGTACTCTTTGTACTCTTTGAATACTTTGTATTCCTGTTACTCCTTCCAAAGTGAATCACCTCACACTTTTCCGCATTAAACTCCATTTGCCACCTCTCAGCCCAGCTCTGCAGCTTATCAATGTCCCTCTGTAACCTGCAATATCCTTCTGCACTATCCACAACTCCACTGACTTTAGTGTCATCTGCAAATTTACCAAAACATTCTTTATTGCCCTCATCCAGGTCATTTATAAAAATGTTCATTTTAAGTACTGTGCTTTTTTTTTGATTTGCTGGTTTAGGTTAAAATATGGTCTAAATTTGAATATTTACACTGTTTGAATTTTAAGCACCAGCTGCTGTGTTGATTTGCTAAACTGGATCAGAAAGTCTTGATTTTAGAGTTCCTTTATTGTGGTAAATCGAGATTTGACCTGTAGAATGAGTCCTGTTTGGTTTCAGTTTATACATTAACTTATTTTATTTTTCCATGTAATTAGCATGAGATGGTAGTGTTTGAGATCAATTGCACATAACTTTTCAATAACAGCATGTGTTAATTTAGTAGAAATGCCTTAAGACACAGAAAGAGACTGTTCAGCGAATCAAGTCTGCTTGGCCGTTCAGTGGTATCATGGCTGACTGCAGCACTCTGTAAAGAATTTCACAGATTCACTAGTCTTAAGGAAAATAAATTATCCTTTGTTTCTGTTTTAAATAGATGATCACTTACTCTGCAATTTATGCCCTCTACTCCTAGACTATCCCATAAGGGGAAGCAAATTCTCCGCATCTACACTATAAATTCCCCTAAGAGCCTTAACTATTTCAACAAGGTCAGCTTTCATTCTTATAAATGGCAATTTCTGCAGACCTAAATCTACTTTAACCTTTCCTGACAAGAAAATTCTAACCAGGATCACTGGTTACTTCACAGTATTGTAAATAGAAATAGAAACTGAACCAAAGAAACAAATACCAAGAGGGGTTGTGAAAGTTTGAACAACGTTTTTTGTTTTTTATTTAAGAAGCCAGGTGAGCTAGAAGCCCGGTGAGAAAATGGGAATGGACAAGACGTTAGAGTTGAAGGATCATTATCAAGACTGTGTTAGTTTTTTTTTAAATTGTGGATTGAAATGGGAAAATGACTGATTTGAAAAGCGAAGATTGTGGAAAGTATAACAGTACTTTTTAAAACCTGTTAGCTAACACACATTTGTAGGATGTAAGTGCTGGTTGTTTGATGGGCTGGAGACAGCAGTTACGTAAGGAGATAATTACATAAGGAATGAGATTTGTCCAACTACATGTTCGTGATGGTTTGTGAAGTGGTGCTCAGTTGTTCAAAACTAAGGCCTTCTGCATGCCCACAACAGTGTTGTTGCCAGGTAGCTGAACAGCTTGTGGTTATGAATGTTTTTGCAAAAGCCATCAGACCTCAAAGAAGCAAAAAGTTTGCCATTCTCTCCTGTAAAAATGACATGTTTTTTTTCTTTTATTCGCTCATTGGATGTGGGTGTCACTGGGGAACCACAAAAGAATCACTTGACCTGCAATGTTAACTCTGATTTCTCTCCACAGATGCTGCCAGACCTGCTGAGCTTTACCAGCAAATTCTGTTTTCATTAACTTTGTTGCAATTTATTCCAAATATACTTCTGTTCAGAAATCCAGCTTTTGAAATAGTTATCTCTCAAATTTGTCTATTTATTTATACTTGGCCAGTTTTCTTTTAATGAACAATTTTATTTTTAAGGAGAGCTGCCGAATGACTTGAATTTGAATCCATTACCAATCCATTTATCTGAGCATGAAAGGGATCCACTTCTGATCAATCCTGAGGTAAGATGAATCCTAGGCAGAAACACTGAAGGTGGGAGTGGGTGGGCCATGTCAAATATTCACATGCTTTGCATTGTTTCTATGTTTGTCAATTCAAATTTTCAGCTTTGCCCAAACTTCCATTTCAGTTTTGTTTTGGGCATTCAGGACAAGATACTATCAAAGGAGACTTGGAATTGTTTGCCAGTTAACAAAATAAATTCCTGGAAGGGCATAGACTTAAAGAATAAATTGTTAAAATTATTAAAATTTATAGCGTCACTTTACATCAGTTTTTAAGCATGTTTTTATGTGATCCATATTTCAGGAGGTGATTGAAAATTCACACATGTCTGAGGAGCTATTCAATCTTTATCTTCACCAAAATTACCTTGATTTCTTCAGCGACATAGAAGACGTTGTACGGGCTAGTGAATATCTTAGTGATGCAGATTTCTTAACGGTAGATTGGAATGTAAGTAACTGATGCATAGCAACACCGTGGTAATTTTCTTAAATCCAATAATTATGTTTGAAATATAAGGGAAGGACTGGATCTCCTCCTGTGTTTTGCTTTTGAGCTAGTTAGTGTACATTGCTTATTAATTTGTTGCCACTAATGATGGAAATAAGTTTGAAATTTCAGAAGGTATGTGTACTAGGGCTGTATACTACCACTTTTTTTTGATTTTCATTTAATAAAAGCTAACAATCTTTTAAAATATTGTGTGATGTTTTCAAACTTTGGGGAAACTGCTTAAATCACAGGCATTGATGCTATAACTCTGGTGCTTTTCAAAAAACGTTTACTTTTTGAGTACGCTTGCTTTAAAAAAACAATTTTATTTAATGGATGTGAATTAAGGAAGCCAAGCAGTGGCCTTTTCTCATAGTATGCCATGTAGCCTGTAATCCTTCATAATGTGCAGCATTATTTGTGTCCCCTCACAAGTGAATAATGGATTTGCACTGAGCAGTGACAGTTGACTGCATGGAGGCCTTGACTGTCCTGAACCTGTTTAACAAGGTTAATTATTAAATTGTAGTTCAAAATCTGCAATTTGATAGATTGGGTTTGTCACAAGGAATTTATTAGTGACTTTCCTTGCTTCTGATTGCTTGATCCAAAAGACTGTGGATTTTGCTCAGGAATCTTGTGCAGGAATAGGCCTTCAACCTTCATGTCTAATCACCATTTTATAATCACTCTAGTTAATAGCCTGTCCCTGCTTTTGACCCATATTCTTTAATCCCTTCAGCCCGAGTGCTGTATTCAACTCCTTCTTGAAATCACACCATGTTTTGGCCTCGAATGCTATCTGTGGTAGCAAATTCCATAGGTGCAGCACTCTCTAGATGAAGAAACTTCTCCTTATCTCAATCCTTTGCCAGTGACCCCTGGTTCTGAACTCTCCCATCATTGGCAATTTTTCTTTTTGCACCAATCCTGTCCAATCCTGTTCGAACTTTATTGTTTTGTAAGAGGTCCCCCTTTCATTCTTTTGAACTCCAGTGAACATAATATCCTAACCAATTTGAACTTCTCATGAAACATCAGTCCTGCCATCGTAGACTGGCAGTGAGGCAATTTCAGAAGCTTGTGGCTTTCATCAGTCAGTGGATATGAGGGGGAATGTTGTTTTGTGAGGAATCAGCAGAGTGAAATTTCTGGTGCACATTGCTGTATTCAATTAAGTGTCAACAAAGTTTGTGAATGGGGCTATGTGTATTTGTGTATGCATGTGTGATTATTAGATTTGTAACAGCAGTGCCCCATGTAAACCCAGTAGTTACCAAGGATCGCTACTGAAAACTGCAAAGTTCTAACCAGAGTCAGTCAGCCATGTTGGGTTGCAGTTGTGCCTTAATCTTTAGCCATCCATATAGAAATGCAATTTTTTTTTGAAACTAGCATTGTGGAGCTGGAATTTACAGGATATGGTTTCAGAGGCTTTGAGAAAACATGATTTTGTGAACTTTTCGAATAAAATTAACAAAAATCCTACAGAAAAATATTAAAAAACACATCACTTTTTGATTGTAAATAAATATCAGACTGGGGTTGAAAAGTGGCCAAAAGAAGCCCTTCCCACAACCATAATACACTCCTGGGCAGGCTTCCCTGTTTTTATACTCTTGATGACACATCAATATTCCTGACAAAGGTATTAGTCCTATGTTGTCCAAACGATCAGACTTAAATTTAATAGGTTTTTGGTATCCAAGTACCTGGTTCAAATTGATTGGCTAAATTCAACAACCTGTTGACTGGGTGAAATCTGCTGCTTGGCCTCCTAACTGATAACTTGGCCTTTTGATACAAATGTTTCAAATGTGGGTGTTGTCTGTGTACTGGCAAACTTTCAAGCTGCTGCTCACAGACATTCTTGTTCAAATTTCCACCACAGAGAAAGCACATAATCTTTTAAAGGGATCCACAATGCTTCTCCCACCCCTCCCGCCCTAGCATTTTAAAACACCAAATTCTGACTTCCTGGCTCACATTCCACATGTACACTCCCAACTTGGCAACGTTTAAAGCTTGGACAGTGTAATATTCCCATTAATTGGCTTTGTAACAAATTCATTTGAGTGTCAACTATTTATTTCACACTCAGTTGGGTAGAATGCTGATGAGCTGGTCACCCCTTGTATTTTACTTGCTCCTGTGCTAGGCAATGGGTCTATAAAATCCAGCCCACTAAATGTGTCTTTTCAACAGAATTTATACATGACTCCTCTCTCCCCAAAAATGTTTTGTTGTTTTCACTTTTCCTAACCAGCTTTCATCATTCTGTCTGCATAACTATCTCCACTTCAAATCTGTTCTTTCAGATGCACTTGGGGAATTACAATTCAGACTTGATTTATCTGTATAAAAACCGAAAGAACTGCGGATGCTGTAAATCAGGAACAAAAACAAAGTTGCCGGAAAAGCTCAGCAGGCCTGGCATCATCTGTGAAGGAGAAAAGAGTTAACATTTCAGGTCCGGTGACCCTTCCTCAGAACTCCCGTTTTCTCCTCCACAGATGCTGTCAGGCCTGCTGAGCTTTTCCGGCAACTTTGTTTTTGTTCCTGATTATTTCTACGTTCGACTTTTTTTTTTGTTCCATGTTTTGTTCACATTAGTTTATTGTGTAATCTGTAGTCTTTATTTATCTGCAGACAGCTTCTGTTGCTTCAGTGATGTTGCTAACAAAGGCATATTTCTAAGGAAATTGGAAGGCAGATGAAGTGTTATGTTCATATTCTTATTCAAATTCTTTGTAAGTGGGAAGAACATTTTTAAAGTAAGGCGGCAAGAACTGTGATTAAAGGCTGTTCGTACACAAGTTTTCAACTCTAGCAGGATAGATGTATTTGTTTTTAATTAACCTAGTTTTGTGTATTGTGATACACCTCTGTTGCCGTAATTCTGAGGTAGGGCGTGAACCCAGACTTTCTGACCCAGAGTCAACACTAGTTTGGCCCTGTCTTGGGTCCAATTCTTGGCACCACAACTTTGGAAATATGTGAAGTCTTTGGCGAAGGTGCAGAGAAATTTACTAAAACGGTTCCAGGAATGAAGTAATAGAGCCACAAAGATTGCCTAAACAAGTTGTCCTCGTACTTTGAAGATAGAAGTCTCAAAGGAGATTTGATAAGTTTAAAGCTGGGATTCTTGTGATTCACAGTGACACAGTGGTAGTTTGCTTATCTCTGAGCCAGGAGAGCTGGGTTCAAGTCCCTTCTACTCCAAAGCTGTGTAATAATATCTCTGAACAAGTTATTTCGAGAATGTTAAAATCAAGAAAAGTTTTTAATTGGAAAAAATGGAGCGTCTCCTGTAATTGGCCGAAGGGCCATTAACCAGTGGACATAAATTCTGAGTGCTTTGCAAAAGGGCCAGAAATAAGAGAAGGAAAAGCATTTGTACATATCAGGCGGTTACAGTTTGGAAAGCAATAACTGAGTATCCACCACCCTTTCATTTGTAGCCTTCACAGGGAAATTGGATAAATTCTTAAATAAAGAGAAAAATCGTTGGACTGTGGAAGGGGGAGTGAAGCAACTTGATTTTGAAAGCGTTGACCAGCCTACTTTATGATTCTACATAACTGGAAAGCAGATATATATTTTGCATTGTATCCTAATTTACAGACAAATTAAACTCTGAGAATTGGTCATGTTTATGGTCCTATCTCGCACCAAATTTTAATATACCTATTTCTCTGTACATTCAATACAACTTCCTTAGAATCGTTCAACTATGCAGAAATATAGTACGTCTGTGGCCGCACGAGGGTTGATTCATGCTAACAAAGCTAGAGCTCGAGCTAATTGTAGAGGAGGAGCTGGCTTCAAACCTTTACACAAACCACAGTGGCTCTCAATAAGTAGAAAGGTATGTACAGAACTTATTTGGCTGATAAATTCTGGTAGTGACTTATCCAGGTGCTGTTCAATCAGATGGGTTAATTCTCTGGAATGTGAATGGTGCAATCCAGCAGCAATGTACTTGTTGCAACAACTCTCATTAATGAATTACTTGGTTATGTTACTTCATGTTAGATTACAATCACAGTTTTTTTTAAAATTAATACTTGTCTTCCTGTTCTTTCAGTATAAAGAAAACTGTCTTGCAGCCCAAGGATTTTTTTCAAATTTCTGTTTGGCCCCCTATTGCCTTCAGACCCAGCTATTACCATATCTTGCTCTGTTAACGAACCCCATGAGAAACCAAGGTAAGCAGTTTAATATTAATAGAATAGCAAAAATTTGTTTTCAGTAACGTATAATTTGATGTAAAGGTAGTACCAACAAGGTATAACAGTTGTTGCATGTGTACTTTTGGGGAAAGTTATCTAATTATTATGTTAATTTTCATTTTATAACTTCCAAGGCAAAATTCTCAGAAGCAAGAGGATGCATGTGTATTTTTGATTCTTGCTTTTGTTGGCTTGGAGACTAAGTGTGGAGATGGGCCTGAGTACAGAAGGCATTTCCACTCAGGCAGGTTGGGGTTTCTCCCAGGATTATGTTCTTGGCACAGCACGTTTTCATGCCTGGGTGAAACACCACATTTTATGGGCAAGAAATTTTGCCCCCTTTCTGGGACCTTCCAAGCACCATATTTGAATGTACCCTTACTCCAACTCTCTCATTATTTGGTCCATCCTTTGTACATGCTAATATACTACTTCCAACACCCATGAGCTTGTTAAGTAGCCTAATATGTGGTACCTTATCAGTGCATTCTAGAAATACAAATATATTGTACCCGCTGCTTTATCTACCCTACTTGTTACTTCAAAGAATTCTAATAAATTTGACAGGCATGATTTCCAGTTTGTGACTGTGCTAACTATTCTTGATCATATGATACCTTTTCAAATGTTTTAGTGAAGAAATGTTAAGCTGAAATCCTATAGTTAGCTGTTTTGTGTTTCCTTTCCATTTTAAATAAAGTGTTACATTTGCGGTTTTCCAATCCTTGGTGACTTTTCCAGAATCTAAGGATTATTGAAATATTACTATCAGTGCTTTCGCTATCTCTGTAGCTAGTTTGTTTCATGTACGAGGAGGAATCCCATTAGACCCAGTGGTTTTATCAGTTCTTGACCTCATTGTGGCTATCCTAATCTACATGAAGATTAAAGTTACCCATGATTAATCTATGTCATTTTTATATGCCCCCATTACCTTCTGATTTATTCCCAGTCCTACTAAATAGCTACTGACCGGGGGCCTCTTGACTACAGCTGCCAGTGTCGTCTTTCCCTTTTTCCACTTCTTACATCCACCTATTTGGTACTGCATCTTCTGACACCAAATCATTTCTTGCTGCAGTATTTATTTCTTTCCGTACACTCAAATGTTAACTCCCTCCTCCATCCTTTCCTTCCTGCCTGTCTTTTCAAAAGTCACTTACCCTTGAATATTTATTCATAGTTTTGATCTCCTACTTACCATGTTCTTGTTGTTTTTGTTTTGGCTATAAGATTATATCCATTTACCTGTAATTATGATCATTCGTTTATTTTGTTTCAAATACTTTGTGCATTCAGAGCCATTAATTTTGACTTTTTAAGCATGTTTCCCTCTAACCCCATTTACTGCTGTTTTACAGTTTGCACACTCTGTCCCTTCCTGATCCACTCAGGGTTTCATTATCCAAATACCTGCCCTGTAGTGCTGCTAAGTCCTCTAGCTTCAAAAGCCGGTACTTCTAAACTCCCCAAATTCCACCCCCAACCCCGTTTGACTAATTATTCAATTTGCTAGGACACTGGTCCCAGCATGGTTCAAGTGAAGACAATCCTATTGGACCAGCTCCCTTCTACCCCAGTACTGGTGCCAGTATCCATCAACTGAAAGACTTTTCTCCCCCACTACAATCTCTTTTTAGCCATGTGTTTAGCAACTAGACTTCATTTACCCCTGCATGTGACTTCGGTAGTAATTCTGAGATTATTACCTTTTGGAAGCTCTGGCTCCTGATTTTAGCTCCTAACTATTGAAAATATTTCAGCAGAACCTCATTTCTAGTCCTACCAATGTTGAGGTACCAACTATGTGATGACAATTGGATCCCTCTCCTTCTCTCTTTTCAAGGGTATAGTTCCCTGCAAGTACACCTGCAGCAATTGCTGCCTGTGATCAGAAATGAACTGACCCCTGAGGGAGTGAAATCCGTTCCTGTTCAGGAATCTAGCTGGATTAATGCCAGAGAGGTTCAGTTGCTGCAGGTGTGTAGTCAATTGTGCCTTGTCCCTGATGAACCTAGCAATGTCTGCATATCTGTCCACTTGGTCATCTTGGTGCCCTGGGTCCACAATGAATTGGAATAACTATATCGCTTGCCTGTAAAAGGCATTGGGGAACCACAATGCCCTTCTGGGCTGCCAATTAGAAAATGTCAAGACGTGTCCCCAGTTGAGGTTTGAAAGGAGCTACTGGTTAGGAAATTCAATACTGCTGTCACCTTCAGCACTGCAGGTGTAGCACATCCTCCCAAGCCACACAGCTGCAGATCTTTCTGCAGAAAGTGGAAGATGTACGTGATTGAATTCCTAGTCATTGCCAGGACACGTCTCGTACTGCCTTTTCCTTACTTGCAAGGAGCTGCAAAGCCTTTATTACATTCTAGCTTGGTACAGCACTTGACATTGAAGGTCCTTATTTCCCTCTTCTTGCCTGCATATTCATGTGCAACTATAGGCCCTTGAGCCCCATGTCTCTGTTCCACTGGGTTGTTCGTTACCCCTCCTCTTCCTCCTTTTGATTTGATTTATTATTGTGACGTGTCTATAGGCACAGTGAGACGGTTTTTTTTGTTGGGCATGCAGTACTGGCGCATCATACCATACAAAGTGCATTAGGGTAATAAAACATAGTGAAGAATACAATGTAATGGCTGCAGAGAAGCTGCACGAAGAGTGAGATCAACATTTAAATTTAAAATTTGAAAGATACATTCAGGTGTTCAATTAACAGTATGAAAGAAGCTGTTCTGCAATCTTTTGGTACATTTAAGTTTGTGTCTTCTCTGCCCAACAGAAGAGGTTGGAAGAGATTATAACTGGGGTAGGAGTGGTCTTTGATTATGTTGTCCGCCTTTCCGAGGCAGAGAGAAGTCTAGATGGAGTCAATGGATGGAATGTTAGCTTGCATGATGGATTGGGCTGTGTTCACAACTCTATAGTTTATGGTCCTGGGTAGAGCAGTTGCCATCCAAAGCCAAGATGCATCTGGATAGATTGCTTTCTATAGTACATCTGTAAAAATTGGTAAGCATCTTTACCAACATGCTGAATTTCCTTTTAGCCTCCTGAGGAATTACATGAGTTGTTGTGCTTTCTTGCCCATAACATCAATGTGGGTGGAACAGTACAGGTAATCATCACTCTCAGGAACTTGATGTTCTTGACAATCTCCACCACAGCACCATTGATGTAATTAGGCGTCTGCCCTCCATTCTGCTTCCTGAAGTCAATAACCAGCTTTTTCGTTTTAGTGACATTGAGGGAGGGATTTTTTTTATCTCTTCCCCTTCCTCTCTCAGCCACATAATAACCATAATTCAGCTGTTTTGGTTTGGAAGTACTGATCTGTAAAGTCATTGCAGATTTATGTTTTCCATTTGAGATCTTGACAAAATCATTATACCCTTATCAAGCTGCTTTTTTTAAAAAATAAAAGCCTATCATACAGCTACCTGCACAAAATCAAGTGCATCCTCCATGACTGGTTTTTCCCTTTCTCATTCGGCCATGTCAGATGTTTGTTGTCTGAACCTTTACATTGCACTGTTTGCCACGTGCGTGTGGAACAATCTGACTCTTGGTGGGATGTTGATGTGTTATGCTATAAGCGTTTATATCACTAGATATAGCCATCTCTGGTGAGGGCAGCATTTATTGCCCATCCCTCATTGCCTAGAGGGCAGTTAAAAATCAACCACATTGCTGTTGTTCTGGTGTCACATGTGGGCCAGACCAGGCTAGGATGACAGATCTCCTTCCCGAAAGGAGAACTCAATGGTGTTTTTTTTTTTATACAATGGTTTCATGGTTATTGTTAGAACCTTAATTCAAGATTCTTTGTGGAATTAAAATTCTACCTTGACAGGATTTGAATGCGTGTTCACAGAATATTAGCTGAGTTTCGGGATTGACATTGAGTGACAATACCACCAGGTGCCACCCTCACCCAGGGTACATTCTCTGTTAATGTCATGCTCTAGTGCTGCCTCCAAATAATGTTCGACATAGAGTACTGAAATCATCAGCCAAGGGGTGATAGTAGGCAGCTAACAGCAGAGAGCTTTTTTGCCTGTGTTTGAACTGTTACTGTACATTGAGTCTTAAGTATTCCCAGAAGAATAACTTCCTGACTGTTACCATTTCTGGTCAGTCTCCCTTGCCAGTGGGATAGGATATAATCCAATGATGATGATGTCCGAGACATAGCTATACTCCGAATCATACGTTTAGAATGTTAAGCTTGACTAATCTGTGGGACAACTCTCCCAATTTTGGTACAAGCCTCAGGTGTTAGTGAGGAACACTTTATACCTTGGGTGATGCCACATAGTCCTATAAAAGTTTTTTTTATTTCTTTCTTTTGACTTTTGTAGCAGTCTCATATCACTGGAACATAGAAACTAAGAGTACGAGTCTGCTATTTGGCCCTTTACTCCTATTCCACCATTCAATATGATTCATGAATGATCCTCTGACTATGGTCTTAATATAATCCCATTTTCTCAATTTCTCCCCCATACACATTGATGTCTTTCATATCTAAACATTTTATCAGTCTCTCTCTTAAATTTATTTCGTGACTTGGCCTTTGGAGCCTTCTACGATAGGCAGTTCCACAGATTTACTACCTTTTGAGCAATCACACTTTTCCTCATTGTCAGTCCTAAATGGTTTACCCCATATCCTGAAACTCTCCCCTGGTTTTAGACTTCCTAAAAAGTGTTCTGAAAATCTAAATACAGCATATCCACAGGTTCTCCCCATCCATACTTTTTACAAAAAAACTCCAGTTGATTTGTTAAACAGATTTCCTTTACGTAAACCTACGATGGCTTTGCCCAATCCTGTTAATGCTTTTCAAGTGTTCTGTTATCATAGCTTTTACATTAGACTCTAGCTTTTTCCTGAGTGGCTTAACTAGTCTCTCAAATGGCCTGGTAAGATTCAACTATGTTGTTGTGGGTCTGGATGATATATGTAGACCAGATCACGACAGCAGATTTCCTTCCCTGAAATATATTCATGAACCCAGTAGATTTTTTTGAAATGACAGTGGTTACATTGTCACCATGTAAAGCTAGGTTTTGATAATTCCAAGTTTTATTAAATTTAGTTTCACAGTCTACCATTTAAATCCCATGTCCCCAGGACATTTAAAGCAAAGTACTATGGATGCAGGAAGTCTGAAATAAAACCAGAAAGTGCTGGAAAATCTTATTTGAGACTGGCAGCATCAGTGAAAAGAGAAACAAAGTTTCCTCTGTTCTGAAGACAACTGTTAGACTCAACACATTTTCTTTGTTTCTCTCTCCACAAATGCTGCCAGAGCTACTAGGTTTCTCCATCATTTTCTGTTTTTATCCCTAAATTCCCTCTGAATTAGTCCAGAGACATTACAGCCAAGCCAATTACATCTAATTAAAATCCCCTGCCCACTTTTCTAGGCCAGTATTTGACAATGACCTACAACTAATTAATTGAGTAGTACATTTCTCCGAGATAGTGGGAACTGCAGATGCTGGAGAATCCAAGATAACAAAGTGTGAGGCTGGATGAACACAGCAAGCCAAGCAGCATCTCCGGAGCACAAAAGCTGATGTTTCGGGCTTCGACCCTTCTTCAGAAAAGCCGTGTTGGTTTAAGCCTCCAAACTCAACTGTCTACCACATCATATCTTGAGACTAATTTGGAATCAGTGCACAAATGGTGAATATTCACCGTTTGGGCAGTGCTTAAGAGAATACAACAGAAATTGGAAACAACTTCTGATAAATTGCAATAAAACAGCAAGATCACTTCACACAATGATGACTGCAGTTTTATAATGTTACACTTTTTTACATCTGTATTAAATTTACAAAATTGTTTTCTATTTTCTGGACAGCCCAAATTAGTTTTATCCATGATGTGGGAAAGTTTCCTTTCAAGAGATATTCTACTAGGTATGTAGAAAGTTCTCTCCAAATATGTGACAAGTCCTGAAACGTTGCAAGTTGTTGCATGTTGTTCTGTATTTATCCAGGATGGGGGTGAGGCGGAGGGGTGGGGAGTAAAATTGTATTATACAATTTTTATTGCTTGAACCAAATTGAGGGGGGAGTGGAGAGGAGAAGGGTGGAATGTAGTTACTTGTAATTTTGTTTTAATTGCTGGTGAATAAGAACTTAAATTAGAATTCTGAAGATTATCTTGGACCGGCCTGAAATTCCAATTTGTGCCTCCTTAGCAAATTTTGGTTTAAAATGTACTTAAGTTTGAAATTACAACAGCACTGCAGAAAGGACAAATAAAGGAAGTGTTTAACTGCTCTTATTACTAAATGTTTACACACTTATTACATTTAGATTTTGACAACATCAATATTTCTAATTCCAGGAATATCATGTTCTGTGCTTTGCTGTAATATAAAACAATTTTAGCTAAAAACTCAAAGAATTGCAATTAATTTTCAACGCCTTGGATATAAATTTTTAAATAATATTCCATGAACATTTTCCCGAAGTACAGAATAGATTTGACAATACTTTTTCCTTGACAATTGTGTAAGTTTTTTTTTCAAAACGTTTGCAAGTCTCTTAAATGATTCAAGTGCCTCTGCCTTGACTGCCAGTTGAAGGCCACAACTGGTATAGGAGGCTGCTCCACATGAAACGCGACAGCACAGCAGCTAATAAGTGAAATCAATAATGGATCTTCCAACGTGACTGGGATACCTTTAATCCATACTATGGAGATCTTTGTGCTGAAGAAACAACTTGGCTGCATAACTGGGGGGAATAATTAGAAAACTGTCCTTAATTATCACTCTAGAAATTGAAGAGACAGGTGATCCTCACATTAAAAATACATGTTAATATATATACACATTTTAATCTATCCATATATCGTACATCTAACCTTTAAAAATGGTATGTTAACACTGCAGAGAACAAAATACTTTCATATCATACTTTGTATGTGAGGGCTAACATGTCTCTAGTTGCTAAATGGAACTTCCCACAAAACTGGTTTGTCAGGTTTTGATAGCTCAGGGTTCTGATCTACATCATGACCTGTAGCAGTCTTAGCATTAATTTCAAAAATGCAGGAAAACTATACTTTGTGATCTGAAATCTAATCTAAATTGCAACTTCAGTGAGTTGATGTTGCATCATCTGAGTCCCTTCTTTTCAAATAAGGCATTCAAACTGGAAATTTGGTTGCCAGTTCATGTAAATGAAGAGATCTTGGTACACTATTTGAGAAGCATCAAATTAATTCTTTGATAACTGGATTGAAACTTAGCTGTTTTGTAGTGAATTTGCATAACAAAGGAATCAAACTAGTCAGTGAGAACAGAAGTTCCCAGGCAATAGAAAATGCTAGAATCTGCTTCTCTGCAGCTTCTTCATTCATGTCAACAGCCATAACCTTTTCTGTTTTTAAAAAAAAAAGTGAGCAGACTCTGACTAATAGTTATTGATAGTCTAAACAGCAATTAAAATCTGATCTCCATTTTTTTTCTTCTCCCAGTTCGAAGTCCTGGAGTTGAGTAATACCAGTTCAAATTAGCAGAATAAAACATTCTGTAATACCTCTATTCTTTATAAAACAGTTTGTCCTCTAATTAATTTGGCATAAATAGTCCTGTCGGCAAACTTCTTGCATTGTTTTGAAAACATGAATGTGAGGTGCATTTTCTCCCTCACACCCTGGATTTCAGCCCGACAAGATGGAAAACACTTTTTTTTAAATACAAAAAAGCCAGTAATTTTAACGTAGACAGACAAGAGGCTGAAAGAACACATAAGGCCAGGCAGCATCTGGAGGAAAGGAGCAGTCAACGTTTCAGATATTGCCCATCTTCGGAACATTGACTGCTCCTTTCCCCAAGATGCTGGCTGGCATGCTGCGTTCTGCCGTCCTCCTGTTTGTCTACCTTCATTTCCAGCATCTGCAGTTTTTTTTTTGTCTCTCACCAGTAAATTTTAATCCTGGGTCCATCTGACTTGGAACAGATCATTAAAGTTTCCTCACCATGCAACATTTCTGAGATCTGAATGAGCAAAAGATTTGATGCAACATGCAAAAGAAGCTTTCTTTTTCTAAAATGGAAGCCAATAATTCTGTACACATCCAATCTGAACTTTTCACAAAACTATTAAACTCTGATGCAGAAAATAACATTAAACCGTCATCAACTAGAAGTTTTTTTTCAACATAAAAAGTTATTTGATGCTACTTGCCTCCAATCTGGAGCCACTCCAAAATGCAATTGACCTCCAATCTGCGTCTCTTTACCAGTAAATAGACTTGGCCTGAAAAATACAGTTTTGTTTTAGCTGCAGAACATGTGCAGTTTTTGACGACACACTCTCCTGTCCTTGTGAAAACGGCTTCAGTCAGATTACTGCAAAGAATGCCACGGGAAATTGAATGTGAGTTTGCTCGCTGAGCTGGAAGGTTAGTTTTCAGACGTTTCGTCAACATTCTAGGTAACATCAGTGAGCCTCCAGTGAAGCACTGGTGTTATGTCCCGCTTTCTATTTGTCTGTTTAGGTTTCCTTGGGCTGGTGATGTCATTTCCTGTTCTTTTTCTCAGAGGATGATAGATTGATTTGGAGCCAATGTGTTTGTTGATGGAGTTCCGGTTGGAATGCCATGCTTCTAGAAATTCTCATGCGTGTCTGTTTGGCTTGTCCTAGGATGGATGTGTTGTCCCAATCAAAGTGGTGTACTTCCTCATCTGTATGTAAGGATACTAGTGATAGTGGAGGTCATGTCGTTTTGTGGCTAGTTGATGTTCGTGTATCCTGGTGGCTAGCTTTCTGCCTGTTTGTCCAATGTAGTGTTTGTCACAGTTCTTGCAACGTATTTTGTAGATGACGTTTGTTTTGCTTGTTGTCTGTATAGGGTCTTTTAAGTTCATTAGCTGCTGTTTCAGTGTGCTGGTGGGTTTGTGAGCTACCATGATGCCAAGAGGTCCGAGTAGTCCGGCAGTCATTTCGGAAATATCTTTGTAGGGGAGAGTGGTTATGGTTTCTGGGCCCGTTTTGTCTGTTTGTTTGGGTTTGTTGCTGCGAAATCGGCGGACTGTGTTCATTGGGTACCCGTTCTTTTTGAATACGCTGTATAGGTGATTTTCTTCTGCTCTTCGCAGTTCCTCTGTGCTGCAGTGTGTGTGTGTCATTAACAAAGCTGCATTAGAACATTATTCCAACGAGCCACCACACACTGCAGCACAGAGGAACTACGAAGAGCAGAAGAAAATCACCTATACAGCGTATTCAAAAAGAACGGGTACCCAATGAACACAGTCCGCCGATTTCTCAACAACAAACCCAAACAAACAGACAAAACGGGCCCAGATACCATAACCACTCTCCCCTACATCAAAGACATTTCCGAAATGACTGCCGGACTACTCGGACCTCTTGGCATCATGGTAGCTCACAAACCCACCAGCACACTAAAACAGCAGCTAATGAACTTAAAAGACCCTATACAGACAACAAGCAAAACAAACGTCATCTACAAAATACGTTGCAAGAACTGTGACAAACACTGCATTGGACAAACAGGCAGAAAGCTAGCCACCAGGATACACGAACATCAACTAGCCACAAAACGACATGACCCACTATCACTAGTATCCTTACATACAGATGAGGAAGGACGCCACTTTGATTGGGACAAGACATCCATCCTAGGACAAGCTAAACAGACACGCACGAGAATTTGTAGAAGCATGGCATTCCAACCGGAACTCCATCAACAAACACATTGGCTCCAAATCAATCTACCATCCTCTGAGAAAAAGAACAGGAAATGACATCACCAACCCAACGAAACCTAACCAGATAAATAGAAAGCGGGACATAACACTAGCACTTCACCGGAGGCTCACTGATGACGCGACCTAGAATGTTGACAAAACGACTGAAAACTAACCTTCCAGCTCAGCAAGCAATCTCACATCCAGAAACTCAACCTGAGCTACAAATCTCAAAATTCACTAACAGGAATTTGATCTAGTTTCAAAAGTGGGAATTGAAGATGATAAAATTACTTGGATTCAGATCTTGGAAGGTCTGTCTTAAGTGAAAGAGCATTGTATTTGTATTGTGAAACTGGACTGCTTCGGCCTAAAGGAATGGTAGATTTAATCGTATGAAGCTGACAGTGAGGCACTAGAAATCAGCTGGGGACAGTTTTATTTTGATGCTTCATGGCAATGAGATCAATGCTGAACAAATATTTTCATTGGGTGTAATCTACCAGTTAGACTTTGTTAGTTACTCTGTCAGGATTGTAATCTCTTACCAAATTTACGACTTGAGCTTTGTACTGCTAAGAGGTCACCTTATATTTGTGTTAGTCTTCACAACACTTACAATGTGTGTATTGTTTATATGGTTGCAACAGTTATGAGATGCTGCCACTTAACATTTTTGATTTTGGGATTTTTCAGGTTAACGTTGGAAACTTTAACAGATAAGGATCCAGGTATTCTGGAATTAGATAATGAAGATGACTGTGCCCAGTCTCAGTCATTAACACATGATCAGGCAACAGCAACATCATTGTGTTCAACGAGCAACACAAGTCATTCTGGCGCAGGAGACTTACCAAGTAGCCAATCACAACTGACCATAACCCAATCCTTCCAAGAAGAAGAGGAAGAATTAATGATAGAGGAATATGATAGTGACTAAGATAGTTATTTTGGTCTAAGTTGAGTCTATAAATATTTATTAGATATATTCAATCTGGTTAAGTATTGGATCTGAACATAATTCATTGAAAGTGTTTCTGGAACCACAGTAACTATGAGCATTTTTGAAAATTGTGTAAGTGACAATAATGTTTGCCTGACCACATCCACAGTTGTGGAATCATTGGAAAATATTCCATATCTCCACTGACTAGCACACTAAGTTTAATAAGACATGCATGTTTTCAGAAAACTTAATGGAACCATTTACTTCCATTATTGTACCAAAGGATTCTATTTGTTATGGAAACTGTGTACAAAAATTGATTTCAACCATAACACTTTGCTAAAAATTCAAACATATGTAAGACTTTATCTCTTAGTTTCATCTTCAGTAATGTTATACATAAATCTTTGGCCTTCATTTTACTGAGCCTGTTTACCAACAGTGCTTTGTATCAAAATTTTAATCAACTTTTTTTTGGAAGAAGTCTAGAAGTGAGGATGATGTTCCTGAATCTAAATATAAATAAATATTTATATTTATACTTGCCAAAGTTTTTGATAAACAAGAGGCCGTAAACTCCTTGTACAGCAATCTGAGCCCAATAACACTGAATTATTTATGTTGAAATATGATGTATCCTTCACCTTTTTTTGGTTGCAGAATTTACAACTTTCGAGTTTCATGGTCCATGGCTTTGCTCCCATTTTATTAATACATTAAACCTTTTATTGAACACGGCAGTATTTGGTTCACAATATTTTCAGTTGTTTATCATAAACAATTCCAAATGCCTTGTTATCAATCTCATGTTGTAATTAAGTCCGATTATTGTTTGTATTCTACAATGGAATTGTTAGCAAATTCTAACTTCATTCATCTTTCTTATATTTTTATGGTCACAAAGTGAGCTACATGACAATGAACATTACTAATGTGAACCTTCACTTGTATTGATTTGACATTGCTAAGTTCATTTACTTGAACAGCCCATCAGGAATCAATATCGGAGTGCACCTATTTTACGATTATCAAAATGATGTAAATCTTGTACCAAGGAATGAATTTACTCTGCTGAAGAACTAAAATATCATGTGAGACATGGTTAAACATTCATGAGTTCAGAGGAAGAAGGTAAAATGAAAATCTTTCATGCATAGTGTAATGATTGTTTTTATTGAGGTCGACAGCGTAAATACGTTCTTGGTATAATCAGTTGCTTCCCAGAGAACACTGCTTTATAATCATTAAGTTGATAATGGGTAGTCTTTTATTTCATATCTTCCTCCCAACTTTGGTTTCTCCATGCGGCCCAGGTTACAGGCATTTAAGATCTCATAATTATCTAGAATTTCTGGAAAATAAACATGTAATTTTGAATATTAAACAACAGAAAGAAGTTGTTCGGTTTGTCCACTGCATCAACAAGTTTTAAAAACCTAACCGAATACTTCCACTTCCTTGCCTTTTTGTTATAATACAGCAATTTTCTTCGCCTCGGGTATTTATTCACTTCCTTTTTTGAAAGTCACAATTGAATCTGCTTCCTCCACCCTTTTGTGGACTGTATTCCAAATCATCATGTCACTACTCTTAAAAGGAAATTCCCACTTAACTTTAAACCTGTGTGACAGTGACCTATCAGACCTCTGCCATTGAAACAGTTTATCCTTACTTATTGTTTCAATTTTGAACACCTATCGAATCTCCTCTTAAATGTCAAGAGACCAATCTTTGTTTGACTAGTCTGTCCACATAGTCGAAGTTCCTTATCTCCCACCACTATTCTAGTAAATTTTTCTGCATCCTTGACGTCCAAATATTTGTACCCAGAACTGCACAAAGTACTCCTGCTTGGGCCTGACCAGTGGCTTTTCAAGGTCTAGCATAATCTCTCTATTTTTGTACAGGTGCCTGCATTTATAAGGCAAGATTCCATATGATTTTTAAACATTTTACAAACTTGCCCTGCTGCCTATCTAGTCTATGTGCAATTCCCTAGGTCACACCATTCCTGAGCCCCTTGAAAATTTTGCCACTTAATTTGTTTCCTCATTCTTCATAAAATGATACAGTTTGCTAACACTTATTGCATTAAATTTCATGTGCCATGAATCTGAGCATTTTAGTGATATGTCCATCTCCTGCTGAAATGTAATTATCCTCCTTACTGTTTACTATTTTCTTCATTCATGTCATCTACATAATTTGAAATTATGCTACTTGGTTAGTTTGTGTGAGCTTAGCAACTGAGGTGCTCACTTAAAAAATAACAAGTTTAAAAAAAAATTTGAAGACTGTCAATTTAAGATCGTTAGGACTGAAATAGCTTTTCTAGCTAGTTTTAATTTTTAATCGCTGATATTTCCAATATTTGACTATGTAATTCTGGACATATTTATGATTTGGTTTTTATTGTCACATACCAAAATACAGTGAAAAGCTTGCTTACGAGCAGTTCAAGTAGATCACAGCAAGCAAAGGATGTACAGATCAAGAAGACTTAGAGGCATACAGATGAAATTGCAGCTTACATTATTTGATGCTAGAATCCCTTCAACAGTCTGATAATAGCCAGGAAGGAGGTGTTCCTGAACCTGCCTGTGCCTGTGTTCAGGCTTCTGTATCCTCTGCCTGACAGAAGAGATTGTAGGAGGTCATCACAAGAGTGCAATGGGTCTTTGATATTGGCCATCCTTCCGCAGCAGCGAGACATATAAATAGAGAGTCCACAGATGCAAGGTTGGCTTCCATGATGGTCTGGGCTTTGCACACAACCTTCTGTAGTTTCTTATTGACCTGGGCAGAGCAGTTGCTATGCCACGCTGTTATGTACCTGCACAGGATGCTTTCAATTGTGCGTCTGTAGAAGTTGGTGAAGATCCTTATGGGCATGCCAAAGTTCCTGAGCCGCTGGAGGAGGAGAAGTGTTGCTTTGCCTTCTTGACTGTCGCAACTGGAGTTGTCGTCACTCTGAGGAACTTGATGCTTTTCACTCTCTTAACTTCAGTTCTGTTGTTGTACACGGGGGCATGTTCTCCTCCTCTATGAATGACATACATTGATACTTTCATATTCAAAATGACAGGCAGGAAAAGATTTCTTGGACCATTCTAGCCTGTTCCATACAGTTATGGTCGCTTCCCACCCAGTCATAAACTATGCATGTAATCTCTTCTGATCAAGTTAAAAATGATATTTCTGAGAGATTCCAGTGCCTGAGTTGCTCCTAATGGCATTGTTTATGAATACATGATTCATCTCTATGATGTCTAAATCTCATTCTTTCACTGATTCAGTTGGGTTCTTTTCCCAGAAGTGTCTAACATAATATGCATTTTTCCAGGTTGTATGAGAACACCATCACCTGCAAGATCCCCTCCAAATTGCACATCATCGTGATTTGCAACTGTTTTGCCTTTTCACTGTTGCTGTACCATAATCGTGGACCTTCCTTTCTAATAGCACTATGTGATATCTACACCCTGAAGGACTGCAGTCATTCAAGAAGACCAGTCATCACCATCTCAAGTGCAATAAATGCTGGCCCACGTGTCATATAGTTATAATTTAGAAAAAGATGTCACCCAGTATCTGGTCCAGTTTACCCCGACTGCATCAAATCTGCTTGTGATTGTTAAGCATTGTCTGGAATCCTGATTTCTCCCACGTTAGTTGGTACTATTACCTATGGTCCTCAGCTGTACCTAGTCTGCCTCAAGTTATGCTGGAAGAGGAAGGTGTCTCAAAAACATCAACAGTGAGTGAAACTGGCAGTCACATATTCCTGCAATGCAGTGAATCCATTTAGTGATTTATTTCACTAACAGGATGCTACCATTTACCTGTGAGGAATGTAATATGAATTTTTAAAGTTTAAGAGAAATTTTGTAGCTTGAGTTGTGGATGTTATGGTTGGTTGACTCGCCGAGCTGGTTCATTGTTCCACAGATGTTTCATTACCCTGTTGGCTAACATCATCAGTGCAGCATCTGATGAAGCGCTTCATTGAACGCTGCACTGATGATATTATCCAGCAGGGTAATGAAACGTCTGCAGAACAAAGAACCAGCTTGACCAGCCAACCAACCACAATATAAATTTTAATGCCCGATACATAGGCCAAACATCCAACAACTGGCTGATTGTATCAAACTTGTCCCAGTGACCTTTCATGGCAAGCAACATGCTGATACTGCACAACCAGTCTGTGCTTGGAAAAGTATATCCACCATTTTGATGTGATTCTGCTATTGAATATCATTTATTATTAAATAAGCCCAACTGTACTACGATTAACAATCTGGTTTACAGTGTGAATATCCTAGAAGGGTGAGACAAGTAGAATGCAATGGATTCTGCACGTTCTGCATTTGGTCTCCATGTGCTCCACTCAATGATGCTGGGTATGGCTAGCACCTTCACTGATGCTGCGTCTCTATTTTGTACATTCTAGATCAAGCAATTTCCACATGTCAGTGGGGATGTTGCATTTGTTTCGGGAGGCTTTTGGGGTGTCCTTGTACCATTTCCTCTGCCCTACTAGGGATTGTGTACCATTGCAGAAGTCAGAGTAGACCATTTGTTTAGGAAATCATGTGACTGGCATGTGGACAATGTGGCTTGCCCATTACAGCTGGTCATGTCTGACCTGAACCTTGTTATTAAGGATATTAAGCTGTGCATAGAACACTCACGTCGGGATGCTTATGCTGTCAGTGGATTTGCAGTACTTAGCGAATGTCGGAGGGATTTGAGATGTCGGCTGTGTATGGTCCATGTTTCTATAAATGCAAGTCAGGAACAGCAAAACTGAACTCTTCCCACTAGAAGGCAAGATAGTTCTTTTCCTGATTTAGTTAATCTCAGACAGAACTTTGTTAGAAGCACTGCGGTTTATTTTGGTGGCCACAGGCTATAAAGCCAGAACGCAGTGTTGCTCAATACTATTTAGTCATCCCTGTTGACAAACTCGTGAGCAGATTTAAAAATTGAATTAGTTTCAGCTGTGACTCAACTCTTACCCTATTATCTACTATAATTTACAATTTTTGCTGCTGGATGAGGACTGCCAGCATGTAGTAATAGGCCAGTATTAGTCACTACTCTCAGACAAAATATAAGCCATGATTGCATAATGTGGGGTTGAGAATACGAGTACTCAAGTTTGCATCTTGTTAGCTCTTTCAATAGATGTGCATATTTGACAAATCTTTAGCCATTTTTTGTTCAGACACAGTAAAAATAAGATGCTAATGTTGTGTTCTATGAGCAGTGTTACAAACATTCTTTCCCCACCTCACCCCCACCCCCACTTCCAAACTGTCATGGAAAAGCGACCTGAAATGTTGCTCTACCCCTTTTCCTGAAAGAAACATCAGCTTACATGATTTAGAACTAGTCAAAAACTGTCATGATACACAAAAGACAGATTTAGTTTTTAAGTTTGAGGCACTGGGATTATTACAGCAAACGTGTTTTATTGAAATAATCAGGAACAGGAAATCTGTAAATATGAAATGTTGAAAAAAATCATACACTCAAAATTCTGATGTTTAAAATAATTACACTCACTCTGTTTCAGTGATCTGAATGGAGAGCAATAACATTTTGGTAATTAAAGCAGTGCCTGATTTGGAGATAGTAGGAACTGCAGATGCTGGAGAATCTGAGATAACAAGGTGTAGGGCTGGATGAACACAGCAGGCTAAGCAACATCAGAGGAGCAAGAAGGCTGACGTTTCGGGCCTAGACCCTTTTTCAGAAATTGATTTTCTGAAGAAGGGTCTAGGCCCGAAATGTCAGCCTCCCTGATCCTCTGAAGCTGCTTTGCCTACTGTGTTCATCCAGCTCTACACTTTTTATTATCAGTCCCTGATTTGACCTGCATCCTCATGCAAAATTAAAACCTGAATTACAAAATAATATTTTTCTTGTTGAGAATGTTCATTCTTAAATTCTATTTGAATTTGAAGAAGACACATTTCCAAATTGAGCTATCTAGAAATCTTGTGCCTAGTAGAGACATCTAGCAACTTTTTGAGAGTAGTGTTGATTGTGTGTCTCTGGTAGACTACCCCCATGTGAAAATGAGCAGCTGGATTCAATTTTTGGACTGATGCCAAGAATTTATTTGTAATATTGGTAATGTAGACTAATATGAATGGAATTAATAAATTGGGGAAATTGTGAGAATTTAAGTATTTGTTTATATGTTGCAGCGTCAATATGAAAACAACCAGTCTAAAGATTTTTTTAGTGATAATGGGAACTGCAGATGCTGGAGAATCCAAGATAATAAAATGTGAGGCTGGATGAACACAGCAGGCCCAGCATCTCTGATGAAGGGTCTAGGCCCGAAACGTCAGCTTTTGTGCTCCTGAGATGCTGCTGGGCCTGCTGTGTTCATCCAGCGTCACATTTTATTACTAAAGATTTTTTAGTTTTTTTTAAATTAGAGCCATTGACTCTTTGGCTGAGGAGATGAAAATAGGAACAGAAGTGGGTGATTTGATCTTTTTTCAGCTTGTTTCACCTTTCATTGAATTCTGGTCTATGATCAGCATTAATCTTCCTACATTATTCCTATATTCTCTGATTCCTTTAGTATCGTTTAAAATAAAAACTAAGAGAACTGCAGATGCTGGAAATCAAAAACAAAATCAAGTTTGGGAATGTTTCTTTCATGTAGCAAAAGCTATAATAGATATTTCAATCTTTATTCCATTTTAGCAGAGTTCTCTGGTCTGACTGTTTAATTCGAGGTAGGTCTGCCTGGAGAATGTAAGGGCAAAGGTTGGTGGATGGGGTTGGCATGAAGTTGAAATGGGCGCTATCAGGATCATTGGGAATAGTTTGCTGGTATGTATAGGCCATAGGAATAGTGGGAGTGGTGGAGTTAGGGCCAAAGGTTATAATCTTTAAAACAACTTGGAATAAGTCTCAAGGAAGGTTACATTTGAAAATTCAAGTTCATTAGTTGAGATTACTATCTAGAACATTGCAGATGCCTTCTGGTGCCCTGGTTGTAGGGAGTTACCATTTTGTTCTGGGTTAATCTGAGTGATTTTGTTTTTTCACAGAGAATGTGCAGTTTGTGTCTGGAACTGAAACAACTTGGAAATGAGGGGGGAGAGAGAGAGAGCTGCATGAGGCACAGACCAATGAGTAAATATAATAAAGCCCACGCTTGAGCTGGGAAATCCAGTTGAGACACTTCAAAAGAACTTCAGGGTCACCTGGCTAAACACCAGTGAAAGGAGCCAAAGAATACCTATACCATGGAGAACTGTTGAACATGAGGGAGAATCAAAATTTATAAGAGCTGTGGAACATCCTCATTTTGTTCCAGGAGGAGAAAGGAAACACCCAAGATGCTGGAAAATATAGGAAACGAGTGAAAATATAAATAGAACAGTGAGTGACTGGGATTTCTTGGTCTTAAATATCTTCATAAAAGTGTTAAATGAGTATAGTTAAGTGGGACTGGCACAGTGGCTCAGCAGTAAGCACTGCTGTCTCTCAGCACCAGCAACCCAGGTTCAATTCCAGTCTTGGGCGACTGTGTGTGTTGAGTTTGTACATTCTCCCCTTATCTTAGTGAGTTTCCTTCAGTTTGCTCCCACAATTCAAGGATGTGTCAATTAGGTGGATTGGCCATCTTAAATTGTTCATAGTGTCCAGGGATATACAGACTTGGTAGGTTAACCATGGTAAATGTTAGGTTATAGGGTAGGGAATTAATGTTGGAAGTTAAAATTGATATATGCTCATTTGAGAAAGAAATCTATTTAATGATATCCTCCTTGCGGTGAACAGATATTTTCACACTCATCTGTCAGGGAATTTGGATTAGGTACCAGAAGTAACTTCAGTGAATCATTCTCGGGCAAAGCATTAATGTCTGTGAAGAGTCAGTCAGCAAACTGATACATACATGAGGATCAATGGTCGGCACAACATTGTGGGCTGAAGGGCCTGTTCTGTGCTGTACTGTTCTATGTTCTATGTTCTATGTTCTATAACTTTTATCTCCTAATTTTGAAATCAATTTCTTTTTAATGTCCTAGATTTTCACATTTACTTAATTAGCCTGAAGCTTATCTACAGTAACTGAATATCAAATACTGTGATTTGCTAAAAGAAAATATCAAACTACTAATCCTGTTCACCTGATTATTTGACAATCTAAGTTATACTGTCCTACAGTAGAGGCCCTTTGGCCCATCAAGTCTGCACCAATTAAATAAAACCCATCACCTTTCTACACAAATCCCACGTCCAGCACTTGGCCCACAGCCATCAATGTATGACAAAGTACTGATCCATGTATATTTTAAAGGCTGAGAGGTTTCCCATCTCTACTGCCCTCCCGGATTTCCACCAACATCAGGGTGAATAGAAATTTTCTCAAATCCTCTCTCAATCTCCTGCCTTTCACCTTAAAATCATGCCCCTCATTACTGACCCTTCAACTAAGGAGAATAGCTGCTTCCTGTCCACTTTTTCCATGACCTTCACAATCTTAATACACCTCAAACAGGTCCCCCTTCTCCCTCCTCTGCTCTAAAGAAAACAACCCGAGTCTATCCAGCCTCTCTTCAATAGCGACAAAAACAAAGTTTCTGGAAAAGCTGAGCAGGTCCAGCAGCATCTGTGATGAAAAAGAACCAGAGTTTTTCTGGTCCGGTGACCCTTCAATTGCTTCAACCTAGGCAACAAACTAGAGGAGCTCCTCTGCATACACGTCAATGCAATCAATTGATCCATTCCTGGAGTCTGGTATCTAAATGGTAAGCTGGGTTTCTGGGGGCAGTCTTATGATGGGTAATCTGGACATTCAAGTGTGAGGATAGGAGGCAGCATGCCAGGGTGCAAGGGAACAATCACACTGAAGTGGGTGCAACTCTACAAGGGGTGGAAGACAACGTAGCATGGGAATACAGTGGGTACTTTGGGAGGGGGCTAGTCGTTGACAGTCATTACCACCTTGGCTTTAAGGGGAAGCAATGCCTTATAATGCATTTGTTGAAAAAATAGGCTTTGGTGAAAACATGGGAGGCTCAAACCAGATGGAGTTGACATGGACTTCAATGCAGAAAAAAGCATGAACTTTGAGAAAGTACCATCCAGCATAATGGATGCAGCCTGCAATTCTATCTGGAATGTGATCTGTAAAGCTTTCCATCTCCATCTGATTCTCAGTTGTGCAATGAAAATGAAAAATAATTACCACACTGGATAGGTAAGTTTGTTTTGTCTACAGGAGTGGAATATACTTGTTGGTCACCTGAAGCGTCTCAAGAGGCAATTGCATGAATCAGACACTTATATTAAAGACCAAAAAATCATCAAAATTCTGCATGTACATCTCATGCATTGGTAAACTCTGTACAAATACAAAACCTGGCCACAAGCAATCTTTGCCATGTCATTGATGTGGATGTGAGTTTGCTCGCTGAGCTGGAAGGTTAGTTTTCAGACGTTTCGTCACCATTCTAGGTAACATCATCAGTGAGCCTCCGACGAAGCGCTGGTGTTATGTCCTGCTTTCTATTTATCTGGTTAGGTTTCCTTGATGGAGTTCCAGTTGGAATGCCATGCTTCACCAACCCAAGGAAACCTAACCAGATAAATAGAAAGCAGGACATAACACCAGCGCTTCGTCGGAGGCTCACTGATGATGTTACCTAGAATGGTGACGAAACGTCTGAAAACTAACCTTCCAGCTCAGCGAGCAAACTCACATACAGAACCTCAACCTGAGCTGCAAATCTTCTCAAAATGTCATTGATCATTACAAATTAACCTCTGTGAAGCATAAGTGATCATAGGCAACCATTAAAGTGTCACCCACAGTCAACAATACCCAAACACATTCCAAGGTCTCACTGCTTGTACAATGGTGTTCTCTTGTTTCCTCTCACATTGAATTGTATGTCATAACTTACAAGAAATGCCACAGTTCTTGGATGATATGATTGTTGGGGGTTGATGACAAAGTTTCAGTAAGTTTATTGGACATACAATCTCCTACTGCTTTTACACAACGTGGCTTGTGCTGCATGTATCTGAATAAGGTCTACACTATCACCAGTCCATGTACAGACATCCCATGGTTCTCCCTGTTGGTCCATATTGACCTCTATCAATGACAATGGTAACTTCTCATTTGTGCATACTGCAACTGCTGACTGGTGATATTACAAAGGAGCTGTTTTGTTTCTTATTTTCTCTCTGTAAAGGAACTGTCCTCAATGGATCCAGCCACAACAGGTGTTATCGTCTTAACAGCCTCCGCAGGAAGAGGACACAGCAGAAGATCCCTCATGATACGGAGCAAGGACAGGAGGCCCAGGGTCTATTGTCTCTGATGTCATTTTCTCAAGACGAGTGAAGTGCAGTACTACCACCCCTGCAGTCCGAGGCCACCACCATGGAACAGCCTCATCAACTCGAGCAGGACTTGTGATTTAAAGGGTTGAGTGGCCATTCGATCCCAGTGACCATCACAGTGACTGCAGTGTCTAATTTTAATGCATCTGGCTGCTTCCAAGGATCTAATGTGAGATTCTCCACCTACAAACGCATCATGGCTGTTCATGATATAATTTGCACAAAATCACACAGCTACAGTTTGTTTCCCCATGACAAGGTCAGTGCCAAAGTGTGGCAAGCAGGCTTACTCCAGGTGTAGGGTGCAGTAGCTTCTACGTAAGCCCAGAAACTAATGTTGCCTTTTTGTTTGTCCTTTCTTTGCTTTTCCTGTTCTTTAATAAAAGTTAATCTTATCAACTGTTTGAGAGCTTTTCGCCCTGTGATGTTTCCATATTTAATGTTGACAAGATGCTGTACTACAATGAGCACTAGAAAAAAAGAAGCACTCCTTCAGAACATTGAATGGTGTTAAAGAAGGGTAGTTTCTCAAGCTTCATTTTTGTAGCTACAGCTGAAATGACGGATAATGATTTAAAATGCCACATTATTAACATACCTTATTTTCTATCTACAGTGATATGTCACCTGTGTCAACTTGAGCCCTCAGTTTTCTTTCTTGCCCTTCTTCTACGTCTGTTTGCAGTTCAGGAGTCTGCAGCTGGAGTGGAGTCTATTAGTCTTGTAGGTTGGACAGACAAGGTTATTTGTGTCGAGAGAATCCAGATATGCTGGGAGTGCCATTCCTGAATGCAGGCTCACTCTCCTCAGCTTCACAGGGTTAAGGGTGAACCAGCCTCACCCTTTGTGTCCTAAAAGGGAAATGCTGAAGGACCTACTTATGGTTTCTGGGTTCCTCCGGGCACCACTGCCTCTTTGAGAGAAATGAGCACTGTGGTCATTGGGGTCGAGGTCCCTTGTTCCCATACTACCCTGCTGTTGATACTGACCACTAGTGGCTAGATCAAGGCATTTCTGGCAGCCACTGAGCACTCTGCCAGACCTGGCTCTCCATTTCAGCCATTAACTTGTCCAAGGAGGCAGCTAGGCTTGTGCCCGTCAAACCTAGCACAATACTGCTAACATTGGACTCCTCCACCCTTTGATCCAGCTTACTGAATAACTCTGACAAACCTTTCTGTTGCTACTGTGTCTGTTTGTGCATTTTCACAATATTATTAATACTGCATATGTGACTAGCACCTGGTGTGGATCTGAGAGTGACATAGGTATGTGGCATTCAGCAAAATATCCAACCATTTGACTGATGATTACTGACAATGAAGATAAGTTGCCTTGCTTGAAGTTTCTACTAAACTTCAAGGCAAAGAAGATGTATTGTGAGCAGCTGAAGGAGCAAAGGATAAAACTGTAAGGAAAGGCAAGGCAATGAAGAAATGCTATGAGCATCCAGGCAGGTGTGTAATGAATGAGTGCTAAGAGGGCAAGTAAGCAGCCCTGAGATGCAGCCTGTGAGCTGGGTGCCTGTCCCTGAGTGCAAAGTGTTTTTGCAGGAGCCGTCCAATGAGAAGTCTGGTGCACTGCAAAGTACATCATTAAAATGCAGAAATGTCCTGAAAAAGGATCACAGATGTGTCATGATGAAGCAGAAAGGCTGGTACATGTCAGATGTTACTGCCGATAAACATGGGTCCAATGTGGTCACTACCCGCAGACCATGTCCTGAGATATTGGTGCCAGGTGTCCAAGGTGGAGATGTAGACGAGCAAGCAGCAAACGAGAATAAACAGGTACCCACTCTGACATTCATGTTGGGAATTCTCAGTGCATAGTGTCTATTTAATGATTGAGAGAATTAGGGAGGGTGTATTCGTGAGATGAGATTAGGTACTGATGACAGTGGTAATGAGTGATAATCCTCATTAATAGGCCTCTTGCTGATCACAAGTGAGAACCTTGTCTTGACTCACTCAATATAAGTATTCTTGGTCATTTCTGTGATTGGTATCATTGTGATGTCATGAATGCTCACAATATTGAGGTCCTCGCATGCTTCTAATCCTCTATTAATGGTCCACTCATGTCCGCCAGGTAGAATACTTGCCATTAGCTGTACTTGTTTCAAGGAATGGTGTTCTATTGTATGCCCTTAATTCTTCTGTATCGTAGACTTGTAATGTATACCTTCCAAGGTACATACCTTTCAAGATTGTGATTGCTAGGATGTTTACAGTGGCTCTGGTGTCAATTCTTACCTTGGGTGTGTGCTTGCATTATTTTCTTCAGGCACATGACGCTAATCGTGGTAAATGCTTCCAACTATTTAAGAACCAAAACAACTGCGGATGAATAAATCAGGAACAAAAACAAAGTTGCTGGAAAAGCTCAGCAGGTCTGGCAGCACCTGTGGAGGAGAAAAATGTTAACTGTTTTCTCCTCCACAGATGCTGCCAGACCAGCTAAGCTTTTCCAGTAACATTGCTTCCAACTGTTTAACTTCTCCTTACAATGTGTCATATTCACAATGTTAAAAGCCTGTTTGCCTTCTAGTTTGATTACTGATCTACTCTGAAATTTTACGCTGGTTAGTATTGCTGCTAATCACATGTGTGTGCTTGTGCTTATGCAGGTCTCTAGCATACTCTCTTGTTGCCAGCACACTGCTTATGTTCCGGTGCATCCTGTTGTAGACTCGTTATATCTTTAGAACCAGATTTCTTCCATAGGTAAGTCTAATGTCCTTTTGCATTAAATTATTTGCTAACATTTTGGAACATACAACAGCTTTGTGGTGGATACAACAGACCTCACTTCTCACACAGCTTACTCTATTTGTGTGTTTGTCTAGAACACAGAACACAGAACACAGAACACAGAACACAGAACACAGAACACAGAACACAGAACACAGAACACAGAACACAGAACACAGAACACAGAACACAGAACACAGAACACGCCCTTCAGCCCACAATGTTGTGCCGACCATTGATCCTCATGTATGCACCCTCAAATTTCTGTCACCATATACATGTCCAGCAGTCTCTTAAATGACCCCAATGACCTTGCTTCCACAACTGCTGCTGGCAACACATTCCATGCTCTCACAACTCTCTGCGTAAAGAACTTGCCTCTGACATCCCCTCTATACTTTCCACCAACCAGCTTAAAACTATGACCCCTCGTGCTAGCCATTTCTGCCCTGGGAAATAGTCTCTGGCTATCAACTCTATCTATGCCTCTCATTATCTTGTATACCTCAATTAGGTCCCCTCTCCTCCTCCTTTTCTCCAATGAAAAGAGACCGAGCTCAGTCAACCTCTCTTCATAAGATAAGCCCTCCAGTCCAGGCAGCATCCTGGTAAACCTCCTCTGAACCCTCTCCAAAGCATCCACATCTTTCCTATAATAGGGCGCCCAGAACTGGACGCAGTATTCCAAGTGCAGTCTAACCAAAGTTTTATAGAGCTGCAACAAGATCTCACGACTCTTAAACTCAATCCCCCTGTTAATGAAAGCCAAAACACCATATGCTTTCTTAACAACCCTGTCCACTTGGGTGGCCATTTTAAGGGATCTATGTATCTGCACACCAAGATCCCTCTGTTTCTCCACGCTGCCAAGAATCCTATCCTTAATCCTGTACTCAGCTTTCAAATTCGACCTTCCAAAATGCATCACATCGCATTTATCCAGGTTGAACTCCATCTGCCACCTCTCAGCCCATCTCTGCATCCTGTCAATGTCCCGCTGCAGCCTACAACAGCCCTCTACACTGTCAACGACACCTCCGACCTTTGTGTCGTCTGCAAACTTGCTGACCCATCCTTCAATTCCCTCGTCCAAGTCATTAATAAAAATTACAAACAGTAGAGGCCCAAGGACAGAGCCCTGTGGAACTCCACTCACCACTGACTTCCAGGCAGAATATTTTCCTTCTACTACCACTCGCTGTCTTCTGTTGGCCAGCCAATTCTGTATCCAAGCAGCTAAGTTCCCCTGTATCCCATTCCTCCTGACCTTCTGAATGAGCCTACCATGGGGAACCTTATCAAATGCCTTACTGAAGTCCATATACACCACATCCACAGCTCGACCCTCATCAACTTTTCTAGTCACATCCTCAAAAAACTCGATAAGGTTTGTAAGGCATGACCTACCCCTCACAAAGCCGTGTTGACTGTATTTGATCAAGCCATGCTCTTCCAGATGGTCATAAATCTTATCCCTCAGAATCCTTTCTAACACCTTGCAGACGACAGACGTGAGACTTACCGGTCTATAATTGCCGGGGATTTCCCTATTTCCTTTCTTGAAGAGAGGAATTACATTTGCCTCTCTCCAGTCCTCAGGTACGACTCCAGTGGAGAGCGAGGATGCAAAGATCTTCGCAAGTGGCGAAGCAATTGCATTTCTCGCTTCCCAAAGCAGCCGAGGACAAATCTGATCCGGGCCTGGCGACTTGTCAATCTTAATGTTTGACAAAATTTTCAGCACATCAGCTTCCTCTATCTCTATCCATTCCAGCATGCACACCTGCTCTTCAAAGGTTTCATTCACTACAAAGTTGGTTTCTTTCGTAAAGACAGAAGCAAAAAACTCATTTAGGGCTTCCCCTACCTCCTCAGGCTCCACACACAAGTTCCCTATGCTATCCCTGATCGGCCCTACTCTTTCTTTGACCATTCTCTTATTCCTCACGTAAGTGTAAAATGCCTTTGTGTTTTCCCGGATTCCTTCTGCCAAGCCTTTCTCGTGCCCCCTCCTGGCTCTCCTCAGACCATTTTTGAGCTCCTTCCTTGCCTGCATGTAATCCTCTCTAGCTGAACTTGACCCTAGCTTCCTCCACCTTATGTAAGCTACTGTGGTTTGTTTCAGTAACTTTCAGATATCATTATCTGGCTATTATTTCTGCCACTGTGTAGCAGTATATTGATGACATTAACTTTCTTTTTCTTCAAGAGAAATCTTGAAAAACTTCAATAGGCACTGAAGCTGTAACTAGCTCCAGTATCCACTCAAACGTGTCATTCTTTTGAAATATCACAGTCTTCATCTTTGTCATAGCATCTACTGACAAACTAATCAATTAATTCTTGTGGCTGTTGCGTATATGACATAAACTCTAACTCTAAAACATGAATTCTAATGTTTGGTTTCTCACAAAGCTAATTTTCCAATATTTCCAATAGCATAGCAGGATCATTCTGGTCCTCAAGAGGCCTGAATTGTCAACACTGTGCAAACTCCATTCCATTGGCCACCTTTATTTTCAGAGCTTGATTATCTGGTTGCAAACAGTCACTGGACTTGAAACTCTGTTTCTCTCTCCTGAGATGCTGGCAGAACTGCTGAGCTTCTCCAGGATTTTCAGTTGTTGTTTTCAGATTTCGAGCATCCACTTACTATTTTGGTTTCTTTTTACCCTGCCCAGTGATATTTCTAGCTGCAGCTTCAACATTTTTGTTCCAAATCAAACATTGTAGTTGTAGTTACAGTTATTTCCTTCTTTCTGAGGTCCCTGTGAAGATGTGTCTTTTGCATAGGTTTCTCGTTTTCTGCCTTTCTCTTTGATTAAAATCACCATGTGCTGTCTTGTGTTTTCTTGTTATTAGTGCCGTAGATTGAATTGCTTTTATTTGCCATCTATTTCAGTTTTTTGAACATGGTTGCAAAATGAATAATTTTATCGTTATTGATAAATACTAAATTATAGGACTTGAGAAAAAGAGATAAAATGTAGAATATAACATAAAAATACATACTATTGCAATGGTCAAATAGTTATAAAATACAGTTCAATGTAGAGAAATGTAAAGCAGTACTTTTTACAATTACTGCACTTTTAATGAAGAAACAGAGATCAACAGACATTAATCTTTAAAGATGAGAATGCAGATAAAAAAGGTCACAAATGCAATGGCTTCGAGTTCCCTCGCTCTGTAACCTCCAGCCTAAGAACCCTCCAAGAAATGTGCATTCTTCAAATGTTAATCCTGGTAGCCATGTCTTCAGCTTTCGAGGCTATCAGCTCTGGAATTTCCTCCCCGGATCTCTTTCACACTCCTCCATTGATACAAACTTTGAATCAATCATGATCGTGGAGAAGCAGGCTCACAAGCCATATGTTCTACTCCTACTCCCATTTCCCTTGTTCTTACGTTACAACCTATATCTTTCACCAAGCTTCAGGTAATCTGATCTTGTACATCATTATAAAGCTCTATATTTTTGTCAGATAATGTTCCTGTGAAGCTTCTTGTGAGGTTTCACTTAGGGACAGATGCTCTATAAATGTAAGTTGGTCTTAATGTAGGTAATGAATTCCAAAAATGAGTGGTGATAAATTTCAATAGTCATAGAATGATACAGGGATGTCTCCCCGACAGTATTCTTTAAGTAACAAATGAGGACCATAGTCATGCATTTAAACAAATGAGGGAATGATACAGTTGTTTGGCTGGCTAAGATTTTGGTCACCTTGGATGATCCAAGCTATGAAAAAGAATGGCAATCAGCCATTAGAGGCTAGACTAAATGTGTCACAAACTGATCGTAAAGGAGAATGAAAGGTCATATTAAAGTCACATGTGAAGAGTTGTTGTCAGCAAATTCCAGGAAGGTTTAGGTAGTGTCAGGTTTTGTGAACACTTGTATTTTAAGCTGTTTATTTTGTTTCAAGATGCAATGAAGCTGGGACTTTAAAGGATAATTAATTAGCATTTCAAACTGGATACAAGGACTCTGTGATTCACTTAAAATGCATAATGGTAAATAAATCCCCAGGACCTAATGAAATGTATTCCAGGTCTTTGTGGGAGGCTATGGAGGAAATTGTGGGGCCCCTAGCAGAGATATTTATATCATCAGCAGCCACTGTAGAAGATAGAGGGTGTGGGAAAGGGTTGTTTTTCAGACAACGTGCCTGTGACCAACAGTATGTCACAGGGATTGGTGCTGGGTCCCCTGTTGTTTGTCATTTATATAAATGATTTGAACGAGAATTTCAGAGGAATGGTTAGTTAGTTCACCAATGACACCAAGATTGGTGGTATACTGGACAGTGAAGCAAGTTATCTAGGAATGCAGCGAGATCCTGAACAGCTAGGCCAGTGGGCTGAGGAACAGCAGGTGGAGTTTAATTTAGATAAATTCAAGGTGTTGCATTTTCATAAGGCAAACCAAGGCAAGACTTACACAGTCAATGTTAGGGCCTTGAGGAGTGTTTAGAACAGAGTGATCTAGGGGTACAGGTCCATAGGTCCTTGAAAATGGAGTGACAGGTCAACAGGGCGGTGAAGAATACTTTCAGCATGCTTGCTTTCATTGGTCAGAGTATTGAGTATAGTAGTTGGGATGTCTTGTTGCAGCAGTTGCAGGCCACATTTGGAGTACTGCATGCAGTTTTGCTACCCTACAAAAGAAAGGATATTATTAAACTAGAAAGAGTACAGTCAAGATTTACTAGGTGGCTACCGAGACTGGCAAGTTTGAGTTATAAGGGAAGGTTGGATAGGCTGGGACTTTTTTCCCCTGGAGCATAGGAGACTGAGGGGTGACCTCATAGACATTTATAAAATCACGAGAGGCATAGGTAAGGTAGATGGCCGACAGCTTTTCTCCATGGTAGGGGAGTCTAAAACTTGAGGATATAGTGTCCAGAGGGGCAATCTTCTTCACACAGAGGGTGGTGAGTGTCTGGAACAGGCTGTTAGGTGCAGTGGTGGAGGTGAGTACAATTTCGTCATTTAAGAAGCATTTAAACAGGTATGTGGACGGGATGGGCATGGAGGCATATGGACTAAATGCAGGCAAATGGCACTATTTTAAATTCTGAAAACTGGGTGGCATGGGTAAATTGGGCCGAAGGGCCTGTTTCCATGCTGTAGAAGTCTGTGACTCTGCTGCCCTGGAGATGGCTGTGAGAAGGCGAAAGTCCATTGAGGGCTTTATAGTATTGCTTTACAAGGTATTCTCTTAAAATATGATTGAACCTCACAGTGATTATCAGTCTGCAAAGCTCTGACTGTCAGGGAAATGAGATTCAGAATATTTACCTTCACTTGGTATATGGGTTCTGGTACAGGACTAATGGGAAGAATATGCTCAGAAAGCAGATTTTGAACTGTTGATGACTGTCAACATTAAATATACTTAATCCTACAATAACTTCCACATGATTCTAGCCTAACTGGTTTCAAACAATAGACTTTATGCATAGATGAGTAACAATACTGTTGCATTGAAATTGTACTGAAGGTTACATTAAATGACAAGCAATTAATACAACCTGACTCCTCAGCCCATAGTGAGCTGAACTGAACTCTGGGCCATCTCCAGTACCCAATATCCCTTGTCACCAGGCAACAACCTATCTCATCTTAGAACCCAGAATCCCCCATCACTGAATAACAGCATCTCTGCACTAGGACCTAGCAAACCTCTCTCTGCCTGGAGCCCAACACTCCCACACTCTGCCCACGACCCAACAATCCCTCTCCCCCCAGTACCCAACAAGCCCTCTACCCCTGGGACACAACAACACCCTCTATCACCGGATCTGACAACTCATGTAACCCCAAGACCCTAAAACAGACCCTGCCACTGGACACTATATGATGTCCCCACTCCTGGGATCTGACACAACCCTCCTCCACTGGAATCTAACAATCTACTTCTCTTCCTTGGACCCAGTGACCCCAGTTACTGCTTGGAATACAGCCTTTACCTTGCCCAGTGGACCCAGCATTCCAAACTCCTGAAACCGACATCACCTTCACAGACCTACAATCCCCACTTATCTGCAGCTGTACCAATAAACCTGACCGACCTCCAGATCGAGTGCTCCCAAGAGACCCAGTACCTTCCCTCCTAGAGCGCAGCAGGTGTCTTCCACCCATCCTGGCCTACCCTAAACACTCCAATACTTGCCTGACCTCCTTTTTATCTTGCATCCTGGCACCCTGCCCACCTGCTAACCCACCAAGCTGCCACCATACCTACGTGGTACACTACCTGCTAACCACACGGCATCCTCTGCATCTATCACCCTACCTTCTTTTTGCCCTAAACCATACTTAGCTTGTGTATTTATAATTTCACAGGAGCTGTCAAGAGTGGCTGTCTGTGGTGCTGAACATTTAAATAAAAATAATATGGCAAGCGACTACTGTAAGAAAGGGCACACCTTTTGCCCTCCCCTGACTATCTTAGACCACAAGAAACCCGACGGATTTAAATGATGCTCCAAATTTCTAAAGGAACACAGACTGAAGTCTCCTGTCAGAAATGTGGAGTCTGTCTTCATGTTTTTAAAAAAAGACAGCAGAGTCGTATTCCATGGAAAATTTCTGTTTTGAAAAGGACGTAACATTTGCAGTTCTTCACCTCTGTGATGCCACTAATAGAAGTAAGAAGTACTGAATGATTATTGCTTGGGCTTTTGAAGTTTCCACTGTTATTGTCCTCAGTATTTTGTACTAATGGACATGTTTATTTCAGGTTGTACTGGGACCCAGCAAGATAAATTATGGGACCTCAAGACTTGCTAGAGACTTCTGGAACTTGTGTTTTTTTTAAGCTTGAGAGAAATGCTCATAGTTTAAAGGGATGTTGGGTTTCAGTTTTTACTACAGGTGGAGGCCTCCTATGGAGTCCTTGGAATAAATTGCCATCTACATCTGTACTCCTGGGGAGGGAAGGATATACAGTGAATTAGATTATCTTAGGATGAGAAGTTAGTGTTAGTTCATGACCAGAAGTATTGGGATAAAGCCCTGAAGCAGTTACTTAAAGCAGAATACAGTGAAGCTTAGGTGGGTGATAGCTCTCGGAACAAGCTATCAACTGTTCCAATCTAAAAATTGAAGTCATAAGTGACTTAAACCTAATAGCACTGTATAGTTTGTGTTTTGGGTAATATACATAAGCTGTTGTTCTTTATTTTAATTTTCAAAGAAGTGTTTGGAATTAATAGAATTACATTTTTATTCTGCATTTAAAAATCCAACTTTTGTTATAAGTCAATGGTTTGACATATTCTATTTTATCTTGTTTTAAACAAACTACTGTTTTGTTGTTAAAGCAAAATCTGCAGCACTGCATTTACTATTTATCAAGAGATCACTTTGTTAAAACCAAACCAAATCTGTCTGGTATCTGATTTGTCCAGTAATATCATCAGCTGTTAACATGGCAGTATTCACATAAATACATTTGTAAACCTAATTCAGACCATATTACATGCCATCTTATTCAACCCAGCAACTTCTCCCCTTTGGCTAAGCAGCCTTATTGACCGACCAGCTTGATCTGAAGCTTGGTGTTACATGAAATTCCTTGCAGACCATGCTTTGTGTCTGAGTTGCATTGTATTTTGGCTCACCAGGTAGAGGGTCAGTCCTTGTTCTAATCACAATAAACTAGGAGCATACCACATCTTTGCGTGAGTTGGTGATATCACAGTAATCTCCAGTGGAATGTAGATGACTGTGGAATTTCCATCTTCCACAACTACCATCGTTGCTCTTCAACTACATCAAAGGACCTTGAAAAGGACAGCTGTCAATTCTGAATATGCCTCCCTTTACCCCAATTCATTCTTCAAGTATTTCATCTCACCAGATAAATTTTCTGAGGATCTTTTTGCCTCATTTTCTTGTAGTTATTTAATTCACCCATGGTTCTTCAGATTCATCTGAGACAAGCACCATCTACAGGCAGTTTTGCTATGATGCGTGTTTTGTTAATGCAAATTGGCTATAATGCAATTGATTAAGTGGACACTGGATAATGTGAACTTAATGCTGTACAGATTTAGCAATTTCCCTAATAACATGATCTTCCATGGTGATTTTCTTGAGCACAAGATCACAGCAGAAGAACATAATTATTGTGTTATAGAAGAACTACTTGTATCTTTAAAAAAGTCTCCATATTGCTGCTGCAATATTTATAGCATTGTAATGTGGGTTCTGAGGTCTTCATTCACGCTCATACTAAATTTATTGTTATATTAAACAATGATTTTAAATAGATCACAAACACCCAGCTGTATGGGCTCCACCTTTTCAGCACAACATTAACACGACAATGGGGATTAGTGATATTGCATCTTATCTCAGATGATCAACTACATATTTATTTAACTCAATCTGTACACCTATCTCCTTTACTCTGGGTTTGTAAGTATTTTGCAATTCGCATTTTTATTTTTCCTCAGTTCTAACGTAAGATTACCGACCTGAAGCATTAACGCTGAGCAGGAGCCGACACGGGACTGGTGAGTGAGTGAGGTAATATATTTGTGTGGTTGCGTTACCCGAAACACTACCCGGGTAGTGTCTCCCACCCATCCTCCTCCTCTAACCAAAAAAAAGGTTCTGTATGCCTGATTGGTAAGGTAACAAGTTTATTTTTTATTCTTTATTTTTTAAGTCTTGGGAATTTAGAATAATGGGAACGGAGGTCAGGGCAGTTGAATGTTCCTCCTGCAGAATGTGGGAGGTAAGGGTCGCCACTAGTGTCCCTGCTGACTACATCTGCGGGAAGCGCACCCAACTCCAGCTCCTCGAAAACCGCGTTAGGGAACTGGAGCTGGATGAACTTGGGATCATTCGGGAGGCAGAGGGGGTTATTGAGAGGAGTTACAGGGAGTTAGTCACTCCTGAAGTACAGGAAAAAGGCAGATGGGTTACGGTCAGGGGACGGAAAGGGAACTGGCAGGTAGTGCAGGGATCCCCTGTGGCCATTCCCCTCAACAATAAGTATACCGTTTTGGATACTGTTGGGGGGGACGACTTATCAGGGGAAAGCAGTGGGGCACAGGTCTCTGGCACAGATTCTGTCCCTGCTGCTCAGAAGGGAAGGGGGAAGAGGAGCAGAGCATTAGTCATTGGGGACTCCATAGTTATGGGGACAGATAGGAGGTTCTGTGGGGACGAGAGAGACTCACGGTTGGTGTGTTGCCTCCCATGTGCCAGGGTGCGTGATGTCTCTGATCGTGTTTTTGGGATCCTTAAGGGGGAGGGGGAACAGCCCCAAGTCGTGGTCCACATTGGCACCAACGACATAGGTAGGAAGAGAGACGGGGATTTAAGGCAGAAATTCAGGGAGCTAGGATGGAAGCTGAGAGCTAGGACGAACAGAGTTGTTGTCTCTGGTTTGTTGCCCGTGCCACATGCTAGTGAGGCGAGGAATAGGGAGAGAGAGGAGTTGAACACATGGCTACAGGGATGGTGCAGGAGGGAGGGTTTTGGATTCTTGGATAATTGGGGCTCTTTCTGGGGTAGGTGGGACCTCTACAAGCAAGATGGTCTTCACCTGAACCAGAGGGGTACCGATATCCTTGGGAGGAAATTTGCTTAGGCTATTCGGGTGGGTTTAAACTAATTCAGCAGGGGGATGGGCACCAAAATTGTAGTTCGACTATAGAAAAGGTTGAGAGTAGGGTGGTCCGAAATAAAGTTTCAGGGAAGCAAGATGGCACCAGCAAGCAAGACGTTGGTTTGAAGTGTGTCTACTTCAATGCCAGGAGCGTCCGGAATAAGGTGGGTGAACTTGCAGCATGGGCTGATACCTGGAACTTCGATGTTGTGGCCATTTCGGAGACATGGATAGAGCAGCAACAGGAATGGTTGTTGCAGGTTCCGGGATTTAGATGTTTCAGGAAGAACAGAGAAGATGGTAAAAGGGGCGGCGGTGTGGCATTGTTGGTCAAGGACAGTATTACAGTTGCAGAAAGGATGTTTGGGGACTCAACAGCTGAGGTTAGAAACAGGAAATTAGAGGTCACCCTGTTGGGAGTTTTCTTTAGGCCTCTGAATAGCTCCAGAGATGTAGAGGAAAGGATAGCAAAGATGATTCTCGATAGGAGTGAGAGAGACAGGGTAGTTGTCTTGGGGGACTTCAACTTTCCAAATATTGACTGGGAACACTATAGTTCGAGTACTATAGATGGGTCAGTTTTTGTCCAATGTGTGCAGGAGGGCTTCCTGACATAGTATGTAGATAGGCCAACAAGGGGCAAAGCCACATTAGATTTGGTACTGGGTAATGAGCCTGGCCAGGTGTTAGATTTGGAAGTAAGTGAGCACTTTGGTGATAGCGATCACAATTCTGTTATGTTTACTTTAGTGATGGAAAGAGATAGTTGTATACCACTGGGCAAGAGTTATAGCTGGGGGAAAGGCAATTACGATGAGATGAGGCAAGATTTAGGGAGCATAGGATGGGGAAGGAAACTGCAGGGGATGGGCACATAGAAATGTGGAGCTTATTCAAGGAAAAGCTCCTGTGTGTCCTAGATAAATATGTACCTGTCAGGCAGGGAGGAAGCTGTAGAGTGCGGGAGCCGTGGTTTACGCAGGAGGTGGAATCTCTGGTCAAGAGGAAGAAGAAGGCTTATGTTAAGATGAGATGTGAAGGCTCAGTTAGGGCATTTGAGGGCTACGAGGTAGCCAGGAAAGACCTAAAGAGAGAGCTCAGAAGAGCCAGGAGGAGACATGAGAAGTTGCTAGCAGATAGGATCAGGGTAAACCCTAAGGCTTTCTACAGGTATTTAAGTAATAAAAGAATGACGAAAGTAAGATTAGGCCCAATCAAGGATAGTAGTGGTAAGTTGTGTGTGGAGTCAGATGAGTTAGGGGAAGCGCTAAATGAATACTTTTCAACAGTATTCACTCTAGAAAACGACCATGTTGTCAAGGAGAATACTGAGATACAGGCTACTGGATTAGGTGAGATTGAGGTTCAGAAGGAAGAGGTATTAGCAATCCTTCAGAGGGTGAAGATAGATAAGTCCCCGGGCCGGATGGGATTTATCCTCGGATCCTCTGGGAAGCCAGGGAGGAGATTGCCGAGCCTTTGGCATTGATCTTTAACTTGTCTGTCTACAGGAATAGTGCCAGATGACTGGAGGATAGCAAATGTGGTTCCCCTGTTCAAGAAGGGGAGTAGAGACAACCCTGGTAATTATAGACCAGTGAGCCTTACCTCAGTTGTTGGTAAAGTGTTGGAAAAGGTTATAAGGGATAGGATTTATAATCATCTAGAAAAGAATAAATTGATTAGGGATAGTCAGCACGGTTTTGTGAAGGGAAGGTCGTGCCTCACAAACATTATTGAGTTCTTTGAGAAGGTGACCAAACAGGTAGATGAGAGTAAACCAGTTGATGTGGTGTATATGGATTTCAGCAAGGCATTCGATAAGGTTCCCCACAGTCAGCTATTGTACAAAATGCAGAGGAATCGAATTGTGGGAGATATAGCAGTTTGGGTCGGAAATTGGCTTGCTGAAAGAAGACAGAGGGTGGTAGTTCATGGGAAATGTTCATCCTGGAGACCAGTTACTAGTGGTGTACCGCAAGGGTCGGTGTTGGGTCCACTGCTGTTTGTCATTTTTATAAATGACCTGGATGAGGGCGTAGAAGTATGGGTTAGTAAATTTGCAGACGACACTAAGGTCGGCGGAGTTGTGGATCGTGACGAAGGATGCTGTAGGTTGCAGAGAGACATAGATAAGCTGCGGAGCTGGACTGAGAGGTGGCAAATGGAGTTTAATGCAGACAAGTCTGAGGTGATGCACTTTGGTCGGAGTAACCAGAAGGCAAAGTCCAGGGCTAATGGTGAGATTCTTAGTAGTGTAGATGAGCAGAGAGATCTCGGTGTCCATGTACACACAGATCCTTGAAAGTTGCCACCCAGGTTGACAGGGCTGTTAAGAAGGCATACAGTGTTTTAGCTTTTATTAATAGGGGGATCGAGTTCTGGAACCAAGAGGTTATGGTAAAGCTGTACAAAACTCTGGTGCGGCTGCACTTGGAGTATTGTGTACAGTTCTGGTCACCGCATTATAAGCAGGATGTGGAAGCTTTGGAAAGGGTGCAGAGGAGATTTACTAGGATGCTGCATGGTATGGAGGGAAGGTCTTACGAGGAAAGGCTGAGGGACTTGAGGCTGTTTTCATTAGAGAAGAAGGTTGAGAGGTGACTTAATTGAAACATATAAAATAATCAGAGGGTTAGATAGGGTGAATAGGGAGAGCCTTTTTCCTAGGATGGTGACGGCGAGCACGAGGGAGCATAGCTTTAAATTGGGTGGTGAAAAGATATAGACAGATGTCAGGGGTAGTTTCTTTACTCAGAGTAGTAAGGGAATGGAATGCTTTGCCTGCAATGGTAGTAGATTCGCCAACTTTAGGTACATTTAAGTCGCCATTGGATAAGCATATGGACGTATATGGAATAGTGTAGGTTAGATGGGCTTCAGATCGGTATGACAGGTTGGCACAACATCGAGGGCCGAAGGGCCTGTACTGTGCTGTTATGTTCTATGTTCTAATCGTGTCTCTCTCTCCCTCCCTCCACAGAAACTGCCAGATCTGCATTTTCTCTTGGACTCCACGATTACAGTTTCATCTGATGAAGGGTCCAGACCCCAAACGTCAGCTCTTGTGCTCCTTAGATGCTGATTGGCCTGCTGTGTTTATCCAAATCCACACTTTGTTATCACAGTTTTTACTTCTGTGCATTTTGGGGACCTATCTAATGGAGTAGCGATATACTGTAATTTCACACCTGTTTGAATTTGACGGTCTTTCAAAGCGAAATCCAGTAACCATTTTCAGGAGATGGGCTCGTCGAGTCGGAGTGGGGAACTCTGCGCGGGACTGGGCCACCGATATGAGCATACTCGCAGGTGCGGCGGGTCGGTGCGCTTGCGCTCAGCGGGAGGACGCCCACCTGCGGACACCTGGAGCAAGGCCGACGTGACGTCACTGGGATGGGTCATGTGACCGTGTCCCTGGCATTTCCGCCATTTCTCCCGGGGACGGTGGAGAACTTTCTGCTCTGATCCGGAGGCGCCAGGTGGGGAATGCTTTCTGTTTTTACCCCTCCCCCTATAACTTTACCCCACGTCAACTGCTGAGGGCGAGGACGGTATTTTGTTTCTTTCACTGTGGCCAGAGCCCACAGGGAGTGGAGGGTTTTGATCTGGATGGCCCGGTTTGGGATGGGGATGGAGAGTGTTGCTGCTACTTCCCGAGAACTGAGCCACGCCTTTATCTGGGGCTGGGTTTCCCCACGTCCGGCGATGAATTCGATTGTAATTTTTTTTAATCATTTCCATAACTTCGGATGAAAGAAAATGCAACATGGTTTCAAATCTCCGCTGGGAAGCTTTTTCATCGCCGGTTCGGTAACGGTGATTATTTCTCCTTACGGTGCTTGTAATGAGAGAGGCATTGCTTCTTGTAATGCTTTGCGCTCAATGTTTTGATTTTGAAGTTTTATATTGTGCATTGTCTCGTTGATCGCTTTGAATTCTGTAACTAATCTTGGAACCTAAAAACGAATTATTTTTCATTTGTGAGAAACTTATAAAAAAGGTCTCTCTTTTCTGATACACCAACAACTGAAATCTCTCGATCCTTGCGAAGCGCGTTTCTAGAATATATTTGCCCGAGCTACCGATGGCTGCGTACGTATGGCTTCGATAACAGCATAGTAGCCGGGTTTTTGTTTTGCATCTTCCTTTTTGTAAAGGATAGGCGAGGGTGGGATGAAGATCTACCAGAAGAAGAAATGGGTGCTGATGTAGACTGTGAATAAAACCAAATTGCCAGAAATTTGTAAAATAAAATGTTGGAAATACTCGGATCCAGCAACAATTGTAAAAGGGGAGAGACAGACACAGTCATGAATATTTCAAGCTGATAGGCTTTGCTAATTCTGGCAAAAGATTAAATAAATTCGTTGGTTAGAAAGAACAAAACGAAAGATTGAAACAAAATTCAAATCTGGAGTGATTAATTAGCTAAGCGATGATGGCCTAAGTTGGGTCCAGAGGAGATCCTACTTCTTTTGAGTTTCCTGTTCAAAGGCACATCCAACCCATGTTGTGATCTTCGTTATGAGTAGAGGAAAGAGGTAGATCATTAATCAATCATAGCTAGAATGGATATCAAACTCTGTACTGTAGGTGCTGATCTGATCCACAACATTTGTCTAGCTTAACCAACCCTAGAGGGAGTTTCTGTGGTAGCATACGCATTTACAGTTATGGATAATGATGGTAGAGACTCCAATTTTGTTCCATAGGCTGGATGCCCACTGATATTTCCACCCTTAATGTCTGCCTTTGTATGGTAGAAGGAATTACAAGTTAGAAATGAATCTCTTTGACTATTATGAGCACACTTAATTTCAAAGTGTGTTCCTTCATAAATCTTTATATGGAACGTCACTAGAGCAGTTCAGTTTTATACTTTTTTTTACATGTATAGAACAAACACAAACTACTTCTAACTTGGAAACATTTGGGAGGGCCCAAACTGAATGGACACCTGTTAACCATCAGTGGACCTTGGTGGTAGCTGCCCACAGCTTTAGTGCATCCCTCAGCATGTGCTCCCGGACTTAGGAATGTGTCAATCTGCATCTGTGGCATGAGGTCAGTTCCTTGCTGTGGAAAACGAACATGTTTCAAGCAAATCAAAGAGCATCTTTCACTGAGCTGATGGTCCTCCAGGCACAGTCAGTGCTTGTCTCAATGTAAATCCTGGGGAACAGACCATAGAGCACAGTCCAATGTCATGGAGCTTCTTCGGATGAATCTATTATGAGCACACCTTTCCTGGCCATCAGGATGTGGAATGGAATCTCCATCTCGAGCTGTGTGGTGAGAGGTGGGGGCAATAGTCAAAGACCTCCTTTAGAGGAGTTATAACTGGCAACAAAGCAACCGCTATGGTGGAAAAGATGGGAGTAAAAGTAATGAGATTGTTGAATCTGGAAGGTTATAAAGGGTCATGTGCTCCTGTTGCACTGATTCTTGTCGGGATTTCTAGTAGTCTGTGGTTGTGGTTGGGGATGGCAATAGGACACTGGCTGAGGCACTCCTGATCACTTGATATATTGTTGGCCCTTTCAGAAGCAGGTGACTGTTTGGACTTTGAGGAAGAAATAGTAAAATAATCAGAAAGGGTTTTTTCCGGATTGATACTACATAGGTTATCTTAATGCAAATTGTATTTTTTATTATGTCCTTTTTATTTGAAAATATTTGGAGGATCTTTAACCCTTCCTGTAGCATTTCAAAGGCTTACTCAGACATAACGTTTTTGTCGATGTTCTCTGCTCCTGTCCTATGTTCCTCCAACTGCACACTGTATGACTCTGACTCCAGCGTCTGCAGTTCTTGCTATCTTCTAGTGATTTAAGTCTGGGAATCTGTAAATTTAGGAGGAGGGAGACAGAGCTACTGTAAGCCTGCAAAGATGTGTGGTAGATGAGCAGAACTTGATAAAGGATATGGTTGGCATTCTTTTAGATCAGTTGAACTTCCTTGTGTACAACACGAGACAGGCCAGGTTATTGGAAATGGTCAAGTCTGCATTATATGGGTGCTCTGAGTATTTCAGCAGCAGATGGCTTGTGAGAGAACCAAAAACAAATCGGAACAGGAGTAGATTGGCCGCCACTCGAGAATCATGGCTGGTCCAATATTCCTCGAGTCCACTTTTCTGTGTTCTCCCTATGACACTTGATGCCCCTTATGATCAAGAATCTATCTAACCTGTGGACTCTGCCACTTCTACTCTCTGTAGCAAAGAGTTCCAAAGCGCAAGAACCCTCTGGGAGAAGACATTCCTTCTCATCTCGGTCTCAAATTTGAAACAGTCCCTTAAGAATCTTAATATATTACAATGAGATCACCTCTCATTCTTCTAAAATCCAGTGAGTAGAGCTCCATTTTTGTTTTGTCTTTGCTCCTGAGACAATCACTGGGATCATACTTGTGAACCTTCTTTGAACCGCCTTCATAAAATGAAATCTTTCCTTACGTAGGACCAGAATTTCTAACAGTACTGCAGATCTGGTCTCGCTGGCACCTGATACAGTTGCAGTAAGACTTCCCGACTCTTATACTCTGACCCTGTTGAAATAAGGGCCAACATTCAATTAGCTTTCCTGATAACCTGCTGCACCTATGTACAACTTTGTGTGTTGTGCACAAGTAATATTCAGTCCCTTTTGTGTTGTACTTGGTCTCCATTTAAATAATACTTTGTTCTACCTTCCAAGCTGAAAACTGTCACGTTTTCTCATGCTGTACTCCATTTGGTAACTTTTTGCCCATCTACTTAACATATGAGTTTCCTTAACAAAACTTGTCTTTTCACCTATTTGGCCACAGTACATTTGATTCCTTTCTCCCAAGTCATGAATAGCTGTTGTAAACAGTTGCTATCCCTGCTCTGATCCCTGTGAAAACTCACTGGTTACATGTCGCTAACCTTTTTTTTTCAAAAAAAGTCTCTCATTCCCCATTGGGTTTCCTGCTCTTTGGCCAATTTTCTATTGACGCCAATATACGACCTACAACACTAGGCTGTTTGTTAATGACTTAAACTTCTGTGAGGTACCTTGCGTTCTGGAAGTCCAAATTCAACATGCCTCTGGGTATCCCCTCTATCAACTCTGGTTGAGACTTCACTGACAAGCTCTAATAAATTTGTCAAATATGATTTCCTTTTCATGAATCCATGGTGACTCTGCTTGATTTAGGTTGCGATTTTCCAAATGTGCTTCCTTAACATTCCAACATTTTTCCAACAATAGATGTTAGGTATTCGGCTTATAGTTGCCTGCTTTTTACCAGCCTTTTTGAAGAAGGAAATCACATTGGCAGTTTTCTCAATCTCCAGTACTTGTCCAGAATCCAAGGACTTTTGGAAAATTACAGCCAATGTATTCACTATCGCTGTAGCTACTTCTTTCAGCATCCTGGGATGCAAGTCATGAGAACTAGGGGCTTATCTGCCTTCAGCCTCAATAGTTTGAATAGTATTACTTCCCTATTCTTGACACTTAAATCTTTGGTTTTGATAGAATGTTCGAAGTATCTCCACTATAAAGACTGATTTTAAAAAAGCAGTTTAACTTCTCTACCATTTCCTTGTTCCATGTAACTATCTCCCCAGATTTATTTCCTGAGGGGCCTATGTTCACTTCGATCTCATTCTGTTTATATGTTTAAAGAAGTTATTGTCAGTTTTCTTTTATATTCCTCTCAAGTTTGCTCCCATCATTTATTTTCACTTTTTGCCATGTTTTTTTTAGTCCTCCTTTGCTAGATTCTAACTTTATCGTAGACTTTTGTTTCCATGTTTGCTGTTTCTTTCAAATTGTACTCTCTGAACTTCCTTGCTTAGTTATGGCTGAGAATTGTTCCTCCTTTATAGGGTTCTTTTTGTTGTTGAGTATCATAGACAACCTCCTTTTAAATGTCTGCTGTTTCTTGCTTATTGTGTTTTCTGTCTATCTAGTCCACTTTTTAGCTAACTATTTTCGTTTCATTGTGATACCCGTTACTTAAGTTCAACATGGATGTTTCTGACCCAAGTTTCTCTCTCTCAAGCTGAATAGAGAATTGTACTGTCTTATGAACCTACTTCCTAGGGATCTTTTACTGTGAGTTCATTTGTTTAAATATGCCACTTTACCAATTAACAGGTCCAAGAAAGCCCGTTCTCTGGTTGGCTATGTGACATTTTGCTCTCGGAAACTATCCCTAACTCTCTGAATTGTTGTCATAGCTACCCTTTCCAACTTGATTGACCCAATCACTATGAATATTTAAATCTTCATAGTTATTGTTACCAATTGCATTCAATGTAGTATAGAGGATATGCAGTCAGAAGCTGAGCTTGGGTTGGCACTGGAAGTCAACCTTGAAATAGAGAGAAGGAAGGGAACAGACCTCACTGATGGAACCATACATGAAGGAAGGTACTTGTGGTGATGGTTGTAGGTCAGACATCTCTGCAGGAGTTTTGAGTAGATATTTTCTTACCAACCCATTCAGTTGTTATGACATATCTCTGGAGAAGGTGGCAATTGAACTTGGGCCTCCTGACTCGGAGGTAGCTGGGCCATGCAAAATATCCCAGGGCAACAATCCTCAGCTGCTGCATCAATGGTCATATTCCCATCACAAAACTAAAAGTATGGATTCTCACTCTGCCAGTTTCAACACCACTCTGACATCTCAGGTACTGAAGCAGCCCATGTCCAAATGCAGCAAACCTGAACAATATTCCAGTTTGGGCTGATAAGTGGCAAGTAATATTTGCATCACACAAGGCCAAATAATGTCTGTCTGCAACAACAAAATTTCACAAAGCCCTTTGATCCTCAGTGGCGATGCTGTTACTGAATCTCCCCACTGTTAACATTATGGGCTTTTCTTTTGGAAAGATACTGAAGCATTGTCAATACTGTGGCTATGACAGTAGTTCAGAAGGTAGGAATCCTGCAGTGAGGAATTTGCCTCTGGACTCCCCAAACCCCATCAGTCATTGCAAGGCATAAGTCAGCAGTTTAATGGAATTCTGTGCACCTTCCTGGATGAGTGCAGGTCCAACAATAATCAAGAAACCTGATGGCATTCAGTTCAAAATGGCCTACTTGCTCATGACTGTGTTCACCCCTCCGTCACCGGACATTCAGTAGCAACCATGTGTACTATCCACAAGATGCACTGCAGAAATTCACAAAGACTTCTTAGATAACACTTAAATTGACAACCTCTACCGTCTAGAAGGACAAACAGATACATGGAAACACGCACTGACTGCAAGTTCCATTTTCAGTCAATTCCCCTCCTTACTTGGAAATGTGTTATTTCTTCTGTGTTGCTGGTTTAATTTCCTAGCAACTGTATGCACCCCCCCCCCCTCCCTCTGGCATCGTGGGGTTACCTACACTAAATGAACTATAGCTCACCACCTAAGGGCACGTAGAAATGCTCAACAAAACTTACCTCCCAGCATTAAAGATCGCTCCGTTATTGTGCTTTCAATATGGTGTGGGTTCTTTTGCCAGTTTGGATGAGTATTGCAGTGTTTGGTATCTTTTGTGTCACCACTTGATCATTTCTGCCTTTCTAATTAATGACAGCTCAACTGAAAGGGATTGAACTTTCTGGCATGCTGCCTAGTCCGTATTTTGCTTGTGTAGAGTAGAGAAAGACAGACTTCTAAGTAGGCAGACTTGCTTCTTTGCCTTCCTAAGCTGCTGTTCAAGGGCTGCCAATGGCTAAACCTGAAGGGATTGATGATTTTAAAAGCTAGTGCCTAACAGTCCCTGAGGAACAGAAATAATTTTTGTTTACTCTATTTCTGCCAGAGTATATGGCTTCTTTTCCTAAAATCTATTTTATTCCAGTGCACCCTGCTTATCTTCTCCCATTCGCAGAAGGATGTGGGAAAAAATTGCTGCAATGGTACATGAAGGTGACAGTTTGTAGCATGTTAGACAGCAGGGGGTTTTGGTTTTGGTCCAAGGGCAAATCTGAAAAATTCTTCTAAGCTTCTTCTGGTATTTTGGTTTGACCGTAGGTTATCAAAATTCATTATTTCCTGGAAATGTAAATATTTGTGATTTAGGCTTTATTAATGACTAGAAAACAAAATCAGGCAAATAAATTGAATTTGTTTTTAATCTTGCAGGGGTAAGCATTACCAATGTCCTCAGGAGCATCTTCAGGTCAAAGATCAAGAGTGTCTCATGACACTCACAGGAATCGTGAAAGAATATCTCAATATGATGAGGTCCCTCGAGAAGGACAGCATTCGCATCTGTCTCAGCAGGAGAACTCTCTCCCTGTATCAGGTTCTAAATGTCTTCAGGACTGTAATTTAGCAGACAGTGCAGACCCACTGCCACCACCGCCTTTGCCTCTGCAACCACCTGTAGGTCCTGAATTTTATTTAGCTGAAAGTGATGACCCTGTGACTTCTCTAGAGTTGAAACCAGTAAGACGTTTCATCCCAGATTCTGTGAAAAACTTTTTCAAAAATAAAAGCGATGATCAACAGTGGAATACGGCACCTCCAACCAATTACATTAGTGAGGGAGTGGAATGCTCGCCACCTGCCTCTCCCGCTCCTTCTTCAAAAGAACAATCCAGAGTAGATGAACAGAAATCGGCTAGTTCTTACAGGGACCCATATGGAGGTTCTGGAGGGAGCTATAACTCTCGGAAAGAAACTGAAGTCATGTTGCCTCGTGATCCCTATGATTCGTTGGATCGTCATACCCGCACCGTACAGAGCTACAGTGAGAAGGTGCAGGTGTACCACATGAAATACTCCTACATGAAGTCATGGGCTGGTTTATTGAGAATCTTGGGTGTAGTTCAGTTACTGTCTGGAGCAGCTGTCTTTGCCTGTGTCTGTGCTTACATTCACAAGGACAATGAATGGTACAATATGTTTGGTTACTCACGTCCATATAGTCATGTTGCCAACAGTCTGCAAGGAGGATACTATTATGATGGACCAAAAACTCCTTTTGTCATTGTCGTTGCAGGCTTGGCATGGGTTGTCACCATTATTTTACTCGTACTGGGCATGTCCATGTATTATCGGACTATTTTACTGGATTCCAACTGGTGGCCACTGACTGAGTTTGCCATTAATATTGTCCTGTTTATTCTCTTCCTGGCTGCTGCTATAGTGTATTTAAATGACATGAATCGTGGTGGGCTTTGTTATTATCCTCTCTTCAACACTCCAATAAATTCTACGTTTTGCCGTATAGAAGGAGGACAAATTGCTGCAGTCATCTTCCTGTTTGCCACAATGTTTCTTTATCTCATCAGTTCAATTGTGTGCCTAAAGCTTTGGAGGCATGAGGCAAAAAGGAAACAAAAAGAATATGCAGAATATGAGGTAATTCTTTTTAAACAGAATAAACCCAAACACATTACCATCCCCTGCTTCATGCTCAAGAGTAAGCAAAAATACTTTCACTATATCTGCTTTAGTTATTCAACTGTGTTTTTGTTTTGCATATGTCAAATTACTCCCAACAAAGACCAATGCACTGTTGTTGTGAAAATGAAAAATTGTTGTTGAATCTTTGATTATGTACTGCCCAACTGAAGGGATGAATGTCATCTTGGTTTAGCAGAGAGTTGAAGTGGTTTTCATGGAAGAAAGCGGAATACTTCAGCTTGTATGTTGAGCTGTTTTGCCTACCATTGAAAACATTCCAAGCCAATCCTCGTTGTTACTGAGCTTTGTTTATGCCAATTTGGTGATCACTATTTGACACTTTTTTTACCTTTACTGCATTCTGACCCACTGTGAACACAACTTGTACACAAGTTAGAAAATTGAAACTAAATCTTGTAATTTGGTAAACAGCAGAGAATTCATTCTGTGGAACCCAAACAGAACAGGTTTCTGAGAGAAGTAGGCATAGTGAGCTCTATGGTACAATAGGTTCACTTTCTATTCTTTTTGAGATTTTAATTCTGAAATGTCACAATGAACAAGGTCTAATACAAGGAGTCAAAATGTAATAACCCACAGATGACTGGATAAAATGGAATGATTTCCCAAATTATCGTTATAGAGTCATAATCATACAGCACAGAAGCAGATCCTTTGGTCCAACTCGCCCATGCCAACCAAGTTTCCCAAACTAAACTAGTCCCACTGGACTATGTTTGGCCTATATTCCTCTAAATGTTTCCTATTCATGTATCTGTACAAATATCTTTTAACTGTACCTACATCTACTCTTCCTCTAGCAGTTCATCCTACACACAAAGCACTGTCTGTGTGAAAAAGGTTGTCCCTCAGGTCCCTTTTTAAATCTTTCCGTCCTCACCTTTAAACCTATGACCTCAAGTTTTGAATTCGCCCACCCTGGGGAAAAGACCTAAAAAAAAAAGTTTATTTCAAGTTTCTGGTTTGCAATTTCAAGTGTTTTTTTGTATCCTGAACGATTGTTTAAACAAATCAGCATTGCTGACCGATTTTTAAATAAAACTTGCAACAATCAAGACATGTTGATGTGAAACAAAACAGAAATTGCTAGCAAAACATAGCAAGTCTCGCAGCATCTATGGGAAGAAAGCAAAGTTAATGTTTTGAGTCTGATGACGACTCTTCAGAACTGTTAGCTCGGAAAAATGGTATTTCTGCTGAAGACAAGGTTGGGGGAGGAGGGGCATTTGGAAAGGGGAGACTTGAGTAGGTAGGTAGAGAAGGAGCCCAGAGTGAAAAATATGAAAGGGGTAGGTAAACTGGAAGATTAAAGACAGCCATCCAGGATAGAATAAAAACTTAAGTGATAAAAGTGGACAACAGAGGTTCTGGTGCTAGGGCGCTGCAACCCCTCTAATGATCAACACCTTTGGAATGAATTGAAGGACTTGAATTAAGTTGGTGAAGAAATTCAGAATCATGTGCTTAGCCCAGGGCTTGTATTACTTCTATAAACAAAAAAAACGTCATTTCTCAGCCAATTCATTTTGCCAATTTAACAAAATTCTCAAGGAGTTCCAAGTTATAGGTTGCAATTCAATGTATTCAGTGTTTGTGTTTTAGGTTTGAAAACATACTTTTGACATTTTTCAATTGCACATCTTTCCTAGATGAGAAGTACAGAGGCTGGTACATCACTGGAACCGGTAAGAATGCAAATCCATTGTCAACAATTCCGCACTGTTTCCTAATTTGATTTCTTTTCAAAAGACGTTTATTCATCTGCACTAACTTGCTTGCTGAGTTCCATTATGAAATTATTTGCTATAACTGTTAAGGCACAAGTATTATTACCGCAGACTATTTAATGGAGGATTGGATTAAATTAAATTACAGCAAAGTTTTAAATTCATAAGACCATCAGATAAAGGATCACAATTAGACCATTCGACCCATTTATTCGGGTCCATCATTCAATCATGGCTGATATGTTTCCCAAACACTGTCTTCTGGTTCTCCGTAATCTTTGATCACCTCGCTTAAGAACCTATTTATTTCTGTCTGAAATAGATTAAATTACTCGGCCTCCACGATCGTCTGCAGCAGTGAGTACCATAGATTCACCATTCTCTGGCTGAGAAATTCCTTGTTATCTGTTCTGAAGTATTGCCCCTTCACTCATAAGCCTGTGCCCTCTAGTGCAGGTCCCTCCTACTAGTGAAACATTTTTTCCACATCAACTGTAACCCGACCTTTCAGTATTCTTTAAGTTTCAGTGAGAGTTCCTCCTTCTCCTCCCCCACCCTCCAACCTTCTAAATTCCATCAGGGTGCTGAAACATTCCCCATGTCACAAGCCCTTCATCCCTGGGATCATTCTTGTACACCACCTTTGGACCCTTTCCAATGCTATCACATCCTCCTTTCCATATGGGGTTCAAAACTGCTCTCAGTATTCCAGTGCAGTCTGACCAGAGCCTTGTACAGCCTCAGCAGTGCATCTCTGCTTTTGTATTCTAATCTTTTGAAATGAAAGTTGTCATTGTATTTGCCTTCTTAACTGCCAGCTGAACCTGCAAGTTAACCTTAGCAGTTCTAGTTCAGAATTCTTCTTAGTCCCTTTGTGCTTCAGATTTCTGAAGCCTTTCCCAGTTTAGAAGTAGTCTACACTTCAATTCTTCCAACCAAAGTGCGTGACCTCAACTTTCCCAAATCGCATTTCATTTGCCACTTCTTTGCTGACTCTCCTAGCCTGTTCAAGTCCTTCTGTAGCCTCCCTGCTTCCTCAAAACTAGCCGTCCCTCCACCTATCTTTTGTGTCATCCATAAGCGTAGCAACAATGTCCTCAGTTCCTTCGTCCATATTGTTAATGCATAACATGAATTGTTGTGGTTCCAACACTGACCCCTACAGAACTCCACTCAGCTGCCATTCTGAAAAAGACCCCTTTATTGCTACTGTCTGCATTCTGCCAGTCAGCCAATCCTCTATCCATGCCAGTCCATTGCCCCTAACAATGGGCTGTTATCTTATTTAGTAGTCTGCTGTGTGGTACCTCATCAAAAGTCTCCTGGAAGTCCAAATAGATAACATTGACTGGCTCTAACTTTGACTGACTTGCTTGTTACTCCTTAAAAATTTGTAACAGATTTGTCAGGTATGACCTCCATTTGACGAGGCCGAGCTCAGTCCTATTTTACCATGCACTTCTAAGTACTCAGCAATTTCATCCTTATTAATGGCCTCTCAGATATAATCAATGCAGAGGTCAAGCAAACTGGCTTATCTTCTGCCTCCTTGCTTTCTTAAATGTGAATATTGCATGAGCCATTTTACAATTCTCTGAGACTCTCCCTGGCTCCAGTGATTCCTGAAAGATTGCCACCAAGGCCTCCATGATCTCCACAACTATCTCCTTCAGAACTCTGTGGTGGAATCTGTCCAGTCTTGATGATTTATCCACCTTCAAATGTTTCAACTTACCCAGCATCTTCTCCTTAGTGGTGACCGCTACAGTCACATCGAGCTCCAACTCTCTTGAAGTTCAGGTATATTACTAGTGTCTTCCACCAGTTTTTAAAGGCTTCCCACTATTCTTTACCATACTTGTATGTTTTTTTTGCTTTTGCTTTTTTTGCTGTCCTGACTTTCCTTGTTAGCCATGGTTGACTTGTCTTCTCCTTAATATGCTGCTTCTTTCTTAACCTGAGTTTCTGCTGTGCCTCCTGAACTACCCCAGAAACTCCTGCCATTGCTGCTCTGCCATTTTCCCTGCTGGGCTCCCCTTCCAATCAATTCTGATCAGCTCCTTTTTTCTGTCTTTTGTCATTTCCTTTGAATCATTTGCAGTGATATTACAACTGAGTGAACTTCTTGCTCTCCACGTGCAGGGTGACATTATTATGGTCACTAGACCCTATGGGTTCCTTTGCCTTCAGCTTCACAATCAAGTTTGCCTCATTTCACATCACCAAAATTAAAATTGCCTGTTCCCTAGTGGGCTCTGCCACAGCTGCTCCAAAAGAATCATCTCCCAGCATTCCACATGTTCTGTTTTCTTGGGATCACTGTCAGTCTGCTTTTTTTTCCAGCCCACCTGCATATTGAAGCCTGCAATGTTAATTCTGTCAGTGTCTTTCTTACCTTCCCTGTCTATCTCCTGATTTTATTTTCTGTCTCACATCCTGACTATTGCTAGGAGACCTGTACGTAACTCCCATCAAGGTCTATTCTTTGCAGTTCCTCAACTCTACCCACAGATTTCACACTTTCTGACTTGGTCACCTGTTGTTATTCATTTAATTTCATTTACTAGCCAGGCAACCCCATTTCCCCTCTGTCCACAAGCCTAGTTACGTGATTCATCCAGATTCTGGCCCCAGCATGATTCGGGTAGAGCCATTGAAGCAACTTCTTCCTTCCCCAGTACTGGGGTCATTGTTCCACGAATTCTAACCCATTTCTCCCATGCCAACCTTTAGAGCCATGCGTTTATCCTTCTCATCTCATTTACCCTATGCCAATTTAACTCATGGCTCAGTGGTCATGTGGAGATGATTACTGTTTTGGTTCTGCTTTCTAATTTAGCTCGTAGCTGCTCATTCCCTTTCCTTTTTCTACGTATTTCATTGGTACCTACATGGACCACAACAACTGGATCTTCCCCCTCCTGCTCCAAGTTTCTCTGTGACCCAGATGAGATTTCCTGAATCCAGGCATCAGGCAAGCAACACAACCTTTGGTACTAGAGATAATGGGAACTGCAGATGCAGGAGATTCCAAGATAATAAAATGTGAGGCTGGACGAACACAGCAGGCCAAGCAGCATCTCAGGAGCACAAAAGCTGACGTTTCGGGCCTAGACCCTTCATCAGAGAGGGGGATGGGGGGAGGGAACTGGAATAAATAGGGAGAGAGGGGGAGGCGGACCGAAGATGGAGAGTAAAGAAGATAGGTGGAGAGAGTGTAGGTGGGGAGGGGATAGGTCAGTCCAGGGAAGACGGACAGGTCAAGGAGGTGGGATGAGGTTAGTAGGTAGCGGGGGGTGCGGCTTGGGGTGGGAGGAAGGGATGGGTGAGAGGAAGAACCGGTTAGGGAGGCAGAGACAGGTTGGACTGGTTTTGGGATGCAGTGGGTGGTGGGGGGGGAAGAGCTGGGCTGGTTGTGTGGTGCAGTGGGGGGAGGGGACGAACTGGGCTGGTTGAGGGATGCAGTAGGGGAAGGGGAGATTTTGAAACTGGTGAAGTCCACATTGATACCATATGGCTGCAGGGTTCCCAGGCGGAATATGAGTTGCTGTTCCTGCAACCTTCGGGTGGCATCATTGTGGCAGTGCAGGAGGCCCATGATGGACATGTCATCAAGAGAATGGGAGGGGGAGTTGCCTCTTGCCACAGAACTGTGGATTTGATTTATTATTGTCGCATTTATGAAGATATAGTGAAACATATTGTTTTGCATGCTAACCAACAATTCATACCTTTAAATAATTACATTAGGGTATTAGAACAGAATGCAGAATATGGTGTTGCAGACAGAAGGTGCAGAGGAAGTGTCTATTCTCCTGATTGTTAACCTCAATTACAACTACATTTCTCTTTTTCTCCCCACTCTTGAATGGCTCCCTGTCCCATGGTGCTATGGTCAGTTTACGCATCCTCCCTACAGCCCCCTCTCTCATCCTCACAGGACACAAGGGTCTCAAACCGGTTAAATATGCTCAAGGCTGAGACTCCTGCAGCACCACTTCTTAGATCTCTCTGTCTGCCTCACTTGTGGTCACACCCTCCTGTCCTGACTGCTGACCAAATTTAAGGTGTTTAATCTGAGAACGAGAAGAAACATATTGAGTCAGTTACTTTCAAACTCATAAAAATGATTTGTTGGCAAATGGTATAATTTTGCGTTGATCCATACAAATCCACAAGATTTTTATTTTGGTTCCTGGTTTATTTAGTTTCTCTTACGAGGCAAATATCAGCTGTCTGATATTAGCTTCAACATCAACTGTGCAGGGTAAGTTCAGTTGACCACTTCTGGTTGTTATCCAGTAGCTGCTTATAAAATGTCAGTTCTTTCCAGGTATTTGAGGACAAGAGGAATTTAAGGGATCAGGTATACTATATTTACATAGCTCACTCAAATAACCAGATAGAGGTGTTCAAAATGCAAAGTTTTCATTGTCTAAGTAGAGTGACAACGCTAACTACTAGCAAGGTTGGCGGCCGAAGGACAAGGATTTGTGGTAATTGATGAGCGAGAAGAACTGAATTTTTTGTTTGTCGAGTTATGATTTGGAACACAATGCCCCTGAATAGTAGCAACATTCAAGAGGAATTGGATTAATATTTGGAAAGGAGAATAAAAGTGCTATTAAAGCAACAGAAGGCGGCAGTGGAATTACTTGGATGGATTTTTCAAAAGTGCAAGTGTGTAATGAGCTGAATAACCTCCTTAACTGTATTATTCCTTTTGAGTTTTATTCAAGCTCACTTCGCCAAAATCAGAATCAAACCCAAGACTGCTCAGTCTCCATATTGACAAGTTTCATTAACTAGATACTGAGAAACAAGGTTTTCTTTTTGTTGAAAATTATTTCAAAATAACTTTAATAACTTTAATTGAGCACAATTAAAGTTAATAAAAATGTGGCTGTCTTGAACTGTAAAAACTCAATCAGTGACGGATGGTAATTATAATATATTGAGTGAGATTATAGGGTGTGAGGTGCTGCTTTCTTTTTGAAGATATTTCATGCACTGCTATTGAATTGATTGAAAACTGCCAAATAAAAGCAAAATGTTACGGATTCTGGAAATCTGAAACAAACATGGAAAATGCCAGAGAAACTCAGCAGGTCTGGCAGCATCTGTGCAGAGACAGAGCATTTCAAGATAATGCCTTTCTTCAAGATATTTGGCAATTATGCACAAAATGCTATTGGTTCTGGAACTTAAAGCAATTTCTCAGTGTAGCAAAGTACTTGTGAGAGGAGTAGATATGGGATGGAGTACGGATTCCCAATTAGTAGGAACACCACTATTTAGAATCTAAGTAACTCAATGCCATTTGGTGAAATTTGCAGTGAGCCAAACCTAGACATATCATGGCACAAGAGTGATAATTTAGAAACAATAGAATGAGTTGCAAGGCAGATGTAAGAAGAATGCTGGCAGACTAAATTCAAAATAGGTTATTCTCCAAGGAAGAAAACATTCATTACAGATCTTGAATGGTATTGATACAAATTCATGCGGTGTAAGATGTTGGTAGTCATAGGCATTATGTGCCCAAAGGTCACAAAGCAATGATCTATAAAACAAGTAGGATGCTGAATTACATTATCAGAAATGCAGAGTACAAGTCTAGAAGTTATGCTGCAACTTGGCAAGCTCTGGTCACCCTTAATATGATCCCTACAGCAAAGGGACCTAGTATTGAAAACAGGATGAGAGTTAAAACAGCTGCTCCAATTTTAAAGATTTTACGTGTAGGGAAGGCTGGAGAAGCTTGGGTTTTTCATCCTCAAATGATGCCCAAGGGTTAATTTAATCAAAGTTGATAAAATATTAAATAGTGTTATAAAGGTTAATATAGAAAATAACTGAAGAGTGAGAAGATATCTGTTCAAACTTGTAAAAACAAAATTATTGCTATCTGGACTTTCCTCCCAAGCATTTCAATACAATGAACTTTCCCTTCATTAGTTAAAGCAAAGACCCTAGAATTATGTAAATGTCTGCAATGAATTCCTGAAATGCACTGTTTGGCCTTTCTCACCTGTGCTTTGAGGTGGTGAGCATGCATTAAAGACATGATATTCAAGTCATTCGATATACTTTTCAAACAGGCTAGAGTAGTCAGCTCTGGGATCGTGTAATCTCAATAAAGATAATTTGTGCAGTTGAAACTCTTGACCATGTTCTTGGACAGCAAACTTTTTATTCACTGGTATGTATGAAACATATTACCTTTGTATCTAAAAACATTTATCGGGAAGTCATTTGATACTTGGTTCCTATCCTTTTCCTTGTAACTGTGCACCATCAAATGAGAAATCCCCCCCTGCCCTGTCCTCTATGTGTAATTCACAAATTGGAGACAGAAACTTAATAGAACATAGAACAGCACAGAACAGGCCCTTCAGCCCACAATGTTGTGCCGATCATTGATCCCCATGTATGCACCCTCAAATTTCTGTGACCATATGCATGTCCAGCAGTCTCTTAAATGACCCCAATGACCTTGCTTCCACAACTACTGCTGGCAACGCATTCCATGCTCTCTCAACTCTGTGTAAAGAACCCGCCTCTGACATCCCCTCTATACTTTCCACCAACCAGCTTAAAACTATAACCCCTCGTGCTAGCCATTTCTGCCCTGGGAAATAGTCTCTGGCTATCAACTCTATCTATGCCTCTCATTATCTTGTATACCTCAATTAGGTCCCGCCTCCTCCTCCTCCTTTTCTCCAATGAAAAGAGACCGAGCTCAGTCAACCTCTCTTCATAAGATAAGCCCTCCAGTCCAGGCAGCATCCTGGTATACCTCCTCTGAACCCTCTCCAAAGCATCCACATCTTTCCCATAATAGGGCAACCAGAACTAGACGCAGTATTCCAAGTGCGGTCTAACCAAAGTTTTATAGAGCTGCAACAAGATCTCACGACTCTTAAACTCAATCCCCCTGTTAATGAAAGCCAAAACACCATACGCTTTCTTAACAACCCTGTCCACTTGGGTGGCCATTTTAAGGGATCTATGTATCTGCACACCAAGATCCCTCTGTTCCTCCACACTGCCAAGAATCCTATCCTTAGTCCTGTACTCAGCTTTCAAATTCGACCTTCCAAAATGCATCACCTTGCATTTATCCAGGTTGAACTCCATCTGCCACCTCTCAGCCCATCTCTGCATCCTGTCAATATCCTGCTGCAGCCTACAACAGCCCTCTATACTGTCAACGACACCTCCAACCTTTGTGTCGTCTGCAAACTTGCTGACCCATCCTTCAATCCCCTCATCCCAGTCATGAATAAAAATTACAAACAGTAGAGGCGCAAGGACAGAGCCCTGTGGAACCCCACTCACCACTGACTTCCAGGCAGAATATTTTCCTTCTACTACCACTCGCTGTCTTCTGTTGACCAGCTAATTCTGTATCCAGGCAGCTAAGTTCCCCTGTATCCCGTTCCTCCTGACTTCTGAATGAGCCTACCATGGGGAACCTTATCAAATGCTTTACTGAAGTCCATATACACCACATCCACAGCTCGACCCTCATCAACTTTTCTAGTCACGTCCTCAAAAAACTCTAAGGTTTGTAAGGCATGACCTACCCCTCACAAAGCCGTGTTGACTGTATTTGATCAAGCCATGCTCTTCCAGATGGTCATAAATCCTATCCCTCCCCTTAACTTACTCAATCAACTGAGCTGAAACACCATAATTTAAATGAAGACCTTCAAAAACAAACATCATACAAATTTGCACCTAAATTACCAACTGAGTCAGCTAGGATGGAAAACTTCAGTCCTAGAATGCATTTTCAGTTCGTGGCATCTTTCAGAATAATCAAAATCCAAAGAACAATGAGACAAATATGAACATATTTAACATAATCCTGGATTCTGGAAGAGAAAATACATTACAAGCGATGGTTGCTACGATGTAGGAAACAAATCTTTTCAGTAGATTTTTTTTAAAACTCACGTGTGAAATGTTGGTATTGCTAGCTAGGCTAGCATTTATTGTCTCTACCCAGTTGCCATTGAGAAGGTGATGGTGAGGAGCTACACTTAGGTGTGTTATCAGTAGACTCACAATATTAGCAAGGGAATTCCAGGATGTTGACTTGGTGACTGTGAAGGAATAGCATATCTTTCATCCAAGTTAGGTTGGTGAATAGCTTAGAAGGGAACCTGTTGGTGGTGGTGTTCCCATCTGCTGCCTTGTCCTTGTAGATGGAAGTGGTTGTGGGTTTGGGAGGTGCTTTATCAGGATGTTTGAATTTATTTGTAGGATATTGGGGCTTTAGAATGTCCTCAATAATGATTGTGTATTCTTGGAAAAGTCAGCCGCACCTTTATGCGATCGTTCTCACTCCTAAGTTCCATAAAAGTAGAACTCCAGTTTGTGTTCACTTTTAATTATAGAGTGCGTTGGGAGTTAATGGTGATAGATCTGTAGCTGTTGATACAAACCGGAAAGAATTGCGACCAGGTGAAATGAAACCTACGGTACTAAGTGGATATATTCCTGCAGGGCATATTCCGAAACCACTTGTGATGGCTGACTACATTGCGTGAGTATAAGTTTACAAATTTAAATTTTTGAACCCTGGATCCTGTCTGAATGGTGTTGACAGGTGGGGCTGCATACTGTATGTAATAAATAAAACTGAGACAGGTCAGGGGAGCTTTCTTTCTTTTGCACAGTTTCAGCTCTTTAACTGGGAGTGGGCAGGATGTGTTTGAATCTCAACGTGGCAGAATGTAAATTTGAATTTTTTTAAAAAAGTATTTGCCATTTAAAAAGGTAATCATTTTGAAAACCCACCTGGTTTACTAATGTCCTTTTTTTGTAGGGAAGGAAATTTCTCCATCCTTACCTGGTCTTGCCCACCTGTGACTTCAGACCCATAGTAATTTGGTTGATTCTGAATGCTGTAGTGAGCCACTTGTTGGATCAAAAGCGAGAAGTAGAGGAACAAGAAAGGAATCCTTTGAACCTGCTGTACCATTTGTTAGAGATAGTGGGAACTGCAGATGCTGGAGAATCCAAGATAATAAAATGTGAGGCTGGATGAACACAGCAGGCCAAGCAGCATCTCAGGAGCACAAAAGCTGACGTTTCGGGCCTAGACCCTCCTTCAGAGAGGGGGATGGGGTGAGGGTTCTGGAATAAATAGGGAGAGAGGGGGAGGCAGACTGAAGATGGAGAGAAAAGAAGATAGGTGGGGAGGTTGGGAGGGGATAGGTCAGTCCAGGGAAGACGGACAGGTCAAAGAGGTGGGATGAGGTTAGTAGGTAGGTAGATGGGGGTGCGGCTTGGGGTGGGAGGAAGGGATGGGTGAGAGGAAGAACAGGTTGGGGAGGCAGAGACAGGTTGGACTGGTTTTGGGATGCAGTGGGTGGAGGGGAAGAGCTGGGCTGGTTGTGTGGTGCAGTGGGGGGAGGGGACGAACTGGGCTGGTTTAGGGATGCGTTGAGGGAAGGGGAAATTTTGAAACTGGTGAAGTCCACATTGGTACCATTAGGCTGCAGGGTTCCCAGGCGGAATATGAGTTGCTGTTCCTGCAACCTTCGGGTGGCATCATTGTGGCACTGCAGGAGGCCCATGATGGACATGTCATCTAAAGAATGGGAGGGGGAGTGGAAATGGTTTTTTGTTATGGTCATGGCTGAAATTCCAACTCCGTAGTCTGTTCCTGATTTTTTTCCCATACGGTTTGATCCCTTTTGCCTGAAGTGTTATATCCAACTCCTCTTGAAATCAGACAATGTTTTCTGTGTTACTAATTTTACAGGCGCACCACTCTCTGGGTGAGGAAATGTCGTCTCATTCCAATATTAAATACTGCAGCCTATATTGTTAGACTGTAACTCTTGGTTCTGGATTCACTGGCCACAATATCCTTACTGCATCTAGCTTGTCTAGGTTTCTGTGCGATTCTATTCCCCCAGCCCTCAATTCTTCTGGTCTCCACTACATACAACCCTAACCAATTCTGTCTGTACCCATTGGTCAGACCTGCCATCCCAGGTAAACCTTTGGCGCTCCGTTTACAGCGAGAACATCCTTCCTTAAATAAGGAGACAAAAACTGCACTCAATATTTCAAGTGTTATCTCATCAAGGCTCTGTATAATTGCAGCAAAGCGTCCCTGTTCCTGTACACTCATCCTCTTGCTGTGAAGGCCAACGTGCTATTTGGTAACTTAACCATGCAGATCCATGGGCTGTTACCTCACATGACAACCAGTTTATGAGGATACCCAGGTCCTGTTGCATGTTCTCCTCTCTCCATTTATAACCATTCCACTAATAAGCCGCAAAAAGAGAGTTGCTGGAAAAGCTGAGCAGGTCTAGCAGCATCTGTGAAGGAGAAAACAGTTAACATTTTGGGTCTGGTGACCCTTCCTCAGAACCTTCTTCAGCTAATCAGCCTCCCTGTTTTTGCTACCCTAAGTAGATAGTTGCATATTTATCCACATTATAATGCATCTGTCACGCATTTACTTGTCCAAATCACACTGAAGCGTCTCTGCATCCTCCTCACAGGTCACTCTACCAACTAGCTTTGTATCATCTGCAAACTTCGAAGATCATACTTGTGATTTCCTTGCCTAATCATTAATAAATATTGGGAATAGCTGGGACCATAGCACTGATCCCTGTGCCATCCCACTCGTTGCTGCCTGCCACTCCAAGATTTATTTCTCCACTTTTGTTTTCTGTCTGCCAAACAGGTTTCTGTCCATCTCAATACACTATCCCAAATCCATGTGTTTTAAATTTACTCACACTTTGAAAGCCTTCCAGCAATCTAAATAGACCACATCCACTAGCTCCTGTCCTTCAACTCTTACTCATTATATACTCGAAGAATTCTAGTAGATTTGTCACGCATGATTTCCCTTTCATAAATCCATGCTGACTCTGTCCAGTCCTGCCACTGCTTTCCAGATGCTCAACTAATAATCTACTCTACAGTTTGGCCCTCTACCGACATCAGGCTGACAAGTCTATAATTCCTTGATTTATCTCTGCTTCTTTTCTTAAGTAGAGGGTTTATATTAGGTACGTGGACTATCAGCATTGACCCGGCATTGTTGACCCTGCAAAGTTCTCCTTAGCAACATCTAGGCACTTGCACCAAAATTTGGAACGCTGTCCCACAGGTTAGACAAGCAACGGTCTGATGTTACAAAAACAGAAATTGTTGGAAAACTCATTTCTGGCAGCACTTGTGGAGAGAAATCAGAGTTAATATTTTGGGTCCACTGATCCTCCTTCACAACTCCAGTTTTTCCAGCCATTTTAGTTTTTGTTTCTGATTTCCAGCATCTGTAGTTTTCAGGTTTTTTTTAAACAGTCTGACATCTGATTCTAAGTGTAACACTAAATCCAAGACATCACTATCACCATCCCTTGGTATGACCTGTTCTGTGAGCAGGATGGACCCAGTGGAAATGTCAGTTCAGTGGAATACAATCAGAAGGTAGTTGTCTGTTCAGTCCTCAACATGCATTTTATTTTCCATGGCATCAGGTCAAGTGTGAACAAGGAAACCACCTGCAGATTACTACCCACTTTGTCATCCAACCGTCCCAGTCTCCCTAACTAATGAATCAGTACTGCTCCACTTGAAACACCAGAATAACACTTGGACAAAGCACTGAAGGTGCCAAGGGGGCAGCCTGTACTCTGGATTGGGGACTTTAATGTTCATCACCAAGAGTGACTTAACAGTGCCATGACTTGCAGAGCCTGCAAGGGCATTGCCACTGGATTAAGTCTGTAGCAGGCAATCAGGGAAACAATAAGGAAATAACCAACTTAATCTCTTATTGCCAAAAAATTGTTGCAAATGTATCTGTCTGTCACAGCATTGATAAGTGATCAACGCACAGTAATTGTGAAGGCATGGTGTAAGCAATTGCTTTTTTATCACATCAAATTTTAGATAAATCCGATCTTATCATTAGCAGTCTCTATATTTCAAAACCAAATTTGAAAGAATACCGATTAAATTACAAGGAAATACCCCAAATTATGTTCTAAACTTGGCAAGAACGAGAAAGGAGTCCCCAAAAATCAAAATTAATGTAGTTTTCTTTTATTAATAGCCCTTGGGAATTGAGTTTTATTATTTTGGAAGCCCCTCCAAGATCCACATAGCTTGTGTGGATGAGAGCAGGGACTACATAATGTATGGGCAAATCAACCATAGTGCAGAGAGGGAGTGAAAAGGAATGTAGTTTTAGCGGTCAGTATCACTGGGGGAATAGACACTCTTGTGATCAAAGATGCGTCCCAATGACTGGGGCCAATATGAGGGAAATCTTGGGACAAGGTGTGATGAACTTGGAGCAGGAGGGGAAATGTTGTATCCACAGCCCAGCTAGAATTTATTTTAAAAAATTGCTGAAGGAGTAAGAGTTTTCTAAAATGAAAAGAAGAACCACAAAGTTGGTGAAATTTGGATTTCTACTTGATCCCTGAGCAAATCGACATGGGATAAATAGATAGTTGAGCTGAACCATGCATTCAGAGATTGTGAGAAATTGGTTTTGATTGATGGAGCACTGGCACTTGGGGGTGTGGCGGGGGAGGGTGGAGACGTTCTTTTGATCATATACTGTAAGGAACAGTGTCCTGGCAAATTGAATGACAAGGACTGTAAAAGGGGAGTGAGCAGAGATCAAGACATTTTGTTAGCGAGGTTCAAACCCACATCCTCTGAATATTAGCCAGGAGTTACTGGATTATAGTTCATTGACATTACCACTACATCACTGCCTCCTGTTTCTGACAGAGTAAGAAAAGATATCTGTAAAGTAAGAAGTCACATAGTTCAGATGAAGGGATTGTAGGAACTGCAGATGCTGGAGAATCTGAGATAACAAGGTGTATAGCTGGATGAACACAGCAGGCCAAGCAGCAGAGGAGCAGGAAGGCTGACGTTTTGTGCCTAGACCCTTCCTCACAAAATGATTTTCTTGTTATCTTAGTTCAGGTTGGTTTAAAAGACCAGGATAAAAGCTTGTCCATTTATTTAAGTTCTGATCCACTCAACTTATCTGACTACGGTACAAGCAGGAAATGGCTTAAAAAATGACTATCTGAATGCATGGAGCAAAGCAGTAAAATAGATGAACAAGTGGCAGAAATACATGTAAATGATTCAGGCCTGATTCTGATTACAGAACTGCTGTTGCAAGATTGCCAATGTTAGAAAATGTGTTCCAGGATGCAAAGCATCCTGAATGACAAAAGAGAAAGGGCAACACTCAGTAGATAGCTGATTTAAGGGCATGAGTGAGAAATGGACTTTCCAAGTTGAATCATTGTGGGTGGCAATGAAGAACAGCAAGAACCAACACTGCTGGTAGTGGTTTATTAGCCCGAAATCAACAATCGAGTACAGCATTAAACACCTAATGAAGGGAACCTTTAACTTTCATAAAGACTTGACCCATAAAAATTGCAATTGTTTCCCAGAATAAAGCTTGTAGAATGATTTTACAATAGTTTCCTAAAAGAATGTTGTAAACTCAATTAGGGATAAAGCTCAGATTTAGTATTGTTCAGAGTTAATAATGTCATAGTAAAGTACTGGAAATAGTAATAATGATTAAGTTAAACAAAAGTTTGAAAATAACACTCCCAGTAATCTTAACCGGTTGCATAGGCATGAGGTATTATTGGATAAATAGACTAAAATATACAATGGGAGACATTGATCAAACTATTCAATATGTTCATTTAAAATCTAATCCTAGATCCATTCAAAGCTTATATTAAAGTAAGCATTAGATTAAAAGAGACAGTGTGGGGAGGTGCTGGCCTCGTGGTATTGTCACTAGATTATTAACCTTGACATAATATTCTGGGGACCCAGATTCGAATCCCGCCACAGCAGATGGTGGAATTTGAATTCAATACATATCTGGAATGACCATGAATTCAGTGTTGATTGTCAGGAAAAACCCATCTGGTTCACTGATGTCCTTTTGATTCTAGACCCACAGCAATGTGGTTGACTCTTAACTGCCCTGTAGGGAATTACCAGTGGGCTATAAATGGCCAGCAATGCCCTCTTCCCATGAATGAATAAAAGGGGGGAAAAGTCTGAGTCTTATAAACAAGCAAAGGGCTACTGAAATGCTGATAAGGGAGAAATGGCCTTGAATGAGGTTTTTAAAGAGTTTTTACAATTATAAGGAAATTTTATAATTATAAGGAGAAAGGAAGTAGCTACTTTGTTCCTTAAAACAGAGATAGGAATGAGGAAATGTTAGACATCGAAAAGTTGTTTTGCATCTCCTCACATCAGAAGTCACAAATTGAATATCGGCAAGTGGGTAACCTCAGTGCTCTGAGCCAGGAAATTAAAATGCTAGAGAAACTAAAATGCACTAAGTCTCCAGAACCTGATAACCTACGCTCCAGAGTTAATGGACGTCCTAACCAATTTTTCACAATTCCCTACATTATGAATGGTTCCAGACAATTAGAAGTTAATAAATATATCACTGCTTTCAAGAATGGAGGGGGAAATAAAGTCACATCCCACCAGTTAGAGAATTCAAATCCAGTTTTAAACATTGCAGTCAAAATAATGCCAGTGATTTTTGTACAAGGTCAACTGGTTTGGCAATGGAAGGAAATCAGTCTTTGGCACCAGAGTCACATTTCATCCATATCCAGCAATATTCTTGAATCTTAACTTGCTGGATTACGTCCGAGAGAAGTACTTGTTGTATCAGAACCATTTAATTAAATAGGCTGGCCACTTCGCACCTTGCGACATCGAGGTTGTCAAATGCATGTTGTCCTTGGCTACCCAAGTGTCCAACATACTGAGAATTAAAAGCATGTTAATATGGTTCTTAATCTGAAATTGATTTGTGGTGGTATTCAATGAATAACTGCACCTAACTTCAGAGATGATTTAATCAGCATCTCTTCCCCACTTTAATGTATCCTGTTAGGAAGATTAAATACTTTATACAACAAATGAAACTGACATTTACAACTTACTTATGCTCATTCAGAATATCAAAATTATCTGTTAGTTGCTGACATGAGTTTGCCATTCACAGCGCTTTAAAAGGATGTGGTGGTGAATTTTTGAGTTTTCTCTTTTGTTTTAGTAAATATCCTTCTATTCGAACCCCTGAAGAACGTGAACGTTACAAAGCTGTATTTAATGACCAGCATGCAGAGTACAAAGAGCTTCATGCAGAAGTACAAACTGTTCTGAAAAAGTTCAGTGAAATGGATGCTATGATGAGCAGACTTCCTCAACATGCAGAGACCCAACAGGTTAGTGCACCGAGTCTGGTGAAATCTGACAAAATGTCTGATTTAATATCTTGGAAGATATTTAAGCTGAAGTGGGACCATGTGTCAGAAAATCTAAAGTGTTTGGTAGCTCTACAAGTGCAACTTTGTAGAGGTAACTGCAGCTTTGCCTTGTGAATTTGATTGAAATATTGGCTGCTACTGGAGGACATCGGTGACTGTGGGAAAGCAATGACCTAAAGGAATTAGACTGGACTGCCACTAGATTCTAGTAATATGCTGGGAACCCTGGTTCAAATCCTACAATGTCAAATGACAGAATTTGACTTTCAATATATAAAAACGAAACCTGGAATTAACAAGTAAGATGATGACCATTGTTGATCATCAGAAAAACCCATCTAATTCACTAATGACCTCCTAAGGAAGGAAACTATAGTCTTTGTAGGTCTGGATTCACGTTTAGGCCAGACCAGGTGATGTGTTTTGAGTTTTGACTTGCCATCTGGGTAATTAGGGATGAGCAATAGATATTTGCCTACCCAGCAGTGCCTTGATCTAGAAAGTGAGTAAACATGTGTTGCTGTTCCTCATAAATTTGGAGTTGCAATAACTTGTGCAAGGTCTGGCTTTCAGGTAAAGAACTAAATGGCTGCCTGGTTTGCAGATCCATATGACTATGAAAAGTTTGGTATTATTAGAATGACCGTTAACTCCTTGACCCAGATATCTCAAACATATTAATCATAATTTTTCTGTTGCTGGTTGAGATTTTGCACTGCTCAAGTTATCTGCGAAGAGTTGAAAATTATTAAAATCATTAGCCTTCAAGCAGTGTGACTATTTCAAATATTATTTGTTGGTTCTGAAACATCCTGAGGATCTGAAAAGTGTTGCATAAATTGCCTTCTTTCAAGATCATCAAAATGTAGACACGCATATATACTATATATCCCTTTTAAGTCCAAAACACGTAATTGCATATTCATCCAGTAGAGGGACCATATTTCTGGAGGTAATGCTGACCAAATTTACTTAGCTCCTGGTTGGGATGTATTAAAAAGTGGAAAAAGTTTTATATATTTTATTTAAAGAAAATAACAGATCCAATGATCATCTTTAAACAAACATCCTAAAACCTATATGATTATCAATATATGTGAGGATTTTTGTAAGAATTCAGAAATATATATTTCTGACAGCATGGTGGCACAGTGGTTAGCACTGCTGCTTCACAGCGCCAGAGATCCAGGTTCGATTCCTCTCTTGGGCATCTGTCTTGTGCAGTTTGCACATTCTCCCCATGTCTGCATGGGTTTCCTCCGGGTGCTCTGGATTCCCCCCTCAGTCTGAAGATGCGCAGGCTCAGTGGATTGCCATGCTGAATTTCCCGTAGTGTTCAGGGATGGGTCTGGGTGGGATGCTCTGAGGATCGTTGTAGACTTGTTGGGCTGAAGGGCCTGTTTCCACACTGTAGGGATTCTGAGTGTAAGTGATGTGAGTTAGTTCATTGTTCACTTAAAAAAAAATTCATGTGACACATGATGGAAGGAGTGAGAAGAGGAAAACAGTGCTGATTCAGTACTTCATTGTTTATGACAATTCAAAAGCTAAATTCTTAACTTCTACATTGCTTTAGTCGAGTGTTTTATTATGCACATTCTCTTCTTTGTTCTTGAATGTGGCTAGTAAGTCCAGCATTTGCTACTCATCCTTAATTGCCCTTTTAAGGTGGTGGAGAGCTTCCTTTTGGAACTGCTGTGGTCTTTGTGTTATCAATGTGCCCATAGTGCTGTTAGGTGGGAACTTTCTAGGATTTAATGACTCAGTGACATTAAAACAACTGTGTCATTTCAAGTCCGGATAGTGTGGTTTTGAGAAAACGTTGCAATGGAAATGTTCATATACGTACCTACTAGCCAAGTTCTGTATGGTGGAGGTTGTAGATTTGGAACGTCCTGTCAAGGAAGTTGTAGCTTTTCATGATGAAACTTAAAAAATTTTACTTGAAAATTCAGAAATCAGAAGGAATCATTTTTGGACTCTTATTGCTTAACTTTTCTTTATCTCTGCTAAATTACTTGATTCAAACAAAGGCAACTTGTTGATATAATAATTGACCTCTCTGCATGAATGAGGGAGGGAGCAAAATCAAGTGTGGTCCATACCACATTCCATTCTGTCTTGCTAGGAATTGTGCATGTTGTTTGTTTACTGGGGATAGAATTGATTTTGGCCCAGCCTCATGTTCTTGCTGGCTGCACTGACTCAAGAGGACCGTACATTGGCAAAATGCACACTTTGCACAATTCTAAGAATCTTATGTAATCAAAACAGTCTGAGTTATTTATTGCAATAAACCAGCAATCCTCATCTTGTGTAGTGCATGTTTGAACTTGACTGCAAATCTGGAATTCTAGGTCGTTTATGGTTTTGATTTAGCAAGATTTATTTTTGTTACTCTATTTGTGTACCAGCTTGCCCAACCGAGAAGTAACATTGAAGACCAACTGGAAGAATGTGCATATTAAAAAACTAGATAAAAACAATGGAGGAGTTAGCATTTGAATTGCCATACACAATTAAACACTGAAACAGCGTTGCTTTCCTCTTTTCACTCCTCCTTCCATCATCAGTTACTTTTTTTTTATTAAAAGATCAAATTGAAACTCAAAAGTGCCTTGGAGCTTACAAGTTTTAAGTGAACCAAATGTTGCCAATACTGAACAACAGTATTAAATCCAACTTGTCATTTCTATACAAGTAAGAAAAAAAACTAAAACTGCAATTTGCAAAAAAGGCCTTTGTATTATTTGAGAAAAATCTGCACATTTCCCTCTTGACTATTTTGAGAGTGAGTTTTCATTAGATCCAATTTCTTCCACAGTTGCTAGGATCGTTCTGGTACTTTTATCAAGAGGCCATTGAGTATAGTACCAGTCGAGCTCTAATTCAGCCACTGCACAGAGTGGGAGAGCATCCTTGGAGTGGCTTAATTTCACTGTCCATCCCTAAACCAAACCACCATTTGTATAAACTTTATAGGTTTTTTTTAAATGGAGGACTTCAGATCTGCAAACTTAAGGTTTTACAATTTTATTACTTCAAATGTGTTTAGAGGCAGAGAAGAATGTTTCTGTTTGCTAAAGAAAGCCTTTACAATGTGTAAATGTTCTATCATTGGGAATAAGCTTGAGTTTCATGTTTAATTGGGCACTTGGACATTCTGGATTAAGGTGTTATTAAGTATTTACATGTTTTCTAACTTTAGGAGTATGACAGGATCACAAAAGTTTTCCATGAATATCAGAAGAAAAAAAATGTAAGTAAAGAAGAAACATTTTTTCAGGAAGCTTGTCTGTTGTGAAATTGCATTTGATCTCACCTTGATGAGAACTGTGAATTTAGTGATGGTGATTGGAAATCCGTATATTGTAACTAAAATGTTCCATATCCTGGTGACTTGCTCCAGTGATGTCAGCAACATTCTGTTGCAAGGCATTTCTATCTATTTGAAAACAATTTATCATGCTGTTACCTCAATGTTAGGCATCATTGAATTTCCAGAAACAATCTTCATTTTGAATGATTTGAGTCTTTCTATACTTAAGTTTTGAAGGCTTGTGCAACTTTTACAAGCCCCATGTGTCCATCTGATTCAGTTAATCTGCTTCATTAGTGGTCAAAACCTTCATATTAGATGATGTAATACCTTGGCTGCCTGAATGTGGAGGTGATCATTGGTGAAAAATAAGTGAAAAACCAGCTCAGAGATAGTAAGAACTGTAGATGTTGGAGTCAGAGATAAGAGTGGAGCTGGAGGAACACACTAGGCCAGGCAGCATCTGAGGAGCAAGAAAAGTTGATGTTTCAGGTCGGGACCCTTCTTCAAAAAAAACATTTTCTGAAGAAGGGTCCCGACCCAAAACGTCAACTTTTCTTGCTCCACTGATGCTGCCTAGCCTGCTGTGTTCCTCCAGCTCCACACTGTGTTATCTATGAAATACCAATTCATACATGTTTAAGGGGTCAGTTAGTTCAGTTGGCTGCATGACTTTTGCAATGCAGAGTGGCTGAGGTTATTGTGAAAGTACCACCTTCTTGACATCAACATTGAACTGAGACATTGTGACCCTTCTACTGTCATCAGTCGTCTCTGTGAGCACTGAACTGTGGTCCTCTGGGACTGTGACAACTTCACCTATTACCTGATGCAAGTATGGTCAGTTTAGAATTCTGGACCATCTAATACCTATTGTATCAGAGGTAATTGGAACTGCAGGTGCTGGGTCGGATTGTCGACCGCACATCTGCCAATGTGGTATACTGTATCCATTGTACCCGGTGTGGCTTCCTCTACATTGGGGAAACCAAGCGCAGGCTTGGGGACTGCTTTGCAGAACGCCTCCGCTCGGTTCGCAATAAACAACTGCACCTCCCAATCGCGAACCATTTTAACTACCCCCTCCCATTCTTTAGATGACATGTCCATCATGGGCCTCCTGCAGTGCCACAACGATGCCACCTGAAGGTTGCAGGAACAGCAACTCGTATTCCGCTTGGGAACTCTGCAGCCTAATGGTATCAATGTGGACTTCACCAGCTTCAAAATCTCCCTGTCCCCCGCCACATCCCAAAACCGGCCCAGCTCATCCCCACCCCCCACTGCATCCCAAAACCAGCCCAGCCTGTCTCTGCCTCCCTAACCTGTTCTTCCTCTCACCCATCCCTTCGTCCCACCTCAAGCCGCACCTCCATTTCCTACCTACTAACCTCATCCCGCCTCCTTGACCTGTCCGTCTTCCCTGGACTGACCTATCCCCTCCCTACCTCCCCATCTATACTCTCCACTCCACCTGTCTTCTCCTCTATCCATCTTCAGTCCACCTCCCCCTCTCTCCCTATTTATTTCAGAACCCTCTCCTCATCCCCCCTCTGATGAAGGGTCTAGGCCCGAAAAGTCAGCTTTTGTGCTCCTGAGATGCTGCTTGGCCTGCTGTGTTCATCCAGCTCCACACTATGTCATCTAATACCTAAGCGGTTTGAAGAGGAATTTACCCTTTTTAAATTTTTGCCATTTTCATAAGATTACATGCATACTGGTTGTTGGATGTTGCCTATGCATAATGCTTCATACATCATAAGAATGCTGACTAAGCAGGGTTGATCTGATATTTTCCCACTCACCAAATTTTGTGTGTTTACAATTCTAAATTTGAAAGAACTGGAAAACTAAACTGTTATGAAAAAAATTATTTTTCTTCTGGAATGTTCTATTCTCAACTGTGGAATTCTGTGTTGAAGAAGCTGACTCCGGTAGAAAATGGTTATATCCAAACAATATATTTGTGTACAATGGTAACTTTTCTGTCTTTTGAAATGGATCACCATTATGCATGTTGAATTCAATTTGAGAAAACCCAGAATTCATAATATACTTCAAAATGTGCAATGCTCACTCTATAGCTTGGGTTTTTTAAAATTTAGTACATTAAGATTATAAACACAGCATCAGCACTGGATAATGTAATGCTTCCCATTTTTGCAGGATCCTACATTCCTGGAGAAAAAAGAACGCTGTGAATATTTGAAAAACAAACTCTCTCATATCAAACAGAGGATTCAAGAATACGACAAAGTCATGAATTGGAATGCTAACATGTAAAAGGTTTTGCAAAACCCCTCTACTGCAGGTTTTCTTCATAACTAAATGACAAAACTTGATTTATTTTGCTGTCTATTATTAATTAGAAAAACCCCCTCTGTTATTTTAAACTTTTCTCGAGGCTTGAAATTGGACTAAGTGGAACAAGGAACCAAATTTGGTTTCCTTTGCTCCCAATTTGGATTAGCCTTGCCTTGACACATATATATTTGTTCGAAATAGTAAATGTTTGTGCAAATTTTTGATATTTATCTTGTATACTAGTTAGAAATATTTTTATACGAACTATTTTGCATACCGTGTAAAGTTAACGAACCTTTTCATTCAATGCCTTATTTAGCCTACTGAATTCATTGAGTTCTGGAATTTGGATTCAGCTGGTATATATTAAATGCTGCAACTAAGTCTCCTCAGAAAAAATAGTACTTGTAACTGACTAGAAGAAAACGAATAAGCTTTGTGCAGATTTCCAGCTCACATGTAGCTTCATTTTAAAAGAATGAAACAGAATATGTTTCACTGAGGTGAGGTCAGATATGGTACAAAAATCTACTTTGTATAGCTGTCTTTTCACTCTGATCTAATATTACCAAACATAAGCCGTAAATATTCAGGCTCTGGAGATTTTGTAGGGAATAGCCATGAGGTTGATTCTTAAAATCAGAAGCTTTTAGTTAAAATTTGATGAATAGCAATAGAAATAAAAGATCTTGTAGAGATATATAGATGAATTGAAGAGTGAAGGCTAATCTAGACATGCTGCATGGGATACTAAAAAATGTTAAATAGGCTGAAATTGCAGAAGGAAACGTTTGAGCACAAGTCTGAGGTTGGCCTTTGAGCAATGCCCATTAATGCCTGTAATGAAAATTGTGGATTCATGAAGCAACAAGCCTTGGACTCTTTCAAGAGTCAGTTAGGTTACATGATTAAGGGTTAGATGGCCTGTCTCACCTGTATCTTGTGATCTGTTTTTAAAGTTGATTTCTTTTGTTACAACGCAATTTTCATATTCTACTTCTTAAGGTAACTTGTCCAGCACTTGAAATTTTATATCCGAGCCTATTTGAAAGCGTTGAAACTATAAAATTCATTTCTACTGACTTGAACCACATCATTGCAATTTATACACTATATTTTTAACAGTTGATTTAAGATAAAGGGATTTTTGTATTTTAGTGATGTTTTGTTCATGCAAGTTGAACATTATGTTTCTGATTTTTTGTATCTAGTTTGTAAAGCTGTGCCTCAGACTTCTTTTGCCTTTTCAACAAAATGTTCCTTCTAATACATTGGGGTTAAAAATCTACTGGTAACCATTTTATGCTATTCATGCCAAACTAACTATGGTTAACTAAAGCACATGTTTCCACAATAAACTTGAAAAATTTAAGAATTGTACTGTGACAAAATTTTGTAAATGGAATATTTTTAAATAATTGTGCAACATTGTAAATAAATTTTACATCAAGAATCTTTTGTTTTCTGATCACTGGTTATATCAACCTTTTGTGTATCTAGTCACATCTAATTTTTATGCTGTAGTCATTGTGCACGTGAAAATTTATCTTGTTAAGAAGTTCTGCTTTGTGCAAGAACTATGTGGATTTGTTCCTGTACAACAGTGTCATCTTCCAAACTTCACATTATCAAGTCATTATTATCCAACTCAAATTTAAGTCTGGACTTTCCTCCTAATTATCTCCTCTTTATTTCCAATTAACCTTTTTTTGTGTTCAGTTTCTGAAGTACATTTGTTTTGGCTGCCACTATAGACCAAAGCTGATCCCTATTTTCAGTTTAACTCTTTTGTTTTTAAACTTGTCTCCCCTCTGATATTCTGCTGTCCCAATTCCCTACCTCCAATCTCTCAGTATTCAACCATGATGCAACTTACCACAGGGCTCTTTGAGACACTTTTCGTACAAGCAACAAACCAAATTGCCCAATTCTGTGCTCTTGCTGACCACATGCTGTGTGTCTGCTAACATTGCTTTCCTTTTTAAACTCTCCCTTCCCACTGCTGATACTGTGGACTCTGCACTCCGGTTAGTTTTCATCATCTCATAAAGTATCTCCTTCTGGAATATCCTACATTTGTCAACTGAGTCATTACCACCTGGGAAAATATAGTGATGATTTTTAAATTTGTTCATGGGATGTGGATATCACTGGCTAAGCCAACATTTATTCCTGATTCCTAATTACATTTAAGAGTTAACTGATTTTTTTTTTATAAAACTGTAGGCATAAGACTGCAGATCCAGGTAAAGATGGCAGATTCCCATTGCTGAAGAGACATTAGTGAACCCAGCAGAAATAACAGTTAAGTAGTTATGTGGTCACCAATAGACTGGTTCTAATCCTTATTTTCAGTGAATTCAAATTTTCACCATTTACTACACTGATTGGATTGCTTGTTTCAACATTATTTTAGGGTTCTGGGTTACTAGTCCAGTGAGATTGCTACTATTCTGCCACCTCTTCAATTGCATTGACATCATGGCCTAATAGAAACCTGGCCTGGAGACGAATGACACTTTCTCCCCAAATGAAACCTTTTGATCTGGCTGTATTTTCTGTTGAAATTGTTGCAGTGGTGCTGTGACCTTTTATCACCTAGATTGCACTTTTGGTTTGAGTTCTTATTCCTCTGACATACTCTTCTCAGGCATCTTGCCTTATTTCCCTTGGTTACTACTGTAACTCAAAAATATTTTGGTTGAGGTATCCTCACTGCTTTTCCCTCCTTCAACCTCCATGAAAACTGCTTCTCATCCTCAGTAAATACAACTTCCTTTCATTTCTGTCTCCCCATTTAACCTCAAAGTAATCTGCCCTTCTAATTCCCTGAGCTAACCTGTTTGTACTTCTTGAGTGCAGGAATTACTGCCATCAGCTCCCCCATACACATGGGAATGGCTGGGACTTGGTTGCACATTGACTGAACCCTTGAAAAGGCCTGCATAATGTGCTTAGTGATTGTAGACACCCATTCCAAGGGACCATGAGTCAAACTGTGGGATGATGATGTAAAAATTGCACATATCTTTTGCAATACTCAGTCCTGGAAGCATCGGTCACAGATAAGAGGCCAACATTTACCAACAGAGAATTTGGTTATTTCAAGTTAAATGGAATTTGACGTATTAGGACAGCTCGCTATCACCCATCAACCAATGGCCTGGCAGAAGTAGTCCAACTTTGAAGGCTGTCTTGAGAAAACGGCCTGAGCTGTCACTGGTTTTGGATTAGAGGACCACCCTACATGCAACTGCAGGGATAGCAGTGGCAGAGTTGCTAATGACAGACTACACACCAGGTTAAGTCTGATCTTCCTTGACCTGGTAGGGGGTGAGGGTGAAATGGCATCAGGAGCTCCAATGTTGGCCCAAGACTCTGCCAAAAGAGAGACGGTTTTATACAAGGGACGAAGTTTGGTGTAAGAATCATGGCAATGGACTAACATGAGTAAGAGGGATGATAATATGAGGTTGAAACCAGTGACACATAAAGTTTGGGTAGGTGTGCCAGTCCTGAACAAGCAATGGGCTATGTGAAAGCCATGAATTGTCAAATAATGCCAGAGTAAAGCCTGCCCTGTCCCATGGAGCCGTTGGGAAATGCTGCCAGAACGCACAGATTTATCCTGTCAGTCAAATATTGTCAAGTCTTCTGAGTGGGCATGGACAAAACAAAAGCAGCTGCCTCAGCACCTTTTCTGCCAGAGAAGAGAGTGAGATGCTGCTTGGCCTGCTGTGTTCATCCAGCTTCACATATTATTATCTGAGATTCTACTGAGGTACTTCTCAAGCAAGAGGCAAGCTCCTGTCCATTAAACACTATCGGAGACTGAGTCAGAGGAACCTGACCTAGTGCTAAAATGCCCCACAAGGCTCCTATGTCCTTGGACTCAGAGGGGGAAGATTGTAGTCATTGTGACAAGGTCAGCCAGCTGGACCTCTGAGAATGACTTCCCTGATTGTTAATTTGGTTTACATATTAAAAGGGAGAGTGTCAGAGATGCTGACACTCTGGTACCTGATTCCTGTATGAAGTAGTACTAAAGTCAAGGACTATTCATGTGTAAATAAAGGGTGATTAATGACAGGATATCAGCTTCTCGAGTTGCTAGTTTATCTTGAATTTGTAACACAGTTCATCATACCTTCCTCCAATGTGCTGCTTGTCAGCCGGTTATGTGGGACAAAGTTACCCCCCTCACTCCGGACCAACCTCAGGGAATCTCTCTCCCACTGCAACTCTCTTGTCTGCCTCCCCCTCTCTCCCTATTTATTCCAGTTCCCTCTCCCCATCCCCCTCTCTGATGAAGGGTCTAGGCCCGAAATGTCAGCTTTTGTGCTCCTGAGATGCTGCTTGGCCTGCTGTGTTCATCCAGCTCCACACTTTGTTATCATACCTGGTTCTGTTTCCTATATAATTGTTATCAGACTATCATTTGTCATGGTTTTTCTTTCAGTTTGACACCATTATAATTTAGCAACGATGGAGGGGTAAAATGCTTAATGATGAAGTAGAGCTGGATATGGCAAACATGTAAAAACTGAAAGGGAATGTTGTTGCTGAGGGGCAGCATGCAGATGCAAAGTAGAATGGGATAATAATTTTTTTCTGAAGGTGGGTCTCGACCCGAAACGTCAGCTTTCCTGCTCCTCTGATGCTGCTTGGCCTGCTGTGTTCATCCAGCTTCACATTGTTTTATCTGGGATAATAATGCAAGAGAGAGGGGCTGCTCCAGAGGTAATAGTACTGGATAAAGAAGAGATATTCACAGAGGTGGTTTGGATTTCAACAGGTAGATGAGATTTGAACCTCATAGGAACATTCTCATCCATCCGGTGTCAATGAAGAAGGAGCATAGTGCGGTCAATCATGTCAAAGACTGCAGACAGAACAAGGAGCATTAGATTGCCTTTGTTGTTGTCACGGGGATTTCATTTAGCATTTGCTTCATGTCCATTGCAGGGGAAGAAATGTGAGGGGAAGGACTAATATAGAGTTCTGAGAAAGGTAGATGTCAATTTGGTAGGTGATAACATGTTTAAGGACTGCAGGGGGAAGGGAAGATAAACTTCGGGTCACAGCTTGAAAGAGCAAATCAGTTTTTTTTAGAAATGGGCAATGATTGCACCTGACTGGAAAGACCATTACTAATGTTAGTGAATGCATAGGCTAGTGGTAAAAGTTGTATGGTCATCTGTTTGGTGGGAATACGATTGTGGGTGTATGGGAATTAAACAAAATAGAATGAGTGTTTAGGGTAAGGTTAGTGGTTGAGGCTGGAAACTTTCAAGGAACTTTGGCCTGATGAGTAATGGACTGAGAAGGAAATGCACATTCACGTGATAAGTTGTTTTGGCATTGTGGGAGAAATCAGATTGGATTTGGAGATTTCTGAAATGGGAGTTGTAGGCACATGTTCATGGACTTTAGACAGAAAAGAATGGTTAGAAATGGGATAGTTTTTGCCACGACAATGGGGTTTAAGGCTTTTTATTTGAGAAGAGTGATTAAGAAATGGCACAAGAATAATACCTGAAGAGAAAACATGAATAATAAAAGCTGCTAATGTGGGACCAAGTGGTGAAGTTGGATGGTAAGCAGTTTAGTGGGGACAGAAGTTGCATATTGTGGAAATCTGGCAGGACGTGGAGAAACTAGAGAAAAATGAGGTTTTTTTTGGCAGGGGTTATCATTTTAGGGAAGTTACTCCATTGAGGTGGTAGATGGAAGTGATGCAGGAGAGCTCATGAATTTCTTGACCTCATTGAGAAGCTCTTGTCAGCTTTGTCATACTTTATTATGAAGAATAAGGAACAGAATAAGACCATTCAGCTCATCGAATTTACTCTGTCATTCAGACAGATCATGGCTGATCTGTTTGTGTTTTGAATTCCACAGTCCCGTCTACACCCAATAACTTTCAATCACCAGGTTTCACAATATTCTGTTTATTTCTGTCTTAAAAATATTTAGTGACCTTGTCTCCTGAGACAGAGTTCTAAAGTTACACAACTGTCAGGAGATATTTCAACTCATCTCTGTCCTAAAAAGGCAATCCTAATATTTTAAATAGGGTGTCCGAGCTCTGGAACAAATGGAATGCTGGAGAAACTCAGCAGGCATGGCAGCAACAAAGATGCGTTTTGAGTCTGCAGCATTTTGCTTTAAACCCTAGTTCTGGATTGGCCCACAAGTGGAAATATCTTTTCCATGTTCACCTTGTCAGGATATTGTATGCTTTAATCATGCCACTGTTCTAAATTCTTGTGGAAACAGATTTAGCCTGTTTAACCTATCGTTAATACATAATTCACTTATTCCAGGCATCAAGTTGGTAAACCTCCTTAGAACTGCCTCGATTACATTTACATCCTTTCTTAACCAGGAAGAGTGAAACTCGCTCTCCCTCCCTTTCCATTTCTACCTATTGTTTGTTGCTTCCCTTCTCGACTCTCCCACCCCTTCTCTAGCATAAATATCAATTTTTTCATGACTGCAATCAATTCTGCAAAAAGGTTGATGGACCCAAAAGTTAACTCTGGTTTCTCTCCACAGATGCTGCCAGATCTGCTTAGTTTTTCCAGCAATTTGATTGTGTTCCTAGTTCTTCCCACATTGTTGGTTCTATACGACCACAACATCCACTGTAAGTTTATTTTCAGCACTGAGCAGATGTCCAGAATCCTGGCAATGCCAACCAACACAACCATTTAGATTCTGGCTCTTTGCCACAGAGAAGTGTCCAGCCCCCTTGCTATATTATCCCTTACTACTCTTTATTGTTAGACGTGTGTGCAGGAGATGAAGATTTTAGGAAGATGACCTGTAATTGGAAAGAGTAAACTGCATTCTCATTGGCAGTAGATGGCTAAAACATCTGCCATATCATTTCAAGTCTGCATCCTTGAACAGAAGAGCAGAGATGAGGTGTGTATTAGGGATCAGCCAAGATAAAAGATAATTTGGGATTTATTAGAGGCTAATGCATGAAAAGTAGAGGTAAAGGTGTGCTTACACCTCAGCGGCAAGAAGAGTTCCAAAGTCCAGGCATTTTGGATGTAGAAAGTGCAACTGCAAGCAATAATTACAATGGGTGAAAACACAAGTTTGTTTTGGGTGTACAAAGAGGATATGGGTAGAATGTGGGCACAGAGAGTTGTCATAGATATTTTTGGGAGAATGATACATTACAAAGATATGAATTAGCAGCTGGACTATACTGCTTGACCCTTTTAGGCTTGCCCAATCATTCAATGAAATCATAGCCAATCTGAGTGCTGCTGATCCCTGCCCACCCATGTTAAATTACCCCAGTCCCAGGCAGTTGCACATCAAGAATCTATCTACTCAAGTCTTTTAATATTTTTTAAAGATCCTATTTCCACCACCTTTTAGGGAAGAGAGTTCCAACGAGAGACAACCTACTGAGAGATGATTATTTTCCGTGTCTTTGCCCTGTGTAAGATTTTTATGTTTTTAAATTGTGACCCTAGATTTGGGTCTTAGAATACTGAAATAGATGCATTCTATTTGTGAAATGCGTACATTTATTAATATCACGATCAGTGAAGAAAATAGCTTTAACTTGGGAATAAGCCATTTGCCGCAACCAGTATATACGCCAAAATAGACATTTATCTTTCATCTGGTTCATCGCGTGAACTTCCTGGCCAGGGTCTTATGAAGCAGTGTAGAGAAATCCAGTAACAGAAGTAAAAGGTATGGTTTCCAACAGTAAGAGCAATGGGACGTGAGGACACAGGTTTTTTAGGAAAGGATACACGTTGAAACCAGCACTGCCATGATGGGATTGTCTAGTCCTGCAGGATTGCTGGTGGCTCAGAAGGTCTGTCAGCTCCAAGGGGGTCAGGTTAATCAGGATTGTTGGGTTTGTATGGAGATGTTGGGTCCGGGGTTGGATTCAGATCGGTAGGGGGTGTTGTTGGGTCTTGGGTCAATGATAAGTCGGGGGATTCAGTCTAACAATTACCAAGGAGTTAGCATGGGTTTCCAATCCTCTTAACTTAAGTGAGTTAGAACTTTTCGAAGTCTCCAACTCTAACTTGGATTTGGGAACTTTTTCAGCGCGCTTCAAAGGCCAGGTAATTGCCCTAAAGAAATTTAAAATGTTATAGAGAGTGTACACTGCTGCTACTGAGCATTGGTGGTGGAGTGAGTGAATGTTTGTGGATGTGATGCCAATCAAGTGGACTGTTTTGTCCTGGATGATGTGAAGCTTGTTAGTGTTGTTGGAGCTGCATCCACTTCAACTAGTGGGGAGTATTTCGTTGCACTCCTATCTGGTGCCTTACAGATGGTGACCAAGCTTTGGGGAGTAAGGAGGTGAGTTACTTGCTGCAGTATTCTGAGCCTCTGACCTGCTGTTGTAGTTACTGTATTTACATGGTGAGTCCCATTTGAGTTTCTCGTCAACAGTAACCCACAGGATGTTGATTGCAGGGGTTCAGTGATGGTAACATCATTAAATGGTTAGAATGCCTCTTATTGGAGCTCGTCATTTCCTTGTGTTTGTGTGAATGTTACCTTCCATTTATCAGCTTAAGTCTGGATATTGTCCAGATCTTGTTGATTTTGAACATGGACTAATTCAGTATCTGAGGATTTGTGAATGCTGCTGACATTATGTAATCATCAGTGACCATGTGCACTTCTGATTTTATGATAGAGGGAAGGTCATTGATGAAGCAGCTGAATGTTGTCATCATCCTGAAGAACTCTTACAGAAGTGTCCTGGAGATGACTGACCTCCAAGAACCATGACCATCTTCTTACATGCCAGATATGCCTCCAGCCACTGGGGACTTTTCCCCCGGTACCCATTTATGCCAATTTTGCTCGGGCTTCCTTGATGCACACTTGGTCAAATGTGCCATTGATATCAAGGACACTCACTCGTGTCTCACGTCTGGAATTCAGCTCTTTTGTTCATGTTTGAACCAAGAGCAGGTGCTGCTTGATAGCACTGTTGAATACACCTTCCATCACTTTACTGATGACTGACATCAGTATTTGGCGGTAATTGGCTGGGTTGAATTTGTCCTGCCTTTTGTGTGCAGGATGTACTTGGGCAATTTTCCACATTGTCAGGTAGATACCAGTGTTGTAACTGTACTGGAACAGCTTGGTTAGGGGAGTGGCAAGTTCTAGAGCATGTCTTCAGTACTACTGTTGCCGGAATGTTGTCAGGGCCGGTAGCCCTTGCAGTATCCAGTGTCTCCAACTGTTTGTTGATATCATGTGGAGTGAATCGAATTGGTTGAAGACAGGTATGTGTAATGCTGGGGACCACTGAAAGAGGCCGAGATGGATCACCACTCAGCACTTCTGGCTGAAGATTGCTGTGAAAACTTCAGCCTTTTGTTTTACACTTGTGTTGGGTTCTTCAATCATTGAGGGTGGGGATATTTGTGGAGCCTCCTCCTTCAGTGAGTTGTTTAGTTGTCCATCACCATTCATGACTGGATGTGCCAGGACTGAAGAGCTTAGATCTGAACTGTTGGCTGTGGGGTCACTTAGCTCTCTCTATCACTTGCTGCTTATGCTGTTTGGTGTGCAAGTAGTCCTGTTTGGTGGCTTCATCAGGTTGACAACTCATCTTCAGGTATGCTGGTGCTGCTCCTGGCATGCCCTCCTGCACACACCATTGAACCAGGGTTGATCCTCTGGCTTGATGGCAATAGTTGAGTGGGGAATATGCTGGGCCACGACGTTACAGATTGTCCTGGAGTACAATTCTGCTGCTGTTGATAGCCCACAGCACCTGATGGATGCCCAGCCTTGAGTTGCTTGATCTGTGTGAAGTCTGTCCCATTTAGCACGGTGATAGTGTCACCAACATGATGGAGGGTACTTTAAATGTGAAGGCGGGACTTCATTTCTGCAAGGACAATGCAGTGGTCACTCTTACTGACAATGTCATGGACAGATGCATCTGCAGCTGGCAGATTGGTAAAGATGAAGTCAAGTATGTTTCTCCCTCTGGTTGGTTCCCTCATCACCTGCTGCAGACCCAGTCAGCAGCTATGTCCCCTGAGTAGCTTGACCAGCAGTGCTGGTGCCGAGCCACTCTTCGCGGGGATCATTGAAATCCTCCCTCCAGAGTACAGTTTGCACCCTTGTCACCCTCAGTGCTTCTGCCAAATGTTGTTCAACATGGAGGAGTACTAATTCATCAATCGAGGGAGGATTGTACATGGTCATCAGCAGGAGGTTTCATTGCCCATGTTTAATCTGAAACCATGAGACTTCATGGGGTCTGGAATAACTGTTGAGGACTCTGAGGGCAACTTCCTCCTGACGTATACCACTGCGCCGCCACCTCTGCTGGGTCTGTCCTGCCAGTGGGACCGAACATATCCAGGGATGGTGATGGTGCTCTCTGGGACATTGTCTGTAAGGTATAATTCCATGATTATGACTATGTCAGGCTGTCGCTTGACTAGTATGTGAGGCAGTTCTCCCAATGTTGGCAGTAACCCCCAGATGTTAGTAAGGAGGACTTTGTAAGATTGACAGGGCACTTTCTGCCATTGTCATTTCTAGTGCCTTTGTCAATGCCAGGTGGTCTGTTTACTTTCATTAATTTGTTGATATTTTATTGTGATTGATACAACTGAGTGGCTTGCTAGGCCATTTCAGAGGTAACCACATTACTGTTGGTCTGGAGCCACATGTAGGCCAGACCATGTGAGGATGTTAGATTTCTTTCTCTGTAGAACATTAGTGAACCAGATGGTTACAAGGTGATCAAGACTGGGACCTCAATATTCAAGGGGATTTGACATTTTAAAAGAAAAGGCAGAAAGAAACTGAGGTGAGCTACCTTTGTTAAAAAAAAGGTATCGTTGCAGTGGTGAGTAGTGATGTAGGTGCAGTGGAGCATGATGCAGTGTCAATTTTGATAGAATTCAGGAATAACAATGGAAAAAATGTCATTTGTAAGAGTTGTCAATTGGTCCCTGAGAGTAGTCTCACTGTAGGACAAAGTATAAATTGTGAAATAACGGAGGCATGTAAGAAGGGTTACAACAGTTATGGGTGATTATAATCTGCATATTAACGATAAATCAGACAGGCAAGGGTAACATAGAGAATAAATTTAGAGAGTGCATCGGGGATTGTTTCTTAGGTCAGTATGTTGCACAACCCATATGGGAACAAGATAACAAAGTGTCAAGATGATCTCTGATCTCTGATGAAGGGTCTAGGCCCGAAACGTCAGCTTTTGTGCTCCTGAGATGCTGCTTGGCCTGCTGTGTTCATCCAGCTCCACACTTTGTTATCTTGGATTCTCCAGCATCTGCAGTTCCCATTATCTCCCATATGGGAACAAGTTATTTTAAATACAGTAATGTGAAACAAGGTAGAATTTATAAGTGATCTTGCAACTAAGGATCCTTGAGAGAGTAGCAATCACAATATGGTCGAATTTCAAATTCAGTTTGAACCAGAGCAACTCAGGTTTCAAACCAGAGTCTTCATTTTAAGTAAGATTAATTACTGAGATAAGAAGAAAGAGTTGTCAAAAATGGCTAGAAAAGACGACTAAGGGGAAAGTCAGAGATTGAACAGTGCTAAACATTTAAAGAGAAATTTCATAGTGCTCAGCAAAAATTTTTTTAGCTTACAAAGAACTATTTGATGAAACAAAAAGAAATATGACGGTTAACAAAGGTGGCCGAGGAGTGTATCCAAACAAAAATAAAGGCATACAAAGCAGGTAGGCCAGAGGAGTGGAAATATTTTAGGAACCATCAGTGAATGACTGAAAATCTAATTAAAAAATTGATTATGAGAGCAAATTTGCAAGAAATATAAAAACAAACTGCAAGAGATTCTATAGGTCTATAAAAACAGATTATCTAAATTGTGGGACTCTTGGAGGATGTAACTCGGAAATGAATGAAGGGGACCAGGAAGGGATGCTAATTTAAACCAATATCTTTTACTGGTCTTTTTTAAATTTTCATTTATTCATGGGACATGTGCATCACTGGCTGGCGAGCATTTCTTGCCCATTCCTAGCTACCCTTGAGAAGGTGGTGGTGAGCTGCCTTCTTGAACCACTGCAGACCCACAATGCCTTAGGGAGGGAATTCAAGGTTTTTGACCTTGCAACAGTGAAAGAATGGAAATGTATTTCCAAGTGAGGGTGGTGAGTGGCTTGATCTATTGTAAAAATCTTCACAACCCAGCTAAATGCACTTGAGACAACTTTGGGAGCAGTGCCTGCAACTGTGAGGTTCCATAACATTACACCTGTCTTCAGGTTCTTCTGGAAGTCAGTTTTAAGGTCAGAAGTGAGTGACAGTACATGATCATGAGCTGCGACCAGAAACTTGGTCAACATTGAGGATTTTCTCTGCTTCCTGAGATATGCCTTGTCGGAGAACATGCTCAAAGATCTTTAAGCTTCAGAAAGTTGTAAAATTCCTTGATAACTGATGCATCTTTACCTTCTCCAGGTTTAGAAATGGCAAGCCAAATGCCATATATTCATGACTGAGTATGAACTGATCATTCTTGTATAAAACTAAGCCAGTCTAGTGCTAATAGAGGCAGATTGTTTCAGCAATTCTGGTGTAATATTGTCATATCCCCACTGATTTGTCACATTTCAAGCTATTTAAGTGTTTTCTCCTGTTGTCATCTTGAACCGGTCAGGACTCTTGTGCTCTAATGCTTCTGTTCAGTAAGATGGGGTCAAAAATATTCACCTGACCTATGTAGGTTCAGCTCTCTTGATGGTCATTGTTAACCAGTCCAGTGCCTAGTCCTGAATGACTGCTTCCTTAGACAATGCTGGCCATTGTTGATTCACATTGGCCTTTCCCTTTTGGTCATAAATACCGCAAGGAAGTCTTAACAGAACTTCACCAAAACGTATGTTGGCCAAAATACAGCAAGATCTTAAAACACATAATTGTGAATACGTCTATTCATAATATATCTGTGTGAAAAACATGTACTGAGTTTGTGGACTATTTATAAAATTGTTTGTACAAACACCCCTTAAGGCTCTGACACATCTATATCCCATGCTTTGATGCAGCAATCTACAGGAGTATGAATAATCTGGTGAATATGATATAGCAGACTATTTTATCAAATCACCAACACTGCACCAAATAGGAAGCAATGATATCAGGTCTAATTTCACTCATTCCAGCTGGATATACTGGTGCCTGCTTTGCTATCTTGAGGTAGCTCAAAAATCATCAAAAGTAAGACCAACTTGCCAGCCAATTATTGCAAACAAAGGCACCACCGAGAAAGAAAACACACATCACTTATAATGTGAAAGAGTATCTTGCTTTGGGAAATTAGTATAGTATTTGAATAAATTTTCTGCCCATGATGAATACCATAATAGCCAAATCTATTTAGGTTTAAATAAGTTAGTTTGCAACTTATGATCTGCCAGGGATGTTTGTATCAGACAATGGTCCATGGCTACTTGAGGAGAGGTTGAAATATTTGGGTAATAATGGAGTAAACACATCAATATCACCATATCATTCAGCATTGAAAGATGTTGTTGAAATAAGTTGTTTTGGGTAACTCACCATAAGCTACCTTTGATTAGGCTACTTGTTAAGAAATCTCACAATCAAGTACTAAAACAATTATTGAAACTTTATTGCAGGTAGCAATCAAAATAAGACCCCGCAAATAAGCAAGTTAAGCCTCACAACTCAAATTGGCTATTATCTGATTAATGGATGAACTTAGCTACAATTCTAACCAATAGTGCATCAGTGTCTCTGATGCCCAAAGGTTTGATTCATGTGCAGTGTTGTTCTTTGATGTTCCGATGATGAAGAGTTCTGATGTTGAACTCTTATACAGTTTCTCAGTCTTCAGGTCAATGGTGTAACATTATCGATAATTCTTTAGATTCCTTCATCCAAATTATCCATTCTGGAGTCCTTAAGCCTGTAGTTTTCTTATCAGAAGTAACTCCCTGTTCTATGTTACATTTGGCCTTAACTGTCTGTTCCCAGTCACGATTGGACATAGAACAGTTTTTCCGCCGCCTTCGCCTCCACGCCTACTTCTTCAACCGGGAACCTAACCCTCCCTCCACTGACCCCTTCACCCGCTTCCAACACAAGTCCTCCTCCTGGACACCACCCCCAGGCCTCCTACCTTCCCTCGACCTCTTCATCTCTAACTGCCGTCGAGACATTAACCGCCTCAATCTCTCCACCCCTCTCACCCACTCCAACCTCTCCCCCGCAGAACGGGCAGCCCTCTGCTCCAACCCCAACCTCACCATCAAACCCGCAGACAAGGGTGGCGCAGTGGTAGTATGGCGCACTGACCTCTACATCGCTGAGGCCAAACGCCAACTCTCCGACACCACCTCCTACCGCCCTCTCGATCATGACCCCACACCCGAGCACCAAACCATCATCTCCAACACCAGTCATGACCTCATCACCTCAGGGGACCTCCCACCCACAGCCTCCAACCTCATTGTTCCCCAACCCCACATGGCCCGTTTCTATCTCCTTCCCAAAATCCACAAACCTGCCTGCCCTGGTCGACCCATCGTCTCAGCCTGCTCCTGCCCCACCGAACTCATCTCCACCTATCTGGACTCCATTTTCTCCCCTTTGGTCCAGGAACTCCCTACCTACGTCCGTGACACCACCCACGCCCTCCTCCAGGACTTCCAATTCCCTGGCCCCCAACACCTCATTTTCACCATGGATGTCCAGTCCCTATACACCTGCATTCCTCATGCAGATGGCCTCAAGGCCCTCCGCTTCTTCCTGTCCCGCAGGCCCGACCAGTTCCCCCTCCACCGACACCCTCATCCGCCTAGCCGAACTTGTCATCACCCTCAACAACTTCTCTTTCGATTCCTTCCACTTCCTACAGACTAAGGGGGTGGCCATGGGCACCCGCATGGGCCCCAGCTATGCCTGCCTCTTTGTAGGTTACGTGGAACAGTCCCTCTTCCGCACCTACACAGGCCCCAAACCCCACCTCCTCCTCCGTTACATTGATGACTGTATCGGCGCCGCCTCTTGCTCCCCAGAGGAGCTCGAACAGTTCATCCACTTCACCAACACCTTCCACCCCAACCTTCAGTTCACCTGGGCCATCTCCAGCACATCCCTCACCTTCCTGGACCTCTCAGTCTCCATCTCAGGCAACCAGCTTGTAACTGATGTCCATTTCAAGCCCACAGACTCCCACAGCTACCTAGAATACACCTCCTCCCACCCACCCTCCTGCAAAAATTCCATCCCCTATTCCCAATTCCTCCGTCTCTGCCGCATCTGCTCCCACGATGAGGCATTCCACTCCCGCACATCCCAGATGTCCAAGTTCTTCAAGGACCGCAACTTTCCCCCAACAGTGGTTGAGAACGTCCTTGACCGCGTCTCCCGCATTTCCCGCAACACATCCCTCACGCCCCGCCCCCGCCACAACCGCCCAAAGAGGATCCCCCTCGTTCTCACACACCACCCCACCAACCTCTGGATACAACGCATCATCCTCCGACACTTCCGCCATCTACAATCCGACCCCACCACCCAAGACATTTTTCCATCCCCACCCCTGTCTGCTTTCCGGAGAGACCACTCTCTCCGTGACTCCCTTGTTTGCTCCACACTGCCCTCCAACCCCACCACACCCGGCACCTTCCCCTGCAACCGCAGGAAATGCTACACCTGCCCCCACACCTCCTCCCTCACCCCTATCCCAGGCCCCAAGATGACATTCCACATTAAGCAGAGGTTCACCTGCACATCTGCCAATGTGGTATACTGCATCCACTGTACCCGGTGTGGCTTCCTCTACATTGTGGAAACCAAGCAGAGGCTTGGGGACCGCTTTGCAGAACACTTCCGCTCAGTTCGCAATAAACAACTGCACCTCCCAGTCGCAAACCATTTCCACTCCCCCTCCCATTCTTTAGATGACATGTCCATCATGGGCCTCCTGCAGTGCCACAATGATGCCACCCGAAGGTTGCAGGAACAGCAACTCATATTCCGCTTGGGAACCCTGCAGCCCAATGGTATCAATGTGGACTTCACCAGCTTCAAAATCTCCCCTTCCCCCACCGCATCCCAAAACCATCCCAGTTCGTCCCCTCCCCCCACTGCACCACACAACCAGCCCAGCTCTTCCCCTCCACCCACTGCATCCCAAAACCAGTCCAACCTGTCTCTGCCTCCCTAACCTGTTCTTCCTTTCACCCATCCCTTCCTCTCACCCCAAGCCGCACCTCCATCTCCTACCTACTAACCTCATCCCACCTCCTTGCCCTGTCCGTCTTCCCTGGACTGACCTATCCCCTCCCTACCTCCCCACCTATACTCTCCTCTCCACCTATCTTCTTTTCTCTCCATCTTCGGTCCGCCTCCCCCTCCCTCCCTATTTATTCCAGAACCCTCATCCCATCCCCCTCTCTGATGAAGGGTCTAGGCCCGAAACGTCAGCTTTTGTGCTCCTGAGATGCTGCTGGGCCTGCTGTGTTCATCCAGCCTCACATTTCATTAGAGATAATGGGAACTGCAGATGCTGGAGAATCCAAGATAATAAAATGTGAGGCTGGATGAACACAGCAGGCCAAGCAGCATCTCAGGAGCACAAAAGCTGACGCTTTGGGCCTAGACCCTTCATCAGATCTTGGATTCTCCAGCATCTGCAGTTCCCATTATCACTGTCTGTTTAAAGACCCAGCCAGTCTTGTAATACTCCTTAAACTCTTTAAGCAGGGCAGTCATTTGTCCTTGTGGCGTAAGGCAGCCAGTTATGAAACAAGTGTCAAAACAGTTTAGTTCATGTAGCCCGAACTCCTCCTTTTCCCAGCTTTAGCTAATTCTTCCAATTCCTTCTGTAACAGCTTATCTTTGCCCCTAACTGTTTATTCTTAACCGAGTTACTGCTGCTCCCTTCATGTGTAACAGTTTATCTTTGTCGATTCTTACAACCCATGAACGTTTATTGAATTCTGAAGTTTATATATCACAAAACATACAGACTATGAAAAGGCTTTGCAGAAGTGTTTGCTAGGTGTAAATTACACAATCATTTCCAGGTCTGTCTTGGACAATTTTTTGTTCTCTTACAGAATAAGCCGACAATCTGAAACTATTTGCTCAACTTGTGAGTTCGTATTTAAACACACTCTTTAAACAAACTGTGTTTGGAGTTGATCTAAAGAGTTCATTTGCTTTCACGTATCCAGTGAAAACCAGAGAGACGCTCAGTGTATGTAGATCATTTGGTTGGAAGAGGCAATCTGATAAATAGAAGAACAGAAGAAGCCTCAAACAATCAAATTCCTTCTGCAGTCCAAAGTGGGAATCAGAAGACAAATAAAAGACAAATAGAAACCGAAATTTTTCCAGCAACCTGAATCCCAACAGGACAGCAAAATAAATCAGGGCCTTTAATTAAGATAAATCAATTGACGTCACAACCATTAATTGGAGTTGATAGTCAATGTTCAGATTCGACAGTCTGAGGATTTGAGAGACATTGTCAAGCTAATGGAAATGGAATGAGTCAACAAAGAGAAAGAAACCAAATAGATTAGTTGAAAGTATGCAGGGGAGAAGAGAGGAGTCATTCTTTTCATTACATTGCAAATGGCAGAACAGGGTCGAGGGTACAATAGGTAGTGTGTAATGTCAGGCTATGTGATAACAAGGTCTGGTGTATGAGGTAGGAGGTTAGTACTTGGGAGAGTTCAGGCCCTAACACTATTGAACTCAACAAACGGAAGATGAGGTGTCATTCTTCCAGCGCAAACAGCTTGCGCTGGAACACTGTAGCAAGCCAGAGACAGAGATGTTGGCCAGGGAACAGGGTGGTTCATTAAACTGGGAGGCAACTGGAAGCTCAGGGTCTTCTTTGGGGGCAGAATGTTGATGTTCTATAAAGCAGTCACCCAGTCTACACTTCATTTCCCCAGTGTAGAGAAGACTGGAGGGATGGTCCCTGTGGAAGGCGGAGAAGGGAGGAGAGTGGAATATTTGTCCGGTGGTAGCATCTCACTGGAGGTGGCAGAAATGACAGGTGATGATTTTCTGGATGTGGATGCTGATGGGATGGTAGGTAAAGCCAAGGGGAAACTTGTCTCTCTGATGTGGGAGGGAAGACAAGGCATGAGGGCAGAAGTGCTGGTGATAGGTCAGACTCAGTTGAGGGCCCCAGTGACAGTGGTCGTGGAAGAAGGTGGACATTTCAGAAGCTCTCTTGTTGAAGTTGGCCTCTTTGGAACATTTGCAACGGAGACGGCGGAACTAAGAGAATTGAATGGTGTCTTTCCAGGAAGCAGAGTTTGAGGACATACAGTCGAGGTAGCTGTGTGAGTCAGTGGGTTTATAGTAGATATTTGTGGCCAGTCTATCCCCAGAAATGGAAACAGAGATATCGAGGATGTTGAGGAAGGGAAGAGATTGACCATGTGAAAGTGAGGGCAAGACATTGCTCATCTCAACTTCTCTGCCCCACTCACCCAATCCACCCTATCTCCCTTTGAACCGAACACATGCTTAGATCTGACCCTGGCTGTGTGACTAAGCCTGCCAATAAGTCTGTTGTACTGACCTCTATATTGCAGAGGCTCAGCACCAGTTCTCAGATACCTTCTCCTATCTTCCCCTGGACCATGACCTACCATGGCGCATCAGGCCATTGTGTCAACAGTAAGCGACTTCATTTTATCTGATCTACCCCCAACTGCCTCCAAGCTGATAGTCCCCCAGCCACTCAGAGCTCACTTCCAACTCCTTGCAAAATTTCACAAACAGGACTGCCCAGGCAGACCCTGGGTTTCAGCCTGCTCCTGCCCACAGAACTCATTTCTTCTTACCTTGACTCAATCTTTTCTCCCTTGGTCCAATCGCTCCCTGGTCCATCCGTGATTCCCCTGACACTTTACGCCAGTTTCAAAATTTCCAGTTTGTAGGCTCCAGCTGTCTCCTCTTCACCATGGATGTGAAACCCCTTTACATGTCCATCTCCCACCAGGATGGTCTCATGACTCTCTGCTTCTTCCTGGAAAAAAAACCTGAACCACCCCCACCCTCCTCCGCTTGGCCGAGCCCATCCTCACCTTCAATGACTTCTCCCTTAACTCCTCTCATTTTCTTCAGGTCAGATGGGTGGTCATAGGTACTTGCATGGGCCCTGGTTATGCCTGTTTCATTGTGGGGGTACATGGAACATTCCTTGTTCCAGTCTCATTCGACCCTCAACTCTAATGCCAATGTCATCAATGATATCCCTCTCTCATCTGGAATTGGAAAAAATCATCAATTTCACTTCCAATTTCCACCCTGCCCTCACTTTCACCTGGTCTATCACTGATTCCTCTCTTCCCTTACTCGATATCTCTGTTTCCAATTCTGGGGATCGACTGGTCCTCTATAAAACCACCAACTCCAGAATTACCTGGACTATGCATCCTTGCACCCTGCTTCCTGCTTCCTGTAAAGATTCCATTCCATTCTCTCAGTTCATCCGTCTCCGTTGCATAGGTTCTGAAGAGGTCAATTAAGACAAGGGAGCCTCTGAAAAGTTCACCTTCTTTCTCAACCGAGTTTTCCCCAGCACCACTGCCGATAGGGCCCTCAACCAGATCCAACCCATCTCCCGCACTTCGCCATCACCCTTTCCCTTCCCTCCTGCAACAGCAATAGGTTCCCCTTATCCTCACCTACCATCCCACCAGTATCCACATCCAGAAGATCACCAGGCACCATTTCCACCACCTCCAGCAAGATGCCACCACCAGACCCATATTCCCCCCTCCCCTTGTCTGCCTTCTGCAGGGACTGTTCTCTCTGGAACACCATGGTCCGCTCTTCCTTCACCCCCCAACACCCCCTCACAGTCCCACTGCACTTTCACCTGCATCTGCTGTAGGTGTAACACCTGCTCATTTACCTCCTCCCTCTCCAGTATCCAAGGATCCAAACATACCTTCCAGGTGAAGCAACACTTCATCTTCACTTCCCAGAATCTAGTCTATTCCATTCGCTGCTCATTGTGTGGTCTCCTCTACATTGGGGAAATGAAGCATAAACTGGGTGACCGCTTCGCAGAACATCCACGTTCTACCTGCAAAGAAGTTCCTGAGCTTCCAGAGATAGTATGACTGCAGGTGGAGGAATCAGAGACAACACAGTGTGGAGCTGGACTTACAAAAGGTGTTTGATGATAAAGAGCCACACAACAGACTTGTGAGAAAAGTTAGACCTCTTGGAGTAAAAGGGAAGGTAGTAGTATTGATACAAAATTGGCTAATTAATAAGAAAGAGAGAGCAATGATTAATGGATATTTTTCAGGCTGGAGGTAGGTTTGTAGTGGAGTTCCCGAGCAGTCAATATTGGGTCCCATGCTTTTCCTAATTTCATTTAATGATTTTGAACATAGATTGCATGGATCAATTTCAATTGTTGTGGTTAATACAAAATTTGGAAGCGTTGTAAATTGTGAGAAGGGCAGTGCAGAACTTCAAAAAGACAACTTGGTGGAGTGGGTAGATAGGTGGCAGAGTTCAATATGGAGAGCTGCGTAGTTATAAACTTCAGTAAAAAGAACAGAAGTAAATGGTACTAAATAATGGGTACTGCTCTAAAGGGTGTTCATAGAACATAGTACTTAGAACATAGAACTGTACAGCACAGTACAGGCCCTCCGGCCCACAATGTTGTGCCGAACTTTTAACTGAAACCTAAGGTGTATCTAACCTCCACCCCTACCTTATACTATTATCCATATGCCGGTTCAGGTGCAGAGAAATCTGAATTTATCTTCCCATAAACTATTAAAGGTGGCAGGATAGGTGAAGAGATAACACGGTGTGGAGCTGGAGGAGCACAGTGGGTCAGGCAGCATTACAGGAGCCTCTAGCTCCACATTGTGTTATCTCTGACTCCAGCATCAGCAGCTGTTACTATCTGTAGGTGAAGAGAGTTGTTCAGAAAGCATACAGTATCTTGTGCCTTATTAATAGGGGCATGGAGTAAAAAAGCAGTGAGGTTATGCTAAACTTATATAAGATACCCCAAGTTAGACCTCCACTAGAGTGTTGTGTACAATTCTGTGTGCCAGACTATAGGAAGGACGTAAATACATTGGAGATCATGCAGAAGACATTCAAAAGATTCCAGGGATGAGAAACTTCAGCCATAAAGATAGATTGGAGAAGTTGAAACTGTTTTGTTTGGAGAGGAGAAGGCTACGTATAAGTTGATTGAAGTTTGCCAAAGCATGAGTGCTTTGGAACTAATAGACAAGGAGAAACCATTTCCACTTGTAAAATATCAATAATGAGACTCGCATGTAAATATAATGTGAGAAAATGAAATGTGAGGCTGGATGAACACAGCAGGCCCAGCAGCATCTCAGGAGCACAAAAGCTGACGTTTCGGGCCTAGACCCTTCATCAGAGACGGGGATGGGGTGAGAGTTCTGGAATAAATAGGGAGAGAGGGGGAGGCGGACCGAAGATGGAGAGAAAAGAAGATAGGTGGAGAGGAGAGTATAAGTGGGGGGGTAGGGAGGGGATAGGTCAGTCCAGGGAAGACGGACAGGTCAAGGAGGTGGGATGAGGTTAGTAGGTAGGAAATGGAGATGCAGCTTGGGGTGGGAGGAAGGGATGGGTGAGAGGAAGAACAGGTTAGGGAGGCAGAGTCAAGTTGGACTGGTTTTGGGATGCAGTGGGTGGAGGGGAAGAGCTGGGCTGGTTGTGTGGTGCAGTGGGGGGAGGGGACGAACTGGGCTGGTTTTGGGATGCGGTGGGGGAAGGGGAGATTTTGAAGCTGGTGAAGTCCACATTGATACCATTGGGCTGCAGGGTTCCCAAGCGGAATATGAGTTGCTGTTCCTGCAACCTTCGGGTGGCATCATTGTGGCACTGCAGGAGGCCCATGATGGACATGTCATCTAAAGAATGGGAGGGGGAGTGGAAATGGTTTGCGACTGGGAGGTGCAGTTGTTTGTTGCGAACCGAGCGGAGGTGTTCTGCAAAGTGGTCCCCAAGCCTCCGCTTGGTTTCCCCAATGCAGAGGAAGCCACACCGGGTACAGTGGATGCAGTATACCACATTGGCAGATGTGCAGGTGAACCTCTGCTTAATGTGGAATGTCATCTTGGGGCCTGGGATAGGGGTGAGGGAGGAGGTGTGGGGGCAAGTGTAGCATTTCCTGTGGTTGCAGGGGAAGGTGCCGGGTGTGGTGGGGTTGGAAGGCAGTGTGGAGCGAGCAAGGGAGTCACGGAGAGAGTGGTCTCTCCGGAAAGCAGACAGGGGTAGGGATGGAAAAATGTCTTGGGTGGTGGGGTCGGATTGTAGATGGCGGAAGTGTCGGAGGATGATGCGTTGTATCCGGAGGTTGGTGGGGTGGTGTGTGAGAATGAGGGGGATCCTTTTTGGGCGGGTGTGGCGGGGGCGGGGTGTGAGGGATGTGAGAAAACACTTCTTTATAATGTGAGGAATACAGCGGAATACACCGTCTGGAAGAATGGTGGATGCAAGTTCAATCAAGGCATTCAGGAGTGCATGAGATGATTATTGAAATTTAAATAGCATGTGGGGGAAATGCTAGAAGAATAGCACTATGTCATGATGCTCATCTGGAAAACTGTGCAAACACATTAGGGCGAATGGCTTGGTTCTGCACCATAGCAATTCTGTGATTCTATAACAAATACTACAAGCAACTCTCCAATACAGGTAACACCAAATACCAAAAAAAACTAAATAAAAACTGAAATAACTGCAGATGCTGTAAATCAGGAACAAAAAAAAAATGTTGCTGGAAAAGCTCAGCAGGTCTGGCAGCAGCTATGAAGGAAAAATCAGAGTTAATGTTTTGGGTCTGGTGACCCTTCCTAGAAAACCTATGTGGGCTTCACAACTAAGAATTCACTCCTGTGCAGGAGACCTCAATCTAAAACAGAGGTGGAAGAGATTAAACAAATTAAATATTAATGAGATGGAACAATATGACTTTAGTGATTTAGTTGAAATACTTTTGTCTGCTATCAAAGCTGTATTGAATCACATTGCCACATTACATATTAAACAATTATCTGCCCCAAGTTCAAGTTCTAGGGGCTGAGGTGATTAGGAAGGGCCAAATTCAAGCAAAATATCTGACCGTACCACCCCACCCCCAATTTCCAACAGCAATCTCCATTTGACAAAGTGAACAAACTGTTTCACTATTAACTCAATCACTAAGAAAGGAGGAGGAAGACAAAAACATGCAAGAGGAAGAAATAAGTCTACCTACTTCACTACAGATCTACAGGCAGAATGAGATCCAAATTCGACTCATAAAAATTGAAGATCTCAGATCATAGAATCTCTACAGTGTGGAAACAGGCCCTTCTGCCCAACAAGTCCACACTGACCCACAAAGGAGCCCATCCAGATCCATCCCCCTAATCTACACATCCCTGAACACTACGGGCAATTTAGCATGGCCAAACCACCTTGCTTGCGCATCTTTGGATTGTGAGTGGCAACCGCAGCACCCGAAGAAAACCCATGCAGACATGGGGAGAATGTGCAAATTCCACTCAGACAGTCACCCAAGGGTGAAACTGTACCTGGGTCCCCGGCGCTGTGAGGCAGCAGTCCTAACCACTGAACCACCATGCCATCCCGGTGCATAAATTCCACCGAAGGCAACACTAAGAAGAGGCAAGCAATATGGCAAGATCTGAGGTACTGCAAAGATAAAAGGGCTATAGCAGGGACCACACTAACTGCTTTAAAGATTAGACATACATCGCTGAAGTCCTTGGGGAAAGAAATAAGAGAGGTTAAAGACCCACATTTCAGGTAGTTAGTCCAAACTTTTACATAACAAATTACCATTTCTCTTAGTCTGAAGTGAACACATTATGAGACATAACCTATATAGGTTCCTAAAGTGGCCAAAGTTTCCGCTTTTCTTTCTTGCGTTGCACAGCCTATGCATTTAAGTGCACAGGCCTCTTAAATAACTTTTGCACAGCTATAAAATCACAGGAAAGTATGGAAAGAGTTTGACTTATGCTCAGTCTGTGTGGGAACTTCCAGGGTGCCATGTGGCACTTTAGCCCACAGGTTAAAGAGAACTGAGCAACATATTTTTAATTGGCTGGCCAACAGAAGACAGCGAGTGGTAGTAGAAGGAAAATATTCTGCCTGGAAGTCAGTGGTGAGTGGAGTTCCACAGGGCTCTGTCCTTGGGCCTCTACTGTTTGTAATTTTTATTAATGACTTGGACGAGGGAATTGAAGGATGGGTCAGCAAGTTTGCAGACGACACAAAGGTCGGAGGTGTCGTTGACAGTGTAGAGGGCTGTTGTAGGCTGCAGCGGGACATTGACAGGATGCAGAGATGGGCTGAGAGGTGGCAGATGGAGTTCAACCTGGATAAATGCGAGGTGATGCATTTTGGAAGGTCGAATTTGAAAGCTGAGTACAGGATTAAGGATAGGATTCTTGGCAGCGTGGAGGAACAGAGGGATCTTGGTGTGCAGATACATAGATCCCTTAAAATGGCCACCCAAGTGGACAGGGTTGTTAAGAAAGCATATGGTGTTTTGGCTTTCATTAACAGGGGGATTGAGTTTAAGAGTCGTGAGATCTTGTTGCAGCTCTATAAAACTTTGGTTAGACCGCACTTGGAATACTGCGTCCAGTTCTAGGCGCCCTATTATAGGTAAGATGTGGATGCTTTGGAGAGGGTTTAGAGGAGGTTTACCAGGATGCTGCCTGGACTGGAGGGCTTATCTTATGAAGAGAGGTTGACTGAGCTCGGTCTCTTTTCATTGGAGAAAAGGAGGAGGAGGCGGGACCTAATTGAGGTATACAAGATAATGAGAGGCATAGATAGAGTTGATAGCCAGAGACTATTTCCCAGGGCAGAAATGGCTAGCACGAGGGGTCATAGTTTTAAGCTGGTTGGTGGAAAGTATAGAGGGGATGTCAGAGGCAGGTTCTTTACGCAAAGAGTTGTGAGAGCATGGAATGCGTTGCCAGCAGCAGTTGTGGAAGCAAGGTCATTGGGGTCATTTAAGAGACTGCTGGACATGTATATGGTCACAGAAATTTGAGGGTGCATACATGAGGATCAATGGTCGGCACAACATTGTGGGCTGAAGGGCCTGTTCTGTGCTGTACTGTTCTATGTTCTATGTTCTATATTTTGTTTGGAGGAAGTGAGTGAAGTTTAAGGAGAAGTTCATAAACAAGCTCAGCTGGTGCTCTAGGAGGGAAGTGGTGTATGAAAACTAGTTGAACTGCTCGCATGTCGAGGAAGGTTTAGAGGGGCTGTTCCTCCATGATGAAATGGCAATGGTCAGGGTTAGGAACTGGAAATCTTTACAATGGCAGAGGGAATTTGAAGAGTAGCAGGGATAGGTGGGAAGACAATACAAACAGGAAAATAGTCAAAATGGCAAGAAGAAAGAGCTAAGATGTTGACGAAATGAAGCGTCTACCACGATTCTGAATAAGAGTCATTAGACTTGAGATGTTAATTCTGTTTCTCTCTCCACAAATGGCAGCTCTGCTGGGTTTTTCCAGCATTTTCTGTTTTCATTTCGGTCTGCCATGGTTTTCCTCTTCGTCGAGGAAGAAAAAAATGGGCTTTCTGGAGTTGGAAGGCCATAAGATTGGAGACGTGGGAGGTAGGTTTACAGCGATATGGGGTCCATGATGGTCTGGGAAATAAATGTTTAATGTTGTATTTCTGGTCCTGTAAGTAAGCAGTGTCTGATCAATCAATGATAATAAAACCAAAAGACAGAGAAACAGGCTATTCAGCCCACTGAGTCTGCTGTGCCATTTAATGAGATCATGGGTGATCTGATCATTCTCAACTCAGATGCTAGCTTTTTGTGAAACATAGATGAGGAGTCCCTAATCCCACAGTGCTGTAGCTTTCTGCAAAGTTTCCCCATTTAAAAAGCTCCTCTATTCTTCCTGTTCCAGTGAATAACCTCAGATTTTCCCACATTAAATTCCAGTTTTAATGAAATGTTACCAGTCCTGAAACATTAACCCTGTTTTTCTCTACAGGTACTGTTAGACCTGCTGTGTTTCGCTAGCATATTGTTTTCGTTTCAGATTTCCAGCATCCACAGTTCTTTGTGTTCATTCTGGCAATCCTCAATTTCATTTTCCCACCTTTACCATATAACCCTTGCTTCCTTTACTGATTAAAAATCTGTCTGTCTCAGTGTTCCCTATACATAACAACCCAGCCTTCACAGCCCTGTGTGGTAAGCAACTCTGCAGATTCATTATCCTCTGGGTAAGAAATTCCTCCTCAACTCTGTTTTAATTGTAAAACATATTATTCTGAGATTATGACACTGCTCCTATGCTACTCCACAAGGGAAAACTACTTTCCACATGCGCCCTGTTAAGTCCCTTAAGATTCTTTTATATTTCAACAAGGTTGCGTCTCACTTCTTCAGAACTCCAATGATTAAAGGCCGAATCCACTCAACCTTTCCTCCTAAGACAGTCATCCATCTCTGGTATTGGCCTAATGAACCTTCTCTGGGCTGCCTCCAATGCCATTACATCTTTCCTTAGATAAGGGGCCCAAAACTGCTTAACATATTTGAGACGAGGCTTAACTAGTCTGTGTACAGTTATTGCAAAACCTCCAAACTGTTATATACTATTTCTCGTGAATAAAAGCCAACAATGCATTTGCCATCCCATTTACCCACTGAACTTGGAATCATAGCTTTTTGTGATTCATGGATTTATTCATGATGCCACAATGCTACACCTATTTTCCATTCTTTCTCACCTATTCTTATAAAGTGTACAGTCCTAGAGTCATAGAGTTGTACAACATGGAAACAGACACTTCCATTAACTCATCCATGCTGGCCAGATAGCCTAAATTAATCTAGTTTCATTTGCAAGCACCTGGCCCAAATCCCTCCACACCTTTCCTATTCATCTATCTATTGGCAGGCCTTTCAAATGTTGTAATTGTACCAGCCTCCACCACTTCCTCCGGCAATTCATTTCAGACAAGCACCACTCTCTGCATGAAAAAAGTTGCCCCTTAGGTCCCTTTTATATCCTTCTTCTCCCACTTTAAACCTATGCCCCCTAGTTTTGGATCCACTACCCTGGGAAAAAGACATAGAAATATAGAAATTAGGTGCGGGATTAGGCCAATTAGCCTTTCGAGTCAGCACTATCATTCAATATGATTGTGGCTGGTCATGCAATCTTAGTATTCCATTCCCACCTTCTCCCCACATTTCTTGATCCCTTTACTGCAAGGGCCATGTCCAGCTCCCTCTTGAATATAAGTAATGAGCTGGCTCCATCAACATCCTGTGGGAGAGAATTCCACAGGTTCACACCTCTCTGAGTGAAGAAATTCTTCCTTATCTCAGGCCTGAATGGCTTGCCCTTATTCTTCGGCTGTGACCCCTCATTCTGGACTTCCCTAACATTGGGAACATTATTCTCACAGTTAGCCTGTCCAGTCCCATCAAGATTTTAATGTTTCTATGAGATCATCCCTCATTCTTCTAAATTCCAACAAGTACAAGCCCAGTTAATCCAGTCCTTCCTCAGTCTTGCCATCACATGAACCAATTTGGTGAACCTTCACTAGATTCCCTCAATAGCAAGAATGTCCTTCCTCAGACTCGGAGATTAAAACTGCACAACCAGACATTGACTATTCCCCCTATCCATGCCGCTCATGATTTTATAAGCATCTATGAGGTCACACCTCATAATTCATCTGCCGCAGTCAGTTTTCTCAGCTTCCTGGCATCCGTACTCTTGTCAACAGAGCTTCCGAGAACCTTGTATTGCAAGGGGCCAAGGCTCCTCAAGTGCAACCCCCAGGGTCTTCATACATGCCTCAGTGGGAGTCACACCCTCCTGACCCTAATGACTGACCAATTTTGAATAATTGTGGCACGGTGGCTCAGTAGTTAGCACTGCAGCCTCACAGCACCAGGGATCCAAGTTCAATTCCAGCCTTGGGCGACTGTCTGTGTGGAGGTTGCACATTCTCCCCACGTCTGCGTGGGTTTCCTCCGGGTGCTCCGGTTTCCTCCCACTGTCCAAAGATGTGCAGATTAGGTGGATCGGCCATACTAAATTGCCCGTAGTGTTCAGGAGTGTGTGGGTTATAGTGGGATGGGTTTGAGTGGGATGCTTTCGGGGCGGTGTGGACTTGTTGGGCCAAAGGGCCTGTTTCCACACTGTAGGGAATCTAATCTAATATAGTCTGAGTGGTGTGACAACACTCTAGACAATTTCCCCACTCCATAATGTAGAGCAATAGTGCAATTTTAATAAGACTCAGATTTGATCTAATTCACTGACTTTATTTGGCCATCCTTGCCCTGAATGCAGTCATATGAATATTTGCCTTTTGACCTGAGCAATCCCATATAATATCCTTGTTGACACTACGATAGATTCTTATCTTGAACAGGTGGATGTATTTGCATGCATAGCCTTTGCAAGATGGAGTTAGTTGGTCCAGCAACAACTGTTCTTTAGAATGGGGGACCGTGATTGTCTACAACAGACATTGATCATTAGGGTAGGGCGTGCACTCATCACGTGGATTTCCAGGCCGCTTAGTTTCTGTTGACAAATACTTCACCAAACCATTGAGTCATTGGCATTACACTCTGTCTGTCTGTTGTGGGGAAAATACCTTCTCATCGCATCACCTGTACTGCAGCAACTTCAAACTTGCGAAATAAATGCCACTGAAGGGGAAGTAACAAAATAAGATGATGGAAACACCAGTTTAAATAACAAGACTGAATGTTTTCTATGCGTTGTACGGCAATTGAATGACCAAAAATACGTCAAACCGGCATAAGTGTGAACGTGGCTGTTAGGTAACTTACAAAGAATATGCGACAAATTGATTCTGTTTTTGATATCTGATCAAATAGCAAATCAACGAAGCCTCCCCAATTTACACACATACCAAAAAAAAGCCTAACCTCAATTTCCAAGTTCACAATTACTGACAACTGAATTTTGTTTTGATAAAGCTGCGAGTTTCGAATCAGACGAAGCTCTCAACAGGATTGCATTGTTGTTTATGTTGGTGTGTAGTGAGGTGAAGGAGGGTGAGGTCTGCCTGTTACTTCACCTTCCCGCCCCCCTCCAGGGAGGTGCTGGCGGCTGTGCAGCCTATTGTCGGGAGGGTTTGGCGGGGACGTTTGCTCTCACTCTCACGGCAGGTCAGGTTTCACAGTGAGCAGCAACTATTCCACCCAACTTTTGCCGAAACACAGACTTTGAGGAGAGATAGGATTGATATCTCGATGCTTTAATATTGCCTATTTCCAGCCTATCAGTGGTTTTATATTCAACTTTTAAAGACAAACGTCAGTTATCAGTAATTCTTGATTTGGAAATTTCTGTCTGTGTAAATTAGGGAGCTTCGATCATTTGATTCTGATGTTGTATGTCTGGTGTTTGTTAAGGTTTGAGCGGGATTTGAGTTTGGAAAAGATAAGTGATTACAGAGGATTTAAACCTAATAGCGTCAACATGTCGTCGGGGCGAATGTACGACAGCCCACCTCCTTACCACCCTGGTAGCGAATACAAGTGAGTATCTCTCCAGTCACACAACTCGGCTTTTCTTTGTGAGAATTTCTTTATCTTCCGTGTAATTTATAATTATTAAGATCAACTTCGGTTCTACCTTAAGGTAGGATAAATCAGACTTGTGAATGAAATGTTTCAAGTTGCCTTCCCTTTCCTCATTCTCCTGAATGTGCTGGGGTGAGCTCCCACTGATCTCAGCTGCAGTTTTCACTTGGCTCAATTTTGTGTGAAGAGGTGAAGACGGTGTCCACCATTACCTCCTGTTTCTACCTGTTGTCTGTGTACGGTGACTGATCCCAACCCTCTCCTCAGTCGGGAACACTTCCCAATTTGTTAGAATCCACACTCAGTGCAATCTGGGATTTTCCTGGTAAGTGTTGCTTAGTTATTCACTATCTCAGAAATGGTTTGTCGTTACAATAATCGACTAAACCACAAGGAAAGGTTGGAGTTTTTTTTAACAGTGAAAAGCAAGATGGGGTGAACTTTAATTCCACCAGCAATTAATTCGTTTCAGTACGTTGCTATTATCACAGAAATTTAACTAATAGGGGCATTTCAGCATTCTCAATATTGAATACAACCAAAAGCAACAAAGTAGTTCCACCATATTCTGTGTGGTAATAATATTAAACAAATGTTGTACCTGTAACTAATAATAATCCTCTTGACCTGGTAGAAGTGTATAAAACTGAGAGCCATGGATAGTATTTATAGTCAGTACCTCTGTCCCAGGATGAGAATGTCAAATTTTCGGGGGCATTGCTTTAAGGTGAGGGGAGAAGGAGTTGGAAGGAGATGTGTGAGGCAGGTTTTGTTTTACTCAGAGAATGGTAGATACATGGAACAGCCTTGGGAGGTAGTAGAAGCAGAGATAATATCAACAGTTATGAGGTATTTAGACACATACATGAACAGGCAGGAAATGGAGAGGTACAGGCCATGTACAAGCTGATGGGATTAGTTTAGAATGGAATCATAGTTGGCACATGGTGGGTTGAAGGGCCTGTTCACGTGCTGTACTGTTCTGTAATCGCTGTTAATCCTCTGATAAGGGCGCAGGAGACCCGAGTTCAAGTCCCACCTGCTGCAAAGGTGTGTAATCACATCACATCACTGAACAGGTTAATTATAAAGTTCAAAATAAACCTCTGATCTAATGCTAGAATCTTGCTGCGCTCTGTAAGGTCTGGTCTACTGCCCCAGATGATGTCATTGTAAATGGAACATTTGTAGCTGACTGACAAACTGCGTAGAGTAGGGATCAAAATTGGGAGGATGCTGATCTGAATTGTTCAATGCCACACAATGCAGTATGTTGGTCTACTTGGACATCACTGAAATTAAAATAGGGATGGTAAAAGGATTTCACTTTAATCTATGTGCATACATTATATATTTTTGTTATGGATGGTGTGGAACTGTCTTTTTGTTTTGAATTTAATGTGTTATATATATATATGTTTATAATATATATAATATATACCGATATGATGAAATATATATATGAAAAACTGCAACCGCAGGAAATGCTACACTTGTCCCCACACCACCTCCCTCACCCCTATCCCAGGCCCCAAGATGACATTCCACATTAAGCAGAGGTTCACCTGCACATCTGCCAATGTGGTATACTGCATCCACTGTACCCGGTGCGGCTTCCTCTACATTGGGGAAACCAAGCGGAGGCTTGGGGACCGCTTTGCAGAACACCTCCGCTCAGTTCGCAACAAACAACTGCACCTCCCAGTCGCAAACCATTTCCAATCCCCCTCCCATTCTCTAGATGACATGTCCATCATGGGCCTCCTGCACTGCCTCAATGATGCCACCCGAAGGTTGCAGTAACAGCAACTCATATTCCGCCTGGGAACCCTGCAGCCCAATGGTATCAATGTGGACTTCACCAGTTTCAAAATCTCCCCTTCCCCTACTGCATCCCTAAACCAGCCCAGTTCGTCCCCTCCCCCCACTGCACCACACAACCAGCCCAGCTCTTCCCCTCCACCCACTGCATCCCAAAACCAGTCCAACCTGTCTCTGCCTCCCTAACCGGTTCTTCCTCTCACCCATCCCTTCCTCCCACCCCAAGCCGCACCCCCAGCTACCTACTAACCTCATCCCACCTCCTTGACCTGTTCGTCTTCCCTGGACTGACCTATCCCCTCCCTACCTCCCCACCTATACTCTCTCCACCTATCTTCTTTACTCTCCATCTTCGGTCCGCCTCCCCCTCTCTCCCTATTTATTCCAGTTCCTTTCCCCCCATCCCCCTCTCTGATGAAGGGTCTAGGCCCGAAACGCCAGCTTTTGTGCCCCTGAGATGCTGCTTAGCCTGCTGTGTTCATCCAGCCTCACATTTATTATCTATGATAATTGCAACTCTGGTTGTTCTGCATCATAGTGCAAAGCTCACAGAATATTAAAATTATGTGCACCCATTCCTTTGGATTAGAAAGCATACTGTTGGATGCATAGAAAATAAAGGTCTTTGAAAACAATTCATTTAGCTCCACCTGATTGTTTTTTTGGTGGTCTGAGAACCATCACATGTTAGATATTAAGCTGAGCAACAACAGAAAGTAAATTGGCCATGTGTATTTTTAAAAATTTTGAATTAAATGTAAATTCACAGCTGGAACATTTTACACAAAATAGATAACCATTTCCAGTTGAACTCTTGCTAATCAATTGAAAGCTGTTCAATATAGATCAGTCATGCAAATGCAGCGTGAATGGGAGCACGTGGATTTCTGCCACATCAGAGCTCTGAGACCACACCTGGTGTATTTGTTGGTGGAGCCAACTAATTCACCACAGACCAGTAAATGAACCCATTACTTTCCTGGGTTATGTCCACAGAGCATATCTATGGGCCAGATAAGAGCTGTACTTCTGTAGTGTACATTATTCTAAATCCACAATTTGATTAGGTTTTGATATGATTTAACACAAATATAGCTGTAGTCCACTTTTCAGGTGGTTAAAATTTCTCAATTTTTTTTGGTCTTTGTACAAATGCCCTCATGATGACAACAGGGGTCAGTTTGCTCAATTGGCTGGTTTACAACATGCAATGGTGGCAACATCACAGGTTCAATTCCTGCTCTGACTGAGGTTACCAAGAAGGTCCTTTCTCAAGCTTGCCCCTCACCTGAGGTATGGTGACCTTCTTGTTAAACCTCCACCAATCATCTCTCTTCTCTCTTTCTCTTTCCAGAGTAGCTCTATGGATTGCTTGGACTATGGCAGTTTTTCTTTTTTTGCGTTCATTTTTTACTTAAGTATTATCACTTGCAACTGAGCAATCTTTCCACAACCAAAATCACCATTTTTTTTACACTACTGAAACCGCAATGGTTAACACTGCTGCCTCACAGCACCAGGACCCAGCTTTGATTCCAGTCTGTGTGGAGTGTGGAATGTAGAACAGTACAGCGCAGTACAGGCCCTTCAGCCCACGATGTTGTGCTGAATTTTAACTGAAACTTAAGGTCTATCTAATCTCCACCCCTACCTTATACTAGCATCCATATGCCTATCTAATAGCTGCTTAAATGCCCCTAATGAGGCTGACTCCACTATCCTCTCCGGCAATACATTCCATGCCTCTGCCACTCTGAGTAAACAACCTACCTCTGACGTCTCCCCAATATCTATCTCCTTTCTCTTTACATCTATGTCCCCTTGTAAAAGCTACCTCCACCCTAGGAAAAAGCCTCTGGTTGTCTACTGTATCTATAACGCTGATCATTTTGTCCGCCTCTATCAAGCCACCTCTCCTCTGTTCTCCCTATGTATGTATGGGTTTCCTCCTGTAGTCCAAAGATGTATGGGTTAGGTGTATTGGCTATGCTAAATTGCCCTTTGGTGTGCAGGCTGGGTGGGTTAACCATGGTAAATGTGGGTATAGAGTGGAATGCTCCTTGGAAAATTGTTGCAAACTCAAAACGCCGATAGGTCTCTATCTCAACTACACAGATTCTGTGATTCTCTGTGTTACTAAACACTGGATGTGAGTTTGCTCGCTGAGCTGGAAGATTCGTTTTCAGAGGTTTCGTCGCCATTCTAGGTAACATCATCGGTGAAGCACTGGTGTTATGTCCCGCTTTCTATTTCTGTTCAGGTTTCCTTGGGTTGGTGATGTCATTTCCTGTTCTTTTTCTCAGAGGATGGTAGATGCGCTCCAAATCAATGTGTTTGTTGATGGAGTTCCGGTTGGAATGCCATGCTTCTAGGAATTCTCGTGCATGTCTCTGTTTGGCTTGTCCTAGGATGGATGTGTTGTCCCAAACAAAGTGGTGTCATTCCTCCTCTGTATGTAAGGGTACTAGTGATAGTGGATCATGTCGTTTTGTGGCTAGTTGATGTTCGTGTATCCTGGTGGCTAGCTTTCTGCCTGTTTGTCACAGTTCTTGCAAGGTATTTTGTAGATGACATTCGTTTTGCTTGTTGTCTGTATAGGGTCTTTTAAGTTCATTAGCTGCTGTTTGTGTGTTGGTAGGTTTGTGGGTTACCCTGATGCCAAGAGGTTCGTGTCGTCTGGCAGTCATTTCCAAAATGTCTTTGATGTAGGGGAGAGTGGTTATGGTTTCTGGGCACATTTTGTCTTGTACACGACCAGTAAAAGCATCTGGTAGCCAATTTAATATTTACATTTAATATTTACATGCAAAGCCTGTTTAAAGGCAGTGCACGCCATCAAAAGTATGGGAGAGGTACAGAGAGAGGGGCAAGGGGCTGAATCAAAATGGAGTTTGAGGGGGTAATAAAGCACTAAATCCCCTACAGTGCCCACCTCTCTATAAAGGAGTCAAGAACTTTGGACACTGAGTGTTCCCTCTCCAAGGACAGAGTTATAAACATAACTGCAGAAGTGGGGCAGATAAACTGTGGCGATTTTACCTTTACTGCATGATGAACAGCAGCTGTACAGACTTCAGAGTTCCACTTTTAAATATTGAACTTCCTGATTGACTGATCCATTGCCAGATCTTTGAATACTTAAAAAAAGGGTTATACTGTGCTGAAATAAACACTTGTATAGAATTAGTGCCCATTTTGTTATGAGTATGTTTTGACTGCATTATATTAATTCTTCTTCCAATTACGTTACAGCCATGGTTCAGTCTATGCACCCAGCAAGGATCTATATGATGGTGAGATACGGTCCCAGCCAGCTGGCTCCTATTATCCAGATGAAACACAACACTTCTACAAATGGACTTCCCCTCCAGGAATTATCAAAATTTTAGCCATCATTATCATTGTGATGAGCATCGGAATCTTTGCATGTGTGGCATCAACTTTACCCTGGGACATGGACTATTATGGAGGAGGGATGGGAGTAGGAAATGGCATGGGATATGGAGGCTATGGAGGATATGGGGGTGTTGGTACAGGCTATGGATCTGGTACAGGCTATGGGTATGGTGCTGGAGTTGGAGCGTATGGATATGGAGGTGGCTACACTGATCCACGAGCTGCCAAAGGCTTCATGATCGCACTAGCTGCTGTCAGTTTTATAGCACTTTTGGTTGTCTTTATTATCCTCGTTTCTAGGGCCGGTCTTTCAAGAACTAGGAAGTTCTATTTAATTCTGATGATCTTGTGTGCAGTCATTGGCTTTATAATGTTTGTGGCTACGATAGTCTACATCATGGGAGTAAATCCAACAGCGCAGGCTGCTGGATCAGTATTCTACAATCAGTTACTGACTCTCTGCAACCAGTTCTACATCCCATCCACCACTGGTGTCTTCACAAATCAATACCTCTATCACTACTGTGTGGTAGAACCACAAGAGGCAAGTATTTTACATGTCCTTCATATATGATTAGTAAATGTGCTCAAGTAAATTTGTTTTATATATTTAAGGTGTATTTCATACTTGGCATTGGGTGTGAATTGAAATACCTTGGAGTCTAAATACATAGGATTATTCTTTACACTTGGTGAAGTAATCTAGGAAGTTGGGAAAGGATCCCTTCATTTAGAGCACTTAAGATAAACAGTTCTTGTGCCAAAACTGTTAGGAACAATATTAATTTGTGACATATGGTTCTCTAAACAAGTAAACAAATTGCTGCTGCAGTGTGTGGAGTTTACAATCAGTTGTGATACAATGGTGTGTCTGTTGACTTTAAAACAATATTAGAATTAAATTTTGTCACCTCTACAAAAGTACAGGCCTCGGCATGATTAATGTGAAATAATGTAAACTCTGAGCTCTATTGTAAATAATGCAAAGTTGACAGAATATGAAAATTATATACATCCATTCCTTTTAAACATTCTGGGTTAGAAGGATACTGTTGCACGTATAGAAAATGAACTTCTTTGAAAACGATTCACTCAGCTGCGCCTGATTTGACTTTGGTGGTTTGTAGTGTCATGAGCACCTACACATGTTAGATATTAAACTGAGCAACAAAAATAAAAATTGGCAATGTGTATTTTGGAAAATTTTGAATTAAAGGTTAATTTGCGGCCAAAATAATCTGTACAAAATAGACAGCCATTTCCAGTTGAACTCTTGCCAATCAATTTGAAAGCTCTTCAATATGTATCAATAATGCAAATGCTTATGCTGTGTGTGCTTAGCATTATTTGGCAGTTTTGATCAGAGTTCTTTTCAAAACAAGGCAGTGATTTCTTAAACAATATTTTCATCTGAAATTATGTAGAATATTTTACACTGGTGGTCAAACCACATTTCTGCAGCAAATAATTAAAATGTTTGATTTTAAAAAAAAATGTGACCTACATTTCTCAGATGTTAACCTCCCTAAAGTACTGAAGTTGTTAATACATAGACTTGTTTTTCCATTTTTCTTTAACACCACGGCAGTGTCAGCTCAAAGGAATGGTCATGGCCTAGTGGTATTATTGCTAGACTGTTAATCCAGAGCCCCAGGTTAAAATCCTGCTATTGCAGTTGGTGGAATTGAATTCAATAAATGTCTGGCCTGGCCAGTGACACTCAAATCCTGTGAATGAATAAAGAACAATTAAAATTTTACTGATGCAGAACTGGTCATCATTAACTACTTTTTGATTTCTTGCTAGGCCCTTGCAATTGTGATGGGATTCCTGATTATTATAGCATTAGGACTAATCATCTTCTTTGCCTATAAAACACGAAGCAAGATCACCAGATATGGTAAAGAAAACGTCCTGTGGAATAAGGAACGTATGAACGATGAGGCACCTCCTAATGTTGAAGAGTGGGTAAGTCTCTCTTGCATTTAGTCAGACATTACAGATGTAAAACATTGGAAATACTCAGCAGATCAGGCAGCAGCTTTGGAGACTGAAACACGTAGTGTTCGGATCATTGACATTTTACCAGAATTGTTTTAACAGTTCCATCTGCTCTGTCTCCAGAGTTACTCACTGACTTGAATGTTTCCCACAATTTCATATCATATTTTAGGATTTCCAATAATATTTTGATTTTCTGTGCCACAAAAAAAGAGATACATAGTTTATCTTCTGGTGTAACAGAAGTTCACTTTTTTTAGTGCCAATAATTGCAAATGTGTTAAATTTTTTAAATGATCTAAAGAAATTTTCCTGTAAGAACTTTTTATTTTTAAAGAAAATATGTAGAATACTCATAACAGTCATTAGTCCATCCACTGCTGTCATCCCAGCTATAAACAGGTTAGACTTTTTTTATTTGTTCACGGGATATGGGTGCTGCAGACAGTATCTATTTATTGCCCATTCAACTACATTTGCTGTGGGTCTGGAGTTACATGTAGGCCAGACCAGGTAAGGATGGTAGTTTCTTTCCCTGAACTAGTTTGATTTTTCCTAACAATCAACATGGTCATCGTTAGACTCTTAATTCCAGATTTCTTTTTTGAATTCACCCTCCTCCATCTGCTGTGGTGGCTTTGGAGCCCAAGTCCCCAAGACGTTACCTGTGTCACTGGATTAACAGCCCAGTGCTAATACCACGAGGCTATTGCCTCCTGCAATAAGTTTTCTTTTACATAGAGTTATGGATAAAGGAATTCAGAAAACCTGTCTTGCTCTGCATTGAGAAATTGCACTCCCAACAGTTTTTTTAAAAAAGTAATTGTTTCCTTGTAAAATTATATTTCACAGTTTTCTTTTGGGAACGTATATACCATAATATTATGTCTATCAAATATATGTAGAACAGGTAATTGTCTTTTTCTTTTCTTTAGTTCCCTTATGATGTTGTGTAATGCCTTGTTATAATCAAGTGATTAATTTTTTTTTAGAAACACAAGTAAGTAGCTATTCTTTTAATTTGTTAGTGATCTGCAAAAGGAAAATGTGGTATGCAGTGTCACTTTGTATTGGGAGATATACATTAATGTCTATTGAACACTGCACAGACAGGAAAACTGTGGGATGGAAAAGATGGTATAAGGGTGGTATGATCCAAGATGTTGGTGTTTGCAGAGAAGAGGAACATAGTTACCAGTGGTGGGGCAAGAAGAAAGTAGGAAAATGTTAGAGGAATGAGAAAAGCCAAGTACCATAGATGCTGGAGATCAGAAATAAACACAGAAAATTTTGTAACATCTCACTAGGTCTGGCAGCATCTGGGAAGAGAAAGAGTTAATTATTTGAGTCCAATTACTCCTCTTTGGGTTCTCCCCAGAGATGCTCACAGACCTACTGAGGTTTTCCAGTACTTTATATTTTTGTTATTAGAAGAGTGGTTGCTTTGCTAGGACACAGATGGAGGACCTTACTGAGATGGCATGGGCTTAGGCCGGCAATTGATTTTTAAGGTGAGAGCAAGAAGCCCGAAATCAATTTTTTGAGTAGCTCATGCTGGACGTGAATGTAGGTGACAGTGATGCTTTGTGCAGTTTTCTGTTTGTACATGTAATTTGAAAGTGAATTCACCAAGAAACATTGACTTTGACAAAGTCATCATCATGACTCTGACACTCGAGGACCTTCCCAGAATTCAACAGGAATAAAAAGTAAAGGAGAGAAGCAAGTCTTCTATGGCTGTAACCCATAGCATTGCTGGTCAGATAGGAGCAACTGAGAAATGAGCCTGGTAGCAGTCAGAGCAAACTTGAATTCCAAATGCACGTCTTAACAGCTGTTGGGTATTTATCTTGTTAACTCTCCCTGTGAAAGGGTCTTTATGCTTCCAATGGCATTGACACGGAGGTGAAAAATTCCATGTTTTTTCAACAAACATCCATGGTACAATTCCAAAACAATCAAAACCTCTGTATTGACATTATTGCGAACATTCCAAAAATTTGACTCATTTCTGCATCCTTAATATTCAGCAGAAATGTTTGTGTTTTTTTTCTTTTGTAGATGTGCTTAATGTTCTATGATGCTATATGGCCTAGTAATATTGTCACTAGACTGAAATCCGAAGACCTAGGTAATATTCTGGGTAATGGGGTTTGAATTCCATCTTGGCAGATGGTAGAAAATTAATTTAATAAAAATCTGGAATTACGAGTTGAACTGCCATCCTTATCCGGTCTGGCCTACATGTAACTCTAGATGCACAGCAATGTTGTTGACTTGTAACAGTTAGGGATATCAATCATGGTGCACTATGACTAGTTATTTTCAAAGGCTTATCTCGAAGATCTTTAAGACTTTCTATGGTTGCATTGAATGTTTCTATGGTTACTGTATTGGTTCATTAGCATGCACCAGTTTAAATTGAAATTTGTACAGTATACATAAATGCCATGCCATAGTAACCATCTAAAATTAACCTTGACTTTGTGCCTTTGTGATAGTTTGACCTCTTTCACTGAGGTGGGTGGCAAGAGTTTGGAAAATTCCTGAATCAGTAAGCCACCTTGGTAAAAGTGCCTGGAATGCATAATGTTCGTTTCAGCATTGCAATTGAAAACATTTCAGCTCTAGCCCAGCATTAAAGAGCATTTGAAATAAAAACAGAAAATGTTGGGGAAATTCACTTGCCACAGATGCTGTCAGATGTGCTGAAAGAAGTAACGTTTCAAGTATAACATGACTTTTTCAGACTGAGAGGGAGAACTTCAAGAGCATTCGTCTGATCTGTCAATTTGTGACTCCCATGCTGTAGTTTACAGCCTTTTAACATCCAGTGGGTTTGTTGAAAGCACAAAGTTGAAATAGTTGCTGTTTGGATTTGCTGCCAGTGTAAATCATCTCAGTCCTTACCCCAATAAATGGGAGGTGGGTTGCGATGACTTCTGTATTCATATCTCCAACATTCTTAAAGGTCCCGACTCCCTGGAAATCCTATTGTCGTGCTCACCCGGAGAAATTACAGAATGGTATGGTTGAAGTCTGGCACTCTGTTAGGGAGAAGAAAATGCAACTGGCATTTTAGATTTCCGTAGATGTTTGGTAAATGCCTGTTAGAATTCTTTGGATGTAATTGGTTCTGATCAGATCATATACAATGAAGAAATACAGATAAAAGTCATGCATGTGGTCCTTCAAATCAGTGAACTGAATTGAGGGATAACTGAAACAAAAGCAGAAATTGCAGGCGAAACTCAGCGGGTCTGGCAGCATCTGTCGAAAGACAAATCGAGCTAATGTTTAAAGTCTAGTGACCCTCCTTCAGAACTTGTCCACAGATGCTGTCATTTCACATCTTCAGCTTTCGCAACTCTTTGTTTTATTTGAGGGAAGACTGAAACAGTTTGGCTTTTGTGCCCCTGAAAAATGATTTTTTTAAAAATGACCTTCTTGAAAGATATGATACAGAGAATACATCATTTCATGTTGAAGCATGTAACCAGTTGGGCAAAGGGAATGCAGAGTGAATCTACTTAAAAGATAGCAGAATGTTTGAAAGTTCTCTATGCTGCATTTCGGGTTACAGTATTGGGGAAAAATCATGGAAACTAAAATAGTAATTCGACAAAAAAACATTTAGTGGGGTTTTTCTGAATATTTGAGTTTGGGACAGCAGACCTTATGGCATAAAGGGAAAAAAATAATGAAGATAAAGGCCCAGAGCCTCTGGTTTCTGTTGGAGAGGGAGAGAATCCATGCAGAATGCAAATAAATTTTCACTCATCATTTTATGCTGGAGAATCAAACTTCATGCAGCATTTTCCTTTCCTCCCCAAGACAGTGGTCTCTTCACAGAGAAGGTAACTGTCAGAGTGAGGGAGGGAGCAAGTCCCAATTGGAGACGTACGCCGTCATGGTTTCTGTCCAGAATAGGTCATGCTTGGTCCAACAGTTGATCTAGGAGAGGATCAGTGGAATAGGATATTGTTTGATTAAATGTATTGACTTCTTTTTTCAAAGCTTTTGGAGGAAATGGAGGGCTGCATATTGCTGCTGAAGTGTTACATTCCTTTATCAAAATGGTCCAAAATATTTTGATTCTAGAATTGTTTCGTGGGAGTACTTGGCACATGAATAGTGGATGCTATTTTTGATGTATTTAGCTAATGTGGCAATGTTGAAATATAGACATCTGTTCCTGGATGAAATAACTTTTTGTGCAATACTGCCTGAACTGGTTTCAGGGAGCTAGTTTCTGGGTGTGTCTGAGAGTAAGTTTCGGAGGATGAATCTGTAACCTGACACCAGTGTTTATTTGCATGGTCTTCCCTTATACCTCAAAGGAATCCTATGCATAGGAAATTAAAGTCCTTGTATAACTTCTTGATACAAAGTTTAATTTACAAGTCTTTTGCTTTGGTATTTGTTTTACCTGCCTTTTTAAGTCTGACAATACATTACATTTGGAAAGGTTGAAGGAACAGGTTGAAATGAATTATAATTTACCAGTTAACACCCATCTCTACTTGGCTGTGTTCATATGCTAAGTGATAGTAAATTACATAGACAGAACAAATGCTTTTGACTTCTTTCAATCCATAAAACAGTAGTTGTTGACATCAAATTAATGAATTAGTCCAATTCATCATAAATTCACCTTTTGGTAAAAGTTGTTATACAATTGAGTTATATGTCAATTGTATTTTTCAGACTTTTTAAACAATGATTTGGGTCAAAAACTATGGTATTGCCAATACTCAGTTGAACCTCTGACCTGTATACTCTCTCCATCACAAAATAAGCCCACTTCCTCAAACATTGTTGTTTCAACTTCTGCTTCTGCTTCAGCTCACTTACTGGTGTAGCCCCAAATCATTATTTTGTTAACTGCAGTCTCGACTGCTTCAATGCTGTTGAGGCCAGAATCTCTTCCTGCACCCTCCATAAACTTGAGCTCACCCAAAGTTCTGATCTCCTCATAATACTAATCTCGAGTGCCCATCACTATAGTGCTTGTTTGTCCACATCCCATCATTGCCTGAAGTTTAAAATTCTCCTGTCTTATGCAGACAATCTGTAGTTACACCACCTCCTTCAAGCAGTGTAGCCATCTAAGTCTCCATCTAAATCTCTGGGGAAATAGGCATTCTCTGTTTCATATGCCTCATTCTTGGCTGTCATGCCTTCAGCAATCAATGCCTTAACCTCTGAATATCCTTCATAATCATTTTGTGACTTGGCCTTTAACATTCTCCTTGAAAATTATTCCTTTTACCAAGCTTTAGTTGCAACTCCTAATGTTTCTTCCTTTAGTTTGGATTTTTTTTTTCTGTATCCATGCATGCTTCAGGGCTTTTTAGTCTAGCATAGTGTTTGAAAGAGTTATTGAATTGTAAAATGTCAGATTTATCATTGTCATTTTCCTCAACCAATCTCAATATATGCTTCAGGTTTGAAGACTACCCTGTTGACAAGAAGGTCTGCAATAGATGAGGAATATTTAAAAGTTTTCTTAGCGTAATGTGACTAATGCCCATATTAGGTATGGAACTTCTTCTGTTGCATTCACATGCTTGTGGAAATCTAAGGTCATCTATAGTACATTCTAAATGAAAATTTTTAAACTACCTGTATTAACTCAAATTGTTGGAATATCTGTTCACGTTTCTTTCACTTCCCACATTCAGTGTTATTTTAGTTCTCAACAAGACTTGTGAATATAGTTGAAATGAAGTTGTAAGAGGAAAAAAGGAACAAAATGGCTAGTCACCTCATGCAGGCCAAATTTCAGCATTAAAAAGATTGTCTGTTTGATGTAAAAATAACATTCATGGAAAATCAAAGATTCAGCCAATTTCCTAGATATTGTTGCAATCCTAACTCCATCATTATTCCTCCCCAATCTGCCCCATTTGAATCTTGTTATTCTGGTTTCTGCCCACTTCTCTCTCTGTCTGTTGTTTTAAAAACCAGATGCTATCTTCGGTGAGGTAACAAAAAGTGTGGAGCTGGATGAACACAGCTGGCCAAGCGGCATCTTAGGAGCACAAAAGCTGATGTTTCAGCCCAAAATGTCAGCGTTTGTGTTCCTAAGATGCCGCTTGGCCTGCTGTGTTTATCCAGCTCTACATTTTTCGTTATTGTGGATTCTCCAGCATCCGCAGTTCCCATTATCTCTGCTATCTTCTGTGTGTGCAGTTTAATATATTTTCTTGTCCCACTATTTAATGTAGTCAATCTTGCATTTGCGCTGCCGACCCCTTCTCTGGCTTACGTTCATGGGACTGATCTTGCATGTATCCTGCAATCTGTATTTCTAGTACACGTGACGTATACTTTGTACCTGAAGTTTCGTCTTCTCTTCGTTTACTGATTTGTGTATTGTCCTTTGGTACCTTTAACCGAATGAATAGAGTAAGTTGATTATCTGTCTGCTGTTGATGCACCAGCTGAATCACCTCCCAGAAGTGCACACTTACCTCTGTTATCAGACTGCCTGTCCAGATGGAGCGAGGCATAATATATTCTGATCAAACACTGAGCAGAATAAAACTTGCTTGTTGAATTTTTGTCAGGAATGTACATTTGTCATGTCACCTGATTCCGCCTCCCTCCTTCAGATGGCAAATAGTCCTGTTTTTTAAAAAGAACTATTCAGGAGGAATGGTTGCCTTTGGCAAGATCAGCCTTTATTACCCATCCCTCATTGTCGTTGAGAAGGTGGTGTTCAGCTGCCACCTTGACCTGCTGCAGCCTTTGTGCTATAGGTAGACCCACAATACCGATAGAGAGAGATTGAGGGTTTTGATTCAGTGATCGTGAAGGAAGACCAAATGTTTTCAAGTCAAGGAATGGCTTGGACGGGAACTTGCAGATGTTGATGTTCCTACGTATCTGTTCCCCTTGTCCTTCTAGATAGAAGTGGTCGTTCATTTGGCAAGGTACTGTCTAGGGATCTTTGGTGAATTTCTGCATTGCATCTTGTACGTGGCACTCACTGCCTCTGTGCATTGGTGATGGATGGAGTGAATGTTTTTGGATGTGATTCCAATTAAGTGGTTTGTTTTGTCTTGAATGGTGTCAAGTGTTTTGAGCATTGTTGAAACTGCACTCATCCAGGCAAATAGGGAGTATTACATCTCATTCCTGATTTGAATGTCGTATATGGACAGGCTTTGCAGAGATCAAGAGTTGAGTTACTCACTACAGGACTCCTAGTTTCTGACCTGCTCTTCTAGCCACAATATTTCTGTGGCTGGTCCATTGCAGCTTCTGGCTGATGGTAACTCCCAGGATGTTGATTCTGTAATGGTAATGCCATTGACTGTCAAGTGTTGGTGCTTGGATTGTCTCTTGTTGGAGATGGTCATTGTCTGGTCACTCTTGCTAAGACAGAAACTTAGCGCAAAATCTTTGCCCCTTATATTCATTCCTGTAATTCTTCTCTTCTGTATATGACTAATGTCTTTTCTCACTTCGGTTCATTCATTTATCTGTGATGGTATTTTGACTTAGATTTTGGTCAATTTCCAACTAACTTTATTTAAAATCATAAATAGTTTAAAACAGTAATTGTTACAAACCTGATAGTTGGGAAATTTGCAGAACTTGTTAACTGAACTCAGACAAAGGGTGTTAGTCCCCGAGTTGGAACTGAACGTGTTTTGTTGATTTTATGCAAAAAAAAAGGCCTAATTAACTTTCCCGCTTCTCCTCTGTTCCTTACTGCAGAGTTTGAGAGAAGTACTTGGAGGAATAAAATATATAATTATAAATTTGTCTAAAGTTTTATTGTATTGCCCAATTTCAAGTGTGTCTCAGTGAGTATGCTGTGACAGTGCATATAGAAGATGCACTTCAAATGCTTGATTGAATAGAACATTTCAATTACTATTCGATCATGGCAACCAGAAGATTGTTCCCCCCCCCCCCCCCCAACAAAGGAAGGTAGGAATTCTTGCTGATTTGAAGCCATTTTAAATTCTCTGCCCAAATGCAGTTTGAAAACAGTCCTGAAATAGTTTCTGGTGGCATTTCAAACACTTGGAAGGAAAACTAGAGAAACTGGTTTTGTGGGCTATAGCTGGGTGTCTTAATGTTTAAAACCAGCATGTTGAAAAGCAATTTGTAATTGCTAGTGACCCCCATCTGTGCGGTTTAAAAAATTGCTGTGTGCTACTTATTTCTACTCAATTGTGTTTGCAAGAATTTGGAAGGTTGTTAAATCTGAATGTGTTTAAATAAAATGTAATGAAAATTGGAAAATGCTTGGTATGTAGCAGCTTGGGAGGTGGAGTTAATATTTCAAGTTTCAAAACAGTGTTTTAACAAAAGCAACATAGACGTGTAACAAAAACTGAAAGAGCTGCGGATGTTTTAAACCAGGAACAAAAACAGAAGTTGCTGGAAAAGCTCAGCAGGCCTGGCAGCATCTATGAAGAAAATATCAGAGTTAATGTTTTGGGTCGGGTGACCTTTCCTTCAGTTCTGAGGAAGGGTCACTGGACCTGAAATGTTAACTATGATGTATTTCTTCACAGATGCTGTCAGGCCTGCTGAGCCTGGATCTCACCAGATCATTCGAGGCTGGACTTACCCAGAATGATGTCCGTTAGGAACCTACTGTAAATCCTGACCCTCTGGCTAGTAATTGTAATTGCCTGGGAAATTGAAACTTGCAGTTGCCCAGTGTACGGACACCTTTTATAACTTGTCTCCATCCCAGGGTTTGAGTTAGAGATTTCAAAGGATTCTGACTGACTTACCTTAGTAGGTAGCTAAGAAAAGATAGAGGGATAAAAAGCCACTCTTCAGTCCTGACAGTATAACGTGCTCCCCTGCCCAATCACTCACTGACCCTGTGATCGCGCGCACTGGCCTCACACTTGATTTTGATTACGTCCCTGACTTCTGACCCTGCCTGCCCTTTCACCCACTCGCTTGACATCCAGTCCCCCACCCACCCTTTAGCAGTTTGACTAGTCTTTGTCATGATCAAAGTGGCTTTGGAAGCCTTAAACATTTTATAATAATTGAGGTATACAGAACAAATCACTTTGAAACAAATCAGTTTGAACGTAAAGATCACTGGCAGACAAAAATCTATGATGGGATTGCCATCAGTTGGATCGGACCTGATCGTAATCAAAGTATCTGGATGTGAGTTTGCTCGCTGAGCTGGAAGGTTAGTTTTCAGACGTTTCGTCACCATTCTAGGTAACATCATCAGTGAGCCTCTGACGAAGCGCTGGTGTTATGTCCCGCTTTCTATTTATCTGGTTAGGTTTCCTTGGGTTGGTGATGTCATTTCCAGTTCTTTTTCTCAGGGGATGGTAGATTGGTTCCAAATCAATGTGTTTGTTGATGGAGTTCCAGTTGGAATGCCATGCTTCTAGGAATTCTCGTGCATGTCTCTGTTTGGCTTGTCCTAGGATGGATGTGTTGTCCCAATCAAAGTGGTGTCCTTCCTCATCTGTATGTAAGGATACGAGTGATAGTGGGTCATGTCGTTTTGTGGCTAGTTGATGTTCATGTATCCTGGTGGCTAGCTTTCTGCCAGTTTGTCCAATGTAGTGTTTGTCACAGTTCTTGCAAGGTATTTTGTATCAAAGTATCTATGCTGTTATTTTTTTCGGTCTGTTGCACGCTTTATGCCATTTTAAATGTTTGTTTTAGTTTTCCAAAAAATTGATTCTCTTGTTGAATCAATTTTATCGTGGAGCTATCAGAAATTCCCTTGTGATGGGAAGGTAAAACTGCTGTTGCATTGGCTAATGTAACACCCCTGTTTATGAAGGGAGGGAGACAGAGATGGGAAATTACAGGCCAGTTAGCCTGACCTCAGTCGTTGTAAGTTTTTAAGAGTTCATTCTTAAGGATGAGATTGCAGAGTACTTGGTAAAATAGGGTGGAATCAGCACAGCCTCTTCAAGGGGAGCTCATGCCTGACAAAACTGTTAGAGTTCTTTGAGGAGGTAGCAAGCAAGTTAAATAAAGGAGAGCCAGTGGATGTGATCTATTTGGATTTCCAGAAGGTTTTTGAAAAGATGTCTCACAAGAGGCTGCTAAATAAGATGCTTATGGTGTGAGGGGCAACGTACTGGATAGAGAATTGGCTGACTGCCAGAAGGTAAAGAATAGGGATAAAGGGGTTGTTTTCAGGATAGCAACCAGTGATTAGTGGAATTCTGCAGGGATCAGTGTTGGGAATATACTAGCCATGTTATGCACTTACAATCTGGATGAAGAACTGAGGGCATTATTAGAGATAATGGGAACTGCAGATGGTGGAGAATCCAAGATAACAGTGTGAAGCTGGATGAACACAGCAGGCCCAGCAGCATCTCGGGAGCACAAAAGCTGACGTTTCGGGCCTAGACCCTTCATCAGAGAGGAGGATGGGGAGAGGGCTCTGAAATAAATAGGGAGAGATGGGGAAGTGGACTGAAGATGGAGAGAAAAGAAGATGGGTGGAGAGGAGAGTTTGGGTGGGGAGGTAGGGAGGGGATAGGTCAGTCCAGGGAGAACAGACAGGTCAAGGAGGCGGGATGAGGTTTGTAGGTAGGAAATGGAGGTGGGCTTGAAGTGGAAGCCCAGCTTGTCCCTGCCTCCTTAATCTGTTCTTCCTCTCATCTATCCCCTCCTCCCATCTCGAGCTGCACCTCCATTTCCTACCTACTAACCTCATCCCGCCTCCTTGACCTGTCTGTCCTCCCTGGACTGACCTATCCCCTCCCTACCTCCGCACCCATACTTTCCTCTCCACCTATCTTCTTTTCTCTCCATCTTTGGTCCGCCTCCCCCTCTCTCCCTATTTATTCCAGTTCCCTCTCCCCATCCCCCTCTCTGATGAAGGGTCTAGGCCTGAAACGTCAGCTTTTGTGCTCCTGAGATGCTGCTTGGCCTGCTGTGTTCATCCAGCTTCACACTTTGTTATCTGAGGGCATTATTACTAAGTTTGCAGATGACACAAAGATAGGTGGAGGGACAGGTAGTATTGAGGAAGTGGGGTGCTACTGAAGGACATGGATAGACTGGGAGAGTGGGCAAAGAAGTGGCAGATGGAATACAATCTGGGAAAGTGGAAGGTAATGCATTTTGGTAGGAAGAACAGAGCTGTAGACTATTTTCTAAGGGAAAAGACTTTGGAAATCTGAAGTATAAAGGGATTTGGGAGTCTAGTTTAGGATTCTCTTAATGTTAATATGCAGGTTGCATTGGCAGTTAGGAAGGCAAATGTAACGTTAACATTTGTTTAGAGAGGGCTAGGTTACAACAGCAGGGATATACTCCCAAGGTTGTATAAGTCTCTGGTCAGTTCACATTTGGAATATTCTGAACAGTTTGGGCCCCATATCTAAGAGAGGATGTGCTGGCCTTTGAGGGAGTCCAGAGGAGGTTTACAAGAATGATCTTGGGAATAACAGGCTTGTTGTATGAAGAGTGGCTGAGGATTCTGGGTTGGTTTGCGGAGTTTAGAAATATGAGGAGGGATATCATTAAAACTTACAGAATACTGAGAGGCCTCGGTGCAGTGAAAGATGATCTTTCCATAGTAAGAGAGACTAGGAACTGAGTGCACATCCTCAGAGAGAAAGGAATGACGCTTAGAACTGAGATGAGGATGAGTTTCTTCACTTAGAGGGTGGTGAATCTGTGGAACTCATTGCTGCAGAAGGCTGTGGTGGTGAAGTCATTGAGTGTCTTTAAGACAGAGAGCAATTCTGGATGAGCAAGGGGATCAAGGGTCATGGAGATAATGCAGGAAAATAGGTTTGAGAAACATATCAGCTGTGATCAAATGGTGGAGAAGACTCGATGGACCAAATGGCTTAATTCTTCTCCTGTATGTTATAGTCTTATGGTTTGGTTCAGGGAATTTGTGTATGTATACTTGTATGGATATTTTACAATACTAAATCTGATCCTCAGTCAAGAAACTTAGATCCATAGAAGTTCAACCAATTTATTATATTCTTCGGAGGAATGAGACATGCTGTAGATAGAGGAGAGCATCTAGGTGTAATGGACTTGAATTTCCAGAATCTTCTAAGGTGTCACATCAGAGTTTAATGTAGTAAATAAAAGCTCACAGTGGAGAGGTTCTCATGTTCATACGGATAGAGGATTGGTAAGCTGACAGAATACAGTATGCATCGATGGGTCTTTGTCTGATTGGCAGCATGTGTCAAGTAGAGTTCTACAGGGGCCTGTGCTGAGTCCCCCACCTTTTACTATTTATATCAATGACTTAGACAAGGAGAGTGAAAAACATTGTAGCTAAGGTCACAGATGACATCACGGTGGATGGATAAATATGTTGTGAAGAAGAGTAGGAGTGTGCAGATGAATATAGATTGAGTAACTGGGCAAGATTCTGGCAGAAGGAGCATAATTAGTAAAATGTGAAGTTGTTCACCTTGGAAGAAAGAATGAAAATGTAGAACATTACTTAAATGGAAAACAACTGCAGAACTGTAAGGTACAGAGGGATCAAGGTGTTCTAATACATGAATCACAAAACATTAGTTTGCAGGTACAGCATGTAATCAAGAATATATATCAAAATTTGCTTTATAATGAAAGGAATGGGATATAAAAATAAGGAGGTCATGCTTCAGTTATACAGAGCATTATGGAGACCACATCTGGGACACTGTGTGTTTTTGGTCTCCTTATTTAAGCAAGAATGAGGTTTACCAGATTGACAACTAGATAAACCATATTATTCTAGTTGTCAATGTGGATAGATTGGATGGGCTAGGCTTGTTTCCACTGGAATTTAGAAGGGCAAGGAGAAACTTGGAGTACATGAAATCCTGAGTAGTTTTACCAAGGTGGACATGTGAAAGAGTATTTCCTGTGGTGGATCTGTCCAGTGCTTGGGGCTGTGTTTTAAAATTATGGGGTCAGCTTGTTAGGGTAGCGATAAGGAGAAGTTTTTGTTTCTAAGGATTGTATAACTTCAGAGCTGTTAGCATGGAAAGTAGTGGAAGCAGAATCATTAAATATTTTAAAGATTTTTCTTCAGCAAGCATTGCCAAGACTATTGTGGGTAGATGGAAATGTGGAATTCGTAACACTGGTGAGCCGTAATTTTATTAAATGGTGCAGCGGGCCTGAACAGCAAGATGGCTAACTTTTGCTCCTATTTTATACGTTTGTATTTTCAGGTGTAGTATTCTGTAATCAGTCTAAATTGAATTTATTCCTGGTGTCTTTTCCAATATTTATCTCTCAATATACATTCCTAGAGATTATATGTTCATTATTGGTGCTTTGGGGCACTTGCAGTATGTGAATTGACTCTGGTGTTTCCAGTATTTGTGGTAACTATATTTAAAGCATTTCATTGCCTGTAAAACATTATGTATGTAATGTCCTTGAGAGAGAGATCTTTTCTCCTCCCCTGGTCTGGTCTAACTGTGACTCCATCCCATAGCAGTGTCTTAACCACCCTCTGAAATGACCTAGCAAATCAATTGGAGATGGTCAATAACTGCTGGCTTTGTCAGTGATACCAGTAAATTTTTCCTTCTAATTTTTTCCTTTTCTGTCCGTGGACCTCCAAGGTCTGTGTACGCAGCGTTTTCCGAAACCAGAAGTCAACACACTGGCACACCGATCATTCTGGTGTGTGCAGAACCTTGGAGCAGCTATGCAACCATTCACCTTTAAGGGAACCCCTGATGCTCATAGCCCATGAAAGAATAAAAAGAAGTCATTTCTCATTTTCTTAAGCTTCAGAGAATGAAAACCCTGTCTATCTGATAGAGAGAATTCTTCCATTCCAGAAATTAGTTTGGCAGAAAAAGAACCATAAGTTGCTGGAAAAGCTTAGCAGATCTGGTGGCACCTGTGAAGAGCAGCCAGAGTCAATGTTTCAGTCCGGTGACCCTCCCTCAGAACCCTTTCAGCAATTCCTGGCTTTGTTTCTGATCTACAGCTCTTTCAGTTTTAATTTAGTTTGGTAGACCCTTGTTGCATTTTATCTGTGGCCGCTGTATCTTTTTGTAGTGAGTACACCAAGCTTAGCAGTCCTGAAAGAGAAAAGGCCTGTAATTTATAAGACATTTTGTGCTGTAGATTACAACAACACATGGATATGATGTACGAGTTTCATGTTGTTTGTGTACTGTTGAAACTTTAATTATGGATGAATCCTTAAAGAAAATGATTTCAGAATTAAAAGCTACAAAGCACTGTAAAGTATTGGAAGGAGGAATTAAAATGCAGTTCGCATTCCCTTTATTCCTTCTCTCCATTCTTGTCTGTGCACCCCCAGCCCCTCAACCGGAAAACAATTGTTACATTTACACGGCACCCCCCGAAGCAATTGTACTTTCAGTTCATATTACTGAAATTCTAATCTCTGACATGATGGTGTGGAAAAAGAGCTTGGTGTCACCTAACCACTAGTTCTGAATTACTTCTCCACATCTTTCAACCCGTATCTAAGGAAGGATGTGCTGACATTGGACGAAGTCCGGAAGAGGTTAGAATGATCCTGGGTGCAAAGAGCTTGTCATATGAGGAACGGTTGAGGACTGTGTGTCTGTACTCAATGGACTTTAGATGGACAAGGAGGAATCTGATTGAAATGTACAGAATACCAAGATGCTAGGATAGTGTGGATGTGGAGAAGACGTTTCTATTAGTGGGAGAGACTAGGACCCAATAGCACAAACTCAGAGTAAAGGCACAACACCTTAGAACTGAGATGAAGAGGAATTTCATCAGCCAGATGGTGGTGACACTGTGGAACACCTTGTTGCAGAAGGCTGTAGAGGCCAAGTCATTGAGTATCTTCAATTAGGTTTTTGATTAGTAAGGGGATCAGGTATTACAGGGAAAGGACAGGAGAATGGAATTGAGACATATCAGCCATGAATGAATGGCAGAGCAGACTTCTTGGGCCAAATGGCCGAATTCTGCACCTATTTCTTAAAGTATAACCTCTAGTATTCTGTACAATGGAGTTGGCCTTCCAACGTGATTTAATAGTGTATTCTTTTGAAAGAAAGGAATCCAGAGGATTCGCAACTGTTGATTGGCTTTAAATTAGGATTGTAGAATGTTCTGAAGCCCATCAACTGCTTCAGTTGTGTACGCATGTACACATTTGTGCATCTCCAAAAAGGTCAAATTTCTGAGTTGCTTATGTTACTTTAGATTTCCATCACACTCAGCCTAGATGGTCTGCCTCAGTGCTGATGTTCCATATGGAATTCCCCTCTGCCCATCCTCCTTCATCTAATTCCAACCAACATAGTGTCTATTGCTCATTTTTCACTGATGTAATTACCTGGTTCCCTGTTAAATATATCAATGCTGCTCATGTCAACAATTTTTATTCATTATTCAAGAATAAAGTGCAAGGAACTGCTGTAGATGCCATCTTTTTGACCGCAAAAGCTGTTAATTCTAAACTGTAAAGGCTTTTGGAGTGTCCTCCTCAAATTTGTCACTATCTGCCACTCAACCATGCTATCCAATCTGTAATGCTCATTAATAGATCACCACAAATCTTACCTCCGAGAAAGGTGGGGTGACAAGGGGATGTCATTGCACCCATCAACTTTTCTGATTTTCTTGCTATAATTGTTATCTTGCCTCCAATCTCTCACCAAATTCAGGTGGAGAGCATCAGTATGCAGATGCCCTTTGTGCATCTGGGCACTCAAAAACTGAATTCCAAATCATTGTCTTCAAAGTTTGGAGAAAGCCTGTCTGAAAAGCTAAGATCACCTTTCAATCAGCTTCCACACCAATTCTTCATCAGCAATATGTTGGAAAATGTGGACCAAATTCCATAGCTTGGGTGTTTCCTTTTGACAAAGCAGGGAAAAATGAGGGAATTCATCCAGTGTGACATCTCAACTGTTGAGTGCAGACAACAGCATTTAATGACTAGACATATAAGATCATGGTTCAGTGGGCAGTAGTGACTTCCTCACTTCTTTACACTCCTGTAACAGATACCTCAAAGCACTCAAAGGCAGTTCAGTTGCAACAACTTCTCCCAGAACAACTTGCACACCATGGAGATATTAATCACTCAACACCAGCTCTGCTAGCCAAGACCTGTAAATTGGATATCTGAAACTAGACTTCCAAAGGAGCTATTCTGTTGTGAAATACTTTCTGGTCACTCAAAACATTTCTTTAAAAAGATTGAGCACACCTACTGACTGATGGGAGACTGGTTTGTGACCAAAATGGATAAGGCTCAGCCAAGAAGATACCAAATAGAACACAGAACAGTACAGTACAGGCCCTTTGGCCCACGAGGTTGAGCCGACCTATTATCCTACTGTAAGATCAAACTACCCTGCATACCTTACATTTTTACTAGCATCCATGTGCCTATTCAAGAGCCACGTAAATGTCCCTAATGTATCTGACTCCACCACCACCACCACTGGCAGTGCATTCCACACACCCACTACTTTCTGTGTCAAGAACCTACCTCTGACATTTCCCCTATACCTTCCTCCAATCATCTTAAAATTATGCCCACTTGTAGTGGTCATTTTCACCTGGGAAAAAGTCTCTGGCTATCCACTCCATCCATGTCTGTCATCATCTTGTACAGCTCTATCCTCACCTCTCATTCTTCTTTGCTGCAATGAGAAAAGCCCTAGCTCCCTCAACCTTTCTTCATAAGACTAGACCTCCATTCCAGGCAGCATCCTGGAAAATCTCCTCTGCACCCTCTCTAAAGCTTCCACATCCTTCCTGTAATGAGGTGACCAGAACTGAACACAACAGGTTGAGAGACTGGGAATGTGCAGAAGGAGGACACCCCAGACTTTGGAGGGAGTGCATAAACCTCTGACTAACCTGTCTGCCCAAACTTTCAAATATCACCTAGCCCCACATGTGATAGAGTCTGTACATTGCCCTTTTTGACCATCTCTGGGTCCATTGAACCAGAATGGAAACAGGTCATCCCTGATTCTAAGGAAGTGTGTAAGAAAATGTGCGTGGGTGCATGTTTATACAGGGGTCCCTGATTTATGGGCACTTGTACTTACAAACATGATTCCATACAGGTGTGTAATTTTAAAGATCCCAACACACTCTGTTTCCTATTTGTATTTTGTATTGTCCTGCATTATGTTCCAACTTACATACAAGTAACTTGCAAATGGTCTTAAGAACAAAATTCATTTGCAACCTGGAGACTGTCTATTTGTACATAAAGATCTGTTAAATTATCCCAGCTCTTCAATTCAATGGAGCACAATTTTGTAAAAGTTGAGGATAAAAAGGATGAGTTGCATTCCAGAGCAGACACAAGATGTGTCTACCATTGTAAAAGGAAGCATATTTAATTCCTGCCCCAATGAATAATATTGTGGTTTGAGTACAGGTGAGAATAAATAATCACTTGCTTTTTTTCTAACCTGAGCAGTCACAAATGGCAGGCCACTATAGTACTAGGATGTCCATTGAATCTATCAAAAATAAGTTGTGATCAAGGAAATACTAAATATAAAAGAACTTAAATGTTCTATAAATATCAATGTAGTATCTTTTTAACTTGGATGTTATTTCCCTGTCCATTAAAGGTGAATAATGTGTCTGGGGTTCCTGAAGAATTAGTAGAAGAAGGATACCCCTACAAACCAAACGGCTCACTGAATGGACCAAACTATGAGCCCAATGGAGAAAACAGGACGTGGTCTGATAATGTTCGACCAACTCAGTAAGTACGGATTGTTTCCTCAAGAGGGTTGGAATATAAAAGCAGCGATGTGCTTCTGAGGCTTTATAAGGCTCTAGTTAGGCCCCGTTTAGAATACTGTGTCCAATTTTGGGCCCCACACCTCAGGAAGGACATACTAGCCCTGGAGCACGTCCAGCGGAGATTCACACGGATGATCCCTGGAATGTTAGGTTTAACGTATGATGAATGGCTACGGATCCTGGGATTGTACTCGTTAGAGTTTAGAAGGTTGAGGGGAGATCTAATAGAAACTTACAAGATAACGTATGGTTTAGAAGGGGTGGACGCTAGGAAGTTGTTTCCGTTAGGTGGGGAGACTAGGACCTGTGGGCACAGCCTTAAAATTAGAGGGGGTAAATTTAAAACTGAAATGAGACCACATTTCTTCAGCCAGAGTGGGGGGCTTGTGGAATTCATTGCCGCAGAGTGCAGTGGAGGCTGGGATGTTGGATGCCTTCAAGGCAGAGATCGACAAATTCTTGATCTCAGAAGGAATCAAGGGCTACGGGGAGAGTGCAGGGAAGTGGAGTTGAAATGCCCATCAGCCATAATTTAAATGGTGGAGTGGACTTGATGGGCTGAATGGCCTTACGTCCACTCCTATGTCTTATGGTCTTATGGTTTCATTTTCCTTAGTTAGTATTACAATGCACTGTCTGTAATTTTCATCCATTCTTCTTACATCATATTTTCACTGGCTTGTTTGAAATGCTCAGAAGTATAAACAAGATGATCTAATCCACTTCTCTCTTGAGACCTTGTGTTGCTAAATTATATACTTCTGTAACATATATATCCTGGCCACACAATAATAAACTGTTCCTTAGAACTTTGTAAATACCATCGCTGAGTCATTTTTCTTTCTTTCACCATCTCTTGCGTGCAACTGATATTGTAGTGCAGTTTACTAGTATGGCCTTGATGACTTGATATGGGTATAGAATTATTAACCCTTTGTGAGTCATTTGTTTTCCTGAAGGCAGCATATCATACAAAATAATAACAGCAAGTGTTGGAAAACTTCAGCAGGTCTAGCGGCAGCTGTGACAAAATAAACGTAGTTAACGTTTAGAGTCTGACGAATCTAATTCGGAACAAGTTTTATGCAGAGATCATTTTGTCATCTAACTCCATTGATTCCAAATAACATAGCACGTTGGGTGCTGCAAACCAGTCTGTTCAAGGACAAAAATATCGGCTGGCGTAAAGTTTCATTGGTCTATTTTACATCTTTTTCTGCAGTGTCCCTGAAGTTTCAGTTCCGCTCATGCGTGAGAAGCCAGGTCAACATTCATCTAGCAGAGAGTCTGATGAAAGTAAACCATCACAAAGGAGGCCACCTAGGAAGAGGAGGCCAGGAAGATCAAAAAGACCAGAGAATGAGGACTGTGATACAGACTACACTACTGGCGCAGAATCCTGTGATGAATTAGATGAGGACGATTTGGAAAGGTTTTTTTTTAAAAAAAACAAAAATTTTTGAGGCCATTTTCCAAGTTTATCTTCATTCCCGATATCCATGAAACAGTTGTATTAATAAATATTAAACTTCATTTGCAGTCAATACCCACCTATCTCTTCAGACCAACAGAGACAGGATTACAAAAGGGAGTTTGACATTGATCATCAGCAGTACAAACGTCTACAGGCTGAAATTGATGAAATTAACAAAACGTTTTCCCAGTTGGACAAAGAGATTGACGAGATTGAGGATGATGAGCAGTACCAGGTATGTCTTCAATCTGAGCTGACGCATTGAAAAAAGTCCAGGGGTACTTAAAAGAAATTCTCCTTTTTTTAAATTAGTGTAGTACTGCTAAATTTAAGGAAGTTCATGTGTCTGTTCCCTCAGAAGGCACTCCATCTAATGACTGACAGACTAGTGTGTAACCTGTTCAGTACTAATGCACTTTTTTAGCTGTTGCTTGGATGATTTGTGCTATGACTTTCAGCCTCAGTCTTTATAATCTTAAGTATGCCTGCTGTTGTAATGTACAAGAAAGGAGTAGTATATTTTCTAGTCAATTCCAGTTGTGCTTGAGAGCAAACTTTTGCGACATACCATTCGCAGCTAGAGGTATGAGTAACTTTTTAAACTGAGTCTTGAGAAAAGGCTTGTAGGGCTCACTTTATAGAAGCATCAAATTAAGGCACACCTCACAATACACAAAAGCCTTGTAATTTAAAAAAAAGTGCTGTTCGCATGGTTTGATTTAGGTTTTTCCACACTTTAAATGGTGGTGGTATTTTACCTTGCACTATAGAGGAGATCACTTGCCTTTCCTCAGTTGTATTTAATTGCTTAGCTCTTTGTAAGAGGGAAACGGAATAGTGTCTGTATGTGTGTATAAACATATATAGGTGAAGTAGTAGTGATGGAAATACTTAATTCCAGAGAGAGAGAGAGAGAGAGATCTATTGATCTGCTACATTTGCAATGCATCTCAAAGTATTAACAGAAGGACTTCCTGTGGAAATAGAAGTTGTCCAGAAGATGCAAATTTATTGGGGTACATGAACATGAGGTGCTTAAGTTGCTATTCTTCATCCATGTGGTTCAATTAAGAACATGGGAGTAGGCGGCTAAGTCACAACCAAGTTCAATCCCATCCTCCCCTGACTTCAATGCATTCTTTCCAGTACGAGGAACCTGATTTTTACTTTCTCCCCCACTGAACTCCTTTACAAATTTGAGCTGATTCAATCGATTGTAGCACCCCTGTTGTTGGCCCATCTGAAACTGAGTACCACACTGAAATAGAGGATCAAACTTGTTATGGTACTGTCTTTGTTACATAAACCAGTGGGGGATCCAGAGAATTCTTATAAATGAAACCATATTCATGAAACTTGGACTTGAACAGGAGTTTAACATGTGGAAGTCACTCCATGACGCAACACAATAATGTAAGTATACATTGTCCCTTTCCTGTTCACTATCTACAAGGCCCAAGTAGGTGTTGTGATGGAATATTCCCCACTTGCCTGGATGAGTGCAGCTCCAACAACATTTCAAGAAGCTTGACACCATTAAGAATAAAACAGCCTGCTCGATTGGCACCACATCCACAAACATACACTCCCTCCACCACCAATGTTCAGGAGCAGCAGTATGTACCATCTACAAAATGCACTGCAGAAATTCACCAAGGCTTCTTCTATACCTTCCAAACCTATGACCCCTTCTATCTAGAAGAACAAGGAAATAGGGATAGGCAATAAATGCAGCCTTGTCAGAGACACCAAAAAAAACTTAAGAGTTAATGCCAAAGAGAAATATCAGAAAGAATAAACAGATAAGTCTAGAATTTACAACAGCGAAAGGATAAAACTGAAGGGTCTGCATCTGAATGCATGTAACATTCAAAACAAAACAATGACTAAAAGCATGAATAGAATTGACCACAAGGTCATTCCAGAGTCATGGCTGCAGGATGAAATGGAGTAGGAACTGAATCTTGATGGGTAGAGGATATTTAGGAATCACACTCTCTTCTGATGCCATTGTATACTTTTCAGAAGGGTTTGGGGAAATAACAGTCAAAACCAGGAAATGGTGGAATGTTGGCTGTTAGGACATTTCTCTCTATTGAGCTAATAAACTAAGTGGAGGGAACCCAAGAAATAGAAATAAGAAATGATTAAGGTAAGGGGCCACTTGGGGAGTGGTGTACGGACCCACAAACAAAAATATACTGTATAGAATGGTGCATAATGGAAGTAATTATTATTGCTATATCTTTCTAAAAAGCTCTAATTACATATAGACTGAAAAAGTCAGATGTGCATAGGTGGCCTGTATGGAGTTCATCAAATGTTTTCAGGATATTTTCTTAGAACAGCACCTTCTGAAGCTGCCGGAGGTCAGTCTCTACTAGATCTGGAGCTGTGCAGTGAGATAGTTAGTTAATTATTACTGTTTGCTCATGTTGTTTTTCCACCTTTTATCTTCAGATTGTTGCTGCTGAATACAATAGACTAAAAGAAGTGAAGAACGTGAGTAGTCTAACATTTAAATCCATTACTGCTTTAAATAAAAGTTCTATTATATTGGATTTACTATTACACTCTACATAGAATATTCACGCTTCTAGTATTTTACTAGAACAATATTTTATGTAATCAGTTAATTTTCCTTGCTACACCTCTCTAACAAATAACTACTTCGTAAAGGAACGCTTTGAGACCTGGTGCTGGGTCCGCTGCTTTTTGTCATTTATATAAATAATTAGGAATAGAATACAGGAGGTATGGACAGTAAGTTTGCAGGCGCCACCAGAATTGGTGGCGTAGTGGACAGAGAAAAAGGTTCCTCTAAAGTTTTGGAGTAGATTTGTAGTTCGGGTTGTGTGTGTTGAGGTTGGTTGGCTCGCCGAGCTGATTTCTTGCTGTGCAGACGTTTTGTTACCGTGCTGGGTACTATCCTCAGTGCAGCCTCCGATGAAGCGTTAGTGTGTTTTCACGCTTGGTTTTTAAACTTTTAAGAGTTTAAAAACCAGGTGTGAAAACATACTGAGCTTCATTGGAGGCTGCACTGAGGATGGTACCCAGCGTGGTAACAAAACGTCTGCACAGCAAGAAATCAGCTCGGCGAGCCAACCAACCTCAAGAGAAAAAGGTTATTTCAGAGTACATTGGGACTTTGATCAGATGGGCAAATGGGCTGAGCGGTGGCAGATGGAGTTTAATTGAGATAAATGTGAGGTGCTGCATTTTGGAAAGGAAAATCAGGGCAGGACTTATACACTTAATGGTTAGGTCCTGGGGAGAGTTGCTGAACAAACAGACCTTGGAGTTCAGGTTCAAAATTTGTTGAAAGAGGAGTTGTTGGTGGGCAGGGTAGCGAAGAGTGCATTTGGTATGCTTTGCCTTATTGGTTGGTGCATTGAGTATAGGAGTTGGAGGATCATGTAGCGAGTCCACAGGACATTGGTCAGGCCACTTCTGGAATACTGTGTGCAGTTCTGGTCTCCCTGCTATAGGAAGTATGTTGTGAAACTTGAAAGGGTTCAGAAAAGATTTCCAAGGACGTTGTAAGGATTGGAGGGTTTAAGCTATAGGAAGAGGCTCAATAGGCTGGGGCTTATTTTCCCTGGAGCGTGGAAGGCTGAGCAGTGATGTTACAGAGGTTTGTAAAAGTCATGAGGGACAAGGATGGGGTGAATAGCCAAGGTCTTTTCCCCAGAGTCGGGGAGTCCACAACTAGGGGACATAGGTTGAAGGTGAGAGGGGAAAGATTTAAAAGGGACCTAAGGGGCAACATTTTCATGCAGAGGGTGGTACATGTATGGAATGAGCTACCAGAGGAGGCAGGTAAAATTGCAACACTTAAAAGGCATCTGGATGGGTACAAGAATAGGAAGGGTTGAAAGAGATATGGGCCAAAGGCTGGCAAAGGGGACTAGATTAATTTAGGATATCTGGTTGGCATGGATGGGTTGGACCAAAGGGTCTGTTTCCATGCTGTACATCTCTATGACTTTAAGACTCTAAGAGCTTATCACCACATTCGCTCCCACCTTGTAGACTTTTTGTTTTGAAATCAGCCAGGACAATCAAAAAAAATTGATGGCAAGGCAGCTATGGAACTTCAAGTTCCTTAACTACCTAATAATAACTATTCTGGCACTTCCCTTATGCTAATTTGCCTGTTCCTCCTGAGCTTGTTATGTCATTGAAATTACTTTCTAGTTCAAGATAGCGAAGATTACTGCCTAAAGTGAAAATGGCTGGGGGATGCAATGAACAGAGATTAGGAAGATGTTATTTGTATGTGTGCCTCTCCTGTTGATGCATGTTTTCTTTCAAATAAGTGCCAAATCGAGTCAAACTGGGGAGAGCTACATTTTCCTGCTGCTGTGCTTCTTTAGTTCAAAGCTTCCAAAAGCAGCATTCTTGTCGCTCTCTTTTCATGTCTTTTCACATTAGGTTAGAAAAGTAAACAGATGACAAATACTGGATAGAGAGATAGTAGGAACTGCTGATGCTGGAGAATCTGAGATAATAAGGTATAGAGCTGGATGAACGCAGCAGGCCAAGCAGCATCAGAGGAGCAGGAAAGCTGACGTTTCGGGCCTAGACCCTTCTTCAGAAATGGGGGAGGGGAAGAGGGTTTGGAATTAAAACGAAGAGAGGGGGAGGCGGATAGAAGATGGATAAAAGGAGCACATAGGTGGTGAGGAGACAGACAGGTCAAAGAGACAGGGATGGAGTAACGGTGAGTTTACTGGCTCCATCCCCGTCTCTTTGACGTGTCTGTCTCCTCTCCACCTATCTGCTCCTTGTATCCATCTTCCATCCGCCTCCCCCTCTCACTCTGTTTTAGAATCCCCATCTCCTCCTCCACTTCCGAATGTCAACAAGAACTACCCAAAGCTTGGGTCAGATATAATAAGATGCCCTGTTGTCTTCAACAAGTTATCTTAACTAGAAATACTCTGTTATTCCAAGTAAGATTGTCAGTTTAGTGGTGGTATAGGCAGTTTAGCCTTGCATATTTGCATACAAACCCAATTGACTGCAACCAATGAAGCAAAAACATCAGAATGAGCTGAATCTGGGCTAAGCATTTTTCTAACTAACACTGAACCAAGCTTTCAAGCATTCAGTTCATCCTTGATTTATTATTTGATTATCTGACAGGTAACTAGAATACTTTAAGATTTTTGGAAGATCTTGATCATCTTCAGTTAATTTTATTCTAAGATGTTTCAGATATTTTTTCATTTTTCTTCAGTCTGCTGATTTTAGGGCAAAGAAGAAGCAATGCAAGCAACTTAAGTTGAAATTATCTCACATCAAGCAAATGGTCAGCAACTATGACAGCCAGAGATCCTGAATGCCAAATTCTGAAGCTACTGTCAACTGTTCTGTGCAAAATTAAAGCTGACCGTTCATTTGTTTACGGTGTGGTCATTTATTGTAACACATGAAATCTAATGCCAGTTTTATAGGCCAAAAGTAAACATAATCACATAATTTCAATTATTTTCCTGCCTTTCAAACACTTTTGTTTTATTGAGGCATAATGAGAGTTTTAAAACAGTTAGAACTTGAGAAACCTCTGCTATAATTTGTTTTGTTGTAAAACATTTTAATGTGAGTTGTAAATAGGGACAGAAGTTCCCCTTTTGCAAAAGCTATTTGAAATGATTCTTTATACTTAGTTTTACTAAAACTCTGTACATTAGCTAAAAGAGAACAAGTTATATTTAGATCAATGTTCATTTGTTATATACTGTACAATGATTATTTCTTTTTGAGGGCTTTGTCTTAATAACTAGGACTTGTTCTGTAACCAGGTATCTGATGCTATTTTAAACACAAATAGCACTAGTATTGTAATTAAAAATGTGGAATTTGGGAAAGTGACATTATGCATCATAGATTAGCAATCAGTCAAACAATCTATTCATGTAAGTCGTTGAAAATTGAAGCACAATTATGGTCCAGTCTAATGTTGATGACCGTGTGTAAAAATGCATTAATTATATTTTAATACAGGATAACGAATCTGGGTGTTTTTTTGCAATTATTAACAGGCAGATATTAATATCACGGCTCCAGTGTTTTTGTCTTGGAAAATAACCTACCTATTGTACCATATCCAGGGTAAATAACTGCAAGCAAATACAGCTGAAACTTGATTGCAAATTTTTTTTTATTGCTCAACAGATAAAATATTTTGTTTCTATAACAAATTCATTTTTTAATGTTTCATTACAAGGAGTTTTACTGTATTTCAAGGTAATTATGGTAAATTGCAAATTGTCTTAAAATGAGACCTCTGAATTTTAAAAAAAAATTGCAAATACTCTATTTACGTAAGATATTTTTAACTGTTGCTAAAATGTTGGTAGCAATGTGCATTTTTCAACAATTGTATTTCTGTACAGCCATTAAATAAATACTACAATGGTTTAATCATAACTTAAAAGTTAGAATGATTTTCAATGCAATCGCTAATGAAGCGTTTTCGTTAGTGCATGACAGTTTGCATTATATACCTAGAACGTTCAATTTTCGAACATCCAAGCTATTTTATAGTATGGAGCTAAATGCCAAGTAGTGGAAAGTTACAGGATCATGACAAATCTGCAGTGAGAAAGAATAATTTTGTGCAGTCTTGTAAAGGAGGAGAGGGCAACATAAAACCTCCCGGGGTTTTAGGGAGAGAATTGAAATAAAGATGAGTTATGTAACAAGTCAAAGTGAAAGGACCAGAGCATCTTCAACAAAAGAGACACTAATAGTTGGAGGAATTTGCAAAAGTGGATAAGAAATGTACAGTGGTGTGCAGGGGTGGCAACTGGAGAGAACACTTGAGGTCAGCACTTTATAATAAATGCAACATTTGACTTTGTGGATGAATTGGGGATTTATGCAGGGTGGAACCTGGAAGCAGTTGAAGCCATGCTGCAAACGGTGAATGTTTTCAGCTGTGGTAGGCATAATGAAACTTGTGAAGCATTTGCTAATTTTTCTGTTTCCCAATGCTGGCGGTCACCAAACGCTTGGGATATATTATATTCTCACATCCACTGAAAGGTAATGTCATCTGGCAGCTGTTGGCAAAGCCTTGAGTTTCCACATAAATTATGAATATGTTTTGAGAGAGAAAAGAAGCTGCGCTTTGCAGCTGTGCAACTCGCCCTAATATTTAAATCCAATTTTGATTTCGTTGAAATGACCTGGAGAGCAATGCAGGGTTTTCTCATCAATCCCTACATGGCTAATACAAGTTCCTGAATAAAGGATCTTATGTAGTACATGATAGCTTTCAGACATTGGCTAGAGTGTTCATAAGAGACCTGAATGTTACGTTACACTACACAACTTTAAAGATACATTTTATTCCATATTTTAGACTGATTTTTCGTTCTACTTTAATTTTGCAATACCACACATCAACACTGTTAACTTAATCACTGTCACAGAAGCAGAAAGACTCCCCTCAAATGTCTTGCCCTCCTCGCCAACTTAAAAGTCAAATGTCAGGCTTCTGTTCTTAAGAATAATTCATGTTATTTGTATATAGGGAATCTGGAGAATTATCACTGTCACACAAAGGTTATATTGTTAACAAGTAATTTGAAGTTCAATGAAGTCTGATACAGATGCAGCATGGGACACAGTTCTGATGATCGGCCAGAATATATTAATGCAGGAAATCACTATGTACTTGGCTGAACCTTTTCTATGCAAAGATATATTAAGGTTTTTGATTCATGATTTGTACACATCCCTCAGGAGCTGCATGATGCTGATGTTCACCATTAATTTCATGGTAACAAGGCTCAAGCTAATCAAATAACAAAAGATCTAAATCCAGATTTAAATAGATTGTGAGAGATAGTGGGAACTGCTGATGCTGGAGAATCTGGGATAACAAGGTGTTGAGCTGGATGAACACAGCAGGCCGAGCAGGAAAGCTGACGTTTCGGGTCTGGGCCCTTCTTCAGCTCTGCACCTTGTTATCTCTTTAAATAGATTGTGGTTGGGCAGTTGGTCAAGTATTATGTGGGAAAATTTGCATTTTGGACTAAGACTAGAGAAACAGTATTATATAAATGGACAAAGTTTGCAGAACTCTGATAAAGAGAGATCTGGGTATTCCAGCGCATGAATCTCCCAAGGTTTGTATGCGAGTACAACTAATGATTTTAAAGGCAAACAGAATGTCTGCGTTTATTGTCCAAGGAATGAGTGTTAAAAATATGGAATATGCTGCTACAGATGTACAGGACCTTGGTGAGATACTATCTGGAATACTGCAAGATGTTTCCTTTCTTAAGAAAGAATATTAATGCATCAGGATCAGTTCAGAGAAAACTTATGCAGATGATTCATGGAAGGAAGAACTTCTCTGCCAAAAAAAGTTTGGTCCAACACCCATTACTGAGACTGAGCAATCCTCCATTCCACTGGCACCACCCCAGTGACAAGGAGTGACGGAAAGATTATGGCCACTGCATTCATGATTTTCTTCCTTCACAATATCCTCCGATGCATCCCCTCTGTACCTCCTGACTTACACACTTTAAGCACAACCAACCCTTACAAACTAATAAATTTATAACTTCTAAAGGCCATCCGTATCTCAACCAAGATAATAAAATGTGAGGCTGGATGAACACAGCAGGCCCAGCAGCATCTCAGGAGCACGAGATGCTGCTGGGCCTGCTGTGTTCATCCAGCCTCACATTTTATTATCTTGGATTCTCCAGCATCTGCAGTTCCCATTATCACGTATGTCAACCAGCTCTGTTTTTCGTAACTTTGGCAGTATTATCTTCCTTAGTAACGAGATATGTGATCTACATGTTTAAATATGTCAGCAGTGTCCTCTGCTCTAATGCCTATATCCCTTTTTAGGTCTCAATCTGTCCACCGTTTTTACTACTCTTACTAAGTATGCCTATTAAGGAAAGTGAGATTTCCTTTTATATTAGCTACCAGTCTTACATTGCGTCTTTGCTTTTGTTTCTTTTTCACATCCCCTGAACATTCTCTATTCAGCTTCATTCTCAACTTGTATTGTTAACTTAGTTTATGTTATTAACACGTTTTCTCTCGTTCATATTGCTTGCTCACTCACTTTCTCTGTGTGTGTGTGTGTGTGTGTCTCCATCTCTTTTCGAGGTCCAGGAAGATTTGGCTTTGATTGCATTACTTTTCCCCTTCAATGTACACCTTGACTGTACCTGAATGATTTCTTCTTTAAAGGCAGCCCTTTACTCTGCTCTCATTTTGCCCGATGTTCTTTGATTCCAATTTACTGAGGCCGTTCTCAGCCTGTCAAAATTGTCACCTCCAATTAATCTTCTGGTTTTCTGAAGAAGGGTCTAGACCTGAAATGTCAGCTTTCCTGCTCCTCTGATGCTGCTTGGCCTGCTGTGTTCATTCAGCTCTACACAGTGTTATCTCAGATTCTCCAGCATCGGCAGTTACTACTGCCTCTGCTTGCCTATTGAGTCTTGATCCACTTATCTCTGAAACTCCTCGTTCTAAAGTTTCCCTCAACAGGAGAAACATCTTTTCTATGTCCACCTGGTCAAGTTTTGGGATCTTATATGATTCCATTAAGATGATATCTTTGTTCTTAGCTGACAAATTTGGAAATTGCTAAGATGATCAGAAAACATCTTATAAGCAAGTGGTTTGTACTATACATCTAAATCATACTCTTAGATCTTCATTAGCAGACATTGTAGTCCTGTCAGCCTTTGTAAGTGGCTTTTGATATCTCCAACTGAATAGATAGGTGTAGAACCATTGTATTCTCAAAACTACAGCAAGAAGTTCACATTCAATGTTAGCATATTTTACCTGAGCTGTTGTAAGGATTTTAGAGCAAAATGCAAAATTATTTGTCGTTGTCATCCTGTGATAAACATGCTCTGAAGCCTTTGTGGGATGGATCTAGTTACAATGTGGTGAGCTTGGAGGGTTTATAATACTGAAGTGCACAGCTGGATGATAAATCATTTTTGAGAGATTGAGAAATATGCTGGTGATCTTCCCGCTAAACGTATGGTGTGTCTTTGTGGATAAGATCTTTTAAGGGACAGACTTTGGCCGTAAAGTTCGGAATATTTGGGGATAAAAAATTGAAGAAACTGAGACTTTTTGTAAGTTATCTTCATTATGGTGTATGCATGTTCTATACATCTATTTTGGTCAGGTCCTGTCTAATATTGTTTGATGAGTAGATTTTTCTGAAGAAATTGATTTGGCTCATGCTGATTTTTTTTTACTGTGGAGAATAAAACCATTTGTTCTTTGCTTCATCCTAGTGATTTGTGTTGTTTCCTGATGGCTGTGATGTCATCTCCAAAGTGGAAACAGCCTAATGAATTCTCAATGATATGATTCATATGTTAGATAATGCCCTGGCTGAAGGATATTTCAAATATAATCTGAAGAAACAATATCTCCTGGAAGGTATTCTGAAAGTTCTAAGTTGCTCTGACTGAGGAAAGACCAACATCCATTCACAGTTTAGAGTTTGGTAAAATGGCTGGTGCTTTAGACCTTTGGACTAAATTCTTCCAGGGTCTGAATCTTGTGAGGGCATTGTTATATGCAATCTTTAGGTGCATTTGGCTTTAAACACACAAGTATAGTGCCATCTTTCTTCAAAACACAAATAATGGAATCGCACAATTCAGTATGATGTTACCACTTTGTGATAGGGTTGTATTATATGATGGGATCCAAATTCAGTTACAGCTGAGGTGAATGATGAACATACTGGGAGGATTAATGTTGTGTGGGGCACCATATTTCAGACGTAATACTGCGTTGTCTTAAAACTATTAATAACATCAAACCCCTCTGGGTAGAGCTTAGTCAGGTCCTGGATAGACTCCATGTTGCAGCCTTCAGCAGTTGATGTTGCAAGTTATGGGGTCATAGTCATAGCATCAGACAGTATGGAAACGACTCCTCCACCCCCAACTGGTCTGTGCTGATCAGGTTTCTTCAACTGAACTAGTCCTGTTTGCTTGCATTTGGTCCATATCCTTCTAAACCTTTCCTGTTCATGTACCAATCAAAATGCTTTTTAAATGTTGTAATTGTACCAGCTTCCACCACCTTCTCTGACAGCTCATTCATGCATGCACAGCTCTCTGCATGAAAAAAGTTGCCCCTCAGATCTCTTTTAAATCTTTCCCCTTTTGCCTTAAACTTCTGCCCTCTAGTTTTGGACTTGGTCACCCTGAGGAAAAGATCTTAGCTATGCCCCTCATGATTTTATAAATCTCCGTAAGGTCATTTGCAGTCTCCGATGCTCCAGGGAAAACTGTCCCAGCTTATCCAGCCTCTCCCTAGAACTAAAACCTTCCCATCTCGGTAACACCCTTTTCACTCTTTCCAACATTCTTCCTACAGCAGGGCAATCAGTACTCCAAATATGGCCTTACCAATGTCTTGTACAGCTGTAAGCTGACGTCCCAACTGCTGTACTCAATGCTCTGACCAATGAAGACAAGCATGCCAAATGCCTTCTTCACCACCCTGTCTACCCGTGATGCCACTTTCAAAGAACTACGTACCTGCACACCCAGGTCTCTCCGTATGTCAACACTTCCCAAGGCCCTACCATTAACTGTGTGGATTCTTGAGTACATCTCATGTAAGATGGGTAATAGCATATTATTTGTATCCATGTTAATTTAGCAGATAGTGCATGTTGTTAACTCCTGATTTACTGAGTGTCCATATATTGTGCCAAATTGACCATGTAATCGTTGATTGGGTCTATAACTGTATGTTTGTAGATATCTCTTGGACTTCCTTGATCTGCTTGGGTGCCGTGGATCGAAGTTTAGAAAAGTCTTTTGACGTGTTCCTTGGTTGACTCTTCCTCACATACCTCTGTGGAGCATGGTGTTGCACTTGGGTTACTATAAGCATTCAAAATTCTTGCATATTTTAGACCAGTGTCCCAGTGGAGAACATACTTTCATACTTCATGAAATGTTGGATACAGTTTTGGTGTGTTAGACAAGCCACATTTAATACAAGATTTTAATACTTTACTGACCCTACTGTTGGCACCAGTAGTTAAAATCCATAAGAAACAGGGACATGAGTAGGCTGTTCAGAGCCTGCTCCACCATTCCAGAGGATTGAGGCTGATCCCACATTCCTGCATTTTCTTGTAAATCTTGATTTCCCTACCGATCAAGAATCTATCTTTCTTCACCTTAAATATACACAAGGACTCTGTCCTCACAGCTTTTTGTGTCTGAGAGATGAAATTCCTCCTCACCTCATTCTTAAATTGGCACCTCTTTATTCTGAGACTGTGTGCACTGGTCCTAGACCCTCCCATGAGGGGAAACATCATTTCAGCATTTACCCTCTCAAGCCTCTTAAGAATCCTATATGTTTCAATGAGATCACCACTGATTCTTCTAAACTTAAGCGAGCAGAGTGCCAACCTGTTTAGCCAAAGCTCATAAGACAATTACTCCAGACCAAGGATCATTGTGGTGAACCTTCTCTGACCTGCCTCCAGTAAAATGATAACTTTCATTAAATATGGAGAACAAAACTGTTCACTACTCCAGATGTGGCCTCACCAACACCTTGTCCAGCTGCATAAGACTTCTCTACTCTTATACTCCTAGCCCCTTGAAGTAAGTATCAACATTCCATTGGCCTTCCTGATTACCTGCTGCACTTCTGTGTTTTAGGCAACCAGCTTGTAACTGATGTCCATTTCAAGCCCACTGACTCCCACAGCTACCTAGAATACACCTCATCCCATCCACCCTCCTGCAAAAATTCCATCCCCTATTCCCAATTCCTCTGCCTCCGCCGCATCTGCTCCCACGATAAGACATTCCACTCCCGCACATCCCAGATGTCCAAGTTCTTTAAGGACCGCAACTTTCCCCCCACAGTGATCGAGAACGCCCTTGACCGCGTCTCCCGTATTCCCCGCAACACATCCCTCACACCCCGCCCCCGCCACAACCGCCCCAAGAGGATCCCCCTCATTCTCACACACCACCCTACCAACCTCCGGATACAACGCATCATCCTCCGACACTTCCGCCATTTACAATCCGACCCCACCACCCAAGACATTTTTCCATCCCCTCCCCTGTCTGCTTTCCGGAGAGACCACTCTCTCCGTGACTCCCTTGTTCGCTCCACACTGCCCTCCAACCCCACCACACCCGGCACCTTCCCCTGCAACCGCAGGAAATGCTACACTTGTCCCCACACCTCCTCCCTCACCCCCCCTCCCTCACCCCCATCCCAGGCCCCAAGATGACATTCCACATTAAGCAGAGGTTCACCTGCACATCTGCCAATGTGGTATACTGCATCCACTGTACCCGGTGCGGCTTCCTCTACATTGGGGAAACCAAGCGGAGGCTTGGGGACCGCTTTGCAGAACACCTCCGCTCAGTTCGCAACAAACAACTGCACCTCCCAGTCACAAACCATTTCCACTCCCCCTCCCATTCTCTAGATGACATGTCCATCATGGGCCTCCTGCACTGCCACAATGATGCCACCCGAAGGTTGCAGGAACAGCAACTCATATTCCGCCTGGGAACCCTGCAGCCATATGGTATCAATGTGGACTTCACCAGTTTCAAAATCTCCCCTTCCCCTACTGCATCCCTAAACCAGCCCAGTTCGTCCCCTCCCCCCACTGCACCACACAACCAGCCCAGCTCTTCCCCCCCACCCACTGCATCCCAAAACCAGTCCAACCTGTCTCTGCCTCCCTAACCGGTTCTTCCTCTCACCCATCCCTTCCTCCTACCCCAAGCCGCACCCCCAGCTACCTACTAACCTCATCCCACCTCCTTGACCTGTCCGTCTTCCCTGGACTGACCTATCCCCTCCCTACCTCCGCACCTACACTCTCTCCACCTATCTTCTTTACTCTCCATCTTCGGTCCGCCTCCCCCTCTCTCCCTATTTATTCCAGTTCCCTCTGCCCATCCCCCTCTCTGATGAAGGGTCTAGGCCCGAAACGTCAGCTTTTGAGCTCCTGAGATGCTGCTTGGCCTGCTGTGTTCATCCAGCCTCACATTTTATTATCTTGGAATTCTCCAGCATCTGCAGTTCCCATTATCTCTGCCTCTAAGTCCCGTTGTGTTGCAGCTATCAGCAGTTTTTCTTTTTGTAAATAATAGTTTTATTTTCTCTCTTCCAAAATGAACATCTTCATATTTTTCCATATTATACTCCATTTGCCAACCTTTTGCCCACTTACTTCACTTTCTCCGTGTAAACTGTATCCCTCTTGCATCTTGCCTTTCCATCTAGGTTTGCATCATCTGCAAATTTGGCTGCAGTAAATTCACTTCCTTCCTCCAAGTCATTCATACATATTTGTAAACCATTGCAGTCCCAGCACTAATTGTTTGCCCTCATGATTTATTTTCTTTGGCTTTATTATCTTTTTAGTTCTCCTTTGCTGAATCCTGCATTTATCCCAGCCTTCAGGGCTATCAATAGCTTTGAAATCAGTTTATGTTTTTCTTACAACTTACTACTTTCCTTAACTTCCTTGGTTAGTCATGAGTTGATTATTTCTGTTTTAGAATTTTTCCTCTTCACTGGGATGTATTTTGCTGAGAGTCATGAGTTACCTCCTTAAATGTTTGCCACAGCTAGAGAAACTCAGCAGTCTGACATCATCTGTGGAGAGATAAACAGAGTAAATGTTTTGAGTCTGGTATGACTTCTTCAGAACTTAGTGTTCTCCACAGATACTCCCAGATCTACTGAGTTTTTCTCGAATGTATTTACTTCAGATTTATAGCATTCACAGTATTTTGTCTTCGTTATAATAATAGTTTGTAGTTCCTTTATGTTGTGTGTTCCATAGAACATAGAAAATAGGAGCAGGAATAGGCTATTTGGCCTTTCAAGCCTGTTCTGCTATTTGATATGATCATGGCTGATCATCCAACTCAGTACCCTGTTCTCACTTTGATCCCTTTAGTCCTAAGAACTATATTGTTCTTGAAAACATTCAATCTTTTGGTCATCAACTGATTTCTGTGGTAGAGAATTCCACAGGCTAACTGCTCTCTGGGTGAAGAAATTTTTCATCTCAACCATAAATTTTGTCACAATAGATATCAGGATAAGTTTCTGGGAGTAACAGAGGTGTGAACGGAGTAGGTGACTTTGTGCTGGAAAGTGCTGGAAGGTTCCCACAATTCCTGTCACGTGATAATAGCAGCTACTTTAAGAGTCTGGCAGTTTTAGCAAAAGATTCAAACAAGAAATTGCGAAGAAAGTATAGATTTACTTACAAAAAACTTATGATTTCTTTTCATTCCTTCTGGGCTTTACATAAGTGTCAAACCAGTCAATGTTCAATTGCCTAAATGCAAGAGTATGATGTCTCTGCTCCAAGAAAATACCTTTCTTGTCACATTTAAATGTGGATAAAAGTCAAAAGACTTAACTTTAATTGAATAGATTGAAAAGGTTGGCACTATTCTAAATGGAGACAGAAATGCTCGAGAAGATTTAATAGAAGTTTTCAAAAATATGAGTGGGCCGGATACAGTAGATAGGGAGACACCGTTCCTGCTCTTAAAAGGGAGTAAGAAAGTGTAGATTGAAAGTGATAGGCAAAATATGCAATGGTAACGCTTTCCACAGAGTGAATAGTTAGGATAAGGAATTCACTGCTTGGAAATGTGGTGGTTCAACTGAGACAGTTAAGAGAGTCTTTAGATAGATGCAGGCATTGAGGGCTGAATGACCTTCTTCTGAAACTTAACATTTCCCTGATCAAGATGTCTACTTCTTTGATCTGTTTGCGGTAATTTGGAGTGAGAAGTGGTCTGATATTTTTAGGGCTTCCTTGTGCATTTGTACCCATTGAGAACTGCTTGTGAACTATTTAGTTTCTCTGGTCCTTGTTGTGGTTACTCATATCCTTATGGTGCCATTCTGTATCCTTTTTTTGTTAAAAGCCTGCTGTATTATCTGAGGTCAAAGGATACTTTCAATAATCCATTCAGCAAATCATATTTCATTTAAAAATGAAAACACTGTCCTGCCCACTTAAATCACCTATACGAAAATCAACCAAAACGATTTTTGGTTCCCGCTAGTCAATTCCAGCATTACTACGGAAGCACTGTGTGTGTTTTGGAGAGAACCATGTGTTTACTCAATGGCTGGTATTTTGTTTATGTGTAATACATTTGTAAAAAAAAATCACTTCTGATGTAATGTTAATCCTCCACCACAGCAGGCCAAGTCAGTGAATATATTCAAGAAAGAGAGATTCGTTTTAGATTTTACAGGCATCAAGGGGACTGGGAGGAAGTGTGACTATGTCTTTGAGATAAAGAATCAGCCATGATCATATTGAATGATGGAACAGACTCAAAAAGGGCAGCATGGCCTATGCCTGCTCTTAGTGTCTACGTTTCCATAAACTTTGAAACAAAGCTGCTCCAGCTGCAAATGTGCTTTCCTTAGATCATTCTGGCATCACTTTTGCTTCTTTAACTAATGACTTCAAATTAGTGCCCTCCTTGTTCTCAATCCTTTCAGGAATAGGAACATTTCTTCTTAGTTTGTCTAGACTTAACGTGGTTTAGAATACTTCAATATTCTCTCAAACATCTCTTCCCCAAGAAAACTAGTAGCATTTTCTCTAGTCTACCTTCAAAACTGAAAATTCTCATTCCTGGAATGACTAATAATCTTCTTCTGTACTTTTTCCAATGCCTACACATAATCCCCAAGTCCCCTCAATACTCCAGTTGAGGCTGAATTGTGCCTTATACACTGTATTACGTTGTCTAATAACAGCTTTGTGATACCATGATAATCGGGCATTTTCTTGTTCCCTTCTTAAATAGAAATGTAAATTTGTTGCCTGTTACTCCAATGCCATCATTATAGAAATAGGCGGCATGGATCATCTAATCAGTGTAACCACTATCTTTGCAAGCATTTGTTTTAAAGCTCTGTAACGTACACCATCAGGTGTAAGGCTTTGTCAGCTTTTAGTTATATTAATTGCTCTAGCACATTTTCTTTACTGATATTAGCAATGATATTTTTTATCGGTATGGTATCTTTAATATAGCAAGATATCCCTTCATAAGATAACAAAGCGTGGAGCTGGATGAACACAGCAGGCCAAGCAGCATCTCAGGAGCACAAAAGCTGACGTTTCGGGCCTAGACCCTTCAACAGAGAGGGGGATGGGGAGAGGGAACTGGAATAAATAGGGAGAGAGGGGGAGGTGGACCGAAGAAGGAGAGAAAACAAGATAGGTAGAGAAGAGAGTATAGGTGAGGATGTAGGGAGGGGATAGGTCAGTCCAGGGGAGATGGATAGGTCAAGGAGGCGGGATGAGGTGGTAGGTAGGAAATGGAGGTGCGGCTTGAGGTGGGAGGAAGGGATGGGTGAGAGGAAGAACAGGTTAGGGAAGCAGAGACAGGCTGGGCTGGTTTTGGGATGCAGTGGGGGGAGGGGATGAGCTGGACTTGTTTTGGGATGCAGTGGGGGAAGGGGATGAGCTGGGCTGGTTTTGGGATGCAGTGGGGGAAGGGGATGAGCTGGGCTGGTTGTGTGATGCAGTGGGGGGAGGGGAAGAACTGGGCTGGTTTTGGGATGCACTGGGGGAAGGGGAGATTTTGAAGCTGGTGAAGTCCACATTGATATCATTGGGCTGCAGGGTTCCCAAGCGGCTTATGAGTTCTGTTCCTGCAACCTTCGGGTGGCATCGTTGTGGCACTGCAGGAGGCCCATGATGGACATGTCGTCTGAGTAATGGGAGCGGGAGTTGAAATGGTTCGTGACTGGGAGGTGCAGTTGTTTGTTGCGAACCGAGTGGAGGTGTTCTGTAAAGCGGTCCCCAAGCCTCCGCTTGGTTTTCCCAACGTAGAGGAAGCTACACCGGGTGCAATATACCACATTGGCAGATGTGCAGGTGAACATCTGCTTGATATGGAAGCTCATCTTGGGGCCAGGAATGGGGGTGAAGGAGGTGGTGTGGGGGCAAGTGTAGCACTTCTTGCAGTTGCAGGGGAAGGTGCCGGGGTGGTGGGGTTGGAGGGCAGCGTGGAGCAGACAAGGGAGTCACGGAGAGAGTGGTCTCTCCGGAATGCAGACAAAGGTGGGGATGGAAAAATAGTTTGGGTGGTGGGGTCGGATTGTAGACGGCGGAAGTGTCGGAGGATGATACGTTATATCCAGAAGTTGGTGGGGTGGTATGTGAGAACGAGGGGGATCCTCTGGGGACGGGTGTGGCGGGGGCGGGGTGTGAGGGATGTGTTGCGGGAAACGCGGTCAAGGGTGTTTTCGACCACTGCGGGGGGGGGGGGGGGAACGTTGCGGTCCTTGAGGAACGTGGACATTTGGGTTCTACGGGAGTGGAATGCCTCATCCTGGGAGCAGATGCGGCGGAGGCAGAGGAATTGGGAATAGGGGATGGAATTTTTGCAGGAGGGTGGGTGGGAGAAGGTGTATTCTAGGTAGATATCCCTTCGTGCTTTCCAAGAGCATTATTAAGGGCAGTTGACCTAAAATTTTAAGTTTTTAAAGATTTGTTCATGGGATTTGGATGTTGATGGCTATACTTTTGAGGGTGTGAGGATGACATGGGTCAGAACCAACTGTGCTAAATATTAATAAGGCTAATTACACAGTAAGGGTGATTATTCTGGAACTGAATGGCTTTCAGGGTCATTTCAGAGGGCAAGTATGAGACAGCTACGATGCTGTAGGTGTGGGAACAGAGAACAGAAGATTGAATGAATTATTCTAAGTTTCTCACGCTGATTTCCCAATTCTGAACACAAGAAAACTAATGATTCTTGATTTCAACGCAAGCTTTCCAATAAGAGAAACACTGCAGGCACCATATTAGTGATTTATAAAATGGTGCTTGAAGATAGTGATTGAAGTGCACAGAGAACGTTATATCCAAACACTGGATTCAGGTATCACTTAGCCTTAAATAGAATTTACTAGACCAAGATTTTAGCTGTAAAAAAAAAATCAGAGTCAATGCTTACATCAGAATAAAACTGAGAATCAGAAGCAAATCTTTCAGTGCAACTGCTCTGTGTTAGTATCCTTCCTCCCAATGCATTCAAATATATTTATATTCCTTTCTCCCTCATATTTGTCATTCGCTGAGTAGAGGCACAAGTTTTTAGACAAATTTAAATCCTGTGATCTGTAATTTTTAAAAAAACGTATCTATTTACATCCCCGTAGGGATTATTTCAGACCTAGAAGCGACTTCAGCTCTATCGCTCCCTCTGGATGATATCTGCCCCCTCCAGCCGGAACCTATGACTTGCTCCGGTAGGTCAGTACGGGTATGATTATGTGTGACACCGAGAGCTTCTGGTTGGTGTGACCTTAAAATCGGTTCGGGGTGGGGGAGGGGACAGAGAATGCGAAATTCAAGTCTGTTGCACGGAACTAAGGTGAGCAGAAAGATTTGTTCAGGGTTAGAGAAGTGTAGGAGATAGGACTGAGGTTTGGATCAGGGATGAGGTGAGAGCTGTGCGTTGGGGATATGGGGGAAATCTGTGACGGTTCTGGTGAGGGATGGACTTAGTGAGGAAACCAGCTGGGGGGTGACCTGGGTCAGAATCAACGGTGCTGAAAGTAAGTAAGCGGAATTACGCTGTGATGGGGACAGTGTGGATTGGGAAAAGTGTTTAACAATTAAAAACGAAGGTCTGTGGCAGACATTTAAAAATAATTCGTGACTTACAGCAAAAGATATAACCCAGTGAGGATTCCAAGATAATAAAATGTGAGGCTGGATGAACACAGCTCACACCCAGTGAGGATGGTGGGTTCCAGGTGGGAAATTAAACATCAGGGTTAACCAAGGAAGTTAAGGATATTATTAAGTTGAAAGCAAATTGCCCTATTTTTGCCCCTTTTTACGACTTTATAAACCTCTATAAGGTCACCTCTCCCCCTGTCTCACTCCAGGGAAAATAACCCCAGCCTATTCCGTCTCTCCCTTGAGTTTAAACCTCCAATCCCTACAATGTCCTTGTAAATCTTTTCTGAACCCATTCAAGTTTCACAACATCCTCCCAATAGCAGGGAGACCAAAATTGCACACAGTATTCCAAAAGTGGCTTGACCAATGTTGTGTGGACTTGCAAAAAGACCTCCCAACTCCTTAACACAAAGCACTGAGCAATAAAAGAAAGCATAGCAAATGCCGCCTTCATTATCCTTATCTACCTGCAACTCTACTTTCAAGGAATTATGAACCTCCACTCCAGGGTCTCTTTGTTCAGCAACAGTCCCCAGGGCCTTACCATTAACTCTATAAGTCCTGCCCTGATTTACCTTTCTAAAACGCAGCACCTCATTATTTATCTGAATTAAACGCCATCTGCCACTCCTCAAGCCACTTGCACAGCTGATCAAGATCCCATTGTACGCTTGAGCTGACGTTCTTTGCTGTCCACTACACCTCCAATTTTGGTGTCATCTGCAAAAGTACTGACCATACCTCTTTTGCTTACATGCAAATTATTTACACAAATGACAAAAAACAGTGGATCCAGCACTGATCCTTGTGGCACGCCACTGGCTACAGGCCTCCAGTCAGAAAAGCAACTCTCCGCCACCACCTTCTGTCTTTACCTTCGAACCAGTTCTGTATCCAAATGGCTAGTTCTCCCTGTATTCCATCTGATCCAACCTTGCTGATGAGTGTATCTTCAGGAACTTTGTAGAATGCCTTATGAAGTCTGTATAGATCACAACCATTGTTCAGCCCTCATCAATCTTCTTTGTTACTTTTCTTCAAAAAAAAATCAAGTTAGTGAGACATGATTTTCCATGCATAGAGCCATGTTGACTATTTTTAATCAGTCCTTGCCTTTTCAAATACATGTAAATCTTGCCCCTCAGGGTTTCATCCAACAACTTGCCCACCACTGACATCAGGCTCACTGGTCAAATTTCCCTGGCTTTTCCTCACCACCTTGCTTAAATAGTGGCACCATGTTGCCCAACCTCCAATGTCCTGACCCCTCACCTGTGGTTATTGATTGATACAAGTATCTCAGCGATGGACCCAGCAATCACTTTCCTCGCTTTCCACAGTGTTGTAGGGTGCACCTGATCAGGTCAAGGAGATTTATCCACCTTAATGCATTTTAAGACGTCCAGCACTACTACCTGTGTAATATGGACAATTTTCAAGATGTCGCTGTTTATTTCCCACATTCTATATCTTCCACATCCTTCTCCACAGGAAACACTGATGCAAAATACTGGTTTAGTATTTCTCCCATCTCCTGCAGTTCCACACACAGGTGGCCTTGCTGATCTGTAAGGGGCCCTAGTTACTCTTTTGTCCTTACTGTATTTATAAAATTGTTTTGTATTCTCCTTAACAATATTTGTCAAACCTATTTCATGTCCCCTTTTTGCCTTCCTGATTTCCCTCTTAACTATACTCCTACTGCCTTCATACTCTTCTTGGAATTCACTTGATCTCTGCTGTCTGTACCTGACATATGCTTCTTCTTTTTCTTGACCAAAACCTCAATTTCTCTCGTCATCCAGCATTCCCTACACCTCCCAGCGTTGCCCTTCACCCTATCAGGAACATACTGCCTCTGGACTCTTGTGTCATTTTTGAAGGCTTCCCAATTTCTAGCCATCCCTTTACCTGCAAACATTTGCCCCCAATCAACTTTTGAAGGTTGCCTAATACCGTCAAAATTGGCCTTCCTCAATTTAGAACTTTAACTTTTAAATCCAGACTATCCTTTTCCATCACTGTTTTCAAAGTAAGAGAATTATGCTCACCGGCCCCAAAGTCACCTGCCCTGCCTTATTTTCCAAGAGTAGGTCAGGTTTTGCACCTTCTCTAGTAAGTACGACCACATACTAATCAGAAAATTTTCTTGTACACACTTAACACATTCCTCTTCATCCGCGCTTTTAACACTATGGCGGTTCCAGTCTATGTTTGGAAAGTTAAAATCCCCCACCGTAACTATCCTATTATTCTTACTGATAACTGAAATCTTACAAATTTGTTTCTCAATTTCCTGCTGTCTACTGAGGGGTCGAGAGTACAATCCCAATAAGGTGACCACCCCTTTTTTATTTCTTAGTTCCACCCAAAAAGCCTCCCTGGACATATTCCCAGGAATATCCTCCCTAAGTATAGCCATCAATTTATCCCGACTGAAAAGCACCTCTCCTCCTTCGCTCTTGCACCCTCTTCCCCATTCTACCTTTCCTACACCATCTGTACCCCAGAACCAAGAATCCTTAAATTCTGATAAAGACCAAGAGGATTGCAAAACTGCTAATGTAACCTCCTTATTTACAAATAAGACAAAAGTGAAGTAACTATCGGTCAAGTCGCTTAATATCTGTCATTGGGAAATGTTAGAGTTTATTATAAAGGATGTTATAGCAGAGCATTTAGAAATACAGAAGATAACCAAGCAGCATCAATGTGGCTTCAAGAAGTTGTTTCTGTTAGGCGGGGAGACTAGGACCCGTGGGCACAGCCTTAAAATTAGAGGGGTAAATTTAAAACGGAAATGAGACAACATTTCTTCAGCCAGGTAGTGGTGGGCTTGTAGAATTCCTTGCAATGGAGTGCAGTGGAGGCAGGGACGTTAGATTCCTTCAAGGCAGAGATCGACAAATTCTTGATCTCCCAAGGAATCAAGGGCTACGGGGAGAGTGCAGGGAAGTGGAGTTGAAATGCCCATCATCCATGGTTTAAATGGCAGGGTGGACTTGGTGGGCCGAATGGCCTTACTTCCACTCCTATGTCTTATGGTCGAAGAAGGGGAAATCATGCCTGACAAACCTATTAGAATTATTTGAGGAAGGAGCAACAGGCTAATTAAAGGAGCAGTTGTAGATGTAATATATTTGGATTTTCAAAAGCCGCGAGTTGGCAGTGATAGATTGTGGAAAGTTCCTTAAACAGATAACAGTGCAAAGGGCATGGGAGATATTCAAAGCAAGCATGGGTGAATGACAACAATTGTTTATTCATATTTGGTAATATGAGAAAGTGACTAAACCATGGATGCAAAGGAAATTGGAGACACTACTGGACCCAAGGAAGAGGCATACAAATTGGCCATAAAAAGTAACAGACCTGAGAAATGGCAGTGGCTTAGAATTGACGAAAGTATGACAAAGGATTGATTGAGAGAGGGAAAATAGAATACGTTTGCAGAGACATATAAAATGAAATGTAAATGTTTCTTTAGGTATGTGAAGAAAATAAGTTTGGGGAAGACAAATGTAGGTTCCTTATAGTTAAAAAGAGCAGAGTTTATAATGGGGAACAAAGAAACGACTGACCACCTGAATACATACATGTGTTGACAAAGGAGGACGCAAGTAACACCAGAAATGTTGTGGAATAGGGGGTTTAGTGAATGGGAGAAATGGAAGAAAATCAGTGTTAGTGGGGGGAAATAGTGTTGGGGCAACTGATGGGATTGAAGGCAGATAAACACCCAACGCCTGATAAATTGTATCCTAGGGTATGTAAGGAAGTGGCCTTAGAAATAGTGAATGTAGTAGTGGTCAGCTTCCAAGATTTTATAGACTCTTGAACAGTTTCTACTGATTGGGCAGGGTAGTAAATGTATCCCTAATTTAAAAAGGGAGATAGAAAACTGGGAATTATACACCAGCCTTCCTTATACCAGTTGTTGGGAAAATGATAAGAGTCCACTAGAAAAGATTTAATAGCTGAGCGCTTGGACAGAATTGGACAGAGTCAGCATGGTTAGAAAAATCATGCTTGACAAATCTACTGGAATTCTTTGAGGATTTAACATGTGGAGCTAATGAGGGGGAACCAGTAGATGTGGTTTATTTGGAAAGCTTTGACAAAGTCTGACGTATGACATTAGCATGCTTAAAGTGATTAAAGTACACGAGATTGGAGTAATACATTGAGATAATAGAAAACTGGTAGACAGGAAACAAAGAGTAGCAATAAATGTATCAGAGATAATGGGAACTGCAGATGCTGGAGAATCCAAGATAATAAAGTGTGAAGCTGGATGAACACAGCAGGCCAAGCAGCATCTCAGGAGCACAAAAGCTGATGTTTCGGGCCTAGACTCTTCATCAGAGAGGGGGATGGGGAGAGGGTTCTGGAATAAATAAGGAGAGAGGGGGAGGCGGAAAAAAGATGGAGAGAAAAGAAGATAGGTGGAGAGGACAGTATAGGTGGGGAGGCAGGGAGGGAATAGGTCAGTCCAGGGAAGATGGACAGGTCAAGGAGGTGGGATGAGGTTAGTCGGTATACAGTATACACATTGGCAGATGTGCAGGTGAACCTCTGCTTAATATGGAAAGTCAACTTGGGGCCTGGGATAGGGGTGAGGGAGGAGGTGTAGGGGCAAGTGTAGCACATTTTTCCATCCCCACCCTTGTCTGCTTTCCGGAGAGACCACTCTCTCCATGACTCCCTTGTTCGCTCCACACTGCCCTCCAACCCCACCACACCCGGCACCTTCCCCTGCAACCGCTGCAGAAGGTAGTCAGGAAGACAACTGGTATGTTGGCCTTCAGAGGAAGAGGATTCAGGTATAGGAGCAAGGATGTCTTGCTTCAAATATACGGTACCTCAGTGAGACCACATCTGAGGTTTTGTGTGCAGTTTTGGTCTCCTCATCTAAGGAATGACGCTCTTGTACAGGAAGTGTAGTGAAAGTTCATCAAATTGATTGATGAACATTCTGCATTCAGTTCTGTTACCCAGATGTACTCATGTAAGGAATGATTTGTTTGGTTAGCACGCAATACAATACTTTTCACTGTATCTTGATATATGTGACAAGTAATAAGTTAAATCAAAATCAACCTATAGGGAGAGGTTGAATTGATTTATGATTGTGTGTGCTGGAGTTCAGAAGAATGGGTGGGGAATCACACAGAAACTTATGGAATTCTGACAGGACCATACCAGGGTAGATGCAAGAAGGATGTTCTCAATGGTGGGGAGTCAAAAACCTGGGGACGTGGTCTAAGGATACAGGATAAATCCTTTAGGATCTAGATGAGGAGAAACCTCTTCATCCAGACGATGGTGAGTCTATGGAATTTGCTACCACAGAAAGCAGTTGAGGTCAAAACAATGTATGGTTTCAAGAAAGAGATGCAAGTAGCATTTGGGGCTAATGGGATCAAAGGATATGGGGAAAAGTGAGAGCAAGCTACTGAGTTGCATGATCAGCCGTTATCATCATGAATGCTGAGCAGGCTAGAATGGCCAAATGGCTTATTTCTGCTCCTATTTTCTATGTTTCTATAAGCTTCTGCACATAAGGCAACTGAATAGGATTAGAGCCCATGGAGTTGGGGTAGTATATCAGTATTGGTAGGTGGTCAGCTAACCAATAGAAGAGTGAAAGTTAGGAGAATGGGGATATTTTCAGGATGACAATCTGTGACTAATGGAGTGATATAGGGATCAGTGCTGGGGCCACAGTAATTTACAATGTGTATTAATAACATGGATGATGCAAATAAATGTACGTTAAAACAGGTGGGAACACAAAGCAATGAAGCTCCAGTTGGTTGATTCTAGGCATTTTCATATGTGGTGAGTTTGAGTAGGCTGGGCTTCTACTCCTTACAATACAGAAGAATGAGTGGAAACCTTATTGAAACATATAATGATCTTGGTGAGGCTTGTGAGGCTAGATGGGGAGAGGCGTCCTCCGTGTTGAAAGTCTAGGATCAGAGGGCCCCTCAGAATCAAGAGTCACCCATTTAAAGCAGAGGAACAACTATTCTCAGAGATGAGTGAATCTGTGCAACTATTTCCTGCAGAAGATTGTTGAATCTGGGATGTTAAGTATATTTAAGGCTAAAGTAGTAAAATCTTTAACCAGTAAGGGAATCAACGGTTATGGGGAAAAGGCAGGAAAATGGAGTTGAGGGCTATCAGGTCATCCATGATCAAATTAAGTTGCAGAGCAGACTCGATGGGCTGAATGTCCAGTTTCTGTTACTGCATCTTATGGGTGAGGGGTGGGTTTATGAGAGGTTTGTGATGATGTATGGTGGCTATAGGTGTCAGGATCTGTACGGCTTCCGGGAGTAGGCATAAGAGCTATGGAGTAAATGGAGCATGTGGATCTTGTGAGTTGTGTCACTGGGGTACCAGATAAATTCTGAGTCATTAAAGACAAGAACTTCAAGTCCTTGATATGCAGTGAAAGCCAATATGATCAATTTGCTATGTAACCATATTTACTTTTATTCTTTGACAATCTCTGCCCCAATTTTGCCTCTTTGTTTGCTATATTGAGGTCATCAACTCCTTGATGGAACACAAAGAACAGCACAGCACACAAACAGGCCCTTCAGTCCACCAAGTTTGCACTAATTCATAATGATTTTTAAACTAAAAACCTTCTGCCTCTACACGGCCCGTGTCCCTCTTCGTTGCCGTATCTGCCAACATCACTCCTCTGGTCGTGCGTTCTAGGCATTTACTCAAAAAACCTCGCCTCTCACATCTTTAAACCTAGCCCCTTTTACTCAAAAACTATGCCTCGTAGTAATTGATATTATTACTCTGGGGAAAAGACCCTGACTATCCATTCTATCCAAGCCTGTGATAACTTGTAAACTTCTATCAGGTTGCTCCTCATCCTTCGACATTTAAGTGAAAGTAAACCAAATTTGTCCAATCTCTCCTCATAGCTGCTAATATACTCCTAACCGGGCAACATCCTGGTAGACTATTTCTGTATCCTCTCTAAAACCCCTCCTCCTTTCTTATAGTGTGATGATCAGAACTGTGTACAATATTTCAAATGTAGCATAACTAAAGTTCTATACAGCTGTAACATGACTTGCCAATTTTGATACTCTGTGCCCTGACTGATGAAGGCACGCATGCTATCTACCATCTTGACCACCTTATCCACTCGTTTTGTCACTTTCGGGTAATTGTGGAGTTGTGTGCCTATATCCTTTTGTCTGGATTCTGCCATTTACTGTAGTAATACAACTCTGTAAAGTCTTCCATCCCCTGTTATTTGCCGAGAGATTTGGTTTTGGAGTGTGATGACTAATCTGGGATGTGATGGACTTTTCTACCAGGCTTTTAGCTGGTATCTAAATTTAAGTAAATCAGCACAAATTTGAAACTGTGAACAGAGATAATGGGAACTGCAGATGCTGGCGAATCCAAGATCACAAATTTGTGAAGCCCGAAACGTCAGCTTTTGTGCTCCTAAGATGCTGCTTGGCCTGCTGTGTTCATCCAGCTCCACAAATTTGAAACTGGTGGCTAAGCTACTGGATACATTTCTTGGATCAGAATTTTGCTTTTAAATAAATAAATCTCACCAGTATTGGTTACAAATCCTGCTCTTAGAATCTTTCTAATGTTCGTAAGTCAGTGGAAGTGTGAGGGCAGGCCACAGACCTCGCAATTTAGACGTGTGTTAATTTTTACATTTTGTTTGAGGGGTGGATGGGAATGGGAGTACGTTTTTAGAGTCCAGAGTAATAGAGGGAGCATGATGATTATTCTTTGTCTATTTATCACCCACAATGCAATGTTTGTAATTTCTTGTTATTTTAAAGGCTACAGCTGTCAAAGAAACTCCCAAAAAAAATGTATGACGAAGCAGAAAAAACCAAACGTTGGGAAGGAGGCTATGAACGCACTTGGTATGTATTCTAGTTCTGCTAAAGAATAAACAATTTCTGTGCTGTTGTGAATATTGCCTCGTGATGTTTAAATCCCAGCTTGACAAGGCAGATGTGGGCTCCATTTAATGCCTCATCTGAAAAATGCCACCTTGGGGATTTTAATCAAAATTAAGGCTTCTTTGCATAGTTGGGAACGTGGTAAATAAGATTGCTGAGTTACAAGAGCAGATTGCCATGTGGAAATATGATGTAACTGTAACAAAAACCTGGCTCAAAGAAGTGCAAGGTTTAATATTAATATTTATTGAGATGAGGCATTCTAGAAAAATCAGAAAATAGGAAGGGGGAGCATCCATCATTAATGGTAGCATTGCAGTGCAGAAGAGAGAGGATGTCTCAGAGATGTGTCACTCAAAATCTGTTTGGATGGAACTCAGGAACACAAAAGGTGCAAATACGTTGCATACTGTAGTCTTTGGCCAACAAGCGGTGAAGAAGTAGAGGAACGAATTTTCCACGACATTCAAGATGTTCAAGAATTTTAGGATGGATTATAATAGGAGAGTTGGATTATCCAAAAATAGACTGGACAGAAAGTAGCAAGAGTTCCTCGAGTACCTTCAGCAAAATTTTCCACAGCAGTATTCTTCCAAGTTTAGTACTGACTCCTTTTTAGTGGACCTAGTTCTTGGGAATAAATTGGGCCAAGTGGATCAAGTGTCAGTCAAGAACCATTCAGGGACCAGCGATCATTATATCATAAGATTTAGGTTTGCTGAGCAAAAGAACAAGGAACAATCAGGATGTAAGGAATTATCTGGGAGAAAGCCATCTTTAATGGGGTATGAAAGGATCTGACCCAGATTAATTAGAGTGAAATATTGGCAAGCAAAACAGTATCTGAACAATAGTCTGCTTTTAGAGAAGATTAAGTATAGCACCGAGTGTGTGTGGAAAGCCATTTGTCACATCTCCAGCATCTACACTACTTTGCAAAGAAATCCAGAGCTCCCTGACAGATAAAAGAACAGATTAAGATGAAGAGGAAAAGTATGTTTATGACATATCAGTTGGAGAATCAGACTGAATGTATGAAAGTTTGGCGGGCAAGTGAAAAGGCATGTAAGATAAGCAACAAGATATGTACAGGGACAAGCAGCTAACATAAAAGGCAGTCATGAAGTCTTCCAAAAAGCATTTAAATAATAAAAACATGGTAAAAAGAGGAATAGGGTCTATTAGGCCCCTAAAAGGGACTTATGCATTGAGGCAAAGTGCATGGGTGAGCTATTAAATTAATTCTTTATGAACAAGATGCTACACATCATGGTATAACAGGAGATAATTCAGACACTTTTAAGGGTTGAAAAGTTAAAAAGGCAGGATAGGATGTAATCCTTTCACGCTTGCTGAAGAAAATGGGTAAAAATTGCATAGACCATAATTTGGATTCCTGGGTGGCACCATGTTAATAGATTATGTTAATAAGTTATATAGACAGATTGGAGAAGTTGGGATTGTTTGACTTGGAGAAGAAAAGTTTGAGAGGATATTTGATGGAAGTATTCAAAATCATGAGCAGCGTGGTCAGAGTAGATAGGAAACAAATGTTACCATTCGTGGATGGATCAAGAACAAGAGGGCACAAATTTATGTGAAATAAATAAATTGATGCAAGGCATTAGAGACATGAGGAAAACTTATTCATGCATTGAATGATTAGGATGCGCCACTCCAGCATATCGTAGGAGCAGATTCAATCGAGGTATTCAGGTGGAAATTGAATTATTACCTACCTGAAAGTGATGAATGCGTGGTTAGTAGAGTGGAGATAGTGTCATTGCTCTGAGGGACCGCTGACATAGACACAGCAGACCGAGTGGCCTCTATCCTTACTGCAAATTAAGAATGTACCATTGCCTCAATATTGAATTGAAGTGTCAATCAGTATTATGTACCTGAGTTTATACCGAACCTGTATTCATTGATGTGAGAGCCACTGCCCAACCCAGTATTTATTGCACATTCCTAATTGCTTTCAGGATAGTCAAGAGTTAACCACGTTGTGTTTCTTTTCAATCCATTTGAAAAGGGCATCACTGGCTGCCCAGCGTTTATTGTTTGTCCCTAATTGCCCTTGAGAAGGTGGTTGGCCTCTAGTTTGATTTCTTTGTTGAGATTTTGTAGCATTTGATACAACTGAATGGCTTGCTCGGCCATTTCAGAGGATGGTTGAGAGTCAAGGACATTACTGTTGCACTGTAGTGACATGTAGGCCAGGCCAGGTGAAGATGGCAGATTCCTTCTTTCCCTGAAGGACGTAAGTGAGTCAGATGGATTTTTCTGATAATTGATGGTGATTTCATGGTCATCAGCAGATTCCTAATTCTCAATATTTTTGTTGAATTCACATTCCACCACCTGTCACTGTGGGTTTCAAACCCAGATCCCAGCATGTTAGCTGAGTTTCTGAATTCAATTTCTAGCAATAATACCAACAGGCTATCACTTACCCGCTGGACTCGTATGTAAGCCAGACTTGGTAAGGATGTCCATTTTATTCCCTAAAGGACATCAGTTAACCAGATTTTGTGTGTGTGTGTGTGTGTGTGTGTGTGTTTTTCCTGACAAGTGACAACATTTCATGGTCATCATTAGACTTTTGATAGCATATTCATCACTGAATTCAAATCCGTTATCTGTCGTGGGATTCAAATACAGAACATTACCAGAGTCTCTAGATTAGCAGTCTTGTCATAATACCATTAAGCCTTTGCCTCTCCAAGATAATCTTCAAATTTCCAGCAGTGATGCTAATAATTGCAGTACTATTAGCAAATAGCTTGTCAACTTCAGACATTGACTCTATTTGCTTTATTTAATATCCCCCGCGTTAAATGTTTTGTAGCCATCTCGGGTGATTCTCAACACAGCAGTATTTGAATGCTTTGTCTTTTCATAGAATGTCTTGCTTGAATGATAGAAATTCCTTCCAACTGTCTATTTCTTTCGTTCACAGGGAAGTCCTGAAAGAAGATGAGACAGGTTCTCTTAAAGCTACTGTTGATGACCTTCTCTTCAAAGAAAAAAGGAAAAGGTAACATAGGTCCAAGTTATTATACTTTTATTCATTGATGGATAACAGTATGAGAATTCATTTTATGTTTGTAGAATTGAGTATTTTCTGCGTGCTTGATTCAAACAAGACTTTAAAATGACACAACAAATGAGTGCTTTCAATATGTAGATAATTTGTTTGCTATGTTTGATTTTGCAGCTGCAAAAAAGCAGTTCCTATGCATCTCAGGCTCACTTCTGGCGTTCAAGAGGTCATTGGTTTATTTTTTTGGGACATGATGGGTTTCCAGGGATATTGGTAAAAGGTAGGAGGCTGGCAGTAGAGAATAGAGGTGGTGCAGGTGCAGTAGGCCGAATGACCACCTTCTGTACCATAATAATTATGTGAATTCTATGATCTTAATAGAAAATCGAAATCACCTTAAAAAAGGAGCAGCAATTCCATTTCTTCAATGTACAAGTTGAGAAAGCTGCCAAGGAGTTTTGTACTATTACCCACTGCAAGTCTACATTCATTAGTTAATATATAAGCTAGAATTCCGACAATCCTGTATATTACGAGATGATGCTTATTTGTGATCTTGTAAGTAGGGGCCCAGTGTTAACTGGGACACATTTTGAATAGATCTAGGATCATCAGTCGGGCTCACAGTACGATCCGTTTGCTGTGCTAGATGCTATATTTCATCATACGTGGTGCCCTATTCTTCACAGGTGAAAAAAAAGTCAGAGATAGTAGGAACTGCCGATGCTGGAAAATCTGAGACAACAAGGTGTCGAGCTGGATGAGCACAGCAGGCCAAGCAGCATCACAGGAGCAAGAAAACTGACATTCCGGGTGTAGACACTTCTTCAGGGAAAATAACAGCCAAATTTCCCTGAATCCCATGCCTCCTTACTTTCTGAATGAGCCTACTGCAGGGAACCTTTTCATATGCCTTGCTAAAATCCATGTACACCACATCCACTGCTCTACCTTCAGCGATGTGTCTTGTTATATCCTCAAAAGAATTCAAAGGTTTGTGAGGCATGACCTATCCCTCACAAAGCCATGCTGACTATTTCTAATCAAACTGTGTTTTTCCAAATAGTCATAAACATTGTCTCCTGCGAATAAGCGGATATAAATATAAATAAATATATATAAATAAAATAATAAAACAGAGTCTTGGTTTAAAAACAGGGAGTAACCTATTTAAGACAGATGAAAAAAAAAAGCTTTTCTCTGAGGGTTGAGTCTTTGCAATTCCATATATGTTTAAAGGCAAAAGTAAATAGATTCTTAATTACCAAAGGGATGAAAGATCATTTGAGGCATGTGGGAATGAGAGTTGGAGGTTAAAATCAAATTCAGCTCAAACTCTATTTACAAATTTGCCGATGACACCACTGTAGTAGGTCAGATCTCAAACAGCAATGATGAGATAGGGTATAGGAAAGAGATAGACAGCTTAGTGGCATGGCATCAGTCAGCAATCTCTTCCTGAATGTCAACAAAATGAAAGAACTGGTCATTGACTTTGGGAAGCTGAGGAGGACATGCCCCTGTCGGTATCAGTGGTGTTGAGGTGGAGGTGGTCGAGAACTTCAAGTCCCTAGGAGTAAATTTCACTAACAAATTGTCCTGGTCCATCCATGTCAAAGCTACAGTCAAGAAAATACACCAATGCCTCTACTTCCTCAGAAGCCTAAGGAAATTCAGCATGTCCACAATGCCTCTTACCAATTTTTGTAGATGCACCATGGAAAGCATCCTCTCTGAATGCATCATTGCTTGGTATGACACCTAATCTGCCCAAGACCGCTAGAAATTACAGAGAGTTGTGAATGCAGTCCAAACCATCACAATAACCAGCTTTCCATCTCACTTACCTCATCTATACTTCCTGCTACCTCAGGAAAGCAGCCAACATGAATCTAAGACATTTCACACCCCGGTTATAATCTTTCCCACCCTATTCCATCAGGCAGAAAATTCAAAAGTTTGACAATGTGTACCAGCAGATTTAACAACAGCTTCTTCCATGCTGTTTTCAGACTAATGAAAGGCCCTCTCATCTATTAGAGTTGATCTTTTTCTGCATTTTCTCTGTAGCTGTAACACTACATTCTACATGCTGCTCTATTATGCTGATGTACTCATGTAAGGTAAGATTTGTCTGGTCAGCATGCAAAATAATATTTTTCACCGAATCTTGGCACATGTGACAATAATAAATCAAATTAAATCAAATGCTGAGCTGAATCAAGGGCCAAGTGGCCTGCATTTGTTCTTTGGTCATATGTTTATATCTTTCACTTGCACTTCTAGTTCTAGTTCTGATTTCCTTTGTCTCAATTTCATTTCCCTTTGTCTTTCTCTGCCTTTTTTTTACTTTTTCCTATATTCGCTCTTGATTGCTCAAGCTGCTTTATTTGTAAATGAATATCTCCTGATTTTAACATTTCATAGCCAAAATACTCAACCTCCTTTTATTTTTTCATAACCCAAGTGTTGTGCCCCTCAGTTATCTCTGCCTTTTTAGTTGTGCAGGCAGGGCAACCTCCAGTTTACCCACCAACTCAATCAACCTGGACTTTCAAGTTCCTTTAAGACCACCAAAGTGAACCCTAGCCAATTGTAGGAAATCCTTTGCTGCTTTCAATGTCTTTTCTTAAATACAGACCAGAATCTGGTGCTTTTGTTCATATGTTTAAGTTCCTAATATAACATGCAAATCTTCATTGCCTTCATTTCAAATCCAATCCCGGACGAGCCACCAAACATTGTCACCACTGATGGGGTATTACATTGGAAATCAAGCCTCACTATTCCCAGATTAGTCAAAAATGTTGAAGATTTGCAAAATGCCCCAATTTACCTGATTTTCTGACCAAAGTTATAAAACTTTGGTTAGACCGCACTTGGAATACTGCGTCCAGTTCTGGGCGCCCTATTATAGGAAAGATGTGGATGCTTTGGAGAGGGTTCAGAGGAGGTTTACCAGGATGCTGCCTGGACTGGAGGGCTTATCTTATGAAGAGAGGTTGACTGAGCTCGGTCTCTTTTCATTGGAGAAAAGGAGGAGGAGAGGGGACCTAATTGAGGTATACAAGATAATGAGAGGCATAGATAGAGTTGATAGCCAGAGACTATTTCCCAGGGCAGAAATGGCTAGCACGAGGGGTCATAGTTTTAAGCTGGTTGGTGGAAAGTATAGAGGGGATGTCAGAGGCAGGTTCTTTACGCAGAGAGTTGTGAGAGCATGGAATGTGTTGCCAGCAGCAGTTGTGGAAGCAAGGTCATTGGGGTCATTTAAGAGACTGCTGGACATGTATATGGTGACAGAAATTTGAGGGTGCATACATGAGGATCAATGGTCGGCACAACATTGTGGGCTGAAGGGCCTGTTCTGTGCTGTACTGTTCTATGTTCTATGAAAGCTGCATTTAGCAAGACTTATTTATTACAAGTGTTTAGATTCTAGTTAGTTATAAACCATACCTACAGAGGGACATTGGTGAATTAGAAGCAGTTCAGAGAAGGGTTTACTACCTGGAATACGCACAGATCCTGAGGGGATTTGATTTGGTGGAAGGACATCTCCTGTTGTGGGAGAACCTAGGAGTAGATTTTGGAAGATAGCTTTAAATCTCAGTGGATAACACCACAAATTTAATTATTAATCCCCTTATAAATTTCCCCTTACATAAACACAGACAGGCAAAAATACATGAACAGAGGGAACGCCAGAAAAGCAGATCAATAGTCTTTGTTCACAAGTCTGTTGAGCAGTTTTGTTTTAAACTGATCAGAAGGTTTCCTTTTCCAAATGCTTCCTCTGGTTTACAAAAGGCCAGCATGGCTGCTTCGCTTATAAAAAGGTCTCTGATCAATTTAACAAGTCACAGCTTACAACAACTGCTGAAGGAAAGCAAAACATCTGTACTCTGCCAGTTGTTTGGAATTGACCAAGGTCATTTACCATTGTCATCCTAAACCCTGTGTCCCCTAAAAGTTCCTGCAACTGTCATTTGATTTATTTGGTTTTCCTTATTCCCCAAACAGGTCTAGCAGTGCCTGCTTTCTTGTTGGATGGATACAACACTGTGTAGGACATTCTCTTGAACAGTCTCAGAATGCCTTTTCCCTTCTGCTTATACAACTACCACTGACCTTTTTTTGTTATATGAGGAGTGAAAGGCCCCTGTTATAACACCACACGATAGTTACACCTCTCCGTAATTTCCTTGCAGATTTGTTCCTCTGTATCCTTCCAACGAGTTTGTGGTCTGTAAATTACATCAAGCAATGTAATTACCTTCTTACTCCTTAGCAATAGCCAAACTGTTTCTATCCTAGAACTCTCTGAAACATCCTCTTTCTCAGCACTGCAATATTCTCCTCAACCAAAATTACCACTTTTTTTTACCCCGCTCCTATGTTTTTTGGATGCCTTTTAACCAGGAATATTTAATACACAGATCGGTCCTCCCTTAAAGTAGGGCTCTGTTATCACCACAATGTCATAAACCCTCAAGGCAATCTGTGCCTGTAGATCCCAATCTTATTAGCTGTACAAAGCAAAAAAACTGTGGATGCTGTAAATCAGAAACAAAAACAGGAATTTGCCAGAAAAGCTCAGCGGATCTGACTGCATCTGTAGAGAGAAATCAGAGTTAACGTTTTGGGTCGTATGACCCTTCCTTAGAACTGGATTTAGTTCTAAATCCAGTTTAGAACTGGAGTCATGTCCAGTTCCGAGGAAGGGTCATGCGACCCCAAATGGTTTTTCTCCACAGATGATCCCAGACCTATTCAGCTTTTCCACCAATTCCTGTTTTTGTTTCTTATTAGCTGTACTCTGTGCAGTGTAACTCTGATTTAGATTTCATTATTTTCTCTCCTGTTAACTTAATATTCTCTATTTTAGTGTTTTCTCTCCGTCCCAGTGTTCCATGCACCCTGGTATTATTGTTTAATACTATTTTATTATAATCACTCCTGCTCTGCACCCTGACTGAATTAGTTTAATTCTCCAATACAGCACTAGTAAACTCCCACAAGGAAGTCAGTCTTGGCTCTGTTTAGAAGTAACCTGATTAGCTTGTATAGGTGCCGTCTTCCCCAGAGCTAGTCCCAGTGTCCCAGGAATCTAAAGCGCAGAAACAGGGATCCAGATGTCAGCATAGTTTTTCAAAGTGTGTGAATCTTTGAGAAAGGCAAAAAAGAATGTGGAAAAAAGGCATGGGAATGGTACTGTCTGGATCACTGTTTCAGGGAGGCACAATGGGCTCACTCTGTGTTGTGAAGTTCTAATCTCTCAAGACCTTCTTCCTCATTGATTCTCCAACAAACCAGAGTTTGTTTTTGACTCTTCATGCCTGTTGAATCCTTTGTAATTTTTAAATGGCTCTATTTAATCAAGATGCAGGTGCATGGTTCTGATTTTGATTCGTTGAAGTTTCCTTTTACATATTCTGCCTTCCCTTGTAGGGTATTTGAGCACCATGGACAAGTTAGACTTGGAATGGTAAGTGTTTTGTATGTGATTTCTAATTTTTTTGCAGACATTAGAATGATAATTGAGTAGCTTGTCATCAGCTTTTCTGCAAAAATGGAATTTTATTAAATTCATCGCATTTGTGCATGTGAAAGCTGCATAATCGCTAAAATTCACTTTACCTCAGCACACCTGCTTACTGAAACCCTCCTAAGTGTCTATTAACTCTAGACTAGACTACACTGATGCTTCCCTGGCCAGTCTCTCGTGTTCTACCATTTGTAAGTATAAGTGGGCCGATTCATTTTCTCCTGGTTAAATGGTACCTGTGTTTTCTAACTCTTGTCCTTGGTTTTGAATTCTCTTAATTTCAGTCTTCCCTATCTCTAATCACATCAAGCTCTGCTGTCCTCTGAGACGTCTGAATTCGTCCAATTCTTGTCTCTTTCATATCTCCAACCCTAATTACTCCACCATTAGGCAGCTATGCCTTTACCTGCAAAGGCCCTAAAATTTCCAAACCAAACCTCTTTGCTATTCTGTACACCTTTTAAGATGATTGATAAAATTAGCTAGCCACCCAAGATTTTGGTCACGTGTCCTAACATCACCTTATGTAGCTTGTCAGACTTAGTTTTGTAATTCCTGTGTAGCACCTGGGCAAGTTTCACTATGCTAATAATGCTGTGTAAATAAAACTTGTTCTTGTTATTAAACAAACAGGGGATGTTGAAGACATTCAGTAGGTCTGGCATCATTTAAACTATAATCAAAACATAAACTCTGTTTTTCTCTCCTAACTCAGTTTCTTTCTCCTCAGGTGCCAGACCTGCTGAATTTCTCCAGCATTCTCTGTTTGTTTCAGATCTCCAGCACATGCAGTATTTTGCATTTATGGTTTTGTTGTTACAGTTGTACAATATTCTGAATATTGTTTGCCCTTGGATTTATCTTCTGATCTATAGATGCGACACTTGTATGTGATAATAGACATGTCAAGATCAATGGAAGATCAGGACTTGAAACCAAACCGACTTACCTCAACATTAAAGGTAAGTTAAACACACCTTGCCTCCCAACATTGTAACTTCGACAGATCAGAAAGTTTTCATAAATTATTTTCATAGATATGAAAGCAGTGTAAGAACCTCTACAGAAACTTACCACTAAGTATGTACTTTGGTTTCTTGTTCTGTGCTACATGCACCACTTCCACGAGACTGAAACGTCTAATGATGACAATGCCTGTCCAGAGATACTACAATATCAATAATGAAGTCACCTGGCAGTGGAAGAAAGGATTTCAAAGCAACTCTAACGCAGCATAGGGAACCAGTTGCATCTGCATGCAGGCTGTTAGCACAAACTGAACAAGTCTGTGCTCAGTTTGAGAACAAGTGCCTGACTGTTGTCTTTGCTACTGAGTATTTTAATTGCCTCTTTGGGAGAGACAATGACCAGAAACCACTTCAAAGTATCATCCTGCATCTGTCTCTCTCCGTTCCAAAGTATCCGCAAAGAATTACTTCATTTGGATATGACGTACAAGCATGGGAAACAGATGTCAACAATGTACATCGTGTTGAGGGCAGGACTCCATGTTTAGAAAGTTGAGGATCCTAAGACAGTGTGTGAAATCTTCCACTTTCAATGAGAAGAACAGCTTAATATGCTGTGGAAGTTATCAGTAACATTGAATCTGAAAGACAAAATAACATGCTCAAAATCAATGAAACTATGCAACAAAATATAATTCTCCAAGCTGTATCAGACATAGTGATGAAGGAATACCCCAGAAGTATCAAGGGCATGCCTGTTGCTATGTGAGAGATTAGGCATACAGAGATGAAATGGCAACCTAAGATGGCACCTTGTACAAAGCAAATAAAGTTATTATCCATGTGGAGATAAGAAAAGTGATGTTGAAGTGCATCAGTGCAATATATAAGAAAGAATTGAGTCGAGACTGAGGAAGGCAAGAGAAGTACTCAGTCAACGAAATATGAGCTATGAAATTTAAGGACCATGCCATTAGTGTTTGTAACAGATACCGAGATAAGCCAGCTAAAGAGCCACATAATGATGCAAACCTCTCTGGTAGACAATGAGTGAAGATTTACCTAGACTCTCCTTTAGCATGAACCGATTATGTTGTCAATATTGGCTTCTGTTCTGATTAGAGAGTTAGACCATTTAGCTTCAGTGACTTCCAGTGAGATTGTAGAATGTTGGAAAGTGCAGTAATTTCAGCATTCCAGACATTGTGATGACTGGTAATGGCTCTCAATTAACTCATGAAATGTTCATCTTCTTCATTAAAATATTGGGAACTTCAACGATACACAGCATCTCCACACCATCCCCAGTCAAATGGAAAAGCTGGGGTAACAGTGAAAAGTGGCAAAAAAGTATAAAGAAGTCAAGCAAATCCAGGATTTGTACAAGGCAGTCCTTGAGTGGAGTTGAGTACTGAAGGCATAGAAAGTAGTCCACTCCTAAGACTAATGTTGTGTTAAGCTCAAACTATTCTTCTAGTGAAAAGCTACCAAAGTCAGAAGCAGTAATAAGGATGATTGATAAAATAAAAGTGAATTGACAGGCAAGTTTAAATTTGGTAAAACTGCATTGTCATTGTTAGAGCAGAGCACTGGGGAGCCAGTCACAGAACAAATATTTAATGTTCTGAACAAACGTTAACTCATGTGACAACTTGAGACTCAGAGCAGTTTCACTGCGATCATGTGCAGTAAACATGAGCAATACAATATATTGTTGCAATTGTAGCCATGTACCTACAAGAATAGAACTTGTTCTTTCACTGCAGGTAGTGGGTCAGAAAGAAATGATCTCACCATCTGCATAGAACTGACTATCGGTCCCAGAGGTCCACTGTTCCCAACAGCAACAATGGATAAGCAACAACAGTTAGCACAAGATCAGCACTTGATGCAGGACCAACAATTTCCAGAAAATTTTGAAGATCTTAATTCAGGGTGCTGACTGTTTCCCAGCCATTCTATTTCTGCAGGTTTTAACTCCAGTTCTGCAGAATCAGATACAGTACCCCAGGTACCTTACTTAAATAGGCTTTTGTTGTGGTGCTTGTTGTCAAACTACTTCACAATAAGACAGCTTCATAGCTCTGACCTCTCATAATATATATGCATGCACTGGATAGAAAACATAGAACATAGAATATAGAAATGGATGTAGGCTGTTCAACCCATCAAGCTCATTTCACCATTCATCATGATCATGTATAATTCTCTCTCACAACACCATACTCCCACACTCTCCCTACATCCCATGACTAGGGAACAAAACTAGATATTTGTGGTTTGTACAGCCTACTATATGTTATTAAGGAAGTCTGGCCAGGTTAAAATGCTCTGTTCTGAATAGGGCTGGTCATTTAAATCTAGAGTCACATATTCTTTCCTGTATTTGTCAACATACTAGTTTGTATGCTGTTGTCAGAAGTTTGCAATGAGGCTGAGCAACATTAGTATTAACGGACATGTGGTTTTGCTAGATTGACTACACATACATTTGGCTTTATATTACAGTTTAGGAAGCAAACAACATAAATCATACATAACAAAGTGTTGGAAATACTCAACAGTTAAGGCAACATCTGTGCCTTGGGCAACAAAGTTAATATTTCAGTCACCGGCCGTTCGTTGGAATATAAATTTCTTAAAAGGTCATCAACCTGAAAGTTTAATTCTCTGAGCATATAGCTTCCTTTCTGATTTTCAGCATCTGTAATACTTTGTTTTGATCTTCCTTTTTCTTTCTTCCATTTTGCAGTTGCTGGAATACTTTGTAGAAGAATATTTTGATCAAAATCCTATTAGTCAGGTATGAACACAAACATTTATGCATCAGAACAAGTCTACTCCTTCCCATGCTAGTTTCTCTCCTAATTTCTCATTTAATGGCTAATTTGGCGTTGTTCATATGACAAATTTCTTACTATCTTGCTCCATTTGCATTAAAATGTTGGTTACATAACTTCTGTTTCCGGTACCCGTGCTAGTTGTATGGTAAATGGTTCCTCTCCCTATACAACGTCAATCTCACTTTTAAAACTTGACATTAAATTTCTCTTCGAAGAAAGCACACTCCAAAACATTTGTCTTCACAGCTGAACTTCCAAAGAGCCTTTCCTCTCAAATCCTTGAACGTATTAATGCCTCCTTAATTTGTATTTAGCTTTATTCCAACATTGGAACAAGAATAGGCTAACTCAGTTTTTTGAGCCCACACTATTTGATTGTGTTTTCTCTTTACTTCATTTGTATAAACCTGTCTTTGTTTCATATCCTTCAAAAAAAACCATCAGGTTAAAAAAAAACAAAAAAAAAACTTATCAATCTCACACTTAGAAATAATAGTCGACCTCGTATTCACACCTTTTGAGGAAGAGAGTTTACCATGTCCAAAGCATTTATTTGTATGAACAAACACTTATTAATTTAACTCTTAAATTTTTCCACCTTTAATTTAGATTTCTCTCCTCTTCTTACATATTCCTTCAGTAAACAAAATGATTATCATATTTTACCCTGTTAAATTCACTTTATAATTTACAATACTTTTGAGATTAAGAAGACCTTAAGACATGGGAGCTGAATTAGGCCATTTAGCTCATCCAGTCATCTCCACCTGGATGTGAGATTGCTCGCTGAGCTGGAAGGTTAGTTTTCCAGATATTGTCACTTCTTTTTAAATTTGAAAAAATATACTTTATTCATAAGATGCACAAAAAATAAAACATTTATACACCTACCCAGTCATGCAAGCCGCTGTGGGTTACCCAGGGGGTACGTACACCAACTAAAGAAAAAAAAACAAAGCAAAGAAAATACCCCGGCAGTCGTCACCCCACACAGTCCCCGTTGGCCCCCTGACCAGTTGGGGAAGGAGAGAGCTGGGTCCAGTTACCAGATAGGGCCCTTTTTTCCATTCTGGACGAGGGGTTTCATACGGTGGTCTTTCCCCACCGCGCCTTGGCGGCAGCGGCTGCCCCAAGCGTTAGCGCGTAGTCCTGGACCTTGGAGTGTGCCAGTCTGCAACACTCAGTGGGGGTCAGTTCTTCCAGCTGGCAGATCAAAGAGCATCTTTCACCGCATTGATCGTCCTCCAGGCGCAGTTGATGTTGGTCTCGGAGTGCGTCCCGGGAAACAGCCCATAGAGCACGGAGTCCCGCGTCCCGGAGCTGCTCGGGATGAACCTCGACAAATACCACTGCATCCCCCTCCAGACCTCCTGCGCATAGGCACACTCCAGAAGGTGGTGATGGACAGTCTCGTCCCCCCCGCAGCCGCCTCGAGGGCAGCGTGCGGTGGCGCAGAGATTCTCGGCTTGCATAAAGGATCTCACTGGCAGAGCCCCTCTCACCGCCAGCCAAGCAATGTCCTTGTGCTTGTTTGAAAGTTCTGGCAATGAGGCATTCTGCCAAATGACTTTGGCAGTCTGCGTGGGGAACCACACGACGGGATCCACCCTCTCCTTTTCCTGAAGGGTCTCGAGGATACTACGTGCTGACCACTGCCTGATGGCCTTGTGGTCAAAGGTGTTTCCTTTCGAAAATTTCTCTACAAAGGACAGGTGGTACGGAACGGTCCAACTACTCGGAGTGTTCTGCAGCAACGAGACCAGGCCCATCCTTCGCAACTCCGGAGACAGGTAGAACCTCAGTAAGTAGCGACACTTGGTGTTTGCGTACTGAGGATCTACGCACAGCTTGATGCAGCCGCACACAAAAGATAGCTGTCAGGGTGAGGGTGGCATTCGGTAGGCCCTTTCCCCCCCCCCCATTTTCCAGGTCTTTGTACATGGTGTCCTTGCGGACCCGGTCCATCCTCGACCCCCAAATGAAGTGGAAGATGGCCCCGGAGACTGCAGCGGCGCAGGTCCAGGGAATAGGCCAGGCCTGTGCCACATACAACAGTACCGAAAGCCCCTCGCACCTGACAACCAGGTTCTTACCCGCGATGGAGAGGGACCGGAGCGTCCACCTGCCCAGCTTCTGCTTCAGTTTGGTGATATGCTCCTCCCAAGTCTTAGTGCACGCCCCAACTCCACCAAACCAAACACCCAGCATCTTCAGGTAGTCTGTCCTGACGGTGAAGGGGATGAAGGAGCGGTCGTCCCAGTTCCCGAAGAACATGACCTCGCTCTTACCCCGATTGACTTTGGCACCCGAGGCCAGTTCAAACTGGCCGCAGATGTCCAATAGTCTACTCACTGACCAACGATTGGTGCAGAAGACGGCGACATCGTCCATGTACAGGGAGGTCTTGACCTGAAGGCCTCCGCTGCCTGGGATAGTCACGCCCTTCAGGCTCACGTCCTTCCTGATGGAGGCGGCGAAGGGCTCCACACAGCACACGAACAAGGCAGGAGAGAGCGGGCAGCCCTGCCTGACTCCAGATCGAACAGGAAAACTGTCTGATTCCCACCCGTTGATCGAGACTGCGCTAACGATGTTGGCATAGAGCAGCTGGATCCAATTGCGGATGCCCTCCCCGAACCCCAATTTGGAGAGGACGTCCCTCATGTAAGCATGAGAGACCCTGTCGAAGGCCTTCTCCTGGTCCAGGCTGACGAGGCAGGTGTCCACCCGCCTGTCCTGTACGTAGGCGATCATATCCCTGATGAGCGCGAGGCTCTCAGCGATCTTCCTGCCCGGCACAGCACAGGTTTGGTCAGGGTGAATCACTGACTCCAGGACAGACCTGACCCGGTTGGCAATGACCTTGGCCAGGATTTTGTAGTCCACATTCAAAAGTGAAATGGGACGCCAATTCTTAGTTTCTTCCCTCTCCCCCTTCCTCTTGTAAATGAGGGTGATGATGCCCTTCCTCATGGACTTGCACGTTTCCCCTGCCTGAAGCGCACTATCGTACACCTCCAGCAGGTCCTGGCCGACCAGGCCCCACAGAGCGGAATACAGCTCGACCGGTAAGCCGTCGCTTCCGGGAGTCCTATTCCTCTCCAAGGACTTGAGGGCTCTGTTCAGCTCGTCCAGGGATATCGGCCGGTCCAGCCACTCCCTCGGCCGTCGTCTAAGACCTCCGTGATAGACGGCAGGAACGACTCGGAGGCCGTGCTGTCTGTGGGCTTCGTGTTGTACGGGCCGGCATAGAAGGATCTGCTGATCCTCAAAATGTCGGGCTGAGACGACATCATCGAGCCGTTGTCCTCCTTCAGCCGGCTAAGCACAGAGCTCTCTTTGTGCACCTTCTGAAAGAAGAAACGCGAGCATGTCTCGTCCTGCTCCACGAAGCGGACCCTGGACCGGAAGATTATCCGGGAGGCCTCCGTGGCGAACAGCGAGGCTTGCTGGCCCCTCACCTCGCGGAAGTCCTCCGTGACATCGACCCCCATCAACTGCAGAAGGAGCAAGTTCTGCACCCTTTTCTGGAGTCGCGACAGCTTTCCCTGCCTCTCTCTTGCCTTCTGAGCACCCTTGAGGACAAAGGACCTCTTGATGTTCTCCTTCACCGTCTCCCACCAGTCGCCTGGAGACTCAGAGGGGTTTCATGGTTCTCCAACTGGCGTACTCCCTCTTAAGCTCCTCGACATTCTCTGGGGTCAACAGTTGTGTTGAGCTTCCACGTCCCCTTGCCGGCCGGCTGGTCATCCTGTAAGTGACAGTCGGCCAGCAGGAGGCAGTGGTCAGAGAAGAACACCGGCTCGACGCCGGTGGACCTGACCGAGAACGTCCGTGACACAAACAGGAAGTCTATCCTTGAGCGGATAGACCCGTCTGGCCGCGACCAGGTGTACCTCTGCTGCGCTCCGTCTGCAGGGGTGCTGAAGACGTCGAGCAGCTTGGCGTCCTTCACCGTGCCCATCAGGAATCTGGACGTGACGTCCAGTTGACTCCCCCCACCCGCTGTCCCCACGCCGGATCTTCCATCTGCATCAATGATGCAGTTGAAGTCTCCGCCTAGGATGACCGGCCTAGACGTAGCCAGCAGGGGTGGAAGCCGCTGCAGGACGGCCAACCGCTCACTCCGTACCGCTGGGGCGTACACATTGATCAGCCTCAGGGGAGCGTTCCTGTAGGTGATGTCAGCCACTAGGAGGCGCCCCCCCCCCCCCCACCACCTCCTGAACTTGAGAGATGGTGAAGTTGCGCTCCCGCAGCAGAATAGCCAGGCACGAGGAGCGACAGTCGTTACCCCCGACCAGATCGAAGGCCCACAGGTCCAGGCGCCGGACCATTTCCCGTACCTGCCGAGGTGCGGTATCCCGCACTCCTGCAGAAACAGGAGGTCCGCCTCGATGGTGGTCAGGTAGGCCAACGTGGACACACATCTCGCGGTTGACTTGACGCTGCGCACATTAACGCTCGCAACTCGTACCCCCATTGTGGGCAGTGACCGCAGTACCCTCCCCAAGTCCAAGGTCCAGCCCCTCCATCTGTCCCTTCATGCCCATTGCCCAGGTTAGCTGCTGGACGCTCTCCGGGCTCAGGAAACTGTCCGTGCTGCCTTCTGGGTGGCATCCCCCTGTCAGGGGTGCGGAGGCAGGAGGGTCCGGCTCCGGGTCAGGCTGGGGACGTGCTGTTTCCTCCTTCCCGCCTGGAAGTTCCGGGGGGCCCTCCAGTGCTCCAGCGGCACTTGACTGGGTGTCGGAGGGAGCCTCAGGACGCCTCCCGTCACCTGGAAGCGGGGTGCTGCCTTCCCTCTCCCTCGAGATCTTTAACTTCTGCTTCGGGTGGGCCCTCTCCGAATCCCCCTCGTCAGAGGAGCTCTTATAGCCCCCCCTGCAGCTGCCTCTTCCCGCCTGATGGTTGCGGTTCCTGGGCCCGTCGATGCACCTTCCTCCTTGCTTTCCGGACTGTTGTCCACTCCCCTGGGTCGCCTGTCGCCGCCTCCATCGACTCCGGGTTGTCGGGGGGGAAATCGGAGCCTGCAGGGGTGCTTTGCTGGCCTCGGGCCCATCCCGCAGGGCTGGGCCCTCCTGCACGGCCTGGCCCTCTTGCACATTAGTGGGGTCCTTGCTGGGCCCTGGTGCCATCCTCTCTTCCGGGATGGGTGGCCCCGCATTGCCCCTGCTGGCGACCTGGGCGTAGGTGGTCCCCCGCCGCAGGCATGCCCTATAGAGGTGGCCCGCTTCCCCGCAAAGGTTGCAGCTTTTCTCTTGTGGGCAATCCTTTGCAAGGTGTCCCTCCTCCCTGCAGATGGTGGCTTTGCAGTCGGCCGCCACGTGACCTGACCTACCACAGGCATGGCAGACTTTAGGTTGCCCTGCATAGGTCAGGTAGCCCCTGCTCCCGCCGATCGCGAAGCTGGATGGTGGGTGTACGACATTCCCGTCCGCGCCCATCCTCAGCGTCACCTTGACCTGCCTCTTACTCGTCCAGATGCCAAAGGGGTCCGTGATGTCAGTTAGGTCCCCTTCCACCTTCACGTACCTTCCAAGGAAGGTCAGGACATCAACTGCTGGCACATGTGGGTTGTATATATGTACAGTCACCATACAGCTCCTCTGCGCTGGCATCACAAAGAGCGGTCAATACAGAGAGGGGGCCCTCACCTCCTTTCTCCTTGAAAACCTCCAGGAAGCGCTCGCAAAGCTTGGCACTCCGGAAGGTCACATCGTAAAAACCCCCTCCGGGGAAATCCAGCAGGCAGTAAATGTCCGCAGCAGCGAACCCGCAACAGTTCAACAGGACCCTCTTCACAAAGAAGGTGCGGTCCACAGGTGCACCTTCATCCACCTTCTTTACAGAAACACGGATGGTGTTCCGGACCCCCTGACCTGGGGCACGAGCACTTGCCGCAGCCATCGTTGCAGGTTGGCTGCTCCCCTGAACCAGCGTTAGGCCGAAGCCAGCATTAAGATCCACTGGTCGCAAGGGTGCACAGCCAACCCGACGTCCTCCTTCCACCTCCAAGACAGCACTCTCCTCCTCTCAGTCCACAAGAGAGTGGGTCTTTATTTTGTTCCGGATGTAAGCTGGTTTACTGAGCTTGAAGGTTTGTTCCCAGATGTTTTGTCAACTTTTGTTTCATTTGAAAAAATATACTTTATTCATAGAATGTACAAAAAATAAAACATTTATACACCTACCCAGTCATGCAAGCCACTCCGGGTTACCCGGGGGTACGTACACCAACTAAAGGAAAAAAAAAACAAAGCAAAGAAACCGCCCCGGCAGTCGTCACCCCGCACAGTCCCAGTTGGTCCCCTGACCAGTTGGGGAAGGCGCCAGCTGGGCCAGGTTACCAGATAGGATTCTTTTCCCTTTCCTGGACGAGGGGGCTCATACGGTGGTCTTTCCCCACCGCGCCTTGGCGGCGGCTGCCCCAAGCTTTAGCGCGTCCCTCAGCACGTAGCCCTGGACCTTGGAGTGCGCCAGTCTGCAACACTCGGTCGGGGTCAGTTCTTTCAGCTGGCAGACCAGCAAGTTGCGGGCAGACCAAAGAGCGTCCTTCACCGCATTGATGGTCCTCCAGGCGCAGTTGATGTTGGTCTCGGTGTGCGTCCCCGGAAACAGCCCGTAGAGCACGGAGTCCCGCGTCATGGAGCTGCTCGGGACGAACCTCGACAAATACCACTGCATCCCCCTCCAGACCTCCTGCGCATAGGCACACTCCAGAAGGAGGTGATCAACAGTCTCGTCCCCCCCGCAGCCACCTCGAGGGCAGCGTGCGGTGGTGCAGAGATTCCGGGCGTGCATAAAGGAACTCACTGGCAGAGCCCCTCTCACCGCCAGCCAAGCAATGTCCTTGTGCTTGTTTGAAAGTTCTGGCGATGAGGCATTCTGCCAAACGACTTTGGCAGTCTGCATGGGGAACCACACGACGGGATCCACCCTCTCCTTTTCCCGAAGGGTCCTGAGGATACTACGTGCTGACCACTGCCTGACGGCCTTGTGGTCAAAGGTGTTTCCTTTCAAAAATTTCTCCACGAAGGATAGGTGGTACGGAACGGTCCAACTACTCGGAGCGTTCCGCGGCAACGAGGCCAGGCCCATCCTTCGCAACACTGGGGACAGGTAGAACCTCAGTAAGTAGTGACACTTGGTGTTTGCGTACTGAGGATCTACGCACAGCTTGATGCAGTCACACATAAAGGTAGCCGTCAGGGCGAGGGTGGCGTTCGGTACGCCCTTTCCCCCATTTCCCAGGTCTTTGTACATGGTATCTCTGCGGACCCGGTCCATCCTCGACCCCCAAATGAAGTGGAAGATGGCCCGGGTGACCGCAGCGGCGCAGGTCCAGGTAATAGGCCAGGCCTGCGCCACATACAACAGTACCGAAAGCCCCTCGCACCTGACAACCAGGTTCTTACCCGCGATGGAGAGGGACCGGAGCGTCCACCTGCCCAGCTTCTGCTTAAATTTGGAGATACGCTCCTCCAAAGTCTTAGTGCATGCCCCAGCTCCACCAAACCAAACACCCAGCACCTTCAGGTAGTCTGTCCTGACGGTGAAGGGGATGAAGGAGCGGTCGTCCCAGTTCCCGAAGAACATGACCTCGCTCTTACCCCTATTGACTTTGGCACCCGAGGCCAGTTCAAACTGGCCGCAGATGTCCAACAGCCTACTCACCGACCGACGATCGGTGCAGAAGACGGCGACATCATCCATGTACAGGGAGGTCTTGACCTGAAGGCCTCCGCTGCCTGGGATAGTCACGCCCTTCAGGCTCACGTCCTTCCTGATGGAGGCGGCGAAGGGCTCCACACAGCACACGAACAAGGCAGGAGAGAGCGGGCAGCCCTGCCTGACTCCAGATCTAACAGGAAAACTGTCTGATTCCCACCCGTTGATCGAGACTGCGCTAACGATGTTGGCGTAGAGCACCCGGATCCAATTGCGGATGCCCTCCCCGAACCCCAATTTGGAGAGGACGTCCCTCATGTAAGCATGAGAGACCCTGTCGAAGGCCTTCTCCTGGTCCAGGCTGACGAGGCAGGTGTCCACCCGCCTGTCCTGTACGTAGGCGATCGTATCCCTGATGAGCGCGAGGCTCTCAGCGATCTTCCTGCCCGGCACAGCACAGGTTTGGTCAGGGTGAATCACTGACTCCAGGACAGACCTGACCCGGTTGGCAATGACCTTGGCCAGGATTTTGTAATCCACGTTCAAAAGTGAAATGGGACGCCAATTCTTAATTTCTTCCCTCTCCCCCTTCCTCTTGTAAATGAGGGTGATGATGCCCTTCCTCATGGACTTGCACATTTCCCCTGCCCGAAGCGCACTATCGTACACCTCCAGCAGGTCCTGGCCGGCCAGGCCCCACAGAGCAGAATACAGCTCGACCGGTAAGCCATCACTTCCGGGAGTCCTATTCCTCTGCAAGGACTTGAGGGCTCTGGCCAGCTCGTCCAGGGATATCGGCCGGTCCAGCCACTCCCTCGTGCCGTCGTCTAAGACCTCCGTGATAGACGACAGGAACGACTCGGAGGCCGTGCTGTCTGTGGGCTTCGTGTCGTACAGTCCGGCATAGAAGGATCTGCTGATCCTCAAAACGTTGGGCCGAGACGACGTCACCGAGCCGTCGTCCTCCTTCAGCCGGCTAAGCACAGAGCTCTCTTTGTGCACCTTCTGAAAGAAGAAACGTGAGCACGTCTCGTCCTGCTCCACGGAGCGGACCCTGGACCGGAAGATTATCCTGGAGGCCTCCGCGGCGAAGAGCGAGGCTTGCTGGCCCCTCACCTCGCGGAGGTCCTCCGTGACATCGACCCCCATTGACTGCAGAAGGAGCAGGTTCTGCACCCTTTTCTGGAGTCGCGACAGCTTTCTCCGCCTCTCTCTTGCCTTCTGAACACCCTTGAGGACAAAGAACCTCTTGATGTTCTCCTTCACCGTCTCCCACCAGTCGCCTGGAGACTCAAAGAGGGGTTTCACGGTTCTCCAACCGGTGTACTCCCTCTTAAGCTCCTCGACGTTCTCTGGGGTCAACAGAGTCGTGTTGAGCTTCCACGTCCCCTTGCCGGCCGGCTGGTCGTCCTGTAAGTGACAGTCGGCCAACAGGAGGCAGTGGTCAGAGAAGAACACCGGCTCGACACCGGTGGACCTGACCGAGAACGTCCGTGACACAAACAGGAAGTCTATCCTTGAGCGGATAGACCCGTCTGGCCGCGACCAGGTGTACCTCTGCTGCGCTCCGTCTGCAGGGGTGCTGAAGACGTCGAGCAGCTTGGCGTCCTTCACCGTGCCCATCAGGAATCTGGACGTGACGTCCAGTTGAATCCCCCCACCCGCTGTCCCCACGCCGGATCTTCCATCTGCATCAATGATGCAGTTGAAGTCTCCGCCTAGGATGACCGGCCTAGACGTAGCCAGCAGGGGTGGAAGCCGCTGCAGGACGGCCAACCGCTCACTCCGTACCGCTGGGGCGTACACGTTGATCAGCCTCAGGGGAGCGTTCCTGTAGGTGATGTCAGCCACTAGGAGGCGCCCCCCACCACCTCCTGAACTTGAGAGATGGCGAAGTTGTGCCCCCGCAGCAGAATAGCCAGGCCCGAGGAGCGACAGTCGTTACCCCCCAACCAGATCGAAGGCCCACAGGTCCAGGCGCTGGACCATTTCCCGTACCTGCCGAGGTCCGGTATCCCGCACTCCTGCAGAAACAGGAGGTCCGCCTTGATGGTGGTCAGGTAGGCCAACGTGGACACACATCTCGCGGTTGACTTGACGCTGCGCACATTAATGCTCGCAATTCGTACCCCCATTGTGGGCAGTGACCGCAGTACCCTCCCCAAGTCCAAGGTCCAGCCCCTCCATCTGTCCCTTCATGCCCATTGCCCGGGCTAACTGCTGGACGCTCTCTGGGCTCAGGAAACCATCTGTGCTGCCTTCCGGGTGGCATCCCCCCGTCAGGGGTGCGGAGGCAGGAGGGCCCGGCTCCGGATCAGGCTGGGGACGTGCTGTTTCCTCCTTCCCGCCTGGAAGTTCCGGGGGGCCCTCCAGTGCTCCAGCGGCACTTGACTGGGTGTCGGAGTGAGCCTCAGGACGCCTCCCATCGCCTGGAAGCGGGGTGCTGCTTTCCTTCCCCCTCGAGACCTTTAACTTCTGCTTCGGGTGGGCCCTCTCCGAATCCTCCTCGTCAGAGGAGCTCTTATAGCCCCCCTGTAGCTGCCTCTTCCCTCCTGATTGTTGCGGTTCCTGGGCCCGTCGACGCACCTTCCTCCTCGCTTTCCGGACTGTTGTCCACTCCCCTGGGTCGCCTGTCGCCGCCTCCATTGGCTCCGGGTTGTTGGGGGGGATCGGAGCCTGCAGGGGTGCTTTGCTGGCCTCGGGCCCATCCTGCAGGGCTGGGCCCTCCTGCACGGCCTGGCCCTCCTGCACATTAGAGGGGTCCTTGCTGGGCCCTGGTGCCTTCCTCTCCTCCGGGGGGGGCTGGCCCCGCATTTCCCCTGCCGGCGACCTGGGCGTAGGTGGTACCCCGCCGCGGGCATGCCCTATAGAAGTGGCCCGCTTCCCCGCAAAGGTTGCAGCTTCTCTCTCGTGGGCAATCCTTTGCAAGGTGTCCCTCCTCCCTGCAGTTCCTGCAGATGGTGACTTTGCAGTCGGCCGCCATGTGACCTGACCTACCACAGGCATGGCAGACTTTAGGTTGCCCTGCATAGGTCAGGTAGCCCCTGCTCCCGCCGATCGCGAAGCTGGACGGTGGGTGTGCGACATTCCCGTCTGCGCCCATCCTCAGCGTCACCTTGACCTGCCTCTTACTCGTCCAGATGCCAAAGGGGTCCACCATGTCAGTTAGGTCCCCTTCCACCTTCACATACCTTCCGAGGAAGGTCAGGACATCAACTGCTGGCACATGCGGGTTGTACATGTGTACAGTCACCATACGGCTCCTCTGCGCTGGCATCACAAACAGCGGGACAGCGGTCAATACAGAGAGGGGGCCCTCACCTCCTTTCTCCTTCAAAACCTCCAGGAAGCGCTCGCAAAGCTTGGCACTCCGGAAGGTCACATCGTAAAAACCTCCTCCGGGGAAATCCTGCAGGCAGTAAATGTCCGCAGCAGCGAACCCACAACAGTCCAACAGGACCCTCTTCACGAAGAAGGTGCGGTCCACAGGTGCACCTTCATCCACCTTCTTTACAGAAACACGGATGGTGTTCCGGACCCCCTGACCTGGGGCACGAGCACTTGCCGCAGCCATCGTTGCAGGTTGGCTGCTCCCCTGAACCAGCGTTAGGCCGAAGCCAGCATTAAGATCCACTGGTCGCAAGGGTGCACAGCCAACCCGACGTCCTCCTTTCACCTCCAAGACAGCACTCTCGTCCTCTCAGTCCACAAGAGAGTGGGTCTTTATTGTGTTCGAGATGTAAGCTGGTTCACTGAGCTGTAAGGTTTGTCCCCAGATGTTTTGTCACCTTTTTTTTTTATTTGAAAAAATATACTTTATTCATAGAATGTACAAAAAATAAAACATTTATACACCTACCCAGTCATGCAAGCCACTCCGGGTTACCTGGGGGTACGTACACCAACTAAAGGGAAAAAAAAACAAAACAGAGAAAAAAGAAACCAAGCAAAGAAACCGCCCCGGCAGTCGTCACCCCGCACAGTCCCAGTTTGCCCCCTGACCAGTTGGGGAAGGCGCCAGCTGGGCCCAATTACCAGATAGGATTCTTTTCCCTTTTCTGGACGAGGGGGCTCATACGGTGGTCTTTCCCCACCGCGCCTTGGCGGCGGCTGCCCCAAGCTTTAGCGCGTCCCTCAGCACGTAGCCCTGGACCTTGGAGTGCGCCAGTCTGCAACACTCGGTCGGGGTCAGTTCTTTCAGCTGGCAGACCAGCAAGTTGCGGGCAGACCAAAGAGCGTCTTTCACCGCATTGATGGTCCTCCAGGCGCAGTTGATGTTGGTCTCGGTGTGCGTCCCCGGAAACAGCCCGTAGAGCACGGAGTCCCGCGTCACGGAGCTGCTCGGGACGAACCTCGACAAATACCACTGCATCCCCCTCCAGACCTCCTGCGCATAGGCACACTCCAGAAGGAGGTGATCGACAGTCTCGTCCCCCCCGCAGCCACCTCGAGGGCAGCGTGCGGTGGTGCAGAGATTCCGGGCATGCATAAAGGATCTCACTGGCAGAGCCCCTCTCACCGCCAGCCAAGCAATGTCCTTGTGCTTGTTTGAAAGTTCTGGCGATGAGGCATTCTGCCAAACGACTTTGGCAGTCTGCGTGGGGAACCACACGACGGGATCCACCCTCTCCTTTTCCCGAAGGGTCCTGAGGATACTACGTGCTGACCACTGCCTGACGGCCTTGTGGTCAAAGGTGTTTCCTTTCAAAAATTTCTCCACGAAGGACAGGTGGTACGGAACGGTCCAACTACTCGGAGCTTTCCGCGGCAACGAGGCCAGGCCCATCCTTCGCAACACCGGGGACAGGTAGAACCTCAGTAAGTAGTGACACTTGGTGTTTGCGTACTGAGGATCTACGCACAGCTTGATGCAGCCACACACAAAGGTAGCCGTCAGGGTGAGGGTGGCGTTCGGTACGCCCTTTCCCCCATTTCCCAGGTCTTTGTACATGGTATCTCTGCGGACCCGGTCCATCCTCGACCCCCAAATGAAGTGGAAGATGGCCCGGGTGACCGCAGCGGCGCAGGTCCAGGTAATAGGCCAGGCCTGCGCCACATACAACAGTACCGAAAGCCCCTCGCACCTGACAACCAGGTTCTTACCCGCGATGGAGAGGGACCGGAGCGTCCACCTGCCCAGCTTCTGCTTAAATTTGGAGATACGCTCCTCCCAAGTCTTAGTGCATGCCCCAGCTCCACCAAACCAAACACCCAGCACCTTCAGGTAGTCTGTCCTGACGGTGAAGGGGATGAAGGAGCGGTCGTCCCAGTTCCCGAAGAACATGACCTCGCTCTTACCCCTATTGACTTTGGCACCCGAGGCCAGTTCAAACTGGCCGCAGATGTCCAACAGCCTACTCACCGACCGACGATCGGTGCAGAAGACGGCGACATCATCCATGTACAGGGAGGTCTTGACCTGAAGGCCTCCACTGCCTGGGATAGTCACGCCCTTCAGGCTCACGTCCTTCCTGATGGAGGCGGCGAAGGGCTCCACACAGCACACGAACAAGGCAGGAGAGAGCGGGCAGCCCTGCCTGACTCCAGATCTAACAGGAAAACTGTCTGATTCCCACCCGTTGATCGAGACTGCGCTAACGATGTTGGCGTATAGCAGCCGGATCCAATTGCAGATGCCCTCCCCGAACCCCAATTTGGAGAGGACGTCCCTCATGTAAGCATGAGAGACCCTGTCGAAGGCCTTCTCCTGGTCCAGGCTGACGAGGCAGGTGTCCACCCGCCTGTCCTGTACGTAGGCGATCGTATCCCTGATGCGCGCGAGGCTCTCAGCGATCTTCCTGCCCGGCACAGCACAGGTTTGGTCAGGGTGAATCACCGACTCCAGGACAGACATGACCCGGTTGGCTATGACCTTGGCCAGGATTTTGTAGTCCACGTTCAATAGTGAAATGGGACGCCAATTATTAATTTCTTCCCTCTCCCCCTTCCTCTTGTAAATGAGGGTGATGATGCCCTTCCTCATGGACTTGCACATTTCCCCTGCCCGAAGTGCACTATCGTACACCTCCAGCAGGTCCTGGCCGACCAGGCCCCACAGAGCAGAATACAGCTCGACTGGTAAGCCATCGCTTCCGGGAGTCCTATTCCTCTGCAAGGACATGAGGGCTCTGGTCAGCTCGTCCAGGGATATCGGCCGGTCCAGCCACTCCCTCGTGCCGTCGTCTAAGACCTCCGTGATAGACGACAGGAACGACTCGGAGGCCGTGCTGTCCGTGGGCTTCGTGTCGTACAGTCCGGCATAGAAGGATCTGCTGATCCTCAAAACGTCGGGCCGAGACGACGTCACCGAGCCGTCGTCCTCCTTCAGCCGGCTAAGCACAGAGCTCTCTTTGTGCACCTTTTGAAAGAAGAAACGCGAGCACGTCTTGTCCTGCTCCACAGAGCGGACCCTGGACCGGAAGATTATCCTGGAGGCCTCCGCGGCGAAGAGCGAGGCTTGCTGGCCCCTCACCTCGCGGAGGTCCTCCGTGACATCGACCCCCATCAACTGCAGAAGGAGCAGGTTCTGCACCCTTTTCTGGAGTCGCGACAGCTTTCCCCGCCTCTCTCTTGCCTTCTGAACACCCTTGAGGACAAAGAACCTCTTGATGTTCTCCTTCACCGTCTCCCACCAGTCGCCTGGAGACTCAAAGAGGGGTTTCACGGTTCTCCAACCGGTGTACTCCCTCTTAAGCTCCTCGACATTCTCTGGGGTCAACAGAGTCGTGTTGAGCTTCCACGTCCCCTTGCCGGCCGGCTGGTCGTCCTGTAAGTGACAGTCGGCCAACAGGAGGCAGTGGTCAGAGAAGAACACCGGCTCGACACCAGTGGATCTGACCGAGAACGTCCGTGACACAAACAGGAAGTCTATCCTTGAGCGGATAGACCCGTCTGGCCGCGACCAGGTGTACCTCTGCTGCGCTCCGTCTGCAGGGGTGCTGAAGACGTCGAGCAGCTTGGCGTCCTTCACCGTGCCCATCAGGAATCTGGACGTGACGTCCAGTTGACTCCCCCCACCCGCTGTCCCCACGCCGGATCTTCCATCTGCATCAATGATGCAGTTGAAGTCTCCGCCTAGGATGACCGGCCTGGACGTAGCCAGCAGGGGTGGAAGCCGCTGCAGGACGTCCAACCGCTCACTCCGTACCGCTGGGGCGTACACGTTGATCAGCCTCAGGGGAGCGTTCCTGTAGGTGATGTCAGCCACTAGGAGGCGCCCACCCACCACCTCCTGAACTTGAGAGATGGTGAAGTTGTGCCCCCGCAGCAGAATAGCCAGACCCGAGGAGCGACAGTCGTTACCCCCCGACCAGATCGAAGGCCCACAGGTGCAGGCGCCGGACCATTTCCCGTACCTGCCGAGGTGCGGTATCCCGCACTCCTGCAGAAACAGGAGGTCCGCCTTGATGGTGGTCAGGTAGGCCAACGTGGACACACATCTCGCGGTTGACTTGACGCTGCGCACATTAATGCTCGCAATTCGTACCCCCATTGTGGGCAGTGACCGCAGTACCCTCCCCAAGTCCAAGGTCCAGCCCCTCCATCTGTCCCTTCATGCCCATTGCCCGGGCTAACTGCTGGACGCTCTCTGGGCTCAGGAAACCGTCTGTGCTGCCTTCCGGGTGGCATCCCCCCGTCAGGGGTGCGAAGGCAGGAGGGTCCGGCTCCGGATCAGGCTGGGGACGTGCTGTTTCCCCCTTCCCGCCTGGAAGTTCCGGGGGGCCCTCCAGTGCTCCAGCGGCACTTGACTGGGTGTCGGAGTGAGCCTCAGGACGCCTCCCGTCACCTGGAAGTGGGGTGCTGCTTTCCTTCCCCCTCGAGACCTTTAACTTCTGCTTCGGGTGGGCCCTCTCCGAATCCTCCTCGTCAGTGGAGCTCTTATAGCCCCCCTGTAGCTGTCTCTTCCCTCCTGATTGTTGCGGTTCCTGGGCCCGTCGACGCACCTTCCTCCTCGCTTTCCGGACTGTAGTCCACTCCCCTGGGTCGCCTGTCGCCGCCTCCATTGGCTCCGGGTTGTCAGGGGGGATCGGAGCCTGCAGAGGTGCTTTGCTGGCCTCGGGCCCATCCTGCAGGGCTGGGCCCTCCTGCACGGCCTGGCCCTCCTGCACATTAGTGGGGTCCTTGCTGGGCCCTGGTGCCTTCCTCTCCTCCGGGGGGGCTGGCCCCACATTTCCCCTGCCGGCGACCTGGGCGTAGGTGGTACCCCGCCGCGGGCATGCCCTATAGAAGTGGCCCGCTTCCCCGCAAAGGTTGCAGCTTCTCTCTCGTGGGCAATCCTTTGCAAGGTGTCCCTCCTCCCTGCAGTTCCTGCAGATGGTGACTTTGCAGTCGGCCGCCATGTGACCTGACCTACCACAGGCATGGCAGACTTTAGGTTGCCCTGCATAGGTCAGGTAGCCCCTGCTCCCGCCGATCGCGAAGCTGGACGGTGGGTGTGCGACATTCCCGTCTGCGCCCATCCTCAGCGTCACCTTGACCTGCCTCTTACTCGTCCAGATGCCAAAGGGGTCCACCATGTCAGTTAGGTCCCCTTCCACCTTCACATACCTTCCGAGGAAGGTCAGGACATCAACTGCTGGCACATGCGGGTTGTACATATGTACAGTCACCATACGGCTCCTCTGTGCTGGCATCACAAACAGTGGGACAGCGGTCAATACAGAGAGGGGGCCCTCACCTCCTTTCTCCTTGAAAACCTCCAGGAAGCGCTCGCAAAGCTTGGCACTCCGGAAGGTCACATCGTAAAAACCCCCTCCGGGGAAATCCTGCAGGCAGTAAATGTCCGCAGCAGCGAACCCACAACAGTCCAACAGGACCCTCTTCACGAAGAAGGTGCGGTCCACAGGTGCACCTTCATCCACCTTCTTTACAGAAACACGGATGGTGTTCCGGACCCCCTGACCTGGGGCACGAGCACTTGCCGCAGCCATCGTTGCAGGTTGGCTGCTCCCCTGAACCAGCGTTAGGCCGAAGCCAGCATTAAGATCCACTGGTCGCAAGGGTGCACAGCCAACCCGACGTCCTCCTTTCACCTCCAAGACAGCACTCTCGTCCTCTCAGTCCACAAGAGAGTGGGTCTTTATTGTGTTCGAGATGTAAGCTGGTTCACTGAGCTGTAAGGTTTGTCCCCAGATGTTTTGTCACCATTCTAGGTAACATCAACAGTGAACCTCCGACGAAGTGCTGGTGTTATGTCCCGCTTTCTATTTATCCGGTTAGGTTTCCTTGGGTTGGTGATGTCATTTCCTGTTCTTTTTCTCTACCGTCCCCTGAGGAAAATAGCCTGAGATGACATCACCAACGCAGGAAATGACATCACCAACCCAAGGAAACCTAACCAGATAAATAGAAAGTGGGACATAACACCAGTGCTTTGTCGGAGGCTCACTGCTGATGTTACCTAGAATGGTGACGAAACATCTGAAAACTAACCTTCTAGCTCAGCAAGCAAACTCATATCCAGAACCTCAACCTGAGTTACAAATCTTCTCAAAACTCGCTAGTCATCTCCACCATTCAATGAGGTTATGTCTTATCTGATAGTACTAAATTCCACTTTCTGCTTTTCCCCATGATCCTACATTCTCCTACTGATTAAAAATCTGTCTGTCTAAACCTTCAATACATTAATGACCCTGTCTCTCAGCCCTCTATGTTTAAAAAATTCAAAGATTCAGTATCTTCTGAGAGATGAATTTCCTCCTTGTCCCTGCCTTAAATGTGCAAGTCCTTATTCTGAAATTATGTCACCTGGTCCTCGACTTTCCTGCTAAGAGGCAATAACCTTTGCACAACTACCCTGTCAAGTCCTGAAAGATTCTTGTATCTTTCAATAAAGTTGCCTGTTATTCTTCTAGATGTCAATCAACTCAACCTCTTCTTACCAGACAGTTTCTACGTACCTGCTATCAGCCGAGTGAACCTTTTCTGGATTGCCTTCAATGCCATTTTATCTTTCCTTAGATAAGAAGCCCAGTATTCCAGCCATCATTTGACTAGAAACTTGTTTTTTTTTCGATAAACCTCCCTACTTTTATACACCATTCCCTTCGAAATTAATGCCACCATTCCAGTTGCCTTCCCTATTACTTGCTAAGCTTGGATGCATGCATTTTGCATTTTAAGGATGAGGATTCCCAAATCCGTCTAATTCTGCACTCTTTGTCCATTTAAATAATATTCACTCCTCTATTTTTCCTGCCAAAGTGTATAACCTCACATTTCCCCACACTATATTCCATCTGCCAGATTTTTGCCCATTCACTTAACCTGTCTGCATCAGTGCAGAGTCTTAATATTATCCCCACCACTTGCCTTCCCATCTACTCTTGTGTCATCTGCAAACTCCATATAGTACATGCACTTTCTTCATCCAAGACATTGATATATATTGTAAATAATTGTGGTCCTTGCATTGATCCCTGTGGTACACCACTAGTTACAAGTTAACATTCTGAAAATGCATCCCCTTTTCCCAACTCTGACTTCTATTAGTTAGCCAGTCCTCTAGCCATGCTAACATACTATGTCCGATACCTTATTACAATCTTATTATTATTATGATCTTATTAAGTAATCTAATGTGTAATGAACACCTTTTTAAAAACCCAAATATATTACATCCACTTCTTCTCAGCCTTTAGAACTTCAGGCAATACCACTCAAGATTGTGCAACCTAGTTAAACCTAGCCCAGATGTAATCTTGGTGAATAGTTTATTCCGAATCCATATCAGTTAAAAACATATCGTCTAGTCATTATCTGGGACCTTGTGCATAAATTGACTACTGCATTTCTCTACATAATAGCAACCAATTATCTCACAGCTGATGAAATATTTGAGAAGTCCAAAGTAACGAAAGGTACTATGTAAAGCAAAGTTTATTTTAAATTTTCATTTGATCCCCTTAATCCCCTCTACTGTAATGAATGCAATCCTAGTTTCTCCTGACCCTTCCAAAAACATATTCTCTTGTTCCTTTTGCCATATGAATAAATACATTGGACTATTACTATGCATTTTCTTCTGGATTCCAATCAAGTACAATTTATGTAACAGTATGCACCACTTTGAAATTTGTTTTGTGGGACTCGTAAGGTATTTTGTCTTTCTGCCTTACGTTGAGTCCGGTGGTGGTTTATTTCCGTATGAGTCTTTAGCCAAGGATTAAGTATTTTGTTCGTTTTTCTTTTCATGACAGCTAAATATGTCTGTTGGTAATTGCACTTTCTTTTATTTTTAGATTGGTATTGTTACTACAAAAAACAAAAGGGCAGAAAAACTTACTGAACTTGCCGGTAATATAATTTTGTACCATATGTGTTTTATATTTTAAGACCACATTGAAGCAATTTGTATGAAGTATGAAATCAGCTGTATAACACTGCATTCAGTAGCAAACTGTTAATCAGCTTGATCAGCTCCACCCTCCAGATTTCCCATTGACAGCATACGTGGTAGTGATTCTGCTCTATTCTGTCCCTGAACCATTTTACAAGATGCAAGAGCAGTGGGATTACCTGTCTGAAAGTGGCAGGTAGCCAATTTAAGGTAATTAAAGGCCTATTGAAACTGATTGAGGATTTCAGATTGCAGTTTGAGTCACATGCTAGAGTGGAGCAGCCCACAAGAAATTCTTGCCTATTGTTAGTCAGATTAAAAAGTCTAGCTAAGGACTCAAAAGAACTGGAACCTAGATCTCACCTCTTCCGTTCTTCCATTTCTGTATTCATGCTTGCACTGTGAAAGAAGCTTTGTAATATATCTCTCGGATGTTATTCGTGGATTGCATAGCATTCGAGTGACTTTGTAACTATGTTGTTTAAAAAAGATCGTTGTACAAATCAGTCATCTTGTTTGCATTCCCAGAGTCATGTTTCCCACTGTCTTCAATTTTGAATGATAACGTGTAGTGTATTTGCATGCTGTGAAAATGATATCAGGGAAAATTACAAAGAGTGGTGTTGTGATAGCCTTTGACCCAGAAGCCGTACTGCTCAAAGAAAATTTGTAATTTCTTTAAATAGTCTGTTGGTACCTGTAGTTATTTTCAACAACACTTGTGTGAAATTGACTTTTCTGATTTTGCCTCAATTGTAAGCATCAATGGAATTTTCTTGGATAATAAAAACTCTAATTCATTTTACCTGAGTACCCTTGGCCTGGAAACAGTGCCACCAAAAGGAAGTTAAGACAGAGGCCACATGGCTAGAAAAACTATAAGCAGGAAAACTGGAGGATGAAAGCCATCAGCACAAAGTTACAGATACAAATAGAAAGCTGACAGAAACAGAAAAAGCAATACGATGAATTTGTGTAAATAAATGTCAGAAAAGCTCCATTAAAAAGGTTGGCTTGTGTTTCCTGGTAAGAAAAATTGATTTCCCAGAATTTTTGAAGTGATGAACAAGCATGCTAAAAGGAACCAAATCCTAAAAGGTAGTATGCAAAAGGAAGCCTGCAGAAAAGTTGAGAGTTTATATTAGGGAATCAGATTGTGAACCAAGCATTGTTGGTGGACAGTTGAAAAGGAATTCTAGAAAAATATATCATTGACACTGACATCATCCAACTGAGAAGGTTGCCATATGTTCACTGGTTGATTATAAAGAGATATGGTTGGTCAGTGAGGGCTGAATGGATTGAGTTTTAAAGACTGAGAGATTGTGCATGATACCATATTTGTGTGAATGGTGATGTGTGTACTTTCAGTCGGTGAAAATGTATCTTTATTTCATCTATGAAAGTGAAATTTACGTTTTTTTATTTGAAATATCATTGCCTATTAATTATTGTTTAATTTTCATTAGTTATGATCTAAGTTACAAAAAGTGAAATCTTGTTGATAATTTCTTTATTTGGAAGTAGTTTGGTACATTGCATTATTTTGGTTTATGGTTCACACAAGGTAATCCTAATAGTATTAGTCTTTATTATTTAGCATACGGTGGACACCTGAATCATTGGAAAACAAAATTTGTTTGAGCAAGCTGTCTCCATTTTGTTCCCTTTTTATCCCAGAAGAAATTTGATTTAGTCTAGCAATGCCTTTTAGTCTAATTGGAATCCATGACTGTCATGTTGTTTCTCATAACTATTTAAAACAAATGCAGTATGCAAATTGCACTATTTCTTTCATTTGTGACATACAGTTTTTCCATTCCTTTGCATAAAGGTTATTTCTTATTTCCAATTGAGACTGGTTTTGTCATTGTTTCTGTGTTAGGAAATCCAAAAAAGCATAAAGAAGCCTTAAAGAAAGCTGTAGGTTTGTCATGCAGTGGAGAACCTTCTCTTTACAATTCACTCAGTTTGGCCATGGAAACTTTGAAGTAAGTGTTTTTGGACTGATTTCAACAAACTTTCAACAAACCCAGCCCATGCCATCCTTTTGTTTTGTTTGGTTTTATTTCTGTTTGTATTTTTGTTTTTTTTCTGTCTGAGATGATTTGAGCTGTATTTTACCAGATTTTGGACTAGATCAGTAGAGATGACAGTCTTTGTTTTGACTCTTCTCCCCAAAAGGCACATGCCAGGACACACCAGCCGTGAAATACTTGTCATTTTTAGCAGTCTTACAACATGTGACCCATCCAACATTTATGACCTTGTGAAGGTAAATGCTTCATGTTTTTTGATCCTACGAGATAGAAGGTAACACATGTGTACCTGCCTGGTATATGTGTGCACATGTCTGTACCTGTTCTTCGGTACCTCAGAGTCTGGATTCCAGCCTTTGATTTACTTGATAGTTTCTCTACGAGCAGCTGTTTTTAGTGAAGTTATTATCTGGATTGGACATTTCATTGGCCAATTGAATAGAAGGAATGTTCGAATTGCTATTTTTCCACGTCTCCTCCAAAATCTGGCACTCTGCTCTCAGCTTAAGGTCAATTGTTGTAATTTTGTGATGTGGTGAATGGGCTAGCAAATGAGATTGTGCATTGTCCTTTTGAGATTAGGCAGAGATACACTTATAATATTTATCATCTTTTTTGATTTCTTCAATAATTGGAATTCTCGAGACTTTATTGCCTGCCTTGTGCTGATTTGGTGATCATACCTGGGGTGATGGAAAAGATATTACTTTTGACTTGAGTGCCAAGGGTCATGGAGGAGAAAGTCAAGCAAGGTTTCTGTTTCTAATTGCTATTTGACATATGTCTGCTGGAAGTTGTAAATATGGATAGTGAGGAAGTACAGTTTGTACAACTGTTATGTTCACTGTGGTTGAACAGCTTGTTGATTTTGCACATGAATAATGACCATGATTGTGAAGTACTGGAGAGTGGATGGAAGAAAGAATTGGCAGAAAACTTAAGAAGGAAAAATGTTTTATGTTAATTTTGTTACATATTCACTTTTGGTGTTCTAAGGCTTTTGATATAGTTATGCTAATCTGTTCGTTTTTGTTTTACTTTCTGAAGTGCTTGAAAGCTGCTAAAATCAGAGTGTCTGTGATTGGCCTATCTGCAGAAGTTCGAGTTTGCACTGTTCTCACCCGCGAGACTGGTGGTAGGTAATCTGAACTATACAACTCATCCTGTTCATGTTAGTAAAGAAAATGAAAAATATTTTTCTAAGTTTTGCTTTAAATCTCTCTTAATCAGTGGACGTAAGGCAAAACGTGGCTCAACAGTGTAGACTAAGAGAGTCCTAGATTTGATTTTTGGTCTGTCCTGACTTGTTGCTGAAGCAGTTAGTGTACTAGAATTATTGTTTGTGCTGTGTATTAAGAAAGGGAACTGTGGAATGTTTTCCTGCTTCTGGTTGCGATTTAGAACTCTTAGTTAAAAGTCTGCATCTGAACATTGAATAATTGGAGAATTAGACTCTGGTATGGTATGCCAAACCTGGAAGGTGATTGATTCTGAGGGCAAATATCCTAGCAATAAATCAATCTTTCAGAAGAAGGGATGGGAAAACTAATGGGGAAAAAAGTTGAATCTGTTTTATTATCTATTTGCTTATGTGACAAAAAGCTAATTATGATGAATTTAAACTGGCAGTTAATGATCAATGTTTTAACTCATTTTTACCACCAATCAAAAGTGGGATTATGTCGAAAGGTGGTTTGTATAATGTTTTTTATCTCAATGCAAAAGGGACTGTTTAACTCTGTAATATTGCCTTCCTTTTATGACCAACTTAACTCTATATTTAAGCAAAGTTCTTAACATGAAATGGGCATTCTTCCATGAAAGCGGAGTTGCAGGTAAACAGAGTAGTGAAGAAGCCGTTTGGTATGCTTGCCTTCATTAGTCTGTGCATTTTGTAGAGGAGTTGAGATGTTGTGTTGCAGCTGTGCAGGACATTAGTGAGGCCACTTTTAGAATATTGCATTTAACTGGGGCAGACAGTGGCTCGGTGGTCAGTACTGCTTCCTCACAGTGCCAGGGACCTGGGTTTGATTCCAGCCTTGGGTGACTGTCTGTATGGAGTTTGCACATTCTCCTCATGCCTGCGTTTCCTCCCGCAATCCAGAGATGTGCAGGTTAGGTGGACTCACCATGCTAAATTACCCATAGCATCCAGGGATGTGAAGGCTAGGTGGATTAGCCATAGGAAATGCAGGGGTACATGGATAAATAGGGGTTGAAAAAACATAAGTTGCTGGAAAAGCTCAGCAGTCTGGTAGCATCTGTAAAGAACTGGTGGTAGCTAGGAAAATGATGGCTTATGTGAAGAATTGGAGGGGGAGGAGGTAAGGAGCGAATGATAGGCGGGGATAGAGACCAAAGAGAGTGAAGAGCAATTCAATAGAAAATGGGTTGATAATGATCTGGCTAGGAGGTGAATAGCTATTAATGGGACTGTTAGTGATTAACAATAGGTAGTGTGTAATGGCACGCTATGTGATAACAAGGTCTGTGGTGTTGGGGGCTAGGACATGGGAGTGTTTAGGCCTTAATATTATTGAGCTAAATATTGAGTCTGGGAGGACTCTAGGTTCCCCAAGTGGAAAATGTGGTGATGCTCTTCCAGCTTGCACTGACGTTCACTGGGACACTGCAGCAAGCCTGAGACAGGGATGTTGGCCAGGGAACAGGGTGGTGAGTTAAAGTGGCAGGCAACTGGAAGCTCAGGGTCTCTTTTGCAGGCAAAACATTGATATTTTGCAAAGCGATGACTGAGTCAATGCTTCGTTTCTCCAGTGTGGAGGAGACCACATTGTGAGCAGCAAATGCAGTAGACTAGATTGTGGGAAGTGCGGGTGAAGTGTTGCTTCACCTGGTACGTGTGTTTGGGCCCTTACCTATAATCCCACCAGTGTCCACATCCAGAAGATCATCAGACGCCATTTCTGCCAGGGAATTTCTGAAGTCTTGGTATTCCAACCAGAACTCCATCGACAAACACATTGAATTAGACTCTGTGTACAAACCACTGAGAAATGGAACCAAAAGTAATGCCAACCAATCCAGCAAACCAAGGCGTATAGGTAACAAGTGGGACAGAACACCGATACTTCACTGGAGGTTCATTGACAATGTTACCTAGCAGGGTGGCAAAACCGGCTTGGCGAGCAAGTCTACAAGCTCAATTTTATATGTTTCTATAAGATCTCCCCTTCATTCTTCTAAATTCCAACAAATATAATCCCAGTCAACTCAGTCTCTCCACATAAGCCAACCCTCTTAACTCTGTGATCAACCGAGTGAATCTCCTCTGCACCTCCTCCAGTGCTCACAAACACCACATACAGCTGCAACATAACCTCCCTGTTTTTAAAGTCAATCCCCTAGCAATGAAGGACAAAATTCCATTTGTCGTCTTAATTATCTGGTGCACCTATGAACCAACCTTCTGCAATTTATACACAAGGACACCCTGGTCCCTCTGCACAGCATCATGCTGCAATGTTTTACCATTCAAATAATAGTCCATTTTACTGTTATTCTTACCAAATGAAGACTTCACATTTCTCACCATTGTACTCTATCTGCCAGGCCTTTGTTCACTCACTCAAATTATCTATATCCCTTGGCAAACTTTCAGAGTCCTCTGCATGCTTTGCCCTACCATTAATCTTAGTGTAATACGTGGTCCCCAACTCTAAATCATCTGTGTAAATTGCAAACAATTGCAGTCCGAACACTGATCCCTGAGGCACACCACTAGTCACTGATCGCCAACCAGAGGAGCACTCATTTATCCCCATTCTTTGCTTCTTGTTAGTTAACCAAATCTCTATCTATGCTAATACAGTTTTTCCAATCAAATCAGTAGATCTGATATTATTGTGCAACATCTCATTGTGCACTTCAAAATATTTAGTCAGTATTGCCATTTGGAAATTAATTTGCCATATATACCCGCATAAAATCTCTGAGACTAGTTCTTTAAGCTGAAAGTTGTGGGGTTAACGTTTACATGAGTAATGAGGAATTGCTTGACTTTGGCCCGAGAAAATCAGCCGCAAAGGAATTAAGTTTTAAAACTAACAACACGAATGAATTCATAACGCTAACGCTTATTTCATAAAATGTCAACTATATATACACCATACAGTGCAGTATGTGAGAGATTATGATAACAAATTAGCAATAACACTTCACAATGAAATACTTCAAAATCAGCCGGATCACTGGACCACTGTAGACTCAAAGGGCCAAAGGTTCTTGTACTGTGCTATAGATCTCTATGACTTTATGACTGAACAATTTGTCCTAAAAGCTTGGTTGGAATACATCGTATGAAAATTCATTGTCTTCATCATTGCTTGTACCAGTAACTTCAGCACCATCATTTCAAAAGTAATTTTAGTTGGTACCATTGAACACATTTGATATTCCTCATTTTAGAAACATGGCTTTTGAAAATATGGGATCAAATTCATTCTGTGCATCCAGACGCAATTTTGGTTAATTTCTTGCAACCACCCCTTCTATTTATCTTTTCTTGTGAATATGGAACATAGGAACATGCAAACAAGAAGCAAGTGTAGGCCATTCAGCCCCTCAACACTTCTTCGATTGTTTTATAAAATCATGGCTGATCTGAATTTAACTGCAAATCTTCATTCCCACTGATCCTGATAACTCTTCACCCCCTTACTGAGAATCTACTCACTTCTACCTTAAAATATTCCAGAAACAGACAATAAAACTTTGTTAAATTTGTTTTTTGGGAGAGCTTTCAACATGAGTATCACCATTGGCTTTGATTTTGTGCCAGACAAGATGGACCACTGTCAGCTGTGGCTTCTTGTGACCTGTACTGTTAGCTGTACTGTAAGAGACTACTTTTTCTTATTTGGGACGATAAAGCTGAAATGAAAGCTGGACTGTTATATAATTGAAATACAAAGAGAGTTTTAAACTTGCAAATGAATGTTCTACATAACGTTGAGCTGTGCTATACAATGTTGCTTTCTGAAACAATGATGGGGAGAATACTAGATTGAATTCGAGTGTTGTAACAGTACTGAAACAACTAAACTAGTGGCATGACTAGTTCTGGAGCACTTCTCTTCGGTACTATTTCTGGAATATTGTCAGATTTATTGCCCTTTCAGTTTCCAGTACTTTTGGTCATATTGGATATCACATACAGCGAAACAAATGGGCTGAATATTGACATTTGTGATGCTAGCAATCTCGCGCAGAAGTTAAAATTATTATCTTATCGGCACTTATTATCGGCACTTCTATATACAAATGCTTCACTCTTGACTTTTGCACTGAGGTGCTGGGCTCCCCTGTTGCTGAGGTATCAGGAATTGTGAAGGGTGCAGAACATTGTGTAATCATCAACGAAAATCTCCACTTCTAACTTTTTTTTTAATGGAGGCATGATCATTGATGAAGTAGCTGGTGTGACAGGACCGCAGAGCTTTGATCCGATCCATTTTGTGGTGTAAAATCCATTGTTATGAAAATTAATTTTTTAAAGGCTCAGTCAATTTGACTTTACACTACATTGACTTTGACTTTGGACTTTTATACGAGTATATATGGTATCATACCCAAAACGCAGTATCATATGTATTTTGTGAACGTTGGGTTGGGATTTGACTCCTGCACCAGTCATGTCACTCTCAGCGGAGTTTGTGTGAGGGGGTGAAGTCACCCCTTTGAATGTTTTGCTAACTAATTCTTAGTGGCAGCGACAAAATTGAAGTCACAACAATGACACAGGAATATAAAAGTTAAAAATAAAATGATCTAGTTCATAAAACAGGTAGAATTTTTGGTGTGATTTTATTTTCTTGTGGCCCCTTTTATAGGTACATACCATGTTATTTTAGATGAGAGCCATTTTAAAGAGTTGCTCTATTATCATGTGAGTCCACCACCTGCCAGTTCCAATTCAGAGTGTTCTCTCATTCGTATGGGTAAGTACATTTTTAGTCAGTTCGTGCTTGAGTATGTGATGCTGTTTATGTTCTTTGCTATTTGGAATATAGATATGAATTTTTTGCATGCAATAATTATGAAGTAATTTTCTGAGTTGAATTCAGACTATTTTAAGTTTGACAAGGAAGGTACTGAATACTGGGGAATTTGTTTTTCATTAATAACACTTCCACACCAATATGAAGTTTATTGCTAAGCCATGGAAGGAATTGCCAGATGTCATTTTAACAGACAGCTGAGGTTGTATTCTGAGTGAAGAAAAGCATTCTGAGGATAGTTGTCATCTGCTGTAGGGGTTGAGAACAATTCTATTCAAATATTTTTATTTCTAAGGGTTTAAAAACTATTTGTTGAATATTCTACTATTTTGCTCTCACTTGGTGTTCAATGACTGGATGATGATGAGAAGTGGAAGCTCTCTTCATTCTTACTCCCTATCCAAGGATGTTGAAACCTTCTACAGTGACCCCCTGCTAAATTTGCGAAATCTGCTAAAACCAGGCAATGAACCAAGATGTTCATAACCTGTATGCTTCAACTGTTTATAATGAATCAAAGGAGACATTCCAATTTATCAATTTTTTTAAAACATAGCTGAGTGAAAGCTTAGAATATTTGTCCAGCTAAACTCTTAAATGAAACATACGTATAGTATTAGCAAACCTGACACTCTGAAGACGGTGTGGTGCTGGAGGGACACAGCAGGTCAGGCAGCATCACAGGAGCAGGAGAGTTGATGTTTGGGGTCAGGACTGTTCATAAGGACTGGGATGACACTGACACTCTGTGAAAGTTGATTAACAACAATACAACAAAGCCTTGGATTTTGGGCATGAAGAGCAAAATTTTGCAAACTTAAAAGAATGATGGGGATGTCGGTCTGTATATCTAGTTTGCTGAAGCAATGCCCCTCTACCCATAAATGATTTTGTCTTTGTGAGAAAGAATTACACTTTTTTATTTAATGCTGCAGATATTCCATTAAGATGCATATCATTTACACTGGTGTCAGCATTGATGATAATAGTGGTTTCTTGATAAATCTACTCAGTTTTTAAAAAAAATGTTTGGCATTAAATATTTTGATTATGAAATAGAAATGCTCATTTTCTTTCAATTGTCAGGTTTTCCCCAGCATACAATGGTATCCTTATCAGATCAGGATGCAAAGCCATGTTTCAGCATGGCGTAAGTATAATAAATGTTATTTAATGTAAACTGTTAATTTGGTAGTTGGCTTACCAAAGCATTTTGGTTAGATAGGAAGTTGGTATGTTATTAACAATGAAAGGAAGTGACGCTGCAGATTTAACTATACAGTGGTAAATTAGGCTGTTGCACATTGTTTTGAAGATTATGTCAGTCAGTTGGCTAACACTAATTTTCTGCAATTTACTAGTTTTTGTCATTTTTAAATGGTCACAGCTTTCCTTAATAGGCAAATAGGTAAATGAAATTTGTTTCTTTTATATGCCTTCTTATCAACAAGAGCAGATCAGAGACTTGGGGTCCACAGTGAGTAACTCACCATCTGACTGCCCAAGGTCTGTCCATAAGGCATTAATCAGGGGTTTAATGGAATACTGTCATGTTACCTGGGTTGAGTGCAGCTGCAATGACAGTCAAGAAGCTTGATGCCATTCAGGCTAGAGCAGCCACTACAGCCATAAGCATTCACTCGATTCATCATTCCTGCTCAGTAGCCACATTGTGTACTGACTACAAGGTGCACTGCAGAAATTCATCAAGACACTCCAGGCAGCACCTACCATCCCTGTAGCCACTACCACCTATAAGGACGTGGGCAACAGATGCCCAGGAACACCACAATACCACCAGCTGCAAGTTCACCTCCAAGTCACTCATCATTCTAACTTGGAAGTACACCACTGCCATTCCTTTTCTGTCACAGGATCAAAATCCTAGAATTCCCTCTGCTATCTACACCACCAGGAAGGATGACAAGTGATTCAAGAAGATGGTTCAACACCACTTCTTTGAGGGCAATTACAAATGAGCAATCAATACTGGCATAGCCAGTACTGCCCATATTCCATGAACAGAATTTTTTTTTTAAAACTCCTGACTCTGCTAAGGATTACACTGGAGATGAATTCAGGATCATCAGTCAGATTCTCAGTGTGATTCATTTGCCTGTGCTAAATGCTACATTTCATCACACACAGCACCCTGTTCTTTAAAGCAAAAACAATATGTCAGCATTTTCCCCAGAACAGGTGAGTCCAAAACTAGAGGGCATAGGTTTAAGGTGAGAGGGGAAAGAGTTAAAAAAAACCTAAGGCACACCTTTTTCACGGAGAGGGTGGTGCCCATATGGAATGAGCTTCCAGAGGAAGTGGTGAAGGCTGGTACAATTACAACATTAATGGAATGGGCATGTGAATAGAAAGAGCTTAGACGTATATGGGCCAAATATTGGCACATGGGACCAGATCATTTTAGGATATCTGGTCAACATGGGCGAGTTAGACTGAAGGTAATAAAATGTGAGGCTGGATGAACACAGCAGGCCAAGCAGCATCTCAGGAGCACAAAAGCTGACGTTTCGGGCCTAGACCCTTCATCAGAGAGGGGGATGGGGGGAGGGAACTGGAATAAATAGGGAGAGAGGGGGAGGCGGACCGAAGATGGAGAGTAAAGAAGATAGGTGGAGAGGGTGTAGGTGGGGAGGTAGGGAGGGGATAGGTCAGTCCAGGGAAGACGGACAGGTCAAGGAGGTGGGATGAGGTTAGTAGGTAGCTGGGGGTGCGAGGAAGGGATGGGTGAGAGGAAGAACCGGTTAGGGAGGCAGAGACAGGTTGGACTGGTTTTGGGATGCAGTGGGTGGGGGGGAAGAGCTGGGCTGGTTGTGTGGTGCAGTGGGGGGAGGGGATGAACTGGGCTGGTTTAGGGATGCAGTGGGGGAAGGGGAGATTTTGAAACTGGTGAAGTCCACATTGATACCATATGGCTGCAGGGTTCCCAGGCGGAATATGAGTTGCTGTTCCTGCAACCTTCGGGTGGCATCATTGTGGCAGTGCAGGAGGCCCATGATGGACATGTCATCAAGAGAATGGGAGGGGGAGTGGAAATGGTTCGCGACTGGGAGGTGCAGTTGTTTGTTGCGAACTGAGCGGAGGTGTTCTGCAAAGCGGTCCCCAAGCCTCCGCTTGGTTTCCCCAATGTAGACTGAAGGGTCTGTTTCTCTGTATGACTCTAAGGCAACCAGTTCTTGCTGCATCCCCATAGTGAGGGCCTGACAAATCAAATTTGAATTTAATCATATAATGACAACCATTAACAATTGCTGCTTCATTCATATTCCAACCATTGCCCACCCGATTAGAATCCTCTTATGCTGTAGTGATTTGTTTCCTTCCAGAGTTGCTTTTTGTTGTGATTTGGTCTTGTCCGCGGCAAAGCTAAAAGCTTTGACTTCATGGCTCTCTTGCAATAATTAAGTAACAAATGAATGATAAATAGCCACATAGACCAGTGAATGTATTTTAATTTTAACACCTAATTGTAGATTGGGGAGTTAGGTATTAAATTTGGAACAAAAATGTGAGGCAAATAGGAAGAAGATGTAGACATCACACTGTTAAGGAAAAAAATGACTAGACGAATAAAGTCACATGGGATTTAGATACTAAAGTTTTAAATTTGATTTAAAAACATTTTAAGCAAAGTGTCTCATCATTTTATTATTAGTAGAGAGTTTTGAACAATGTCTTGTTCCTGAGCAATTGTTTTTTGTCTCAGTAGTTAGGGAATGGAAGAGACCAAAAACAGTTGCTTCCTGATACCAAATTGGAGGAAATTTCTACTCACCCAACACTGGATGTCAGATAAACAGTTTTATCATTCGGAAGGATTGAGAGAAGTGGTAGTGATTTAGAGCTGAATGTCATTGGTATATGTGTGAAAACTAACGCCATGCGTTCAGTTGATATTACTACATAGCTGGGCAGCACACAGATAGGAAATAGGAGGGGACCAAACCATTGGGGGATATTGGAGGCAATGGCGTGGGAACAAGGCAAGTGATTCTCTGACCACTGAATACAATTGGAAGAATATGAGAGCAGTTCCTTCCAGCTGGGTGTCAGTGGAGAGGAATGTGAGGAGGATGGTATGGTGAATTGCATCAAAGGCTGCAGACAGGTTGAGAAGGATGAGGAGGGAAAGTTTACCTTGACATATTTTTGCAGGGTACTGTTTCACATTGAAAAGACCCAATTGGTATTGTGGCAGGGCAGAAGTCTGACGGGAGATTGCAACAGACCAGCTAAAAAAATTGGGACTTGCCTGATTTCTGAGGAACAAAAGAAAGTTGAATTAGAAACCTAAATAATTTAGTTAATTAGTTATTGCATTGCTCTCACCCTCTTCAAATTTTCATAAATCCTTCACAAATACATAGAAATGTTACAGTTCAGATGGAGGCTGTTCAGCCCGTCATATTCACATCCGTTCTCTCAGTACTTTAACGTCATGTGTCAGGACCGACTTGAGAAGCACACTGATACCTGTGTCCCACTACTCGCAGTCACAAAAATTAAACATTTAGACAAATTACTCATAGTACCCAATTTGTCAGTCTGGTAGTCTTGGTTAACAGAAAACTCTGACTAGGTGTCAGTACTTAATGTGAATTGTAATTATTACAAATAAATCAATTCACGCCACAGGCAAACATAAATAAATATGAAATATAAACACACAATTCTACTAGCCGAAACTCTAACCCCTTCAATCTCTCTCTCACACATTCATGCTTGACATATTAATTGTTCCGTTGATAAGTCAAGGATTAGAGACAACAGCTTACAGTGAACGGTAAGAGAGATTAGCTATCTTTCAATTCTTTGTTACTTCACTACAGAGAGAGTAAAAAAGAGAGAGACTGTCTATCACATTCTGGAGGCCTGCTGTCTCTGTGTTATCCATGCAGAAACTACCTACTTGTCCAGGAACCGACCAGAGAGTTGATGTCATGATAATGACTCTTGGCCTCCCCATCTGGTTTTAATCGGGGGGGGGGGAAAAAAAAATCAGCAATTTGTCTTTGGGTGAGGTTTGCCCTGAACACACATTCATCCATGGTGTCACTGAGTCTCAAACATTATCCCCTCCTGCTTGAACAAGGTAACATGGAAACACATCTCACAATGAGTTCCAGTAACTTGTTTTTCAAAATGCACTGCAACTCATTCCACAGTTTTAGGCAGTCCTTTTCCCATTTTGGTCCATAATCCAAAATAAAGTAAGGTAGAAAGATGTGGTTTTTACAATTGCCAATATCCTGCCTTTTCACTGTAATACTGTACATTGTTTCTATTTAAATAATTATCCAGTGTCCTTTTGAATGCCACAATTCAGCCTGCCTCCACCAGCTTCAAAACTGTGCATTCTGGATCCTTTTTGCTGCTTTTCACACATAGCAGTTCCTTCTTTTTGTAAAACACTTCCAAACTGCGCCTATTGGTTCTACAGCTGTTTGAGTGGGAACAGTTTTTGCCTAGCAACTCTGTTCCACCCTTGTTCAGTCTCTTAGTCATTGTTTACAGGCAACAGTTTATAACAAGCGGTGGCAAAGGTCAGCTTTCTCTCAGTCCTTGATTACTTCGCTACAGAGCAAGGAAAAATGAGATGCTGTCTCTTGCATCTTGGAGACCTGCCTTCATATTATTCATTTACAAGCTACCTACATGCTCAGGATTCAGACACCTGTCATGCTGTTGCCTCCTGGCCTCCACATTATACTTAAATATTGCTTTTCCTTCACTGTAGCTGGATCAAACTCCTGGAACTCACTCCCCAACAATGACTTGTGTGCCTATACCACATAAACTGCAGTGGATCAATAGCAGCTTCCCAGTGGCAGTTAGGGCTGGGTAATAAATGCTGGCCCAACTAACAAAGCCCATATCTCCTGAATAAAAACCAAAAGAACTACGGATGCTGTAAATCAGGAACAAAAGCAGAAATTGCTGGAAAAGCTCAGCAGATCTGGCAGCATCCGTGAAGAAAAATCAGAGTTAACGTTTCAGGTCCAGTGACCCTTCCTCAGAGCTGGATCTGAAACATGAACTCTGATTTTTCTTCACCGATGCTGCCGAACCTGCTGACCTTTTCCAGCAACTCCCGTTTTTGTTCCTACGTCTCCTGAATAAGACTTGTTAAACATGGTGTAAGATGTAAGAGCACAGGTGGATTGTGCTGAATGTGTGTAAAGCCGTTAGTTGAGAATTGTGTGCAGTTTTGGTTATCTCATTACAAAAAGCATGCAATTGAACGAGACAGTGCAGAGAAGAATTATGACAATTTTGCCAGGACTGCAAAAATGTAACTGTGACAAAAGTTTGGATAGATTGGTGGTGTTCTCCTTGAAATGGAAAAGGTGGAGATTTGACTGAGATTGGAAACTGTGGTTCCGATGTGGAATGGATGGCAAGGACCCATTCACCTTCGCAGGGCAACTAGTGATTAGGGAGTGTCAATTTAAAGTAATTATTGGAAAGATTAGAGGGGAGATGAGGAAAATTCTTCCCCCCCCCCCCTGCCAAGAGGATGATATGGGACTGAAATTCACTGCCTGTAAGTGTAATACAGTCAGAAGCCATCAGTTTATTTAATTGGGGTCCAGAGGTAGATTTTGAGTGCTATAACCGCAGCGAATTGCTGGAAAGAAGGATTGGACTGGGTTGGCTGGCATAGACATATTGAGCTATGTGGAATAAAAGTTATGTGGCGTCTTTCACTTTTTTGCAAACATTCTATGACCGTAATTTGATTTCCAACTTGCCCAGTAAATGTGCCTCTGAGGATTTGAGCAAGTTGCACCCTTTAATAACAGGGCAAATTTCCTTATTTCTTTCTCTTTCTGGGACATGTTGCTGTGTTCTCTTTGTGTTTCTCTATGCAATGGAAGCTGGGATCTCAAACTTAGAGTGGAACATTAATCTTTATCCATCCTTGAACTGTGCTGGTTATCGCAATTTTCCTTCAAGGTTTTGGAAATTTACAAACTTTATGATGTAATTTAAATGTAATGATTACAGGGAAATTAATTTAAATTTTCTGTGTTACCTTCTCGTCTTTTTAGTCATTTAGATAGCAATAGTGGACCAATCTTAACACTTGGTGGATATTATTGTCCTCAGTGCAGAGCCAAATATACCGAGCTGCCCGTGGAATGCAAAGTATGTGGTGAGTACCTTCACTTTTGAACTATGGTAGAACAAAATCAGATTATTTTATATATCTGAAGGTGGACTAGTGAATAGTGAAGTGAAGTGGTTTTTGGGATGAACTATGAACAACAGTCATTGTGCTTTATTAGTAGGACAGAAGAAATTGGAAATGGCCAGTAATCTGGGGATCAAAAGTGTAGATGGTGGAGGTAAAACCTCAGGCTGGAGTAAATCACTCAAAGGAGCCAATTGGATAGATGGAGCTCGGTGTTGCGTATACACATGCAAGCTAATCCAATGCTTGTAGATGATGTTAAACTGGTAATATGAAATAACAAATGGGAAAGAATGGTTCTGGTGACCACACGACCAGAAGGATGTGGATGCTTTGGATAGGGTAAAGAAAAGGTTTATCAGGATGTTTCCTGGTATAGGGGATTTTAGCTGTGAAGAAAGATTGCATGGACAGGGTTTGTTTTCTTTGGAATGCAGGAGGTTGAGGGGCATCCAGATAGAAGTTTATGAGATCATGAATGGCATGGGAAGTATGAGGCTTTTTCCCAGGGTGGAGGAGTCACTTATTAGGAGAGACACTTTTGGCAGGGGGGAAGAGAAGGAGGAGGAGGGAGGTTTAAGATAGATGTGCAAGGCAAGTTTTTCACACAAAGGGTGGTGAGTGCTTGGAAAGCACTGCCAGAGGAGGTGGTGGAAGCAGATACAATGGCAGCATTCAAGAACCACCTGAATGAATATACCAGTAGGAAGGAGATAGAGGGATACGGATCCTGTAAGTGAAGACAGTTTTAGTTTAGAAGAGCAAAATGTGTTGGCGCAAACTTGGAGGGCTAAAGGGCCTGTTGCTGTGCGGTATTGTTCTTTATAAAACCAAGCATGGAAAGCTGCAGTCCTGGGGAGGTGATCGTGTTAGGATGGTAGAACGTATTGTTTATCTGAGATTATATATTTACTATGCTACATAGGTGATAATCAATCCTTGAGGAAAGCAATGCCCTGGAGGAGTGATAGCAGAAAAAGTTGACGTGATCGATATTAGTCTAAAACAGGCAGTATGTCACAGTCAAGAGTTGTATTAACTTTGAGGTTAATTATGGTGCTGACGGTAGGTTGAATAATGGAGTGGATGGATCTGAAAAAGAAGCAATTAATAAGGAACACAATTTAAGAAATCTCAAGTTTAAAAAAAAACCTTCTCTGTTTAGCATTATTACTTGACTTTGTCGGTCGTTTTGTTAGCCAGATAGGCTTCATGGGCTGCACCGTGAATTGTGGCTGCAATATGCAGTGAAATCCTAATTTATTGGGAATGTTTAGCATAGATTACAGAAAGTAAGTTCTATATTCATCTATATCATATTGTATTCCAAAAGAATGTGTAGGGACGTGCCCTCATGCAGCTGTAAATCCTTCCTGATATATATTTGCTGTTTGGTTGGTGTTCTGTGTTCTTGTGTGTTCCCTTGTCTTTTTTGGTGATGATATTTTGAAAAATAAGTGAAGGTTACACACATGGTTCAAATTGTTTTTGGCATTCTGTGTTATAATAAATCTTGTAGATGGACATTGTGTATCTGAAGGGAAGGTCTTATCTATAACTAAGTTGCTTTCATTTCTTTTAGGTCTTACATTAGTGTCTGCTCCTCACTTGGCCAGGTCTTACCACCACCTGTTCCCACTGGAAGCATTCACAGAAACATCCTTGGAGGAGACTCGGGGAGAAACGTATGTTGTAATTTAAAAAAAAATTAGTGGTTTTGTTCAGCAAAAAATAGTGGTTAGTATTGTTCTCCTCCTCCTAAAATCAGTTATCATTTATCTGAAAAAACTCTTTAAACATCTTTTACATTTACTGCAGTAATACAGGAATCATGCCTGTGTGGCTCTGTTGATAGCTCATCTCAGTAACGTTCTCACCTCTGAATCAGGAGGTTGTGGGATCAAATTCTAATAGAGATTTGAATGCATGGCCCACATTGATGTTTAAACATATCGCTGAGACACTGCTGCACTGATAGAATTGCAGTCTTTAGTGCAATGTTAAACTGTAGTTCTGGCTTCCTGTTAAGGTTCATTTAAGTATTCCTAAGGCACTTTTAAAGAAGATCTAGCACTTCTTCCACAACAATGCCTTAAAAAAAAACTGATCGCAATATGATAGGGCACAATTTAGGTACTTTACAGCATGCGGTAGATTTTATTTTGTGTGCAATAATAGAATTCTTAACAAAATAACTGAAATTAAATGATCACCTTTAAAGTATTGTGTTCAGTTCTGGTCACCATATTACAAAAAGAATGTGGAGGCTTTGGAGAATGTGCAGAAGAGGTTTACCAGGATGCTGCCTGGATTACAGGATATGAGCTTTAAGGAGAGAGCTAGGAAAACTCAGGTTGTTTTCTCTTGAGCAGCGCAGGCTCAGATGAGACTTGATAGAAGTCTATAAAGTCATGAGATGCATAGTTAGGGTTGACAGTCAGAACCGTGGGCTGAAGGTCTCAAACCAGTGGTGGACAGTTCTATTGTCTATATGTGTATTTTACGTAAATTAAGAAAACTGCAAATTTGTTTCTCTTTCTAGATCATTTACAGATTGCACAGAATTCAACATCTGTTATTATCACATTGCTACAAAAGTTGTATATTGTATTGTGTGAAAATCTGCAATGTGTTTATGCATGCCCTAGTTTAGAAGTACATGAACAAATTTGTATTCACAGAATGGAATTTTACAAACCGATCTTCATACATCTCAGTTTTTTGCACCTTTACTGGAAGAGTGGACACCACACATTTGAGGCAGATAGCAGGAGGTTTGGCTATGATATGTTAATACTTTGCCAATGCTAATAATTGAGGTTACACGCAAGAAGTGGCATTTGGGAAATGAATTTGAAGGCCTCTAACACCATATCTTAGAAAGGAATCCATGATTTCAGGACAGGAATAGAAAGAAAACAAGATTGTCAGAGGGGGAAAAAAAAATTGTGTTTTTTTTTGTAGGTATTGCCAAGGTTGCCAGGGAGAACTGAAGGATATAAATGTAAGTATTACTTATAAAAGATTAAGGTAGATTCAAAATTTGGAAAGGAGTTGGACCCTGTCAGTGCTGCAGCCATGTCTAATATTAGAATTGAAGAAATTGCCCTCCCTAGGATACATTTGTATTGTTCAGTAATGATACTGACTTGTGTTTTAATATATGTGTGTGACTTGGCAATTTATTCAAACAAATGTAACTTTTTCATCATGGAATCTATTTAATTTGGACAAACAGACTTTTAATTAATTACGTAGAATGTCGCAAACATAGTATGTGCCGTGAATCATTAAGTCCAATCCAGGGCTGAGCTTTTGGATCTAATTTTGAATGTTAGGATATCAGTTGTTATTTGACATTGTGACAGTCTTGAGCATATAGCCTTACCAAATAAATCATGTGCCTAGGTATTTACCATTTGTTTGATCTATTGATGCTGGATCTCCGGCAGCCAGTTATTCAAAGAAAATGGTTATGGAAAAGTTCAAAAACACTCTTTCATCAAAACATATAGACTATGCTAATCTCAGCCAGGCAGCAACTGGCTTCTGTGGTTACTTCTGTAATAGTTAGTTGTTTGGGGGTTGCAGGCAAAAGCCACCAGGAACCTGTTTCTAGCCACTAATTAGTGTTCCCTGCAGGAAGAATGTTGTGATTAGTGGATGATGATAGGAGAGGACTTTGGTGTCATGCCCTCAGCAGTTCTGCAGCCTTAATCAAATGTTTCCTTCTCCTTCAATGTTAGATTCAGTTAAATGATTCATCTTTTAAAAGAAGTGCTTGCAGGTGGGAAGTTGGAGGATGGGCTGTATTTGAATCCTTGCAGTTGACTTAATAATATTACTGACAAATGTGATAGAATGCTGGACTTGCCCTTTCATTTTACAGATGGGTGTGTGGTATTGAAGGAGAAAATGAATCAGCCAATATGCTTGCACAATTTTACAATTAGTATCTGACATTGTCTTTGTTTACTTGCAGGTATACAAATGCAATGCATGCCAGAACATCTATTGTGTGGAATGTGATATATTTGTTCATGATACCTTGCATTGTTGTCCTGGATGTATTCACAACCAATCCAATCCTCAATAACCATCAAATATATCTTTTAACTTTTGCTGGAGGAATATCAGCTGTACCCATTGCTAAGAGCCTCATTCACTGAAATATACTTTGTATGTACAACAGTCGACCTGGGAAATGTGATTTTTGACAAGAAGCTTTACAATTACTGCTTTTATTCAAAATAAATAGTTTTGCAATTCTATCAGTTACATAAGTCAGTTGGTCTTGGTCACGTTGTCATTCACATACGTGGTCTACAAGTTAACATGCTTTGTTTTTTAGTTTTTATTGCTTCTTCATTCATAATTTTACAAATTTATTTTCTGGATTTTTAAAATCAATTTTCACATGAAAAATAATGAGCTGGAATGTACCTGTTGGATCAGTTGGTCAATACTTTGCACAATGTTACATTGAACATTGTATATTTTTTTTCTATTCATTTGTGGGAAGTGGGTGTTGCTGGCTGACCAGCATTCCTTGCCCAATCCAAGTTGCCTTTGGGAAGTTGGTGGTGAGCTGCCTTCTTGAACTGCTGCAGTCCACCTACTGTAGGTTGACTCTCAATGCCATTGACCCAGTGTAATTGACCAACATTTCAGCCATGATTTAATGGCAGAGCAGACTTGATGGGCCAAATGGCCTATTTCTGCTCCTTATATGTCTTATTAACTTGATGACCACAATTTCTCTCTACTGTTGAATTAGCTGATTTTGGTTGGAGTAGCTTCAGAAACAACGAAAAGATTTTAGAAATGGCTTCTGTGTACCTCAGAAATAAGATCAGCTAGTCTTCCTGCTCAGTGAGTTCTGTTTGAATTTACATGCAGTGAACAGAACTGGGATTGGCTTTCGTGCTCCAAAATCATAATGATCAGCAGTTGTTTAGGTCATGGAGAATAGCCATGTGGGTAGAGGAGATGGTGGTATAATTGTGATGTTACTGAACCAATAATCCAGACACACACAGGTTCTGGGACCGTAGGTTCAAAACCTACCATGACCCCTTGTGGAACTTGTATTCAGTTAATGAACTCACAATTGGAAGCAAGTTTCATTAATGGCGACTGTGAAACAATCTGGGTCATAAAAAGCCATTTGGTTCACTAATGTCCTTTAGGGAAGGAAGTCTGCTGTCCTTACAGACCTATAGACTCTCAGCAATGTGGTTGACTAATAACTGTCCTCTGAAATGACTGAGCAAGCCACTCAGTGCATGGGGACAACTGGTAATTGGCAAGAAGTACTAACCCCACCAGCAATGCTCAAATCCCATGAATAAAGAAAAATTGATCTGGGCAGGTTTAAAAACTCCTTGCATTTATGCAGCCCAGCGTGAGTCAAAACATCAAAGTCAGACTAATTTATCAAAAACTTTCTTTGTTGGTACCCATCAGCTGCATTATTCTCTGCTGTACCTTGAAGAGTAAACAATATATCCTTGTGGTAGTCCTACTTTCTAATTTTTAGAATAAGAAAGTTACCCAGTGACAAAGTCATGCAAGTTTTTTTTTTGTTGAAATTCATTAGTTTCACTGAGAAATGGATAATTTTAATTTCACTTAAATTTACCATTTTTAATTTGCTTTTTTCACTGCTGCAGCAACCATGGAACTCAGTGTGGTTCTGGACTGACAAACGTGTACATACGGTTAAAGCACTGAATAGCAGTCTGAATTAAAGCCACAGTGGAATTCCTCCAGTCTTTGTACCCATGACCAATTTGTAGCACCTCTTAGCTAATTAAATTGACAGAGTGCTAATTAAATCTGAGAACCTGTTATATGTGTGCTTTACTACAATACAAGGCAATGCCTCTATCCATAAGAAAATCAGGAATTAAAGCTTTCTGAAATTTTAAAACATATTTGGGAAATTAAAAAAATTGTTGAAAGCTATTAAAAATTTAATACCATAAAATCCATGTTTGTTTGAGGAAAAAGTGGTTACAACTGCTACTTTTTTTACATGTGGTTCCTTTGTTGAAGTTATAATTTGACACCCTTTTTAAGCACTTGGCATTCTAATCTTTCAGAGATTATGAAGAAAACTGAATTTGCTTAAAAACCAAAAGAACTGTGGATGCCGTAAATCAGGAACAAAAACAGAAGTTGCTGGAAAAGCTCAGCAGGTTTGGCAGCGTCTGTGAAGAAAAATCAGAATTAACGTTTTGAGTCCAGGTTCTGAGGAAGGGTCACCAGACCTGAAATGTTAACTCTGTTTTTTTTGCCTTCGCAAATGCTGCCAGACCCACTGAGCTTTTTCAGCAGCTTTGTGAATTTGTTGTTTCATTGTTTCACCATATTGGAATTCATGCAATCTTATAGAAATACTGCTGTAACATTTTGAAAATATTAATGATTGGTAATATCTAATAAGTTATTGTGTGTCATATCCTTTATTCTATAGAAGTGTTTTTTAATTCAAATAAGCACCACATAATTGGAATAATGGACAGGAAAGAGAAAATATAATTTACTTATCAAGAGTCATCGAAATCACTTTTATGACAGAATTGAAATGTTTTCAAAATCTAAGTGTATTTTTGATGATTAGACGGTTTTAAAATATCTGTTACCCATGGATGTTAATTTAGATTAGGTTTGTGAGGAAATAAAAGATTTATTTTACAGGAATGTTAGAAATTAATATTTTGTATTCTAACAATTCTTACACTTTAATGGACACATTTTTGTGGTGGACCATTAAAGTCTAAACTGTATAAGCAGTCAACCTTTGAGAAGATTGATCGTTGGAAAATTTAAAATTACATGTTCCACATAAGTTAATTTGTCGGAAGTTGATCCCATCTTTTTGAAGCATTTAATATTTATTAGGAGTAGTTTGTTTCTTGATGCAATTGCAAACGGTTTATGTTAGTTTCAAGAGATTAGTTTGTAAGGTTGCTAAATATTATGTTTGTTTTACCAGCCCAGTACTGTGTAAACTGTGACAAAATTGTCTTCCTAAATCAACTTAAGTTTTGTAAAACTAATGTATTCGAGACAATTTGTATTTTTATTACATCACTTTGAGCAAAGTGAACATTTGGTATTGTTTTTTGTAATCTTTCTAAAAGTAAATGGTTATTTATAAAAAGATAAATTACTCTGATTTTCTTAGCCTTCGGCGGACAATCCCAATCTTCAGGTGGCCTGTCAGTTTAATTCTCCATCTTGCACTCACACTGACATTAGTAAGGGGAGGTCGTGCCTGACCAACCTGTTAGAATTCTTTGAAGAGGTAACAAGTATGTTAGACCAGGGATACCCAGTAGATGTTATCTATCTCGACTTCCAAAAGGCCTTCAATACAGTGCCTCACGGGAGGCTGCTGAGCAAGGTGATGGCCCATGGTGTTCGAGGTGAGCTACTGGCTTGGATTGAGGATTGGCCGTCTGACAGAAGGCAGAGAGTTGGGATAAAAGGCTCTTTTTCAGAATGGCAACCAGTGATGAGTGGTGTCCCACAGGGTTCAGTGTTGGGGCCATAGCTGTTCACCTTATATGTTAATGATCTGGATGAAGGGACTGGGGGCATTCTGGCGAAGTTTGCCGACGATACGAAGATAGGAGGAGAGGCAGGTAGTATTGAAGAGGTGGGGAAACTGCAGAAAGATTTAGACAGTTTAGGAGAGTGGTCCAGGAAATGGCTGCTGAAATTCAATGTGAGCAAATGTGAGGTTTTGTACTTTGGAAAAAAGAATACAGGCATGGACTGTTTTCTAAACGATGAGAAAATTCGTAAAGCAGAAGTACAAAGGGATCTGGGAGTGTTGGTCCAGGATTCTCTAAAGGTTAACTTGCAGGTAGAGTCCGTGATTAAGAAAGCAAATGTAATGTTGTCGTATATCTCAAGAGGGTTGGAATATAAAAGCAGCGATGCGCTTCTGAGGCTTTATAAAGCTCTAGTTAGGCCCCGTTTAGAATACTGTGTCCAATTTTGGGCCCACACCTCAGGAAGGACATACTAGCCCTGGAGCGTGTCCAGCGGAGATTCACATGGATGATCCCTGGAATGGTAGGTTTAACGTATGATGAATGGCTACGGATCCTGGGATTGTACTCATTAGAGTTTAGAAGGTTGAGGGGAGATCTAATAGAAACTTGCAAGATAATGTATGGCTTAGAAGGGGTGGATGCTAGGAAGTTGTTTCCGTTAGGCGGGGAGACTAGGACCCGTGGGCACAGCCTTAAAATTAGAGGGGGTAAATTTACAACTGAAATGAAATGACATTTCTTCAGCCAGAGAGTGGTGGGCTTGTGGAATTCATTGCCATGGAGTGCAGTGGAGGCCGTGACATTAGATGCCTTCAAGGCAGAGATCGACAAATTCTTGATCTCAGAAGGAATCAAGGGCTACGGGGAGAGTGCAGGGAAGTGGAGTTGAAATGCCCATCAGCCATGATTTAAATGGCGGAGTGGACTTGATGGGCTGAATGGCCTTACTTGCACTCCTATGTCTTACGGTCTTATTACCGTAACAAAAAACAGAAATTGCTGGAGAAACACAGCACGTTTGGCAGTATTAGTAGAGAGAAAGCAGAGTTAACATTAAAGGTCCAGTGACCCTTCTTCAGAACTGTCCTTGGCCTATTGCATCATTTAAAATTAGGTTTAATGTGACCTTCAGGAACAGCACCTCATCTTTCACTTAGGCATGGTCCTCTGGACTGGACATTTGATTTCAACAATTTCATGTTGTAAATTCTGTACCCATTTCTTTTTCTTTTCTTTCCTTTTTTAGTTAGCAGCACACCTCCTCTAGACACATTTGTTTCTATACTTGCTCAATCTCTAGTTCCATTGGACCAGGAGGACTAAGTTTTCAGTCAGTCAAGTCTCCTTTCTTCTGTCATTGACCTGCCTTTTGTTCTTGGCCTATTCTCCTCTTGCTCAGTATCTATCACGTCTGTAATATTTCTCAGTTCTGATGAATGTCATAGACCTGAAATGTTATTTCTGTTTCTCTCCACACAGATGCTCTCTGACCTACTGAGTTTTTTTCCCCTCTTTGTTTTCATTATCACAGTCTTCTTTTAAGTTAAGTGTTACAACACAGACAGACAGCCAAGTGTTGTCTTTATTCCTGTAGTCGTAATAAAATTAACATTCAATGACCCTCAAAATTGACCCCAATGGTTCCTATTTTCTAAACAACCAGTAACAAGCCAGTTCACATAAGCAGTCTCTACAAGCCATAATCTCAGGGACGTGGGATTGTATCTTGCTCGATTTCTGGAGACACCAATGCATGCACATAGCTTCTAGTAGGCTTTGAGGACTGAAATACTTATAATTGAGACTCTATTCTCTGAAACTTCAATTAATTGATAATGGGAGGTCAACTATGAAGCAACCAAACCTCAAATCTGTAGTCTCAATCCTTCTGACTTGAACACAGTTCCAATTTTGGTTTCTCTTTATTAGACTCATTGTCTTGCTTAACATAATATATCTTCAGATCTGAAACATTTAGAGTGTTCTTTGAATGAGAATTAGTGACACTGGCCACCCACCATCCTGATTTATTTACTGTATCACCATTCCTTCATTGCTGTTGGGTCAAAATCCTCGAACTCCTGCTTTAACAGCATTGTGTGTGTTTTATGGAATAGGGCATCTCATGGAAACCCACTGTCAGACTTACCATGGACTAGTCTTTGGAATCAGTCTCATTCTTGGACGTGTCTCCATCAGGGATGGGCACCTCAGTACCTCACTCTACTGCAAGTCCACAGATAACCAGATGATGCTGCACTTCTCTAGCTTCCACCCTAAACATATTAAAACAGCCATCCCCTAGAGACAAGCCCTACATATATACAGGATCTGTTCAGGTCAGGAGGAACGTGACAGACACCTGCAAGTGTTAAAGGACACCCTCGTAGGAACAGGATACGATGCTCAACTCATCGGTTGCCAGTTCCAACCTCCACAGCAAAAAACGATAATGGCCTCATGGTGTTATTGCTGGATTGTTATCCAGAGACCCACATAATGTTCTGGAGACCTGGGTTTGAATCCTGCCACAGCAAATGGTGGAATTTGAATTCAATAAATATCTGGAATTAAGACTCTAATGATGAGCATGAATCCATTGTCAGAAGAACCAATTTGCTTCACTAATGTCCTTTAGGGATGGAAACGGCCATCCTTAGCTGTTCTGGCCTACATGTGACTCCAGACCCACAGCAATGTGGTTGACTCTGAACTGCCCTCTGGGCAATTTACGGATGGGCAATAAATGCTGCCTGCTCTGTGACACCCTCATCCCATGAATAAATAAAGGAAAGAAAACCTCTTTAGAAGACAGACACAGGATATGTCCAATAGGTAGCCTTTGTTGTCCAATACTTCCCGGGAGTGGAGAAACTACGCCATGTTCTTCACAGCCTTCGATGACAATAAGCACCTTGCCAAGATCTTCCACGCTTCCATTTCTTGCCCTCAAACAACTCCCAAATCTCAAACAGACCATTGTTCACAGCAAACTACCTAGCCTTCAGGACAACATTGACCACAACACCATACAGCCCTGTCATGGCAACCTCTGCAAGACATGTCAGATCTTTGACATGGTCATTACCATCACACGTGGGGAACACCAGCTACCACATTTACGGCAGATACTCATGTGACTCAGCCAGCATTGTGTAGTTCATATGCTGGAGGCAAGGATGCCCCAAGGCATGGTATTATTGGCGCAACCATGCAGACGCAAACACAGATGAATGAACATTGTGCAACAATCGCCAGAGATGTTCCCTCCCAGTGCGGGAACACTTCAGTGGTCAAGAGCATTCGGCCTTTGATCTTCGGGTAAATGCCCTCCAAGGTGGACTTAGGGTAGACAACAACACCGAGGCCGAGCAGAGGCTGATAGCCAAGTTCGGTACCCATGAGGATAGCCTCAGCCAGCATCTTGGGTCCATGTCGCACTACAGGTGACTCCAGCGCACTACAAACTCGCTCGCGTGCACATGCACACTCTCTCTCTCACACACAACCACACACTCATACAGACACACACACATGCGCTCTCTTTCTCTCTCACACACACTCCCACATACACACACTCTCTCACTCACTGTCTCTTCTCCCCCAGCCCCAAAACACTCACACTCTCTCTCAGCGTGTGTGTCACACACAAAAACACGCCCTCTCCTGACACTCACGCTCACTCTCTCAGACACACACACAGACACAGTTTAAAAAACACACAATTTATGGACAGTCAGTGGCATTTAACAAATTCTTACTTTAGAAATAAAACCATTCTGCCTTCAAACCAAAACACAAACAAATTCTAAACAAGGCCTCACACCTAACATGTATTCTCTGATCTGTAATGTCACATTTTATTAGACTGGCAAAACCTTTAGTTCTCTCAGGACAGTGACTTGAAAGGAATTTGGGGATTTTGTATACACATTAATCAATTAAAACTTCCGAACTGATTAAAGATTTAACAGCATCTTAGGTTTGTTTAATATATCCTCAGCAGTAGTGTGACCTTTTGATGTTTTACTCGTAAATTCTGTTTCTCACTAACGCTTGAAGAAGGACCGAGGCTTTGAAAGCTTGAGTTTTCAAATAGACCAATTGAACCATAGCCTGGTGTCGTGTGATTTCTGACCTTCTCCACCCCAGTCTAACACTGGCACCTCCATGTTATAAAATTTGAACAGGATTGGACAGGATGAACACAGGAAGGATGTTTTCAATGATCTGAAGACTAAAATTAAAGGTCAAATCTAAGAATACAAGGCCATTTAGGTCTGAGATGAGAAGAACTTTCTTCACCCTGAGAGTGGAGTGCCTGTGAATTCTCTGGTGCAGAAAGCAGTTGAGGCCAAAATATTGAACGTTCCCAAAATATAGTTCTTAGCATTAAAGAGGCAAAGGGTTTGGGGAGAAAGTGGGAACTGGCTACTGTGCTGGATGATCAGTTGACCATATCAAATGGTGCAGCAGGCTCAAAGGTTTTAGCATTCCACTGCTATATGTTTACCACATGAAATGCAGCAGTTCAAGAAGGCAGCTCATTACTACCTTCTCATCAACGGGTGGGGATGGGGGTGAGGGCCGGAAAATGCTGGCCTGAATGGATGGATGGATGAATGAATGGATAAAAACAAATCCATATCTCCAATTAGTTGATTGTGACATGGCCCAGCAAATTGCCATGCATATCAAATTGCTATTAATAATGAAGTATGTCAATTGCAACTTAGACATTTAATTAGGAGACAAAGGATATTTGGTTTTTAATTGAATCTCTTGAATTTACAACCCAAGATCGCTGAGCCAACTTTAACAGGTGTTCAATAGAACTTAGTGTGCAAAAGAAATGCAGATAGAATTTTGGATGAGCTAGAATTTGTAAGGGTTAGGAAGTAGGAATTTGGTCAGTTTAGCATTTGATGAGTCACTAATGGAGGTGGGCAAGCAATTTATGATGGTTTCTGTGATAATTGTCAAGCTCTATTATTCTCCTAAATGGTATACATCACCAGTGAATCCTGTCACATTTGGAACTAGGAGCCAGTAAGGTTCTAGGAATGCTGTCTTTTGCCTAATTATCTGTGTATACTTGTTAAAAAGTTTCTGTTCACTGAAATGAAAACTGACTCCTCTCTCTCTTCACAACATTAATATGATCTCACAACACGACTGATAAAGATCTAAGAAATTGCACTGTGAACGGCACCCATGATGAGAGCAAAAAATTATAACAAAGGTGGCCAGCTGCAAATAAGCTACCACACGGAAGCGGTGAATGATATCTGTACAGATCACTGAGGTCAAAAAAGAAGTGGTGCTCTAGATTCTGCGCTGCAAAGACAGAAAGACATTGAGACGCCTGCATTAAAGATAATAAATCCAAGTAGCAGCTAAAAACCAGCAAGGACACGCTGGTCACCACAGCAATTACCATGAGAGCAGAGAAATTGATTCAAAAAGGGTTCAACAGGGATGACAACAGAGCTGTGAATGATTCTGGCAAAAGCAACTAACATCATCAATCCAAACCTTGCAATAGATTCAAAAACAAAGTTGCTGGAAAAGCTCAGCAAGTCTGGCTGCATCTGTGAAGGAAAAAACAGAGTTAACGTTTTGGGTCCGATGACCCTTTTTGCAATAGGTTGTTGTGATCCAGTGGTAAATGCACATTTTCAACCCTCACACAAGGGAGCAAAAGTAGGAATGGTATTGGGGGAAATGACAGGTATTGAAGATGGAATTGAGATGTTGTTATGTCTTGTAGTCAGTATGCCTTTAAAAACATGCTCATTGTATCATCACTGTATCAATAGCATATGGCCTGAGGGTTTAAAGATATTGTACTCCATCTTATGGGATCACTTGAAGCAAGGCATGCTACTCTATGATAAACTTAGCTTAATACTAGCCCAGACACTTTTGTTCCTGAGAAAAGCATTACACTGAGTTCTTTTGAAATGTTGGTCTTGTAAACTCTGTTTTACCTGTCTATATAATTACTGAATTGATATTATGTGCCTGCATAAAACTATGAAGGGCATCAGCTAGCTTGATAACTCATTTGCAATGCAAAGTGATTGCAACAGGGTTTGAGTTCAATCTCCAACCTGGCTGAGATTACCATGAACACGCTCCTCCTCAACTTCTCTCACCTGAGGTGTAGTGCCCCTCTGATTAAACCACTACTGGTTGTCTGTCTCTAATGAGAGATCAGCTATGGTCTGGTAGGACTATGGCAACTATGTTTTCCACTTGTTTAAAAAGGGCTGCATGGATAATCCAGGTAATTATCGACCGGTAAGCCTGACATCAGTGGTAGGGAAGCTACTGGAGAAGATACTGAGGGATAGGATCTATTCCCATTTGGAAGAAAATGGGCTTATCAGTGATAGGCAACATGGTTTTGTACAGGGAAGGTCATGTCTTACCAACTTAATAGAATTCTTTGAGGACGTGACAAAGTTGATTGATGAGGGAAAGGCTGTAGATGTCATATACATGGACTTCAGTAAGGCGTTTGATATGGTTCCCCATGGCAGGCTGATGGAGAAAGCGAAGTCACATGGGGTCCAGGGCGTGCTAGCTAGATGGATAAAAAACTGGCTGGTCAACAGGAGACAGAGAGTAGTAGTAGAAGGGACTTTCTCAAATTGGAGACCTGTAACCAGTGGTGTTCCACAGGGATCTGTGCTGGGACCACTGTTGTTTGTGATATATGTAAATGATCTGGAGGAAGGTGTAGGTGGTCTGATCAGCAAGTTTGCTGATGACACTAAGATTGGTGGAGTAGCTGATAGTGAAGGGGACTGTCAGAAATTACAGCAGAATATAGATAGACTGGAGAGTTGGGCAGATAAATGGCAGATGGAGTTCAATCCGGGCAAATGCGAGGTGATGCATTTTGGAAGATCAATTTCAAGGGCGAACTATGCAGTAAATGGAAAAGTCCTCGGGAAAATTGATGAACAGAGAGATCTGGGTGTTCAGGTCCATTGTTCCCTGAAGGTGACAATGCAGGTCAATAGGGTGGTCAAGAAGGCATATGGCATGCTTTCCTTCACTAGGTGGGGTATTGAGTACAAGAGTTGGCAGGTCATGTTGCAGTTGTATAGGACTTTGGTTCGGCCACATTTGGAGTACTGTGTACAGTTCTGGTGGCCACATTAGCAAAAGGATGTGGATGCTTTGGAGAGGGTGCAGAGGAGGTTCACCAGGATGTTGCCTGGTATGGAGGGTGCTAGCTATGAAGAGAGGTTGAATAGACTAGGATTATTTTCATGAGAAAGACGGAGATTGAGGTGGGACCTGATTGAGGTCTACAAAATCATGAGGGGTATAGACAGGGTGGATAACAAAAAGCTTTTTCCCCAGAGTGGGGGACTCAATTACTAGGGGTCATGAGTTCAAAGTGAGAGGAGGAAAGTTTAAGGGAGATATGCGTGGAAAGTTCTTTACACAGAGGGTGGTGGGCGCCTGGAACGCGTTGCCAGCGGAGGTGGTAGACACAGACACGTTAGCGTCTTTTAAGATATATTTGGACAGGTACATGGATGGGCAGGGAGCAAATGGACACAGACCGTTAGAAAATAGATGTCAGGTTAGACAGAGGATCTTGATCGGCGCAGGCTTGGAGGGCAGAAGAGCCTGTTTCTGTGCTGTAGGTTTCTTTGTTTGTTTCTTTATTACTTACTAACTGTTTGGAATTTCCTTCATTTTAAGAAAAAATGGATACATCATGCCTCAAGGTCGGGATATCATTAATAGAAATGCGCATGATATTATCACTGTGTCATAACATGACATTAGGGTATAAATACCTGATACAAAAACAAATTTGCTGGCAAAGCTCCGCAGGTCTGGAAGCATCTGTGAAGGAGAAAACAGTTAACGTTTTGGGTCCGGTGACTTTTCCTCAGAACTGATGGTGGCTGGGAAAACATCAGTTTATTTGCAGAAAATAGGGAAGTAGGTGGGGTAGGAAGTAAACGATAGGATAGAGCCCGAAGAGACAGAAAGACAGTTGGACGGACAAAGGAGTTGCTAATGATCAGTCTGGGAGGGTGAATAGTTGTTAATGGGGAATGTTAGTAACTAACAACAGGAGTAATGGCAGGCTATGCGGTAACAAAGATAATAAAATGTGAGGCTTGATGAACACAGCAGGTGTGGTAACTAAGCCTGGTGTGTGGAATGGGCGGCTGGGACAGGGGAGAGTTTAGGCCCTAAAATTATTAAACTTAATATCGCTTCCGGAGGGCTGTAGGGTCCCCAAGCAGAAAATGAGGTTTTGTTTCTCCAGCTTGCGTTGGGCTTCACTGGAACACTGTAGCAAGTCAGAGACAGAGATGTTGGCCAGGGAGCAAGGTGGTACATTGAAGTGGCAGGCAACAGGTAGTTCAGGGTCAGGCCACAGCGATAGGGTTCCCCTTATCCTTACCTACCATCCCACCAGCAACCACAATCAGAATATCATCAGGTGCCATTTCTGCCACTTCCAGCAAGATGCCACCACCTGTCACATATTCCTCTCCCCTCCCTTGTCCACAGGGACTGTTCCCTCTGGGACACCCTTGTTCACATTTCCTTCACCCCCAACACCTCCCCACAGCCCTCCAGCACCTTCCCCTGTACCGGGCGACGGTGCAACACTTGCTCATTTACCTCCAGTATCCAAGGGCCCAAACATACCGTCCAGGCAAAGCAACACTTCACCTCGACTTCCCAGAATTTAGTCTACTGCATTCACTGCTCACAATGTGGTCTCCTCTACATTGGGGAAATGAAGTGTAGACTTGGTAACCGCTTTGCAGAACATCTACGTTTTACTCGCAAAAAAGACTCTGAACTACCTGTGCCTGCCACTTTAATGCACCACCCTACTCCCTGGCCAACATCTCTGTCTCTGGCTTGCTAGAGTGTTCCAGTGAAGTCCAACACAAGCTGGAGAAACACCTCCGCTTGGGGACCCTACAGCCCTCTGGACTCAATACTGAGTTTAATAATTTTAGGACCTAAATTCTCCCCTGTCCCAGTCCCCCAACCCACCCCACACACCAGGCTTTGTTACCACATAGCCTGCCAGTACACACCACCTGTTGTTCATCACTAACAGTCCCCGTTAACAACTATTCACCCTCCCAGCCTGATCGTTGGCAACTCTTTGTCTGTCCAACTGTCTTTCTCACACCTTGTTATCTTGGATTCTCCAGCATCTGCAGTTCCCATTATCTCGGTCTTTCTCTCTCCTATTATTTACTCCCTACCCCACCCACCTCCCTATTTTCTACATATAAACTGTCCTTTTCCAAGCCACTATCAGTTCTGATGAAAGGTCACCGGACCTGAAACGTTAACTGTTTTCTCCTTCGCAGATGCTGCCATGCCTGCTGAGCTTTTCCAGCAATTTTGTTTTTGTTCCTGATTTACAGCATCTGCAGTTCTTTCAGTTTATAAATACCCGGTACTCCGTTTAACAGTGAGGTCACTTCAAGCACGCCCTTCTGTAGTTACACCTGTTGCTTAATAGTCACCTCGACACTTGATGTGCTTGTGAGTGTAACAGATATACATAATAGTGTTAACGAAGTGTGAAGCTGGATGAACACAACAGGCCAAGCAGCATCTTAGGAGCACAAAAGCTGACGTTTCGGGCCTAGACCCTTCATCTTGTCTGTTTGATGCTACAGTAATCACAACAGGTTTATAAGTTACCAAATGCTGAAGGCGAACTGTTATGACAGTGCCTTAGAGGAGATGTTGGGGAAAAGAAACCTAATCATATGTGAATCAGGGAGAGTAATAATTGGGCTGGGGTTTAAGCACCAAAAAAATGACAAATAATAATCAGCAAACCAGGGAAAGAGGGTCTCAACCCCTGGAGGGAGCAATGAAGGGACGCCATGTTCCAATCGCCAGGTCGCCTGAAGATGACACAAACAGGGGGTTTGAGCCAATCAGCAGCGTGTCGGTCGCAGTTTGATGAGGTGGTGAGCCGTGTGCAGGAGCTGGGCGCCGATGATGGGGGAGGAAAGTCGAGTCGGAGAGGTGGTGTTCAGGCGAGGCTGTGGGCAGGTAATGGCGGCTCTGGGCCTGGCCCTGGCGATCGGTGACTGAGTGGGACAGGGCTTCGGGGGCGGGTGGGACTCCGTCTTCTCTTCAGCCCGGGGACTGACATCCCGCTTACCTGCTTGTTCAGTTTCCTCCTAGTCCAGCCGGCCGCTCATTCTGTCCTTTTCCTCATTTCAGAGCGACGACTCGGATATTTGGGATGACACGGCGCTGATAAAAGCCTACGATAAGGCGGTGACCTCCTTCAAAGTAAGCTCGCTTCATGCACTGAAGTCACAGGGAACTGGTTTAGATCAAACGTTTCAACACAAAATCCCCAAAGAAATCAGAAGTTGCTGGGGAAACTCAGCAGGTCTGGCAGCATCTATGGAGAGAAAGTAGAGTTAACGTTTCGGGACCGGCGACCCTTCTTCAGAACTGATCGTACGTTCAGTTCTGAAGTTCTGTCTCTATCATGATTTAGGAAAAGGTCAACGTATGACGGTTTCTAACTAGGGTTTTCAGTTAAAGATTGGAAGTTATTTTTGAGTAGGAGATCGTGGGTTTACTTCTTGAGGCAGTGAATTCCCAGTAAAGTGAATTCCAAAAATACGCAGCAATTCTCTTACTGTATGGGGGAGGGAGTTGGGGGTTGAGAGAGGAAAGAGAGAAAAAGTTAACATTTTCAGGTGTTTTGACCTCAAAACAATTTACCTTGTGAAGCCTCTGAAGAGGACCATATGTTTCAATGAGATCACCTAACATACTTCTAAATTCTAATGAAATTTTACAATATTATTTGGAAACATGGGTTTTAAAGTAGAGGTGAATGGATTTTTGCTTTTCAGTTCTGTGAGGATGATTTTTTTTCTCTTAAAAGCTCAGAAACTCCCTTTTTTGTAAGCAGAGTCAAAATAACATTAAAGTGACCACACAAGGTATCTGATAAGATTGTTGCTGAGGTGTTTACTAACTTATGACCTATAGAAGGGGCTCAGAATCCAGAAGCAGGTTGAATTCAGAAGAAAAGATCTGTTTAGCAGATCTACTGCTAAGGGGCTCAGATTCAGTGAATTTACCTGAAAGCCAAAGAATTGCAGATGACACAAAAATAGGTGAAGGGACAGGTAGTGTTGAGGAATGGGGAGGCTACAGAAGGACATAGACATGTTGGTGAGTGGGCAAATAAACAGAAAATGAAATACAATAGACAATAGGTGCTGGAGTAGGCCATTTGGCCCTTTGAGCCCGCACCACCATTCGTTATGATCATGGCTGACCATCCACAACCAGTATCCTGTTCCTCATCCCCATAACCCTTGATTCCACTATCTTTAAGAGCTCTATCTATGTCTTTCTTGAAAGTAGCCAGAGAGTTGGCCTCCACTGCCTTTTGGGGCAGAGCATTCCATATATCCACCACTCTATGGGTGAAGAAGTTTTTCTGCAGTTCTGTTCTAAATGGCCTACCTCTTATTTTTAAACTGTGTCCCCTGGTTCTGGACTCACCCATCAGTGGAAACATACTTCCTGCCTCCAGAGTGTCCAATCCCTTATACATCTCAGTCAGATCCCCTCTCATCCTCCTAAACTCAAGTGTATACAAACCCAGTCGCTCCAACCTTTCAACATATGATAGTCCCGCCATTCCGGGAATTGACCTTGTGAACTTACGCTGCACTCCCTCAATAGCAAGAATGTCCTTCCTCAAATTTGGAGACCAAAACCGCACACAATACTCCAGGTGTGGTCTCACCAGGGCCCTGTACAGCTGCAGAAGGACCTCTTTGCTCCTATACTCAATTCCTCTTGTTATGAAGGCCAGCACGCTATTAGCTTTCTTCACTGCCTGCTGTACCTGCATGCTTGCTTTCATTGACTGATGTACAAGAACACCTAGATCTCGTTGTACTTCCCCATTACCTAACGACTCCATTGAGATAGTAATCTGCCTTCCTGTTCTTGCCACCAAAGTGGATAACCACACATTTATCCACGTTAAACTGCATCTGCCATGCATCCGTTCACTCACCTAGCCTGTCCAAGTCACCCAGTATTCTTATAACATCCTCCTCACATTTTGCACTGCCACCCAGCTTTGTGTCATCAGCAAATTTACTAATATTACTTTTAATGCCTTTGTATATATCATTAATGTATCTCATAAACAGCTGCGGTCCCAGCACCGAACCTTGTGGTACCCCACTGGTCACTACCTGCTATTCTGAAAGGAAAGAAACTGCAGATTAAAAGTTAAAACTTATCATATTATGAGGTTATATGTTTTGATAGGAAGAGGAGAGGTACACCCTACTTTCTAAATGGGGAACAGCTTTGAAGTCCAAGTACAAGATTCTCTTAAGGTTAACATACAGGTTCACTTGGTGTTTAGGACGGTAGTTGCAGTGTTGGCATTCATTTCAAGAGGGTTAGAATATAACAGCAGAGATGTAATGTAGGCACTACATAAAGTTGTGGTCCGACTGAATTTGGAATATTGTGAACGGTTTTATGCCATGTTTGTAAGGAAAGATGTTTTGGCTTTGGGGGTTCAGAGGTGGTTTACAGAAATAATCCCTTGAATGAGGGGCTTGTCATATGAAGAGCATTTGAGGACTCTAGGTATGTACGTGATGGAGTTTAGAAGCATGAAGGTTGATCAACTTGAAACTTACAAGATACTGAGAGGCCTAGATAGAGTTGTCTTGGAGAAGATTTCTCCATTAGTAGGAGAGACGAGGACCTGAGGGCACAGCCTCAGAGTTAGGGATGACCCTTCCAGAAGCTGGTGACTCTGTGGAACTCACTGCCACAGAGGGCTGTAGAGGCCAGGTCATTGAGTGTATTTGAGACAGAGAGATTGATTCTTGATTAGTAAGGGGATCAAGGCTTATAGGGAGAAGGCAGAAGAGTGGGATTGGGAAAGATATCAGCTATGATCGAATGGTAATGCGGACTGAGGCTGATTGGCCTAATTATGGTCCTGTATCTTATGATCTTTTGGAATCATCTGCTGAAGGTGCAGAAAGCCTCCAAAAATGCATGCAATTTTGGTGACTAGTGACTTAGTGAGGGGAAATAGAAATAACAATAGGAGAAACCGAGGATAGGATTTATAAACCAGTAATTGAAATGAGTGACTGATCTTTGTAGCAATGATTGTACATTTTCTGGTCTTGTGGAGTGTGTTCCTGTTGCCTTAGTGTCTTTATTTTGTGAAATATTTTGTACATGTAGATTGACTGACCATTGAAACGAACTGGAATTGGATTAGTTTATGATCCAGAGTAGAGAAATTTAGTATGAGATAGAAGGACATTTTTCAAAGTTTGGAACCTGTAGGGCAAATTCCCTGAAACAAAGGGCCAATATCTTTTGTCTTTGCCAGTGTTCTGTTTACTTAAGATTGATGCTTGCACTGTTTGGTGACCAAAAGTGCTAACGTGGCTGAGACAGAACCTATCTTCACCTAATGGTCAAATCCAATAAATGGTAAAAGTGAATTGGTAAGCAGTTAGTCTGATTTTGATGGTGTTATTTGCAGGAAGAATTTTGGGTAAGACAGTGGAACAGTTTCCGCTTTTTTTGTTAGTGCAATCACATCTAGCTGCCTACTTGTTCAGAGTATGGTCAATCATCATTTTATGTGATCTGTTAAACAGTAGTGCTAAATGGAGACTATATCTGTGATCCAGTTTGCACTGTTGATTTTTAAGTTTTGCTTGATTGGCTCCTGTGCACACTAATGTTCAAAGCACAGGAAGATCATGGCACAGTTCTTGGTTTTAGATTGCTATAGCAAGCTAGACACAGCCCAGACGGCCTCTCTGGTTTCTATTTAGTGGTGATTATTTCCCTCCTGCCTCAGCTATTTTGCTAATGGTATTCCTAGCCAGCCCAAAGGCCCTGCGTTTAGAAATGGGCCTGATATCTAGAAACATTGTAGAATCACCAGAGACCAATGGGGTGGGAAACCCCTTTAGATTTGTGTTGTATAATGTTTATTTTGCATATCCTGTTTGCTATTCCAATTTCTCTGCTGACTGACTGAAGTACCAGAGGGACAAGATGAGATGCAAACTTTTCAGCTGTCATATTTTACTTATTCCTGAACTAAGTGCAGAATTCTCCTTAAGGACATGCCATTCCATCTCAATTAGCTGACTTGCTTAACTTTGGTCAGCCTTCTGAAATGGACTGGTGCTACAGGTTTCTCCTCATTAGTCTAGGCTTTCCTAGATCAAACTGACTTTCAAAGTCTTGTTTTCTGTTTTCTATGTCTCCAGTCATTCTGAGTTTTGTGTACAATGTTTTGACAGTATGTTTCGCACTTTAAAAAGATTTGTTATTTTCAGAAGAGTAGCCAATTGTGGAGTTTGGATCAACTCTCTGACCCTGATTATGGAATTCCGAATCCAGTAGAAAAATAAGGCTTGGGAATCAGAGTTCACTGCCTGAGACCTGTTTCCACTTCTTTATATCATTCTCTTCCAATGCCACCACCACCAAACCCTCCCAACTACTCAGGGAAGTGTCTGGTTTCTGCTTTGTTCTCTGAGAAGGCAGAAAACATTTAAGATATGATGAGGATCTAAGACACTGAGTGTAGATGTCTATGATGGTTTAATCTTAAAGGACCAAAAGATGTAGGAGTAGAAACAGGTAATTCCCCAGTCGAGTCTGTTCTGGCATTCAGAGGTCATGGCAGTTCTAATAATCTACAAATCCTGATTTATCCTGATTAAGTCTTGATTCCCTTAAAGACTAATTAATTTATTTTCTCCTGGGGACTCAAAAATCTGTATCAATGATTCCTCAAATAGAGTAATGCATAATATTTTTAAATATGATGATCTCCTTTTTCTTCAGAATGCTCTGAAGAATGGCGAATATATTCAGCCGCATACCAAAGAGTGCAGTGGAACTGGAACAAAACAAAAACAGAAGAAAAACAAAAACAGAAAGAAGAGTCATGTGCATCCGGAGAGAAAGGTATACCTTTTCTTACTTAGATCCTATAAATTAAAACTACTGGGTATTTTTGGAGAGAATGTAGAAGAGAAGATAGATGTTTATTTGGTCACAGATATGATTTGGGGATGGTATGTTTCAGATGCAGAGCTCTCTGAAGGAGCAGGTTGAATATCTGGAGGTTGTGATACGTATTGATGCCAATGGCAAACGTAGAAAGACGAATTAGATAACTGGAGATTATAAGCAGCTAAGAAGGAGAAGAATGAGCAGGACCTCAAATAGAGTAATGCCGAATTACTTCCTGTGGCTTATTCTAATGGCAGTAAATATAAAAATGGAAGGACAGCCCAGACAAAAACCTGGCTAGAGAGAGGGTGAAGAGGGAGGGCTGTGGAACTGGTTCCGTAGGTGGTGAGACCTGTAAAGGAAGAGTGGATCATTCATAAATCAGGAATTCCCAAACCATGATTTTAAATCCCCACTGGGGTTTCAGGCTGATCTTTCCTGCTCCTGAGCTGGGACATAAAATGTTTAGCCCAAACCATTGGATCAGTTGCTGGAATTAAATTTGATAAGTCACCAATAGCAGATAGAATGCCAGAAGAAGTGTGGGTGACAACTGTTAAGGACTTGGCCATAATCTTTTGATACTCCTGGGTAAGCATTTACTTTCTCTTAGACCCAATTTGAGTCACATTCAATGCTTAATTGTCATTTGAGAGTTTGACAGTTCAAGCAATAGGATATTTTTGTGGCCACAGATGCAATTCAAAGATGATAAGTTGTGTTGGGTTCCCTTTTAGGAGATTCCTACACACTTGATACAAATGCAATACGCTGACTTCTGTGAACAGTCACAGTTTACGTAAGCAAGTACAAACTTTTGGAGGATCTTTTTAACATACTTAGCAGGGCTTGCGGAGCTGTGTCAAGCGATGCCGTCTATAAGGGAACCATCCTCCCTTTATATAGGTTTTTTTTAGCACAGTCAGACATGCATGCGAGGTACAATTTTTTTCTCCCTCATAGTTACATGCCTAGCAACAGTGAAACAGAGTCAGCCACCCAAAAACAATGTGTGGGACTATACAGTTCTACCTTTTTAGCCTTAGTTCAACCTCTACAGAGAGCAGAGAATAATTAGCTTACTGTATTTTGTCTGTGATACAGGGGCACCCATGAAGCAACGAATTTCTTACAGATGTTACATTTGCAGACAGCAGAACAGATATTAACCCTTTAACATTTCAGTTGCAGCTGCAGGGCTGTCTGAATGAGCAGCGTGAATATGAAAAGGTTGTGATGCATGTTGGCACTAATGGCAAAAGTAGAAAGAGGGATGGTGATATGGCTGAGGTAATCTTTATTGAGTAATAAAGAACAGTGCTAGGAATAGTGTCCTGCAGAATCAAATAACTCATTGTAGAAAGGGCTTTAAACTAATTAGAGGGGCCCCTAAACTGAGGTTAATACAGATGTTGAAACAAATGAGTACGATTTGTAAGGGTACACAACAACAAATCAGGCCATTCGACCTAACCTAACCAGCACTTACACTCGACTCAAACTGTCATCTGCCTCAACTCTGCTAAATCTACCGTTGTAACCTTCTATTCACTTTGCCTTCCTGCTAGTTTCTCCTTAATAATTCTGAAATAATTTGTAAATCTGCGGCTTGCTGTGATGGGCAGCTAAAATTGTTTCTGGATAAAAGCCAGGATGAATGTTTTGACTAAAAGTTTTCACAAGTTGAGATATGGATGATAAAATATATTTGGGCTAGAAACTGAAGAAGAATTTGATATCAACATATGTGGGCATGATTTGTGAGAGGTTATTTGTGCAGAATACAAGGCTATAATTAGTCTAGCTTGTGAAAATCTTTGTATGCCGAAATGCTGGAAATATTGAGCAGGTCTGGTAACATGAATGGAAAGGGGAATAAAATTGATGATTTGCGTCTAATACATTCTTGTGAAGAATATCATATGGAAACACAAATGTTAACTATTTTTTCTACTCCACAGATGCTGCCAGACTTGCTGAGTTTCTCCAATACTTGAGTTCAGTACTTAGTTCACATTTCCAGCATTTACAGTACTTTATCTTTAAAATATTGATGTTACTTTAAAGCTTTATATTGGAGTTGCTATTTCTCTACACTGTTGTGCACAAGCAGTACCAATGTGAGCAATGTTATGCAATAGACAACGCTGATGACATAAGTGTGTGTCAGTCTTAGGTTTAAAGACTTTTTCCTTATTTGTATTCATGCCTTTTCATATTGTTCTTTGTATTAATGATCACTTAAGTCAGACATTGATAGCTTGTGAATGGGTTTTGTTTTGTATTCAAATGTTTAAGGACTTTTTCCTTTGAATGAGAGATTGATATATTCAGTGCAGTATTTTGTTTTCTCAGTGTCAAATAAGATGCTAGAGAAATTGAAATTTAAACTAATGATTTCTGTCTTGTCCCAATTCAAAACACAGTGGCGAGTTGGTGACACCTGTAACGCAGTGTGGTCTGAAGATGGCAACATGTACTCAGCTACGATTCAGTCTATTAATGAAAAACGTGGAATGTGTGTGGTGATGTATACTGGTTATGGTAATGAAGAGGAGCAGAATCTAGCAGAGCTGCTTCCAGCTAACAGCTCTGAGGCAGAGAATGAGAGCCCTAAACAGGTGAGCAATAATAATTTGTGCTCTTGTTATGTACGTTATCTTTCAAACCAAAATCTGGCAATACTATTTAACAGCTGTTTCCTTTTTTGTGACTAGAAAAATGGGCTCAACCACCCATCAACAGATGAAAGTGATGCTGTTTCACCTGCCTACAAAGCTCGCCAATCAAACGAAACCAAATTAAAAACACCATTGGATCAGTTTACCTGGAATCACTGCCTTCCCCCTCAACCACCACAAATGCCAGGATTTGGCTTTGTAAGTGCTTGAATAGAAAAGTCTAGTGAAATTTTATTAGTGATTTTTAGATTACATTTTTATCAAATGTATGTTTTGCCCTATCTCCATAAGTATATTTTTTAAAAGAATGTTTCTGTTTCTTTTATGTAATTTACTCTGGCAACAATTTTAGTTAAGTTGAAGAAAGATTCAGTACTTCATGGCCTGCATGTGTGCATCTACCTTTTCTTAAAATTAAAGGATTATTGCCAGATTTTAAATTCTTTTTGCTGTTACTATCTTGAAGTTTGCTCATCCTGATCTGCTGAAAGCCAGTGCCCTTGATTTCTTTCTCTGTCTCTCGCTCCTGTTTTCTAGTCCATTCTTTCTCGTGTCCTGCTTTTTCTTCTTCTCAACGTGCCCAACCCCACCATGCCTCGAGCTTTATTTTGCTTTTGAGCTGTTTGCAGCTTTTGAGCAGTTTGTGCTCCTGGCATTTTTTTCTGAACAATGCACGTAATGGGAATGCGAGTTTACTACCTTGTGTGTGCGCACTGGTGCTATATAAGTGTAATTGGACTATATTTAAATGATTCTGGGCAATTCTGATAATTGTATTTACAAAATAAAGGAGAGTTCTTCTAGGCTTGAAACGTCAGCTTTCCTGCTCCAGTGATGCTGCTTGGCCTGCTGTGTTCATCCAGCTCTACACCTTGTTATCTCTACAGTTCTTTTTATTTATTCTCTTATGTAAAATGTACATTTCTAGAAATGCCAGGATTTGCCCATGCCTAATGCACTTGAGTGGTAAGAAGCCACTTTTGAGTTGTGCATCCATTTGAGGCAGGTACACTCATGGTGCCATTAGGAAGGGAATTCTGGCATTTTTTATGCCATAACATAGAAGGAGTAGAATACAGTTCCAAATCAGGGTAGTGTGTGGCTTGGATGGGATTTTGTGGTTACTGCTGCTGTGATGCATTTGCTGCTTTTGTCCGAGATGGTAAAGGTCATAGGTTTGGGAAGCAATGCATCTTGTAGATGATACACACTGCTGCCATTATATACCATTGGTAGATGGAGTGTATGTATAAGATGGCAGGCAGGGTGCTAAATCTGTCAGGCTGTTTTATCTTCAGTTGTTGAATTACTTGGGTCGTGTAGGAGCTGCTGTTATCTCAGCAAGTGCGGTGTATTCCATCACACTGTGTAATGTGTAGAAGAGTCACATTTGACTCGATACACTAATTGTGTTTCTCTCTCCACAGATGCTGCCAGACATGCTGAGTATTTCTAGCACTTTCTGTTTTTATTTCCATATTCCATCATGCTCCTGACTTGTGCCTTCTAGATGGTGGACAGGCTTTGGAAAGTCAGGAGGTGAGTTAATTGCCTTGAAATTCACAGCCTTTGACCAACTCTTGTAGATGCAAAATTTATACGGATAATTTCAGATCAGTTTCTTGTCAGTGTAACCTCCTCTAGGCAGTTGTCATTGGAAGATTCTGTGATGATAGTGCTGATGTGTGTCGGGGGGGACAGTTAGACTCTCTTGTTGGAAATGGTAATCGCCTGCTACTTGTGTTGCATGACCGTTACTTGCTCCTTAACAGTACACAACAGAATATTGTTTAGACTTGGCTCCATATTGACGCAGACTGCTTAGTGTCAGAGGTATTAAGTGACATGCAGCATTGCACAATCATCAGCGAATGTACCCCACTTCCAACTTCCAACCTTACAATGGAGGGAAGATCATTTGCTGAAGCAGGTGATGGTGTTTGAACCAGGAGGCTACCCTGAGGAACTCTTTGGGACTGTGATGATTGACCTTTAATAACCATCATCCTCCTAAAGTGCTAGTATTATTTCAAGCAGAAGAATATAAGAAATAGAAGCAGGGATAACATGCTCCATTAATAAAGATAATTCTTAGTTCCCTTATGTTAATTTACGTTAAGTTTGTTGTTTTATTTAGTTAAGGGCTTGTTTGTTTATAGACTGCCAAATTATGGGAAGCATAAAACAAAGTTGAGATCAGAGTGGAGAAATGAATATGAACAACAAAAGTGATTTCCAATTTTAATTAATCAAGTCACCAGTTGGGACAGTGATTAGAGAAAATGGTTGTAAGTCTTAATAGTGTGTGTGTGTGTGTGTGTGTGTGTGTGTGTGTGTGCGCGCGCGCGCGCGCGCCCTTACATGAATTGGCTTGCATGGAGATAATATATTAATATGAACTTTTTGGACTGAATGATCTGTTTCTCTTGCATCTTCTACGTATGTTTATATTGTCATACAATCTGCTTTCTTGTTCTCCGCAGCCTGGTGCAAAATTTCACGGTCCACCGCCTTTCCTACCTGGATGGTTACCAACAGTTCCAGCAGGACCACCAGTGAGTGAGTTTCTTGTTATGCAGTATCAGAAACTGCAGGGATAATTCTTGGAGTGGCTGCTGTGTACAATTAATTGCACTGTTGTACAGGAGCCGATAAATAATCCTAAACAAAATCAGAAATTGCTGGAAAAACTCTGCAGGTCAGGCAGTATCTGTGGAGAGAGAGCAGAATTAACGTTTTGGACCCAGCGACTCTTTGTCAGACTGATAGCTAGGAAAAAGTTGGTACATAAGCTAGAGAAGGGGTGGGTAGAGTGGGAAGGAATAAATGATAGGTGGTGATGGAACTGAGAGAGAGAAAAATGGCTGGGCAGGTAAAGGAATGGGTAAAGGTTAGCTCGGGAGAATGAATAGCTGCTAATGGGGATCATTTGTAGCTGACAGTTGGCTGTAAGTGGTAGCAGCCCATGTGATGATAAGGCCTGCTATTTGGAGATCGGGGTAACGACATGGGAAAAGGTGCTCAGGCCCTGAAATTATTGAACTCTATGTTGGGCCCAGAAGGTTGCCGGGTTCCCAAGCAGAAAATGAATTGTTCCTCCAGCTTGCACTGAGCTTCGCTGGATAAATTGCTTTAATTTGCATTTGTAGCATTTTAATGCCTAAATTAATGGGATTTTTGAGTAAGTTGCTGAATTTGTGAGCAATGGTGTGTTGCTACTTTAAGGTTGAATAACATAAAATTTGGTTAGACTTGTTTTCTGTTTCTTTGATCACAGGTTAAATTGCGCTTTGACATCTGCTCACCACTGTTAATGATCATTTAATGAGCTCAATTTAAAAATGCTTTATTTGTAAAATGTTACAATATGTCTTTAACTACATTTGTTGTATTGGAAATTGTCAAAACACAATTGTGTGGTTTAACTGTTTTCTCAATTTAAATTCTTGACTGGTTTTACTTTAACAAGTTGTGAAATGTATTAGTGCTACTTTATATTTTCTTAGTGCCCACTGTTGATTGTGTTGCTTGATTTTTATTCTTGGCCACAGTTAGAGTAGAAAAGAGTATTTTCCCATTTTTTTGTTTTGATTGCGGTACATGGATGGGAGGACTGGAGAAATTTAGCCAGATATCACTCTTACTCTCATTATCTTATCGAACATGACCTAATTAATATTCATTTGAAGTTTTTTTTCATAAAAAGGATTAGAGGCTGCTTTCACTGAAATGTAGAGACAAGAATACCTTTTACCTTTTTGGAAATTTTAAAACATTTCTTCACTGAACTTTACTTCATTCCAATATAGTTAATTCCGCCTCCACCTCCAATGGGGCCAGATTCAACTGATGAGGACGAAGAAGCTTTAGGAAGCATGCTGATAGCATGGTACATGAGTGGCTATCACACTGGTTATTATTTGGTAAGTAGTTACAATCTGAAAGTAAACTTCAATAGAACCATTAGTCTTCAATTATACACTGTGTACAAGGACTGTAATTGGTTCAATGAGATGATCATAATTTGTGTTTGTGAATTTTATTTTTGTCCAGCTGTTTTTTTTCATTTTTGTAGTCTTGAATTTTTAATGTTGATGTCACTTAACATAGAATTTTTAGAGAATATGTCCCAGACACACAAAGTATGTACATTATGGATCTAGGCAGATCAGGAAAATCACATTCAGCTCTCCGATGTGACTTAGTGAGTAAACAGTAGTAGCTTTGCCTCATCAATGTTCAGAGGTGAAATTTGTCCAAGATTATTGCTTCGTATGGTGATCTAGTTTTCCTTAGTTTATCCACAGACAGTTAGTGTTAAGAGGATTGAGTTTGTTTCTGTTCCTTCCTGCCCTGGTCACTTAGCGAATAGGAGTTGGAGTGGGCTAATCAGTCCCCTAGCCTGCTCTATCACCAACAATATCCTGGTTTATCTTCTGATGATCATTTTCCTGCACTAAACTAGTGATCCTGTGGGAGGAAAGAAATTTTTTTTTTAAACAGAGTTTTTCACGCAGTGAGTAATTAATTAGATTCTAGAATGCATTGCCTGCAAATGTGGTGGAGGCAGGTTCATTTGAGGCATTCAAGATGCCATTGGTTAGAAATAGTGTGCAAGGGTATGGGGAAAGGTAGGAGAATGGCACTTGGTCATGATGCTTGTTTGAAGAGCTGGTGCAGGCATGATGGGCCAAATATACGTCTCCTGAACTGGAACAGTTCTGTGATTCTGTAATTTTAATTTTTAGCAAACTCCCATCTTCATCTTTAATATAGAAACAGAGAATAGAGGGAATGTAAAAGTATAGTTGCTTTATTTATACATTTACCCTGATTATACTACTACTGTGCATTTGCTCACTCACTGATCTTGTCCAAATCACATGTATCTCTGCATCCCCCTCACAGCCCATCTTCCCATCCAGCTTTTTGTCGCCTGCACACTTGGAAATTTTGTATTTAGCTGTCTCATATAGATCATTTAAATAGTGGAAATAGCTGTGGTACCCCTTAGAACTCAGTCAGAAAATGACCCATTTATTTCTCATCTTCATTTGCCACTGCCAATCAAGTCTGTATTCATTCCTGTAGAGTATCCCCAATCTCAAGCGCTTTAATAATATATGCCAATCTCTTATATGAGATATTACCGAAGCCTTCTGAAAGTCTTAAGTAAACCACATTCACTGGTTCCCCCTCTTCAACATCCCTGTAGAATTTAATTTCACTTCTGTAAATCCATGCTAACTCTGTCCAGTTCTACCACTGTTTTCCAGTGCTCTGCTATTAAATCTTTTTTGATGGTCTCTGTCAGTTTCCCAACAGCTGATGTCAGACTAACCAGTCTAAAATTCCCTGTTTTCTCTTTTCTTTAACATAACTGGGTTACGTTAGCTACCCTCCAATCCATTGGAAGTGTTCAGATCTGTAAAATCTTGAAAGATGACCGCTGAAGCATCCATTGTTTCTAAGCCACTTTCTTGAAGACTCTGGGATGTGGATTTGTCAGCCTCTAACCTCATCAATTTCCCCATTCTCATTTCCCTACTAATAGTGATTTCCTTTAGTTTCCCCCCTGTCACTCGGCCCTGTGTAACCCAGCATAGCTAGAGTATTGTGTGAATTTCTGGAATCCACATTATAGGATGGATTGATTGAACTAGAGAATTTTAGTTATAAAGAGATATTGGACAGACAGGGATTGTTTTCCTTGGAGCAGTGGAGACTGAGGTGGCTACATAATTGAGATGCGTATAACTGAGTGGCATAGATACGGTAGACAAGAAGGAAATTTTCCCTTCATGAAGGGATCAGTGAGCAGGGTGCACAGATTTAAAGTAAGGGCAGAAGGAGATGTTTAGAGGAGATGTGAGGGCGTTTTTTAAAAAGCAGTGTGTGGTGGGAATCTGGAACTCTGCCTGTGATCGTGGGAGAGGCATTTAAGGATGTATTTAGATGCACACTTGTGATGCCAAGGCTTATGGATCTTAGGCTGGAAAATAGGATTAGAGTAGGCATGTGTGAGCTTTTGCTGCAGACTTTTTGGGCCAAAGGGATTTTTCTGTGTTGTAACCTGTGATGCACTCTAAAACCTATTTTCACCAGAACATTGATCATCTTACCAAATATTTTAGGCTCTATTTTGTTTTGTTATGTGATGCCCCTGTGAATCACTTCAAGATATTTCTTATGTCCAAGGTGTTATATAAAAATGTTGAGGACAAAGACAAGTTTGACACCATTGTTCATTCTATATTTTCCTTAGGGTCTCAAGCAAGGGCGAATGGAAGCAGGCATGGGGAAGAATCCTCGTTCTTAGTTTGTTAGAAAAGTAAGCATACTTATTTTAATCAGTTCCTGAAGGTACTGAAACTTGTATGTTTGCTGTTTCAGACTGGATGTCAACCCTGTGATAAATCAATATGTATTAACTTAGATGGCTATTAACCGAGAGAATCTCCAAGCTATTTAGCTGTGGAGGGAATTGGAACCAAAATGATTGTGTTCTTATCCCAGGTTCATGTCCACCTGGGACCATTAAATGAGAAGCTGTCGGTCACGTTTTATTGCTGCTTTATATTCCAGTAGCACAAAAGCAATTGTAGAGCCCAGTTTAGTGTTCAGACTTGCATTTGAAGCTGATTCCTTTTCTTTTTTCGGGGTACCATCAGTGTTTTGGCATGTGGGGATTGGTGGCAAAGCCAGCATTTATTGCTCATCCCTGATTTCTCCTGAACTGAGAGGCTTGCTAAGCCATTTCAGAAGGCAATTAAGAGTCAACCACATAACTGTAGGTCACACATTGACGAGACCAGATGAAGACAAAAGATTTTCATTCTCTAAAGGACCTGAATGATCCAGATGGGTTTTAAGACACTGGCAATAGTTTCATGGTGACCATTACACCAGTTACTTTTTAACTTCCAGATTAATTAATCGAAGTCAAACTCCCCCATCAGCCTTGGTGGAATTTGAACCCTCATCCCAAGAACATTAGCACGGGGCTTTGGATTGAGTCCAGTGCCGTTCTGCCTCCTCCCGTCCCCAATTATTTTTATTCATTTTCCAGAACAAAAATAAATAAACACAACCTGAAAACACTTCCTAATGTTAGGTGGGCTCTTGTGCAAAGTGGCAGTGCCTGTACCTCTGCACCAAGAAGCTTGGGTTCCAGTTCCACCCGCTGCAGAGTTCGGTCTGAACAGGTTGATGAGAGAAGATCTACTTCCCTTCTAATTACAATTGTTAAGGCAAAATGAGATTATCTCAATAAACATTCCATTTTTGTTTGTTTTTTTGAATAACTAATTCCCTGAGGTAAATTGTTAGATGCATCACATGTTATGATACAAGCTGCACATACTGTTCTGAATTTGTGCAGAATCCTGTTTCTGGATCTTAGAAGGGCCAAAATGGTAGTTGGTACCTTTTGTGTGGTTCATATGAACAAGGGGCAAGATTAGGTCACTCAGCTGTTTGGGCCTGCTCTGCCATTTAGTAAGATCATTGTAGATCTGATTTTGATCTTGAACTCCACATTCCTGCATATCCCCATCATAATCTTTCAATTTCTTGGTAACCAAACATTTATCTACCTCTGCCTCTGCCTTAAAAATATTAAAGATTCTGCATTCACTGCCTTTTGAGGAAGGGAATTTCAAAGACTCAATTCTGAAAGAAAAAAATGTTTTCTCGCCCCTACCTTTATTGGGTGATCCCTTATTTTTAAATTATGACCCCTTGTTCTAAACCGTCTCATACAAAGGGAACATTCATCTGACATCCAGCTAACCAAGTCCCCTGGGATCTTACATACCTAAATTTAAGTCTGATTCTTTTGAAACTTAAGGATACAATTCTAGCATGTCTAACTTTTCCCAGTAAGATAATCTGCTTATTCCAGGCATTTGTTGAGTGAACATTCTCTGAACTGCTTCCAACGCATTTCATTCTTTTGTAAGTGCGGTGACCAGCACTGTGCACAGTACTCGGATGCCGTCTCACCATTGCCCATTATAATTAGAGAATAACCCCGACCCTTGCATTCAATTCCCCTTGCAATAAAACGTAACAGTCCATTAGCTTTCCTGATTACTTGCTGTACCTGCATATGAAGCTTGTATGATTTGTGCACGAGGACACCCAAATCTCTGCAACCTCTCATCATTTATTCTTTTTACTAAAATGGACAATTTCCCACCCTGCCACATAATATTCCATTTCATAGAACATAGAACAATACAGCACGTACAGGCCCTTCAGCCCACAATGTTGTGCTGAACTTTTACCCTAATCCTAAGGCCTGTCTAACTTCCACCCCTACCTTAAACTATCATCCATATCCCTATCAAATAGGCGCTTAAATGCCCCTAATGGAGCCGACTCCACTATCCTCTCCGGCAATGCATTCCATGCACCGACCACACTCTCTGAGTTTAAAAAAAACAACCTCTGACGTCTCCCCTATATCTACCTCTACTCTCTTTAAAACTATGCCCCCTTGTAATAGCCACCTCCACTCTAGAAAAAAGTCTCTGGCTGTCCACTCTATCTATGCCTTTGCTCATTTTGTACACCTCTATCAAGTCACCTCTCATCCTTCATTGTTGTAAAGAGAAAAGCCCTAGCTCTCTCAACCTTTCCTCATAAGACCTTCCCTCCATTCCAGGCAACATCCTGGTAAATCTCTGCACCTTTTCCAATGCTTCCGCATCTTTCCTGTAATGATTCGACCAGAACTGGATTCAGTACTCCAGATGTGGCTGAACCAGGATTTTGTATAGCTGGAGCATAACTTTACTGCTCTTGACCTCAATCCCTCTATTAATGAAAACAAACATGCCACACACCTCCTTAACAACAGTATCTACCTGGTTGGTAGTTTTCAGGGAACTGTGGACATGAACCCCAAGATCCCTCTGCTCCTCCACACTACCAACAATCTTTCCGTCAACCCTGTATTCTGCTTTCAAGTTTGTCCTTCCAAAATGATTCACCCTCACACTTTTCAGGACTAAGACCATAAAACATAGGAGTGGAAGTACGGCCATTCGGCCCATCGAATCCACTCTGCCATTTAATCATGGCTGGTGGGCATTTCAACTCCACTTCCCTGCAGTCTCCCCGTAGTCCTTGATTCCTTCTGAGATCAAGAATTTGTCAATCTCTGCCTTGAAGGCATCTAACGTCCTGGCCTCCACTGCACTCCATGGCAATGAATTCCACAAGCCCACCACTCTCTGGCTGAAGAAATGTCTCCTCATTTCCGTTTTAAATTTACCCCCTCTGATTCTAACGTTGTGCCCATGGGTCCTAGTCTCCCTGCCTAATGGAAACAACTTCCCAGCGTCCACCCTTTCTAAGTCATACATTATCTTGTAAGTTTCTATTAGATCTGTCCTCAACTTTCTAAACTCTAATGAATACAATCCCAGGATCCTCAGCCGTTCATCGTACGTTAAACCTAGCATTCCAGGGATCATCTGTGTGAATCTCCGCTGGACACGCTCCAGTGCCAGTATGTCCTTCCTGAGGTGTGGGGCTCAAAATTGGACACAGTATTCTAAATGGGGCCTAACTAGAGCTTTAAACAGTTTCAGAAACACATCACTGTTTTTATATTCCAACCCTCTGGAGATAAACGACAACATTACATTCGCTTTCTTAATTACGGACTCTACCTGCAAGTTAACCTTTAGGGAATCCTGGACCAACACTCCCAGATCCCTTTGTACTTCTGTTTTATGAATTTTCTCACCTTTTAGAAAATAGTCCATGCCTGTATTCTTTTTTTACAAAGTGCAAGACATCGCATTTGCTCACATTGAATTTCATCAGCCATTTCCTGGACCACTCTCCTAAACTGTCTAAATCTTTCTGCAGCCTCCCCACCTCCTCAGTACTACCTGCCTGTCTACCTATCTTCGGATCATTAAACTCCATCTGCCACTTCTCAGCATAGCTCTGCATCCTATCAATGTCCCTTTGTAACCTAGAACAGCCGTCCACACTGTCCACAACGCAACCCACTTCATATCGTGCACAAACTTACTAATCCATCCTTCCCCTCCTTCATCCAGATCATTTACATAAATCACAAATAGAAGACGACCCAAAATTAATTTTGTGGTACACCACTCGTACTTGAGCACCATGTTGAATATTTTCCATTCACTACCACCCTTTGTCTTCTAAGGGTCAGCCCATTCTGAATCCAATCTGCAACATTTCCCTCTATCCCATGCCTCCTTACCTTCTGCATGAGCATACCATGGGGAACCTTATCAAACGCCTTACTGAAATCCATATATATCACATCCACTGCTCCACCTTCATCCATGTGTTTGTTCACCTCTTCAAAGAATTCATTAAGGTGTGATCTACCCCTCACAAATCCATGCTGACTATCACAAATCAAACTGTGCCTTTCCAAGTGATCATAAGTCCTCTCTCTCAGCGTCCTTTCCAATAATTTGCCCACCACTGACGTAAGACTAACTGGCTTGTAATTTCCAGGTGCTTCCCTATTTCCTTTTTTGAACAAGGGAATTACGTTGCCCCTCTCCAATCTTCTGGCACTATACCTGTGGACAACGAAGACAAAAAAATCATTGCCAAAGGCTCTGCGATCTCTTCCCTCGCTTCGCATAGAATCCTTGGATAAATCCCAACAGGCCTGGGGACTTATCTATCTTCAAGTTCCTCAAAATTCCTAGTACATCTTCCTTACTAACATCAACCTCCTCTAGTCTACCAGCCTGTTTTACACTGTCCTCCTCTACAACTAGGTCCCTCTCAGTTGTGAATACCAAAGAAAAGTATTCATTAAGGACTTCTATCTCTTTTGGCTCTGTGCACAAATTCCCTTTACAATCTTTGATCAGCCCTACATCAGCATTCTTATTTTGACCCATTATGGATGCTGTCTGTCTTTTACACAACTGACCATCCTCTCTCTCTCTTTGTCATCAGATTTAGCTACCAAACCTCCAGTCCTTTCATTAAAATCACTTGGATAAATTGAAAGAGTTGAGACCCCAGCACTAACCCTTGAGACACATCACTTGTTTTACATATTTTTCCATAAGCGGTATTATGCTGATAAGGTTTGAAACTACATTATGGAAATTGTATTGATAGATACAGAGTCCATTGAGCTTTTACCCATCATGCATGCTGTGCTTCTGTGCTTGAATTGGTGGAATAAACTGATCTTTTCTTCTGCAGGTGAACGTTTCTCTCCCAAGGAGAGGAGTGCATCATTTTGCAATGGATTATGTTCAAAATGTTATTGGTTTCTGTATGAATAAGCCATTGTTTGGGGATCCTTGGGATTGAGTATCTGCTTTGTACTGAATAGTGAATAAAGTATTTTGATTTCAATGCTTATGTTTTTTAAGAAAATGTGTGCTGATTCATTTTGGATGCCACATGAACTGGAAAGTTCTTAATATTATCACTCAGTTTTTATCCAGATTGTCAATATGCAACATTTTGGAATGGATGGGCTGTGGATATTCTTTGAATCTTAAGCTTTTGACATCATTGGTTCTATGGAAGGGGAAGATAAGATCAGAAATAACGAATAGGGAGTGTATGCTCTTTGGTTCATTTCCTGACTCCTTAACACCTTTCCATCATCTTCAATGACATACATTCAAAGTAATGAGAGACTCTCTGCTTAATTATTTATAAAACCACTTGATCATTAGCTGCACCATACCGAGTGGGGCAGCATTTATTGCCCATCCATAATTTCCCTTGTGAACATAGTGAGTTACCTTATTCTTGGGTATAAGTAATCTGACAGTGATGTTGTGAAGCGAGTGCCAGGGTTTTAACCCAGTCATCATTATCATCATCATCAACGGTCCCCTGCAGACAAGGATGACTCTGTCTCAGTCTGTAGTTGGCTGTAAAGACCGATGTGACTGCCACAGGCAGGTACACTTGGGGTAGATCATGGTCATAGGAAGGGATGGATGGGGCACTGGTGTGGCAGTGCACTCCTTTTGCTGTTTTCACCTGGCCTCCATTTATTTTACCCCAGATGGCAAGTCTCCACGTTCTCAATGCCTTCCCAGATGCTCCTCCTCAACTTTAGATGGTTTTGGGCCAGTTTTTCGAGGTGTTTGTGGGAATGCCACAAATTGCCCAAGAGGCTTTGCGGCCAGTCACATGAAGGAATGGATGATTGCATTCTAGCAAGAAAGTCATGTGCTTGGAGGTGGTTGTGTTTCCTAGTATCTATTACTGTTGGTCTTTGAGATGGTAGAGGTTACGGGTCTTGGTGAGTTGCTGTAGTGCTTCTTGTAGACAGTACACGGTGCTGCCACTGTGCATTTCTAGTTCAGACAGTGAATGTGGAGGTTTATGAGTAGATTATCAGTCAGTTAGACTGCTTGCCATGGAGGGTGTTGAGCTTCGAGGAACTTCACGCATCAAGTAACTGAAGACTTTTACATCATACCCATGACTTGTGCTTGTGGATGGTTCAGAGGTGAGTTGCACACTGTAGAATTCTTAACCTTTTACCTGCTCTTGCATTCATTTATTTTGTAAGGCTGCTCCAATTCAGTTTGTGCTCAGTGGTAACCTCCAGGATGTTGACAGTGAGGGATTCACTGTTAGTAGTGATGTTCAATTTTAAGGGAGGTGGGGAGGGTAATGTTTGGATTTTGAAGAAAAGTTAATGGATTTAAAACCTTAACTCTGTTTCTCCAAGGATACTGCCCAATCTGCCAGGATTTTCCAGCACTTATGACTTTATTTCAGATGTTCATTTGTTTGAGAGTGTCACTGCTTGACGCTTGGGTGACATGAAAGTTACTTGCCAATCATCAGCTCAAGCTTGGATATTATCCAGCGTTTGGGTACAGGCTGCTTCAGTATTGGAGGAGTCCCAAATGGGACTGAATATTGTGCATCATCTGTATCTGTCTCTTCCACTACTGACAGACTGTAGCAGCTGCATGTACTAATTGCAAGATGCAGTGCAGCAGTTCTGAGGAGTTAGGAAGTAATTTACTCAGTATGGGATTCCTAGCCTTGCACCTGGCCACAGTATTTATATGGCTAGTAGAGCTTCTGGTCAGTGATAACTTCTAAGTTGATAGCGAATGCTGCTTGATATTGCTACAAATATTACACTTTAATTACACTTTGGGGAGTAGACTGATAGGGCAGTAATTTGCTAGGTTAAATGTGCCCTGCTTTTTGTGTGCAGGATGTTACGAGGGGAATTTTCCACGTTGCAAGATAGGTACAAGCTTTTTTTTAAGCTGTAATGGAACAGCTTGACAAAGGGCACAGCTAGTTCTGGAGCAGAGATAATGGGAACTGCAGATGCTGGAGAATCCAAGATAACAAAGTGTGGAGCTGGATGAACACAGCAGGCCAAGCAGCATCTCAGGAGCACAAAGGCTGACATTTCGGGCCTAGACCCTTCATCAGAAAAGGTCACATCTGGTTTGTTGGTTGTGGGATCACTTGCTGCTGTATCACTTGCTATTTGTGCAATTTGGAATTAAATCGTCCTGTTTGGGAGATTCATCAGGTTGACACCTCATTTCTAGGTATATGGCGCATGCCTTCCTTGCTCTTCATTAATTGCAAGCCACAACATAAAACCTTGGATTTATGACCTGTGAGTTTAATTCAGAGTGCTACCACTTATCACAAAATATTAAATGACATTACTGACCAATGATTTAATGTTTACTTGGAGGAAACCTGACACAAACTATGCAATGTCCGTTATACCAAGTCACTACAGTTCATTTGTATTTCCCCACAGTGACTACAAATAAGGAAATCAGGTTCATTCACGTCAGTTCAAAAATAATATTTAAATCGGTGGCACTTTTCTGAATTAATATTTCTCCCACTATGTAAGTAGATTTACAGACTTTCTGATCACAGCTGTCTCTAGTGCTGGCTATTGACACAAATGAATCACAACAAAAACTGAACTAACAAAACTGGAAATTCTCAGCAAGCCTAACAGCATCTGTTTTTTAAAAAAAAAGTGAGAATTAGAACACAGAACAGTACAGGCCCTTCAGCCCATGATGTTGTGTAGGATTTGGGTAAAAATTCGAAGGTCTATCTAACCTCCACCCCTACCTTATACTATCATCCATATGCCTATCGAATTGTTGCTTAAATGCCCCCAATGAGGCCGATTCCCTACCTTCTCTGGAATGCATTCCATGCCCCTAACACTGAGTAAAGAACCTACCTCTGACATCTCCCCTATATCTACCCCTACTCTCTTTTAAAACTATGCCCCCTTGTAATAGCTACCTCCACCCGAAGAAAAAGTCTCTTGCTGTCCACTCTAGACCTCTGATCATTTTGTACACCTCTTATCGAGTCACTTCTATCCTTTGCCGTTCTAAAGAAAAAAGCCCTGGTGCTCTCAACCTTTCCTCCATTCCAGGCAACGTTCTGGTAAATCTCCTCTGCACCTTTTCCAATGCTTTCATGTCTTTCCTGTAATGAGGGGACCAGAACTGGACACACTACTCCAGAAGTGGCCAAACCAGGGTTTTGTATTGCTGGAGCTTAACTTCATGGCTCTTGAACTCAATCCCTCTTTTAATGAAAGCAAACACATCACATGCCCCCTTGACAATTCTATCTACCTGGTTGGTAGTTTTCAGGGAACTGTGAACCTGAACCCCAAGATCCCTCTGATCCGCCACACTGCCAAGAATCTTTCCATTAACCCTGCAGTCTGCTTTCAAGTTTGTCCTTCCAAAATTAATCACTTCACACTTTCAGGGTTAAATTCCATCTGCCACTTCTCAGCCCAGCTCTGCATCCTATCAATATCCCTTTGTAACCTAGAACTGTCCACAACTCGACCCACCATTGTATTGTCCGCGAACTTGCTAATCCATCCTTCCACTTCTATATCCAAATCATTTACAAAAATCACAAATAGAAGAGGACCCAGAACAGATCCTTGTGGTACGCCACTCGTAACTGAGCACAATGTTGAATATTTTCCGTCCTTGACCACCCTTTGTCTTCTACGAGTCAGCCAATTCTGAATCCAATCTGCAACATTTCCCCTGTTCCATGCGTCCTTACCTTCGGCACGAGCCTACCATGGGGAACCTTATCAAACGCCTTACTGAAATCCATGTATATCACATCCACTGCTCCACCTTCATCCATGTGTTTGTTCACCTCTTCAAAGAATTCAATAACATTTGTAAGGCATGATCTACCCCTCACAAATCCATGCTGACTATCACAAATCAAACTGTGCCTTTCCAAGTGATCATAAATCCTGTCTCTCGGCACCCTTTCCAATAATTTGCCCACCACTGACGTAAGACTAACTGGTTTGTAATTTCCAGGTTACTCCCTATTGCCTTTTTTAAACTAGGGAATGACATTTGCCCCTCTTCAACCTTCTGGCACTATACCTGCGGGACAACGACAACAAAAAATCATTGCCAAAGGTTCTGTGATCTCTTCCCTCGCTTCCCATAGAATCCTTGGATAAATCCCATCAGGCCCAGGGGACTTATCTATCTTCAAGTTCCTCAAAATTCCTAGTACATCTTAGTTACTAACATCGATGTCCTCTAGCCTACTAGCCTGTTTTACACTGTCCTCTTCTACAACTAGGTCCCTCTCAGTTGTGAATACCGAAGAAAGGTATTCATTAAGGTCATCTCCTATCTCTTTAGACTCCGTGCACAAATTCCCTTCATCGGCCCTACCCCTTCTCTGGTCATTCTTTTATTCCTCACATACGTGTAAAAATCCTCGGAGTTTTTCTTGATCCTATCTGCCAAGGTTTTCTCATGCCCCCTTACAGCTCTCCTAAGCCCTTTCTTCAGCTCCTTCCTGGGTAACGTGTATCCCTCTAGAGCCTTTTCTAATCCTTGTTTCCTAAACCTTATTTAAGCATCCTTCTTCCTCTTAACAAGTCATTCGACCTCTCTTGAGAACCAAGGCTCCCTCACTTGACCGCATCTTCCCTGCCTGCTAGGGACATACCTATCGAGCACTTGCAGTATGCATTCCTTAATAAGTCTCCACGTTTCAATAGTGCTCTTCCCTGACAGCATCTGTTCCCATTTATGTTAACCAGTTCTTGCCTAACAGCATTATAATTACCCTTTCCCCAATTATGAACCTTACCCTGCTGTATGTTACTATCCTTTTCCATGACTATTGTAAAAGTAACAGAGTTATGATCGCTACTGCCAAAATGCTCTCCTACCAATAGGTCTAAGACTGGGCCCAGTTCCTTGCCAAGCACCAAATCCAAAGTGGCCTCTCCTCATGCTGGCCTATCTACATACTGTGTCAGGAATCCTTCCTGAACACACTGGACAAAATCCGCTCCGTCTAAACTATTACAACCAAAATGTTTCCAATCAATATTTAGAAAGTTGAAGTCACCCAAGCCTACAATCCTGTGACTTCTCACCTTTCCTGTATCTACCTCCCAATCTCCTCCTCCACTTCTCTGCAACTATTAGGGGGTCTGTAAAAAAAATCCCCAACATAGTGATTGCTCCTTTCTTATTCCTGACCTCAACCCAAACTGAGTCTGTTATTAGTATTCTCAAATGTCTCTCGGTAGCTGCTATACTAACTCTGACTAACAATGGCACTCCGCCGCCTCTTTTACCACCGTCCGTATTTCTTTTAAAGCATCTACATCCCGGAACTTCCAACAACCGTTTCTGTCCCCGGATTAAGATCGTTTCCATGGTTCATCTGAACACAACATAACGTGCTGTTGCAATGCAGTGCAACAGCTGGAGCGCGGCGCATGCTGGGGAATGAAGTTGTTTGGGACGTGGCGGACTACGTTTCCCGTGAGGCCGTGCGACAGCACCCCCTTGCTTGATGGGATAGTGGAGGAGAGTCAGGCTGCTGGAGGAGAGGATGGGTGATTGAGTTTGGTTTGCGGTCGGGGTTGTGTGAGTACTCGGGAGTCGGGGACAACACGTGTCCGGTAGTGTGACAGGGAGGTGCTCACACCGCCGGCAGCAGCAACCGCGGGTCTGCCAGGCCCATCCGGGCTCTAAGAGGTGAGTAATCGGGGATAGCCGGGCTTGACTGGCTGCTGGAAAAGGCCCCGAACGGGATCCATGCCTCGGTGTAAAACTTTCACCCTGACAGGTCCCCGCCGGCAGCAGCACCACCACCGGATTGTGTGGCGTTGTAAACATCCACAAAACAGGTGCACACACCAAAGCCTACAATAGTCAGAAACGTAGCTTCTCTGTGAATTTAATCCATTCCTGGTGTTTTTTCATATGCATCTTCGATGAAATTGAAGTTGTGGTTCAGTGGGAGCACGGTGGCCTCTCAGGAAGTTCCATTCATCATGTTTTAACTCATAAATTTTGTTGATACTTCCATTCAGATACTGAGTGTACTCTCTTTGCGATGCTATATTGAAAGGAGGCTTTCTCTGCCTTTTCAGGTGGAACAAGATGTTTTGAAGAAAGCCAGTGGTATTTTAATATTTTGATGAATATTTTGTTTGGAATGGTTATTTGTCTGTACCATTTGTAAACCTCCACATCAGTCCATAAGTTTCATGAGATTAAAACAAAAGCCACATTTCAAGAGCTCATAACTCATCTGTATGTCAAATTATTATTTGTGCATGAGTGTTTTGCTGGCTAGTCCAGCATTTATTGTCTGTTCCTAATTGCACTTGAGAAGGTGGTGGTGAGCTGCCTTCTTGATCTGTTCCAATCCATGGTGTGTAGATGCACCTGTATGGCTGTTAGGAAGGAGTTCAGAATTTTGATGCAGTGACAATGTAGGAATAGTAATAATGCTTCCAAGTCAGGATGATGTGTGATTTGGAGGGGATCTCGCAGATGGTAGAGCTCCCATGTACCTGCAGCTCTTGTACTTCAAGGTGGTCAGGTTACAAATCTCAAAGACACTGTTGAAGGAGTAATGGTGATTTTCTGCGGTGAATCTTGTTGATTTTACACACTACTGCTTTTCTGTGTTGAATGTGACAAGTGAATGTTGAAGGTGCGGGATTAAACAAGCTGCCCTGCATGATGTTAAGCTTCTTGAGCATTTTGAGACTGTACGCATCCAGGGAGTTGTGGATTCCATCAGGTTCTAGACTTGTGCCTTGTAAGTGGTATGTAGGATTTGAGGAGTCAGGAGATGGGTTACTTGCCACAGAATTTTCAGCCTCTGATCTGTTGTTGTAGCTGTAGTGTTTCCATGGCCCGTTCAGCTCCTGTTAAGATGTAATCCTCAGTTTGTTAATAGTGGCAAGTTCACTGATGATTCACTGCGTGGGCCTCTCAGCTCCTGCTCTCACTACAGCCTTGGTTCAAACATGAACAAAATAGCTGAACTCAAGAGGTGAGGCAAGAGTGATTGCCCTTGATTCAAGGTGCTGTAGCAAAACTTGATTTACTGAGAAAAAATGGATGGGGAAACACTTCCCTGATTGGAGTCATGCCTAGCTCAAAGAAGGTGGTTGTAGTTATTGGTGGTCAGTCATCTCAGCTGTAGGACATCGTTCTGGGGTTTCCTCAATATATATTTTCTAATTGGCCTTCTCAAAAATGTTGTGACATATCTCTGGGCCAGGTGGGAATGGAACCTGGGTCTCCTAGCTAAGAGTTAGGAACACTGTCACTGCACTGCAGGAGCCCCTGGTTCCTCAGGATACTATCCTAGGCCCAACATTTATGGTTACTTCAATAATAACCTTATCTCAATGAGGGCCAGACATGGGATATGAAATTGTCAGCAGATACTGTTCAGCACCATCTAAGATCCCTTCAATACTGAAGCACTCTCTGTCCAAATGCTGCAAGGTCTGGACAGCATCCTGGCTCGGGCTGATAAGTAGCAAATAATGTTCACTTCCCACACATTCCAGGCTACGCTGAGGGAGTGTGTCTAACATCCTGCTGGCTACAATTGACTAGAAACCGAAGTGGACACACCATAATTTACAGTCAATACAAGAACCAGTCATAGTTTCAGAGTCTACCAGCAAGCAATTCACCTACTGGCTCCCTAGAACATGGATACCATCTACAAGCAAGGAGTGAGGTGGAACACTCTTCACTTGCCTGGATATTTGCAGCTGCAACAACATCAAGAAGCTTCATATTACCCAAGACGAAGTTGCTTGATTTGCGCCCCATCCACAACCATTCATTCCGTCCATCATCAATGCACATACGTAGTAGCATGTACCATCGTGGCGGCACAGTGGCTCAGTGGTTAGCACTGCAGCCTCACAGTGCCAGGGACCCGGGTTTGATTCCAGCCTCGGGCGACTGTCTGTGTGGAGTTTGCATATTCTACCCGTGTTTGCATGGGTTTCCTCCGGGTGCTCCAGTTTCCTCCTGCAATCCAAAGATGTGCAGGCTAGGTGGATCGGCCATGCTAAATTGCCCGTTGTGTTCAGGGGTGTGTGGTTTATAGGGGGACAGGTCAGGGTGGGATTCTGTAAGGGTCGGTGTGGGCTTGGGCCGAAGGGACTGTTTCCATACTGTAGGGATTCTATAATTCTATCTATACTTATACAAGATATGCACCAGGCTTCTGAGGCAGCATTTCCTATGCCCATGACCCCTACTATCTAGTAAAAGATAAAGCTGCCATAGTCTCAGAGAATAATAGGTCTGCTCTCTTGTTAGAGATGGGTGACTTGTGTGTTCAGCCTGAGGATCAGCACACCAAAGGGGAGGGATGAGGCTGAGAAAGGTGGGGCCTTCATGGCAACCTCAACCGTTATAGGAATTGTACCCATGGTATTGACGTCGCTCTGCATCACAAAACAGCTGTCCGATTAACTGACCCCCAATCCTCCTCCATTTGGAAGTACACAGATAAATGGAAACACTTGCCAATTTCTCTGCTAGGCCACTCACCATCCTGACTTGGAAATATATTGCCATTCCTTTGCAGTGGCTGTGTCAGAATCCTCTCTCTGAAACAACATTGTGTGTGCACCTGCATCAAATCATCGAATCCTTACAGTATGGAAGCAAGCCATTTGGCCCATCAGGTCCACACCAACTCTCCAAAGGGCTTCCCACCTAGATCTACCCCTTACCCTCTTCCTGTAACTCTGCATTTGCCTAGCCTGCGTATCCCCTAGGCTGTTTAACATGGTCAATCCACGTAAACTACACATCTTTGGAATGAGAGAGGAAACCAGACCCACCCAGAGGAAACGCACGCAGGCACGGGGAAATCTGCAAACTCCACACAGGCACGTTGCCCGAGGGTGGAATGAAACCATCAATGACCTGCCTAACTGAAACAAAACATCCTTTCGTGTTCAATTGCTCTCGAAATAAAGTAGAGAATCCTGTTAGTTTTGTTAAGTGCTGTACCAACATAATGACTTTTTCTGATTCATGCACTATAACACCTAGATCTCTTTTCACCTGGGAATTCTGCAGTCATTTTCCATATAAAATAGCATACCGCTTTCACATTTTTTCAGTATTATATTCCATCCGCCACTCAACCTGTCTATAGCTGTAACATTCTTACACAATCTTCACATCATACTTAGTAAATATTAAGGTGCTGCCTGTGAATTTAACTACCATGCCTTAGATGTAAATTGTGCAAAGTTGAGGCCCCAGCACGGACTGCTGCGGGACTCCAGTCATCATGTCCTGGTAAAAAGATAAATACCCAGTTAAGCATACTTTATTTTCTGCCAGCGAGTCAATCTTCTATCCATGCTAATATGTTAGCATCTGCGCCATGAGCTTTTGTTCTCTGTCATAATCTTTGTTGTGGCACCTTATCAAAACACCTTCTGGAAAAACACTGACACAAACTCCCCTTTGTCCACAGCATGTGTTGCATCTGCAATGAGTTCCAATAAACTGGTTAACTATGATATCCCTTTATTACAACTAGGCTGACAACCCAATTACATTGAAATCTTTAAATTCACACCTAGAATCTCTTTATCAATCAATTCTAAAACATGTTCCTTGACAGCTGACGAACAAACGTGTCTGTAGTTTCTTGTTTTGCTATTAACTTCCTATTCTCACTCTCCAGAAAAACAACACTCATTTCAGTTACCCTTTTTCTTTTTGTAAACCTGTAGAAACTCTTGCTATCTATTTTTACATTCTTACATCACTTCCTCTCACGCTCTAATTTCTTCCTCCTATTAACCTGTTAGTCATTATGTACTGCCCTTTATATTGGGAGCAGATATCTGACCTGCCACTTGTATAGATGCAGCAATATGTTTTTTCTTTAGGTTTAATGCTTTTCCTTGAGAATTTTATCTTTTAGTAGAAATATAAATATGCTGAGTTGTGAAATATTCCTTTAAATGCCTAGAATTGTTTGCTTTCATGCCCACATGTTGCCATTATTTAAGCTTTAAATACTAGTCTTAGCCCCAGTCTACTGGATAAAAAATTTAACCAAATTGCGTCGCAGCTGCCAGTGCCTGTCTTAACTCTGAGGTCCTTAATTAATCTTGTCATGTTGCACATTACCATCTGTAATATCTGTTGCTTTTAAAACAAGGTGCTCTAAGAAACTACCTCGAAAACATTCTATGAACTCCACATCCAGGTGACTACTGCAAGCTTGATTTTCCAGTTTATAAGTAGATTAAAGGTACCCATAATTATTGCCGTCCCTTTATTTCAAACAGCCAGTACTTTTTCTGAGATAACAAGGTGTAGAGCTGGATGAACATAGCAGGCCAAGCAGCATCAGAGGAGCAGGAAAGCTGATGTTTCGGGCCTATGTAACAGTGCTAACCCCCCCCCCCCACCTTTACCTTGCTTCCAAGTTTTCTTTAATGTCCTGTACCCCTTTATTCAGAATACAATTCTTGTCATCCTGAAGCCTGTCTCCATAATGGCTGTCCCGTCATATTTATTTACTGTAGAGTGTACCAAATTCAGATACACACCTTTCATTTGCTTTTGTTTCATCTAGCCTTGATTGTTGTGGTATTCCTAGGTTTATTTCTGTCTGTCCCTTTCTGCCATTTTCTGACCCTCATTTTCTCTACTACTATTTTACTTTTTTGCCTTGTCTGTGCCCTTTGATAAATGACATAATTCCACATTTGACTCCTTTCCTCGTTATTGATTTTAAAATCCTCTCTACATCCCTACTTTTATGGTTTACAAGTACACTGGCCCCAGCATGATTTAGGTGTCAACCATTCCAAAAATACAGCTCCCACTTTCCCCAAACTAGTGCCAGTGGCCCACGAATCGGAACTGTGTTCCCCCACATGTTTGTTTCTCTAATTTGATGTACCTTATGCCAATTTGCACATGAATCACGTAGTAATCCAGATATTATAACGTGTGAGGTACCACCTTTTTAGTGTTTAGTTCCTCAAATGCTATATGCTGAACCTCTTTAATTTTTCTTCCTATGTCGTTGGTATCTGTATGAACTGTGATGTAGGAAAGGAGAACTTTGCAGAGCCAACAGGACTGAATTTGCTGCTGTTTACAATGTTCTTTGCATGTCACCTCCTGCTCTTGCCATTCTGCTGACAAAGCCAACCCACCCATGACTCTGTTCATGCAGTCACCTCCTGCTCTGCCACTCAGCTCATGTAGCCAACCCTTTCACACTGCTTATGCACCCTCCCCCACCTGGCCATTCTGCCATGCATTCTTGCCACTCCACACTCAGACATTTGGCTGACTTGAATGCTTTGCTCATTGACTTTCTTCTTGTCTGCTCACAAAGCCCTTCCCTCTCATTCACCACAGTGCTCGCACATACCTTTCTGCCTTGCTACAAAGATCACTTTGTGCTTACCCAACACATTGCCACTCTGCTAACTTTTGCCTCCTCACCATTGTCCACCCTGCTGCTCTTGTTTTGCAACCTTTCCTCCTCCGTCCCACCTTGTCACTCCACTCCCGTATCACCCAGCTCACTCTGCACTCTGTTCACAAAACCTTCCCCTGCAGCAATCTGCTCATATGACCCTTCCAATTTTCATTCTAGTGGAGCAAAGTTAGAGGCTGGAAATTATGTGGTGAGTGACTCGTCTCCTGAATGGTTAAACACAGCAGGTCAGGCAGCATTAGACAAGGCGGAAAGTCGGTGTTTTGGGTTCTGAAATCCTGGAGAAGTGTCCCGACCCAAAATGTCATCTTTCCTATTCCTCTGACATTGCCTGACCTGCTGTGTTGACTCTGACTCCAGCATCTGCAGTTCTTGGCATCATCCTGATTGGGTAAAGCTGGTCCTGCATCTACAAAGTACAGGAATGCAATGGAATACTGTCTCTTTGCTGGATGAATGCAGCTGCAATAACACTCAAGGAGCTTGACAATATACAGGCAAAGCTTGATTGGCAACCCAGCTAACAATGCAACAACAATGTGTACCGTCCACAAGATGCATCTTAGATGCAAGAAAACGTTAACACCCGCAGGTTCTCCCTGCAAGTCACACACTGTCTTGATATTGTGTTCCTTCGGTGTTGCTGGGTTAAATTCCCAAAACTCCCAAACATTGTTGTGGGTGCACCCACACCATATGGTTTGCAGTAGTCCAAGAAGACTGATCACTACTGTCACCTTAAAGTGTTCTAGGTGCAGTAGTAATGCTGCCCTAGCTAATGCTGTCTACATACCAAAAAAACTCCATATCTTCTAGTCAACCTCTTTAAAGTTAATAAGTGTTCCTCCGATCCACTTCCCCACTTTAAATTCCATTTGTTACAACTTGTCCACTAATTTAATTTGTTTATTTTCGTTATTTTATTGATCCTGCTGACATCTACACAGTTTACTGGCCCTAATAATTTAGTGTTATATACAACTCTTGTTTCTTCCTGTGTCAAGATTTTAAAATTCACTCACAGGATGTGGCATTGTTGGTTGGTCCAGCATTTATTTGCCCATCCCAATTGCCCTTGTGAAGTGATGAGCTGCTTTCTGGAACTGCTGCAGTCCTTTTGGTGCAGGTATACCCAAGTGCTGTTAGGCAGTGAATTCTAGGACTTTGACCCAGTGACATGGAAGGAGTAATGATATATTTTCAAATCTGGGAAATGAATAGTTTGGAGGGGACTTGCAGGTTGTGATGTTCCCATATAGTGCTTCCCTGTGCCTTCCAGTTGGTAATGGCCATGGGTTTGGAAGGTGCTCTGTAAGAAACCTTGATGAATTTCTGCAGTGCATCAGTGATGGAGGAATTACAGTTTACTTTTTAAAGAAAGCTACACCTTCATCGTGGCAGTGTGAAATGTGAGGAGGATGTTATGAGAATACTCGGTGACTTGGACAGGCTAGGTGAGTGGACGGATGCATGGCAGATGCAGTTTAATGTGGATAAATGTGTGGTTATCCACTTTGGTGTCAAGAACAGGAAGGCAGATTACTATCTCAATGGAGTCAAGTTAGGTAAGGAGAACTACATCGAGATCTAGGCGTTCTTGTAGATCAGTCAATGAAAGCAAGCATGCAGGTACAGCAAGCAGTGGAGAAAGCTAATGGCATGCTGGCCTTCAGAACAAGAGGAATTGAGTATAGGAGCAGAGAGGTCCTTCTGCAGCTGTACAGGGCCCTGGTGAGACTGCACCTGGAGTATTGTGTGCAGTTTTGGTCTCCAAATTTGAGGAAGGACGTTCTGGCTAGTGAGGGAGTGCAGCGTAGGTTCACAAGGTCAATTTCCGGAATGGCGGGACTATCATATGTTGAAAGATTGGAGCGACTGGGTTTGTATACACTTGAGTTTAGGAGGATGAGAGCGGATCTGATTGAGACGTATAAGGGATTGGACACTCTACAGTCAGGAACCATGTTTCCACTGATGGGTGAGTCCAGAACCAGACGACACAGTTTAAAAATAAGAGGTAGGCCATTTAGAACAGAACTGCGGAAAAACTTCTTCACCCATAGAGTGGTGGATATATGGAATGCTCTGCCCCAGAAGACTGTGGAGGCCAACTCTCTGGATACTTTCAAGAAAGAGATAGATAGAGCTCTTAAAGATAGTGGAATCAAGGGTTATGGGGATAAGGCAGGAACAGGATACTGATTGTGGATGATCAGCCATGATCATAATGAATGGTAGTGCTGGCTCGAAGGGCCGAATGGCCTACTACAGCACCTAATGTCTATTGTCTATTGTCTATTGTTTATTATTGTCTATTACGCTACCTGGGCTGTAATTGGCTGTGTTTTTGTCCCCAACACTATTAGAGATACTTTCCTGTGCTCTGCGACTTTGTCAGAATGTGAAAGTCAGTGTGTGACTGTGTGAGAGCGCGCCAGGGAGTGTGACTGAGTAAATGCGCCCGGGTATGAGTGTGACAGGGAATGTGAGTGTGTTGTGGAGTGTGACTGCATGCAACCGCGGCTGCGTGCGACCGCGCACAGGGAGTGCGACCGCAGGAGTGTGATGGGAGGTTGTATGGGAGGGAGTTGTCATCACCGTAGTGTCTGTGGGCTAGTAATTCAGACACACAGGTTTGTACTCTTGGACATTGTTCAAATCCCACCATAGCAGCTCTGCAATTTCTGTTAGAGTCATAGATATGTACAGCATTGCAACAAACCATTTAGCCCAACTCATCTATGCTGACCAGATATCCTTAAGCAATCTAGTCCCACTTGCCAGCATTCATATCCATATACCCATCCGGGTGCATTTTAAATGTTGCCATTGTACCAGCCTCCATCATTTCCTCTAGCAGATCATTCTATGTATATACCACCCTCTGTGAAAATATTGCCTTTTGGTTTCTTTTAAATCTTTCCTGTCTCACTTTAAACCTATGCCATCTAGCTTTGGACTCTCCTACCTTGGGAAAAAGACCTTGACTATTCACCCTATCCAAACCTCTATACAGTCACCCCTCATTGTCCGATGCCCCAGGAAAGTAGCCCCAGCCTATTCAGCCTCTTCCTATAGCTCAAACCCTCCAACCCTGGCAACAGTCTTGTAACATTTTTTTTCTGAACCCTTTCAAGTTTCACCACACCCTGTCCCAAAGCAGTGAGACCAGAACTGCACAGTGTTCCAAAAGGGGCCTAACCAATGTCCTGTACAGCCTCAACTTAACGTCTTAATTCCTATACTCAATGCACTGATCAACACAGGCAAACATGTCAAATGCCTTCTTCACTATCCTGTCTACCTGTGACTCCACTTTCAAGGAACTATGAAACTTCATCCAAGGTCTTTGATCCGTAACAGTCCCCAGGACCTTACCATTAAGTGTTCTGCTTTGATTTGCCTTTCCAAATTGCAACACCTCACATTTATGGTGGGAGGAGGGGATGGCTGAGAGGGGGAGCGGGTTGGGGAGGGGGGGGACAAGCTGGGCTGGTTTTGGGATGCAGTGGGGGGAGGGGATGAGCTGGGCTGGTTAGGGGTGCACTGGGGGAAGGGGAGATTTTGAAGCTTGTGAAGTCCACATTGATACAATTTGGCAGCAGGGTTCCCAAGCGGAATATGAGTTGCTGTTCCTGTAACCTTCGGGTGGCATCATGCAGGAGGCCCAGGATGGTCATGTCGTCTAAGGAATGGGAGGGGGAGTTAAAATGGTTTGCGACTGGGAGGTGCAGTTGTTTGTTGCGAACTGAGCGGAGGTGTTCTGCAAAGCGGTCCCCAAGCTTCCGCTTGGTTTCCCCAGTGTGGAGGAAGCCACACCAGGTACAGTGGATACAGTATACCACATTGGCAGATGTGCAGGTGAACATCTGCTTAATATGGAAAGTCATCTTGCTGCCTGGGATGGGGGTGAGGGGGGAGGTGTGGGGGCAAGTGTAACACTTTCTGCAGTTGCAGGGGTAGGTGTCAGATGTGGGGTTGGAGGGGAGTGTGGAGCAGACAACGGAGTCACGGAGAGAGTGGTCTCTCCGGAAGGCGGACAAGGGTGGGGATGGGAAAATGTCTTGGGTGTTGGGGTTGGCTCGACCCCTCCCCCCACTGCATCCCGGGGCCGGCCCGGCTTGTCCCCGCCTCCCTGGCCTGTTCTTCCTCTCACCTATCCCCTCCTCCCACCCCTAGCCGCACCTCCATTTCCTACCTATTAACCTCATCCCGCCTCCTTGACCTGTCCATCATCCCCGGACTGACCTATTGCCTCCCCACCTGTACACTCCTCTCCACCTATCTTCTCCTGTATCCATCTTCGGTCCGCCTCCCCCTCTCTCCTTATTTATGTCAGAACCCTCTCCCCATTCCCCTCTCTGATGAAGGGTCTTGGCCCGAAACGTCAGCTTTTGTGCTCCTGAGATGCTGCTTGGCCTGCTGTGTTCATCTAGCTTGACACTTTGTTATTGTGGATTGCAAGAAGCTTTTTCCCAGAGTGGGGGACTCAATTACTAGGGGTCATGAGTTCAAAGAGAGAGTAGGAAAGTTTAAGGGAGATATGCGTGGGAAGTTCTTTACGCAGAGGGTGGTGGGTGCCTGGAACGCATTGCCAGCAGAGGTGGTAGATGCAGACACATCTTCTAAGATGTATCTGGACAGGTACATGAATGGGCAGGGAGCAGAGGGATACAGTCCCTTAGAAAATCGATGACAAGTTTAGACAGAGGATCTGGATCGGCGCAGGCTTGTAGGGCAGAAGGCCCTGTTCCTGTGCTGTAACTTTCTTTGTTCTTTGCTCTTTATTCCCCTCCAACAACTTGCCCATCAAAAATACAAAATAAAGAATCATTTTGAGTAAGGGTCACTGGACTCGAAACGTTAACTCTGCTTTTTCCTTCACAGATGCTGCCAGACTTGCTGAGCTTTTCCAGCAACTTTGTTTTTGTTCCTGATTTACAACATCTGTAGTTATTTCAGTTTTTATTGCCCATCAACGTCAGGCTCACCAGCCCATGGATCCCTGGCTTTGCCTTACCATCGTTCTGAAAGAATACTGTCATATCAGCCAACTTCCAGTCTTCCAGCACCTCACCTGTTGCTATCGATGATACAAATATCTCAGCAAGGGTCCCAGCAATCGCTTCCCTGCCTGCCACAGATTTCTTGGATATGTGCATTCACCTCCCAGTGATTTATCCACTTTTGTCCATTTTAAAATGTCCAGCACCATTTCCTCTGCAATACAGATACTTTTCAAGATGTCATTATTTACTTTCCCAAGTTCTCCAGCTTCCATCTCCATTTCCACAGTAAACACTGATAATAATAGAGACAAAGAAACTGCAGATGATGGAATCCAGGTACCTATCCACATGTTTTTTTAAAATGCTGCTCTTGTACCTGCTTCAACCACTTTGGCACTCCATTCCACATCCGCACCACTCTCTATGTGAGGAAGTTGCCTTCAGATCCTTCTTAAATTTTTTCCCCCCCTCACCTTAAAACTATCCCATCTTGTTTTCACACCCTTATCCCTGGGAAAAGGACTATATGCATTCATCCTGTCTATACCCCTCATGATTTTATACACCTCAGCAGGGTCATCCCTCATTCTCTTACATTCCAAGAAATAAAGTCCTATCCTGACCAACCTCTCCCTGTAGCTCAGGCCTACTAGTCCTGGCACCATCCTCATAAATCATCTTTGCACACTTTCCAGTTTAACTATATCTTTTCTGAAACAGACTGACGAAAACTGTATACAATACTCTAAGTACAGCCTCACTAATGACTTGTACAACTGTAACATAATGTCCTAACTCCTATACTCTGTGCCTCGACTGAATAACGCCAGCATGCTAAACGTCTTCTTCACCACCCTGTCCACCTGTAACAACAATGTACCTGTACTCCTCGGTCCCTCTGCTCCATAACACTCCTCAGGACCTTACTATTTACCATGTAAGTCCTACCTTGATTTGGCTTTCCAAAGTGCAATACCTCACACTTATCTGTATTGAATTACACTTGCCAATCTTCAGCCCATTTCCCCATCTGAACAAGATCCCTTTTAATTTTTGATAACCTTCCTCACAATCAGTAATAATTCCTAATTTTATATCATCCTCAAACTTACTAATCACACCTTGTGCATTCACATCCAAATCATTTGTGTAAATAACAAATAAGAAAGGTCCCAGAGAGTGGTAAGGGCGTGGAACGCCCTGCCTGCCAATGTAGTTAACTCAGCCACACTAGCGGCATTTAAACAGTCCCTAGATAAGCATATGGATGATGATGGGATAGTGTAGGGGGATGGGCTTAGATTAGGTCACAGCTTGACGCAACATCGAGGGCCGAAGGGCCTGTTCTGTGCTGTATTGTTCTGTGTTCTATGTACCACGCTCTGTCTTCTATTGGACAGCCAGTTTTGTATCCAGACAGCCAAATTTCCCTGAATCCCATGCCTCCTTAATTTCTGAGTGACCTACCATGGGGAATATTATTAAATGCCCTGCTAAATTCCATATACACCATATCTACTGCTTCACCTTCATCAATGTGTTTTGACACATCCTCAAAGAATTCAATAAGACTTGTGAGGCATGACCTGCCCCTCTCAATGCCATGCTGACTATTTCTAATCAAACTGTGCTTTTCCAAATAATCGTAACTGCGATCTCTCAGAATCGTCTCCAATAGTTTGCCCACCACAGAACTAAGACTGACTGGTCTGCAGTTTTCCAGGATTATCTCTATTCCTTGAGCAAGGGAATGACATTTGCTACCCTTCAATCATCTGGTACTACTCCAGCGGACCGTCAGTCCGCAAAGACCGTTGCTAAAGGGGCAGCAATGTCTTCCCTCGCTTACTGTAGCAACTCTGGGTATATCCTGTCTGGCCCGGGGAATTATCTGTCCTCATGTTTTTCAAAATTTCTAGCACATTCTCCTTGTATCTGCCCGTTTCATGCCACCCTCACAAACATCAAGGTCCCCGTCACTGGTGAATACTGAAGCAAAGTAATCATTTAAGGACCTCTCCTCCCTCCTCTGATCCCAGGCACAAGTTCTCTCCATTATCTCTGATTGGCACTCCCCTCACTCTGGCCAGCCTCTTGTTCCACACATAAGTACAGAACACTTTGGGATTTTCGTTAATCCTATCCACTAAGGTTTTTCCATACCCACTTCTAGCTCTCCTAAGTACATTTTTCAGTTCCTTCCTGGCCACCTAATAACCATCTAGATCCCTGCCCAATCCTTGCTTCCTCAACTTCAAGCAAGCTTCGTTCTTCCTCTTGACTCGATGTTCCACGTCTTATCATTCAAGGTTTATTCACCTTACTATCCGTTCCTTGCCTCAGTCGGACAAATCGATCCAGCATTTGTAGCAAGTGTTCCCTAAATAACCTGCACATTTCTGTTGTGCATTTCCCTGAGAACATTTGTGCCCAATTTATGCTCCACAGTTCCTGCCTAATAGCGTTGTAATTCTCTCTCCCCTAATAATTAAATACTTGTCCGTACCATCTGCTCCTATCCATCTCCATGACTATAGCAAAGGTCAGGGAGTTGTGATTGCTATCACCGAAACGCTCTCCCACCGAGAGAGCTGACACCTGGTCTGGTTCGTTGCCTAAGCACCAATCTAATGTGGCCTCCCCTCTTGCTGGCCTATCACAGAACCCAAGTAGCTAGCTCTGCTTGTATCCTGTGCTGCCTAACCTTCATGACTAGCCTGCCATGTAGGACCTTGTCAAGGGCCTTACTAAATTCCTGGACAAACCTGACAAAATGAAGAGGAAGAGGGAGGCTTCTGTAAAGATGAGGAGTGAAGGCTCAGTTAGGGTGCTTGAGAATTACAAGTTAACCAGGAAGGGCCTAAGGAGAGCTAAGAAGAGCCAAGAGGGGAGATGAGAAGTCTTTGGCAGGTAGGATCAAGGAAAACCCTAAAGCTTTCTAAAGGTGTGTCAGGAACAAAAGAATGATTAGAGTGAGATTAGGGCCAGTCAAGGACAGTAGTAGGAAGTTGTGCGTGGAGTCCGAAGAGATAGGAGAGGCGCTAAATGAATATTTTTCTTCAGTATTCACACAGGAAATAGACAGTGTTGTCGAGGAGAATACTCAGATACAGGCTATTAGACTAAATGGGATTGAGGTTCATAAGGAGGAGGTGTTAGCAATTCTTGAAGGTGTGAAAATAGATAAGTCCCCTGGGCCGAAAGGTACGTATCCTAGGGTTCTCTGGGAAGCTGGGGAGGAGATTGCAGAGCCTTTGGCTTTGATCTTTGTTGTCATTGTGCTCAGGAATAGTGCCAGAAGACTGGAGGATAGCAACTGTTGTCTCCTTGTTCAAGAAGGGGAGGAGGGACAATCCTGGTAATTATAGACCAGTGAGCCTTACTTCAGTTGTGGGTAAAGTGTTGGAAAGTATTATAAGAGATAGGATTTATAATAATTTAGAAAGGAATAATTTGATTAGGGATAGCCAACATGGTTTTGTGACGGGTAGGTCATGCCTCACAAACCTTATTGAGTTCTTTGAGAAGGTGGATAAGCGTATGGACGTACATGGAATAGTGTAGGTTAGATGGGCTTCAGATCGGTATGACAGGTCGGCACAACATCGAGGGCCGAAGGGCCTGTACTGTGCTGTAATTTTCTATGTTCTGTCTCTTTAGTGGTAGATTTTAAGGAAGGTGGAAATAACGGTAGTGGTGGAGTTTGGGTTGTATGCTCTGAAATTTTCACCCAAGTAATTTAATAAAAGAAACTGGGGATGATAAGAGGCCAGAAATGCAGAGTTCTTGGAGTATTTTGAGTAAGAGGAGATTTCAGCGTTAGGTGTGGTAAGGCCCACACTTAGAAGAAACTTTAAAATCAAGGCATTTCGGGAATGAGGAAAGGAATGATGGATGAATCGGTATGGCTGACAGTATTAGATGGGCTGAAGTTTACAGTTGGTTAAAGATGGGAACCTGCCAGGACAGTATTGGAATTATCAAATCTGGAGGTAACATTGGAAAGGATCAGGGTATCAGCAGTAGATGACTGAGGCAGGAATAAAAATAGGCTGATGTTGGCAGCTACGTAACAATAGTTAGAATTCTGTCTCTGTCACTCTGTTACCATTCTGGTCTGCTGCAAGTATCCGTATTATTACTGCTCCAGAAATAACTTATTAAGAAGCAAAATGAAAAATGTGACCCCCTTCCAATACTCTTTCTCATTTCTGGCTAAGGGTGCTGATGTGAATTGTATCCTGATCAGCCTTGAATGAGATTCTGTGACTTAATATTGAGATGGAATTGAGTGCGCAGCTTCCTGGATTCAGCTCAGTACGTCACGCTTGGATGCTTTACACTGTTGAGCTTTAGGGCAGAACACTTAACAGAACAACACATGAACGTATTAGTCAGAGACCTGCTGGTTCATCTAGCTTAGCCTTGTGCATGACAGTTAATACTGCTGGCCCATTATATGCTAAGTACTCTAATAGAAGAAGAGAGAAACTGGATTGTTTTTTTAAACAAATACCCTATCTGGGAAAAGCAAATCTGGTAAAATTAACCAGTTGGACAGTATTTGGTTGTCAGACCCTTTTGATAAAAGTTTTTGGACCCTATTGGAATAGTTTCAACTACTTTAACCGGTACCAAAGTGGATTGAAAAGTGCCTGTACAGGTTAAATTATAGCCTGCCTGTTTTGCGACGTTCCTAAAATCATGAATGACTTGACATATGTGCAAATGATTAATTTCAAGATTGTTGGTGCAACGAAATGCTGCATCATGATATTTGTTTTCCTGTAACTTGCAGAATGTTTCGCCGCTCGAGACTCAGCATAAAACCCAATGTGAAACCTGGTGGAAGAGGGTCATCACAGACCATCAAGGAGGATGACAAGGATCATGCCTCCGTTCAGCAAGCAAGTCCAGAAAGAAAGACTTCCAATGAAAAAGGTGCTTCTGAGTCTCAACTAGTTTTATTGGTTCCACCAGTGCCACCGCCTGATCCAAGTATAGGACAGGAAGAAAGAGATGACCCAGATGAGCAGCAAGAAAATGTTCCAATTAACAAGTTAGTATTGAATTTAATGAATAACTGGTCTAAGCTATCATAATTTTAGTTATTAACTTCCAATTCTAATATTTTCTTTCTATCTATGCACCAGCTGCAGTTTCTAATTGGCTACTGTAAAGGCCTCATAAAAACAAAAAATAGTGGGAGTAGGCCATTTCAGCCCCTTGAGCCTGCCCTGCAATTCTGTAAGATTGTGGCTGATGCATCCCAGGCCGAAACTCCTCTTTGTTGCCGGCTACTCACCACTCTCAACTTTTTGTTATTTTAAGAACCTATCTACCTTCTCTTTAAATGCTTTCAGTGAGCTAGCTCTCACAACTATGTGGGATGGCGAATTTTGGAAATTCTGTACACTCTGAGATAAGAAATTCCTTTGTATCTGACTTTCAAATGACTGTTCCTTTATTCTGTAACTGTGTCCACAGTTCAAGTTGCCCCCATAAGTGGAAACATCTACGCTGTCAAGCCCCCTCAGAAAGGTCAATCTTCGTTTTCCTGAAGTTTAACGAATAAGGACCTAACCTGTTTAGTCGTTTTCAATAACACATTCACTTCATCATAGGAATAAATCTAGTGAATCTGTTTTGACCTGCTTCCACTGCCAATGTATTCTTTCTTTAACATGAGAACCAAAACTATAGACTCCAGATGAGGCATTACTAATACCCTGCACTTTTGAAACAAGACTTTAGATTTTAAATTCAAACAGTCTTGGAATGTAGGGTAAAATTCTATTTGCTTTCTTAATTGCATCTGCATCTGCACGATAGATTAGACTCCCTACTGTGTGGAAACAGGCCCTTCGGCCCAACAAATCCACACCGCCCCTTCCAGCATCCCACCCAGACCCATCCCCCTCTAACCCACACATTCCCTGAACACTGTGGGCAATTTAACATGGCCATTCCACCTAGCCTGCACATCTTTGGACTGTGGGAGGAAACTGGAGTACCCGGAGGTAACCCACGCAGACCCGGGGAGAATGTGCAAACTCCACACAGAGAGTCGCCCGAGGCCGGAATTGAACCCGGGTTCCTGGCGTTGCGAGGCTGCAGTGCTTCTTGCGTTTGCTGCACGAGAAGACCCACTTACCTGTATGCTGCATGTTTTTGGATTTTTTTTCAATTTAAATAGAACATAGAACATAGAACATTACAGCACAGTACAAGCCCTTCGGCCCTCGCTGTTGTGCCGACCTGTCATACCGATCTCAAGCCCATCGAACCTACACTATTCCATGTACGTCCATATGCTTATCCAATGACGACTTAAATGTACCTAAAGTTGGCGAATCTACTACCGTTACAGGCAAAGCATTGCATTCCCCTACTACTCTCTGAATAAAGAAACTACCTCTGACATCTGTCCTATATCTTTCACCCCTCAATTTAAAGCTATGCCCCCTCGTGCTCGCCGTCACCATCCTAGGAGAAAGGCTCTCCCTATCCACCCTATCTAACCCTCTGATTATTTTATATGTTTCAATTAAGTCACCTCTCAACCTTCTTCTCTCGAATGAAAACAGCCTCAAGTCCCTCAGATTTTCCTCGTAAGACCTTCCCTCCATACCAGGCAACATCCGAGTAAATCTCCTCTGCACCCTTTCCAAAGCTTCCACATCCTTCTTATAATGCGGTGACCAGAACTGTACACAATACTCCAAGTGCAGCCACACCAGAGTTTTATACAGCTTCATCATAACCTCTTGGTTCCGGAACTCGATCCCTCTATTAATAAAAGCTAAAACACTGTATGCCTTCTTAACAGCCCTGTCAACCTGGGTGGCAACTTTCAAGGATCTGTGTACATGGACACCGAGATCTCTCCGCTCATCTATACTGCTAAGAATCTTACCATTAGCCCTGGACTTTGCCTTCTGGTTACTCCTACCAAAGTGCATCACCTCACACTTGTGTGCATTAAACTCCATTTGCCACCTCTCAGCCCAGCTCTGCAGCTTATCTATGTCTCTCTGCAGCCTACAGCATCCTTCGTCACTATCCACAACTCCACCGACCTTAGTGTCGTCTGCAAATTTACTAACACATCCTTCTACGCCCTCATCCAGGTCATTAATAAAAATGACAAACAGCAGTGGACCCAACACCGATCCTTGCGGTACACCACTAGTAACTGGTCTCCACGATGAACATTTCGCATCAACTACCACCCTCTGTCTTCTTTCAGCAAGCCAATTTCTGATCCAAACTGCTATATCTCCCACAATTCCATTCCTCCGCATTTTGTACAATAGCCTATTGTGGGGAACCTTATCGAACGCCTTGCTGAAATCCATATACACCACATCAACTGGTTTACTCTCATCTACCTGTTTGGTCACCTTCTCAAAGAACACAATAAGGTTTGTGAGGCACAACCTTCCCTTCACAAAACCGTGCTGACTATCCCTAATCAATTTATTCTTTTCTAAATGATTATAAATCCTATCCCTTATAACCTTTTCCAACACTTTACCAACAACTGAGGTAAGGCTCACTGGTCTATAATTACCAGAGTTGTCTCTACTCCCCTTCTTGAACAGGGGAACCACATTTGCTATCCTCCAGTTATCTGGCACTATTCCTGTAGACAATGACGAGTTAAAGATCAATGCCAAAGGCTCGGCAATCTCCTCCCTGGCTTCCCAGAGGATCCGAGGATAAATCCCATCCGGCCCAGGGGACTTATCTGTCTTCACCCTCTGAAGGATTTCTAATACCTCTTCCTTGTGAACCTCAATCCCACCTAGTCGAATAGCCTGTATCTCAGTATTCTCCTGGACAACATTGTTGTTTTCTACAGTGAATACTGTTGAAAAATATTCATTTAGCACTTCCCCTATTTCATCTGACTCCACACACAACTTACCACTACTATCCTTGATTGGGCCTAATCTTACTTTCGTCATTCTTTTATTACTTAAATACCTATAGAAAGCCTTAGGGTTTACCCTGATCCTATCCACCAACAACTTCTCATGTCTCCTCCTGGCTCTTCTGAACTCTCGCTTTAGGTCTTCCCTGGCTACCTCGTAGCCCTCAAGTGCCCTAACTGAGCCTTCATATCTCATCCTAACATAAGCCTTCTTCTTCCTCTTGACCAGAGATTCCACCTCCTTCGTAAACCACGGCTCCCGCGCTCTGCAGCTTCCTCCCTGCCTGACAGATACATATTTATCTAGGACACACAGGAGCTTTTCCTTGAAGAGGCTCCACATTTCTAATGTGCCCATCTCCTTCCCCATACTATGCTCCCTAAATCTTGCCTAATCGCATCATAATTGCCTTTCCCCCAGCTATAACTCTTGCCTAGTGGTTTACACCTATCCCTTTCCATCACTAAAGTAAGCATAACAGAATTGTGATCGCTATCACCAAAGTGCTTACCTACTTCCAAATCTAACACCTGGCCAGCCTCATTACCCAGTACCAAATCTAATGTGGCTTCGCCCCTTGTTGGCCTATCTACATATTGTGTCAGGAAGCCCTCCTGCACACACTGGACAAAAACTGACCAATCTATAGTACTCGAACTATAGTGTTCCCAGTCAATATTTGGAAAGTTGAAGTCCCCCATGACAACTACCCTGTCTCTCTCACTCCTATCGAGAATCATCTTTGTTATCCTTTCCTCTACATCTCTGGAACTATTCGGAGGCCTATAGAAAACTCCCAACCGGGTGACCTCTCCTTTCCTGTTTCTAACCTCAGCCCATACTACCTCAGTTGACGAGTCCCCAAACATCCTTTCTGCAACTGTAATACTGTCCTTGACCAACAATGCCACACCTCCGCCCCTTTTACCATCTTCTCTGTTCTTACTGAAACAACTAAATCCCGGAACCTACAACAACCATTCCTGTCCCTGCTCTATCCATGTCTCCAGAATGGCCACAACATCACAGTCCCAGGTACCAACCTATGCTGCAAGTTCACCCACCTTATTCCGGACGCTCCTGGCATTGAAGTAAACACACTTCAAACCAACATCTTGCTTGCTGGTGCCATCTTGCTTCCCTGAAACTTTATTCGGACCACCCTACTCTCAACCTTTTCTATGCTCGAACTACAATTTTGGTTCCCATCCCCCTGCTGAATTAGTTTAAACCCACCCGAACTGCCTTTGCAAATTTCCCCCCCCAGGATATGGGTACCCCTCTGGTTCAGGTGAAGACCATCTTGCTTGTAGAGGTCCCACCTACCCCAGAAAGAGCCCCAATTACCCAAGAATCCAAAACCCTCCCTCCTGCACCATTCCTGTAGCCACGTGTTCAACTCCTCTCTCTCCCTATTCCTCGCCTCACTAGCACGTGGCACGGGCAACAAACCAGAGACAACAACTCTGTTCGTCCTAGCTCTCAGCTTCCATCCTAGCTCCCTGAATTTCTGCCTTAAATCCCCATCTCTCTTCCTACCTATGTCGTTGGTGCCAATGTGGACCACGACTTGGGGCTGCTCCCCCTCCCCCTTAAGGATCCCAAAAACACAATCAGAGACATCACGCACCCTGGCACCTAGGAGGCAACACACCAACAGTGAGTCTCTCTCATCTCCACAGAACCTCCTATCTGTCCCCCTAACTATGGAGTCCCCAATGATTAATGCTCTGCTCCTCTTCCCCCTTCCCTTCTGAGCAGCAGGGATAGACTCTGTGCCAGAGACCTGTGCCCCACTGCTTTCCCCTGGTAAGTCATCCCCGCCAACAGTATCCAAAACGGTATACTTATTGTTGAGGGGAATGGCCACAGGGGATCCTTGCACTGCCTGCCGGTTCCTTTTCCATCCCCTGACCGTAACCCATCTGCCCTTTTCCTATACTTGAGGAGTGACTACCTCCCTGTAACTCCTCTCAATAACCCCCTCTGCCTCCCGAATGATCCGAAATTCATCCAGCTCCAGCTCCAGTTCCCTAACGCGGTTTTCAAGGAGCTGGAGTTGGGTGCACTTCCCGCAGCTGTAGTCAGCAGGGACACTAGTGGTGACCCTTACCTCCCACATTCTGCAGGACGAACATTCAACTGCCCTGACCTCCGTTTCCATTATTCTAAATTCCCAAGATGTAAAAAATAAAGAATAAAAAATAAACTTGTTACCTTACCAATCAGGCACACAGAACCTTTTATAATATAATAAGATGTGAGGCTGGATGAACACAGCAGGCCAAGCAGCATCCCAGTAGCACAAAAGCTGACGTTTCGGGCCTAGACCCTTCATCAGAGAGGGGGATGGGGAGAGGGAACTGGAATAAATAGGGAGAGAGGGGGAGGCGGACCGAAGATGGAGAGAAAAGAAGATAGGTGGAGAGAGTATAGGTGGGGAGGTAGGGAGGGGATAGGTCAGTCCAGGGAAGACGGACAGGTCAAGGAGGTGGGATGAGGTTAATAGGTAGATGGGGGTGCGGCTTGGGGTGGGAGGAAGGGATGGGTGAGAGGAAGAACCGGTTAGGGAGGCAGAGACAGGTTGGACTGGTTTTGGGATGCAGTGGGTGGGGGGGGAAGAGCTGGGCTGGTTGTGTGGTGCAGTGGGGGGAGGGGACGAACTGGGCTGGTTTAGGGATGCAGTAGGGAAAGGGGAGATTTTGAAACTGGTGAAGTCCACATTGATACCATTAGGCTGCTCCTGAGATGCTGCCCGGCCCGTTGCGCTCATCCAGCCCCACATTCCACTATCTTGGAATTCTCCAGCATCTGCAGTTCCCATTATCTCTGATACACAGAACCTTTTATTTTGGTTAAAGGAGTAGGATGGGTGGGAGACACGGCCCAGGTAGTGTTTCGGGTAACGCTACCACACAAATATATTACCTCACTCACTCACCAGTCCCGTGTTGGCTCCTGCTCAGCGTACCTCCGCCTATTCACGAGGTAATCGTTTTAAAGATTTGAAAACAGTGACTCACCGGCTTCCCGACAGGCTCCTGCTCAACCAGAAATGGAAGGCACCGGCACTCGAGGTAAGCTTTTTAAAGATTCAGAAACAGTGACTCACATGGCTTGTTAAAGCATCCGAAAATCAGGATCGTTAACTGACCTACCATTTGCCAATACAATGTCTACGTGCCATACTGTTAGACAAATTTTTACCGGGGGAGGTTAAACATGGGCCGAAGGGTATGTTTCTGAGCTGCCAACCTCTGGATCTAACATACACACGATTATATCGCCTTCATTGCGACAATATATGCTTCAACGTGACTTCAGTCAATGGATGGTGTGCTTGCAGATGGCTCTTCCTCCTTTAAGCCAGTCACTTTGGGCACTGTGCTTTTCCAGACTTCGTTTGTTGACAGCTCCAAATTTAAAAGATTCAGAATTACACTTAATTACACTAAAATACACAGAATTATACTAAAAAAGACTCTGCAATTTTCATCTCTAATGAAAATGATGAGGAGTCATAATGTTCTAACTTTTGATTCTTCCTGGCTCTCAATTTTCTGCAATAAATTCTCTCTGCCAAGTTGTTGCCCACTGACTCAACATACCTATATGCCCTTGCTGATTCCCCATGTCCTCAGCACAATGTGCTATCCTATGTATTTTTGTATCATCAACAAGTTTGGATCCATTACACCCTGCCCCCTACTCCACGCTACTAAAGATAGTAGATAATTGAGGCCCTAGGATTGATCCTTGTGGCACGCCGCTTGTATGTCTTTCTGACCTCATGAAAACCCATTAATCCTGACAATTTCTTCTGTGTATTAAAATACTGCCTTATTTTGTGAAATAATCCTTTATTGTCACCTTATTGAATGCTTTCTTGAAGTCAGAATATGTTACATGTCCTGGTTTCCTTTTATAAACTCTGCTTATTATATCCTTGAAGAATTCCAGCAAATTTGTCAAACATGATTTCCTTTTCACAAAATCATGTTGGCTCAGTATGGTAATGTTAGGCTTTTCTAAATTTCTCATTGCTTCTTCCTTAATAGGGGACACTAGCGTTTTCCCAATGATAAATGGAAGGCTAATTAGGCTGTGGTTTCCTGCTGTCTGCCTCTCTGCCTTTCACCATAATGCCTCTTCCCCAATCTGCTGGAGTTCATTGAGTTCTGAAATATTTTGATCAGTGCCTTCACTGCCTTTGCATCCACTCCCTTCAAAACTTTTGGATGAGGGTCATCTGTCTTTAATTTCGTTAGTTTGTCAAATACCTTCTCCCTTGTCCCCTAGATACACCCTGTTGAAAGAACTTCCTTTCCTAATCACCTTCTTTATCTGATATCTTTGGGATGTTAATGATTTCCTACGCTGAGAAGATGGAAGCAAAATATTGTTTGAAATTATCTGCCATTTCCCTGTTTCCTGTTGTCAGTTCTTCAGTTGTATCCCGTAAGGAGTCAACACTAACTTTATCTACTCTCTCTTTACATATCTGTAGAAACTTCTGCTTTTTAATTTTGTATTTCTGGCTCAACTACTTTCATCATGAATTTTCTCCTTTTTTATGACCCTTCTGATCATCTGCTGATTTCATAGAATCTCTATTGTCCTGATAGAGGCCATTCAGCCTTTTGGGTCTGTGGCAACCCTTCAAAGCACATCCCATCCCACCCCATCCCCACATGTGTGCTGGCTAATTCACGTAATTCTCTATCAGTGTTGTAGTGTCTTCTCCAATTGGAAGTATACTCAGCTGTCTTTGGCTGGGAGTGCGAGTGCAGGGATAGCACAATTTGGATACTGTCCTTTGTTTTCATTGCCCAAACAATGTATTTCTGGGGTTGACTGTTTACCCTGGCTAATTCAACTAGCTTGCACATTACTGGGTACTATGGGGCTATTTAGCGTGGCCAGTCCATCTGGCTTGCGCATGTTTGGATTGTGGGAGGAAACTGGGGCACCTCATGAAAACCCATGCAGACACAGGGAGAACGTGGAAACTGCGCACAGATAGCCACTCAAGCTTCCATCTAACCTGGGTCTCAGCTCTGTGAGCCAGCAGTGCTAGGCGCTGTGTCACTGCGTTGCCCAAAAATTTTTCTAATAAGATTCCTAATCCTCCGGCCTACCACTGGCTTTTGCCACTTTGTATGACTTAGTTTTAGATTGGATACTACCCTTGACACCCTTTGTTAACTACAGGTGACCATCTTTTTCATTGAATCATTTTTGACTGAATAATTCTTTGTTGAGTGTTACGAAATGTCTGCTTAAATGTCTGCCAGTGCTCATCGACTCACTTACTTAATCTATTTTCTCAGCACACTTTAGATAACATTTTCTTAGTTCCTGTGAAATTGACCTTATTTAAGTTGAGGCCACTGATTTGACACTCAAATTGCTCCCCGGCAAACCAGATTTTAAATTCTACCTTGTGAGCACTGGCCCCTAAAGGATCTTCTAACTGTGAGAGGTTGTACAACGTGCTGTTTAAATTAATAATTCCAGATGCATTTTATATATTGACATTGCATATCTAATTTGTCCAGCTAAAATGCAGTTTAAATTCACCCACAAAATTTTAGTGCCCTTACACGTCTGTTATTTCCTGGTTTACAGTTTGTGCTACAGTGAGAATCTAGATAAGATTCCCACTCCTGACGACTTTCCCTTTGTATTCTTATTTCACCTCAAGCTGATTCCACAACATGACCTATTGTAACTTTTTATTGCTGCACTGACAAAATCCTTCATTAACATTGCTACCCCACCTCCTTTTCTTTTCGGCCAATTTTTTCAATACATTGAATACCATTGAATATTGAATTCCCAGTCTCAGAACTATAGTAAATAGAAACTGCACCATTATAATGCCATTTAAATCGGGTGATTTGATACTTTGTGACTTAATTGTTTCTGTCCATCCTTTTACTCTTACCAATAAAACTGTGAACAGTGCCACCACAGAAGAGCAATCTAGAAATTACATTACTCTGTACTGAGACTTTGTCTTGGATTAATTGCTGTCAACTCTTGAATTGACTGGCTTGTGACATCCTGCTGAATGCGTTATGTCTTAATAATGTATTAATAAATAACTGTTTCATTACTTTTCTGCATAAACTGAGAGTGAATCGTACATAATTGTGAATGCCTACACAGTTGGTGAGACCAAAAACTTGAAAGCTATTGTCTGCTAAAGTGGTGAAATCTCAGTAATAAAATCTTTGGAATTCGCAGGGATAGCATTCTGAAGTGCAAATCAATTCGTGGAGGTATAAAATTTGTGACATTAGATCAGCCAGAGCTATGTACACTTTGGGAAATCAATGGAAAGAAAATTGGGTATTTGCTCCTCCCGTTCCTGAAGTTAAATTTCATCCCTTTAGTTCTTTTTTAAAACGTTCACTTGTGAGAAGTTTAAAACAAAAGACTGTTTTATGTCTGTTATTGGTTGTGTGAAGATTGGAAATAGATATACAGTAAACTGATTATTTTTCATCCACATAGTCTATTGGATTTAAAGTTTTTTTGAGAAGATTTGTGGCTTGGGTTGTGGATGAGGTTGTAGACTTGCTCGCTGAGCCAGTGTGTTTGATTGCTGACGTTTCGTCGCCCTGCAAGGGAACATCATCAGTGCGCCTCCGGTGAAGCATTGGTGTTCCGTCCTGCTTGTTATTTATAGGCCTCCGGTAGCTGGGGTGGTTGGCATTACTTCCGGTTCTGTTTTTCAGTGGTTTGTATATCAGGTCAGTTGAACGTGTTTATTGATGGAGTTCCAGTTGGAATGCTTTTATGGATGTTTTGTCTCAGCACAAGCCAAACACAGACATGCCAGGGAATTCCTGGATGCCTGGCGTATAAATAACAAGCAGTACAGAACAGCAATGCTTCATCGGAAGTGCACTGATGATATTACCTAACTGGGCGACAAAATATCTGCAACCAAACCCACTGGCTCGGCAAGCAAGTCTACAACCTCAGTCTATTCGATTAGAAATTATTGGACACGTTGTGAAAGAATAGTTCAAACAACTAAGTACTGTAAATCAGTGCAGGCATCAAAATCCACTTGTGAAATTGTTAATAAGAAATATTGATTTCTCCTAGATTTTTCAAGAGGTCTAAGTAATTCTAGTCCAAAATCATAGCATGCTGATGTCTTTTTGACTTGTGTCCAATAAACAAATAAATAAAAAGGTGATGTCATGTTAATATCACTGAACTAGTAAATCAGAATCCCAGGTTCACATTCTGGGGATGTAGGTTTGAAACACACTATGGTGTATGGTATGATTTGAATTCATTAAAAATCTGGAATAAAATGCCACCCTAATGGTCACCATTTAACCACTTTAATTGTTGTAAAATAGCTGATCTGGTTTACTGCAGTCCTTTAGGAAAGGAAATCTGCCTTCCTTGGTCTGGCCTGTATTTAATTTCAGACCCGAAGCAAAGTGGCTGATGCTTATCTGTCCTCTAGGCAGTTTAGTCATGGGTAATAAATGCTGGCCTAGCCAGCGATGTTCACATCCTGGGAATAATCTTTTAAAAGATTAGTTGTAACTAAAAGTTGCCTTTTTGTCTAATGAACTGAACCAGTAAAACATAATTGTTTTTTACTTTTAACTTGGATGTTTTGAGAAATAAACGGGTTGCAAGATGTGAGGACCACATGCACTAGAAATATTTCAATCTGTTCTCCATCTTTCTGGCAAATTTCAGACAGAATGGTAGTAGGGATTTACAGGAAGCCGCGATGTTCCAGGATAGCAAACATGCAATTTTTGCCTTTAGTCTCTCTCATTTACCCTTAATTGCTTTCTGATTGCCTGCCTCCTCTGCTGAAAGTGTGTTTGAGTCGAGCCTTGAAAAATTGGCTATGATATCAGTTAAAGATAACTTGTCCGCTGGTATTCATATATCATTCATATTCTGAATCAGAAATTAGCCACTCGTATAGGAAACTGTAGAGGCACAGAAACAAACTACACTTTAGTATCAGTCATTGCATTTAATGTAAAGGAATGAAAATTGGAACATTTTTATTGACAAATTTCTTGGAGCATTTCTGAGCTCTGGATGCCTAAACTAAGGTGCAGGGATGTACCAGGCAGCATTGGGTATTTACACCTTCGGTCTTTTGTTTCTGGTTTCCATTACCATCCCTTTCTGCCTTTACTTCCATGCTTTTTGTCACTTATTTTGTCCCGTCTTTGTCTTTTCACTGGCTTTCCCCTTATTTTCCTTTTCCCTCCCACTACATCCCTTCTTGCTGATCTCTGTCTCTAACTCTAATACTGTCCAAGTTTTGCCAGTTCTGATGAAGTGTAATCAATCTGAAACATTAATTCTCAGGTCGCTGCCTAATCTTTTAATGTGTTCATAGGATGTGGGCTTTTGCTGGCTGGGCAGTGTTTATTATCCACTTCTAATTGTCCTTGATAAGGTGGTGGTAGGCTGCATTCTTGAACAACTGCAGTCCAGTTGGTTTAGGTACACACAATGCTGTTGCTGTTATAGAGAGAGCTGAGTTCCTACTCTGGTCAATGGTAACACTCTCAGAATTTTAATAGTTGGGAATTCAGCAAGTGTAATGCTGAATGTCAAGGGTAACTGGTTAGATCATCTCCTATGGGAGATGGTCATTGCTTGAAATTCGTGTGGCGCAAATGTTATTTGCTGTTTCTGAGCCCAAACCTGGATTTTTTTTTTTCCCTGCTGCACTTTTGGCATGGGCTATTTCAGTGTCACAAGAGTTGTAGATGGTGCTGAATGTAGTGTAATCATCAATGAATATATCCATGTCTGATCTTATGATGGAAGGAATGTCACTGATGAAGCAGCTGAAGTTCTGAACCGAGGGCCCTGGGTTCAAGTCCGACCTGCTTCAGAAGTGTACAATATCATTGCTGAACAGTTTGATTAGAAAAATGAGGTACCATGTGGAACTCCTGAGTAATGACCTGCCCTGAGTTGCAACTGACTCCATTAACCTCAACCATCTTCCTTTGTGCTAGGTGTGACCCAACCCAGCGGAGATTTTTCCCTCTGATCCCTGTTGACTCTAATTTTGCTACGGCTTCTGGATACTGCACTCGGCCAAATGCTGTTATGATGTCAAGAGTACGAGATAACAAAGTGTGGAGCCGAATGAACACAGCAGGCCAAGCAGCATCTTCGGAGCACAAAAGCTGATGTTTCGGGCCTAGATCCTTCATCAGAAAAGGGGGATGGGGAGAGGATTCTGAAATAAATAGCGAGAGAGGGGGAGGTGGAGAGGAGAGTACAGGTGGGGAGGTAGGGAGGGGATAGGTCAGTCCGGGGAGGACGGACAGGTCAAGGGGGCGAGATGAGGTTAGTAGGTAGGAAATGGAGGTGCGGCTTGAGGTGGGAGGAGGGGATAGGTGAGAGGAAGAACAGGTTAGGGAGGCGGGGATGAGCTGGGCTGGTTTTGGGATGCAGTGGGGGGAGGGGAGATTTTGAAGCCCTCGGATTCTCCAGCATCTGCAGTTCCCATTATCTCTGTTGTCAAGTGTCGTCACTCTTGCCTCTGCTCTGGAGTTTGGCTGGTCTGGTTTTTTAAACTAAGCGTGTAATAAGATCCGGAGCAGAGTGGCTCTCGTGGAGCAGAAACTGTGAATCAGTGAACAGGTTATTGCTAAGCAATTGCTCCTTGATAACAACATTGATGTCTCCTATGAACTTTACTGATGATTGGGAGAAGACAGCAGGGTCGGTAGTTGGCTGGGCTTCGATTTGTCCTGCTTTTCATGTGTAGGACATAGCTGGGCAATTTTGTATATTAGTGGGTAGGTGCCACTGTTGTAACTGTACTGAAACAGCTTTGTTCGAGGAGCAACAAGTTCTGAAGCACTTCTTCAGTAATGTTACTAGGATATTATCAAGGAAGATACCCATGGCAGTATTTAGTGCCTTCACCTGTTTCTTCATATCGCAGAATGCATCAATTTAGATGAAGTCTGGCATCTGTGATCCTGAGGATTTCTGGACAAGCTAAGGTGGTCATCTAATACTTCTAGCTGAGGATGTGCAAATGCTTCAGCCTTCCTTTCTTCCCCATTATTGAGGGGGAGGGGAGTTTCACCAGCATGTTGCCTGCTTTAAAGCAATTCAGCTATGAAGAGAGACCAGATAGGTTAAGGTTGTTCTACTTAGAGCAGCGAAGACTGAAGAGGGAACTGATTAAGTTGTACAAAGTTATGAGAGACATAGAGGGAGAAATATTTCTTTCTAGTAGTTCTGACAATAACCACGTGGCACCGTCTTAAGTGGGATGCAAGAAAGTTAGATGCCTAAAAGTAGAGGTGGGAGCCCTCAAAACATTTAAGAACAATTTAAATGACTACTTTAAATGCCGTCGCATACAAGTCTACAAATCAAGTCCTGGAAAATAAGATTATAATGTATAGATGCTTGATGACCAGATTGGACACAATATACCGAAGGCCTTCATTTTTGTGTTGTGAAAACTGTGATTCCTTGTTGAGGATTGGGATATTTGTGGAGCCTTCTCCTCCTTGCTTATTAGACCCCAATCACTAATAAGCATATGTGGCAACACTGCAGAGCTCAGATTTGATCTGTTGGTTGTAGAATCACATAGCTTTGTCAGAGGAGAAATATCTGAAGAGAAATTTCTTGACCCAGAGAGTGGATGAGTCTGTGGAATTCTCTGTCACGGAAAGTGATCAAGGCCAAAACATCAAATGTTTTCTCAAAATAGTTAGATATAGTTCTTGGGGTAAAGGGACCAAAGGATATAGGGAGAAAGTGGCAACAGTACCGAGTTGGGTGACAACCATGATCATATTCAATGGCAGACCAGGTTTGGAGGGCTAATGGCCTATGACTGCTCCTATTTTCTATGTTTCTGTTTTTGTTTTTGTATCACCTGCTGCTTATGCTGCTTGGCATGCCAGTAGTCCTGTGTTGTAGCTTTACCAGTTTGACACTTTATTTTCAATAGCTGATCCTGCTCATGGCATGCTGTTCTGCCTTTTCATTGAACTAGTGTTGATCCCCCTAGCTTTATGGAGTGAGGGATATGCTGGGTCTGAACATGAGATTGCAGGATGTATTGGTGAGTACAGTTCTGCTGCTGGTGGTCCACAGTGCCTGATGTATACCGAATCTTGAGTTGCTATTTTTGTTTGAACACTGTCTCATGTCTCATTTAGAAAGATGGTAGTGAGAGACAGACAATGTCAGGTGTGATCAGTGTATAGACCAGACTTTGTGTCTACAAGGACTGCATGCTGGCCTCTTCTATGGATACTGTTGTAGACTGAAGCATCTGAAGCAAGTAGATTGGTGAGTTTGAAGTAAAGGATGTTTTCCCACTTGTTGGTTTCCCCGCTATCAACTGCAGCTTCAGTCCAGCTGCTACTTCCTTCTGGACTTGACCAGCTCATCGCTGGTGCTGCTGAACCACTGTTGGTGATGGATATTGAAATCCCCAATCCAGAGTACATTCTGCCTCTTGCTACCTTCAATGCTTTTTCCAAGTGGTGTTCAAGATGGGCAAATACTGATTTGCCTGCTGAGCAAGGACAAGATATTGTAATAAGCAGGAAGAGCATTGGTGATTGGAATAGTAACTTTTAATTGATTTTTCAGCTTTTTCGGTGGCCTTCTGCTAGGTGATACATTTGACTGTGGCTGTTTTATTTGGAATGACTATTTTCTTTCAAAACCAGATTGCAAACTAATACAGATAATAACATAGTAATTGTTATTTACATTACATACCTTTAATAGACTTTTAAAGTTCATAGTCTTCAAATGAAAGAAGAGTCAAACTGGTCTTGAAATGTCAACTTCGTACCTCACTTCACCAATGCCGTCAGGTCAATTTCAGTTTCTCCAGAAATTTCTGTTTTTGTTTTCAATTTCCAGCATCTGCAGTATGTTTGAGTACATTTAGATACTTAATGTTTATAACTAAACCAAACACCAGCACCTCCTTGACAATCACATCATACAGCTGGTCCAGAAAATCATTCTCATACGTGTCTTTCTCTTTTGCATCTCATTAACAACTTAGGTCATTTGATTTCTTGGTTAGTTAACCAATAAATGTACTGGAGACCCATTATGTTTTCTAGATTTTACTAATTGATGTCTTCTATTTTCACTGAGTATCAAAATTTAAATCACATGGGATGTAATATGTGTTGTTATAAAAGTGACATTAATTTGATTATTTTTGGTAACATTTTGGGCTTTTCTTTATTTGCATTTTTCAAAGTGATAGTAAGTAAATTTATTATAACCAGCAAACTTTTCTTTAAGGAATGACAAGAATGATAAGACTGGAGAATCTGGTGTCAATAATAAACTCTCAATGGCACCTTTGCCAAGACGGAAGCGTTTCTCTACCATGCCAAATTTAGCCAAACCCAGGTCCACACCTACGCCTGCATCTACACAACCGTCAAGCAGCGTAACATTAAAATCTCTCGCTCAACAACAAACTTCTTTAACATCTGGAGCCAATATTGCATCTGTTCAAGGTAAAATCTCTCCATCGCAGACCTCTGTTACTGACAAACCACTTCCAAAATCACTGGAGAAATGCAAGCCGCCTTCAGGACAACTTAACAAATTACCAGAAAAGAAAACCCCAATTCCTCAAGTACCTCAGTTTTCTCCAGTCAAAAGCCCTGTGTACAAAGAACCAGCAGTTGGCACCAATTCTGTCCGATCACCTATGGCACGGAAGACATTGTCTTCACCGCTTAAGGAGAGGGTTATCCCAAGCAGCCCACCTACAAAAGGAATTGTACCGTCCCCAAGTCACTCACCAGTCCGTCCTAAGACAGCAAAAATCCCATCTGACCTTGAACGACTGAGGAAAGCTCGAAAACTGCGTGAAATGCTAAAAGAGGAGTTGAGGAAAGAGAAGGCAAGTTTTGAATACATGTTTTGATGTTGTTTTTGTTGACAATTATTTTCAGTAGGAGTTTTGTTGTCCCATAAGGCAATGAAACATACTGCATAGATAATTAGATATATTTCATCCTATTTTAAAGGTATTATAATATTAACTTATTTGCAAAAATGCGATAGAAATTAGGACGAATGACTAGCCCTGTAGGTACTTAACAAATGTGATCCTAAATTTATATCCACAATACAAACAGCAAGCACCTTAGACATCACAGTGTTTAAACTGGCATGACAACAAGCATAAGGTGGCAATAAATGCTTTTCAAAAAGAAAAATCCTGACACTTCTATACACACAAATCCATCATCATAAACATACTATGCTTTCTATGGACTGGTGAGGTCACAGTTAAACTGTTGCATGTTTTTCTGTAATGCATTCAGTGCACCAAAAGTCATCGATAATATTTGAGATTCTTGGAGATGTGTTAATGCATAAATGTGAGTCGTTATTAAGTTAAAATGTTTAAATTAGATTATGCACTCGACATAGTTGTCATTACAACAGTGTCTACTACATTTCCCCTCAAATAGTAGCCTCAGAAATTATACAGCCATTAATTTGCATAAAATCATCACCTAACATTTCCTGTTATGGGTTAGGTGAATACTCCTTTGCTGAAAAGTTGAAAATTGTTTTGCTTTTTTCTTTAGAAGTTCCTGTCTCCATTTCTGTCCCTATCTTCCATGGAGTCCTGCAATACTTCTCTTTTGTGGTGTGCTCCTCCCTCCCCTTTAAAGTCCTGCTAAATGTCTGCCTCACTCCTAGCCCTGGGCCAGCACTTTGCTCTCAGCCTCAATCCTTGGCCCATTTCTGCTTCTTCCCAGGCCTCACTAGCTACGCTTGCCAGTACCACGCACATTGCAGCTCTACTCACTAGGTGATTCTCTCCCATGTTTGCTGCTGATAAATTCCCTATGAACCTATCAGCAGCAGACATAGGCTAGAATCACTCTGTGATTTGGAAGAACAGCTACTGTCCATTTCCTTACACTCTACTTAGCACTTTTCTCTCCTTACACATATAACTGAAATTTCCTGCATGATTTGAGGATTTTAGGGTGAATTTGCCTGCTGGTCCTGCATATTTTTGAGCACTTGCCCCGATTTTAATGGGCCATGATGAAAGAAGGCTGTTGCTGTTCTCTACTCATCCCGTGAACGAATAAAGAAATATTGACAGGTGTTATGAAAGTTCAATCAGACTGTAGAGAAACCTGCTGCTATCTGATGTCTGACCAAACATCGCATCTTCCAAAAGGAGTCTATGGAATTTCTGAGCTAGGTAAAAATGTGGGAGGCTCTTCAACAAATCAGATTGGGGAATCGTCTTTGTATCAGAGTCTAAAGCAGCAAGTGTATAAAATTGAAATTAAATTTAAATGATTTACAGAAAACAAAATAAAGGTTGGGAAACACAGATAACATGAAGGAAAAAACATAAAAGAGAAAAAGTAAAACACAAATTAAAATATTTAGTATTAATTAATTTACAAAGGAATGAAATATCAACTTGTAAAGTTAATTCTTCAGTGCCAAGTACATTGTTTAGCAATAATTAGCAACCTTTTTTTATTCGCTCTTGGGACCTGTTGATGCTTGTGGGTGTGGTGAGAATCAGTTGGGCTGCTTTGTCCTGGATGGTATTAAGCTTCTTGCGTGTTGCATTTACCTAGGCAATTGGGGATTACTCCATCACACACCTGACTTGTGCCTTGTAGATGGTGGATAGTCTTTGGGAAGTCAGGAGGTGGGTTACTTGCCACAGTATTCTTAGCCTCTGACCTGCTCTTGTGTTTATCTGATGAGTCCAGTTGAGTCTCTGGCCAAAGGTAACCCCAAAGATGTTGATAGTGGAGGATTCATTAATGTTAACGCCATTGAATGTCAAGGAGCAGTGATTAGATTGTCTCTTCTTCGAGATGGTCATAGCCTGATATTTGTGTGACGTGAATGTTACTTGCTACTTGTCAGCCCAAAAATGGATATTGTCCAGATCTGGTTACATTTGAACGTGGACTAGTTAAGTATCTGAAGAGTCATGAATGTGCAATCATCGCCGAACATCCCTAGTTCTGACCTTATAATGGAGGTTCATTGATGTAACAGCTAAAAATAGTTGGGCTTAGAATGCTACCTTGAGAACTTCTGCAGACATGTCCTCGAACTGAGATGATTGGTCTCCAACAACCACAATCATCTTCCTCTGTGCCAGGTTATGACTCCAATCAGTGGACAGTTTGCCCCGATACCTATTGACTCCATTTTTGCTAGGGCTTCTTGATGCTTGGTCGAATGTGGCCTTGATGTGAAGGGCTGTCGTTGTCATCTTACCTCTGGAATTCAGCTCTTTTGTCCATGTTTGAACCAAGGTTGTAATGAGTCAGGAGCTGAGTGACCCTGGTGGAAGTCAAATTGGGCATCACTGAGCAGGTGCTGCTTGGTAGCACTGTTGATGACCCATTTCATCACTTTACTGATGATGAAGTGTCGAATGATGGAGTGGTAGTCAGCTGGCTTGCATTTGTTCTGCCGTTTTGTGTGGAGGACCTACCTGGGCAATCTTCCATCTTGGTACATACTTGCCAGTGTTGTAACTGTGCTGGAAATACTTAGCATGTTCTGGAGAACAAGTTTTCAGTACTATTGCTGGAATTTTGCCAAGGCCCAAAGCCTTTGCAGTATCCATTGTCTCTAACCATTTCTTGATATCATGTGGAGTGATTTGAATTGGCTGAAGACTGGTACCTGTTTGGCTGGAGACCTCTGGAAGAGGCTAAGATGGGTCATCCACAGGCACCTGGTTGTGAATGCTTCAGCTTTGTCTTTTACACTTTGTGTCAGGCTTTTGCATTGTTGAATTGTTGTTCATATTTGTGAAGCCTCCTCTCCAGTGAATTATTTCTTAGTCCACCACTATTCATGACTAGACATGGCAGGACTGGAGAGCGTAGATCTGACCCCTTGGTTAAGGGATTGCTTAGCTCTGTCTATCACTTAGGTTTATTCTGTTTAGCATGCAATTATTGCATTAAAAAGTCTAATTCTTGGGTGCAGTAGGTGTAATTTTTTTTATATCTTTAGTTGGAAACAGTTGGAGAAATACTGCATTGTCATGCCTTGCATTGTGCAACACCTCCTGTGGAGGAGAAGGGTATCTCTAGCCTAAATCCTAGCCTTTTCCATTTAATATGTATGCCAACACCCAGAGGTTGCAGTCTAAATTATTCAGCTGTGACACTGAAGTCTGCCTGCCTCTTTATTGCTTTCCATGCAAAATGTATCCCCGAATCAATTAAATGAATGAAGCAGCACACCACAGGGGTGCTGATGTAGTACAATGATGAATCCACTGTAAGAAGTGTCCCCACGCACTATAGTGAAATGTGCTATCACAACAGGGGACATTTGATGTTTCTGTTTATTCTTTACTCCGTACATCATGATTATATTGTGCACTGATATTGTCTCTAACTATTTTCTACTCATGTTGCATTGTTACACAACTTTTCTTTCGTTGCAGAAAGCTCGCAGAGAAACAGTCCCAATTTGGGAAACTGGTAATCCCCCAGAACGTACTAAAATGACAATGAGAGATTTTATTTACTACTTGCCTGATACAAATCCAATGCTGTAAGTGCCTTGATGATATTCTGAATAATATTAATTATCTAATGTTCCTTAGCCTTTTCAGACTATATTCGTTTTCAAGTAGAAATAATATCAAGTTTTGTTATTGTTTCAAAACCTTTTACAGATCTTCATTTGGAGAAGAGAAAAGACCTCCTTTTCCAGTTCTAACCAAAGAGTGAGTATTTTTTCAAATATTTCCAAATAAAATTCTGCATCTTTAATGTTTCTAGAAAGTAATTGATATATTTGTGATTTTCACATGGTTTTCATTTGTGAAGTTTTACCAAAGGATTTCAAAATGAATAATAAAACCCTTTTTGATAATGTAAGTTCTGTTTACTGAGATCTATGATCAAATTAAAAATAAAATATTATGATTGAAGATAAGGGCATTTCTCAGTCATCACCACATTCATTATCGGATAAATGATTCCAAATGCATCAAGATGAAAAAAGAGCCAGTTGTAAAAGAAAATTTTCTTCAGCTTTTTAAGGGAAAAAATTGAATAAAGCTTTCATTGGCACTATAATCAAAAATGACAAAGATGTTAGGCTGTGACATTCACAATGTGCGTTCCTGTTCTATATTGTAGGCCAGAAGTGGGAACCATTAACCCACCAGCAGAGGATGAAGGTGAAGAATCGGATGATGCAGTTTTGGGTCCACGTGTCAAAGTTGCTGAAGATGGCTCTATTATTATTGATGAAGAAAGGTGTGCCCACAACATTAAAACGTTTCTGCTTTAAGTGTTTTATCTTTTCTTCGTTGACTGTTAAGATTTTTAGCACCTAAAATAATTGATGAACGCTCCTTGGAAAGGAGTTTAGCACTTTAATCTGGGGCTATATCCTCTTGTCCAAAATGTGATGTTGCTTTAAGATACATATTGGTTTATGCTGCGGCTCTGAAGATTAAGGGACTTTAAATTGGCTTCACCACCTTGGTGGTGGGAAGACTGTTTGAAAGTGTTGTCTGGGAGAAAAATTACCCATCCCTTGGATAAATGTGGACTGTTTAGGGAAAGCCAGAAGACATTTGTTGAGGTAAACCATGCTGAATCTCTTCTGAAGAAGAATCATATTTGGCTCAAAACATTTGACTCATTTTCCTTATGCACAGATGCTGCCAGCACTTTGTTTTTATTTCACATTTCCAGCATCCACAGCATTTTATTTTTATTCTTGTGTTTAATTAATTTGATTTTTAAATTAAGTTACAGAGAACATTGATTGTGACGTAGTTGGTGTGTATATGGACTTCCAAAAGGCACTTGATAAAACAATCTATACCAGATTTATCAGCAAATTGAAGCCTATGACATAAGAGGGGAAGTTACTGTTACAGCGAAATGTGGCAGCAGAAATGGGCCATTTATCCTCTTCCAGTTGATTCAACCAGTCAATCAGACATGAGTTATCTATGTCTGAATTCCATTTTCCCACCATTGATCATTAATCTCTTGCTACCCTACTTGCACAAAACTCTCCTGACCATGAACATTTCACTTGACTCAACATCTATAGCTTTTTTGGGAAGAGAGAATCAGATTTCCACTATTCATTGATGACACAGCAGAATATAGATAGGCTAGAGAGTAGGGCAGATAAATGGCAGATGGAGTTCAATCGGGGCAAATGGGAGGTGATGCATTTTGGACGATCAAATTCAAGGGCGAACTGTACAGTAAATGGACAAGCCCTAGGGAAAATTGATGAAAAGAGAGATCTGGGTGTTCAGGTCCATTGTTCCTTGAAAGTGACAACGCAGGTCAATAGGGTGGTCAAGAAGGCATACGGCATGCTTTCCTTCATTGGGCGGGGTGTTGAGTACAAGAGTTGGCAGGTCATGTTGCAGTTGTATAGGACTTTGGTTCGGCCACATTTGGAGTACTGTGTACAGTTCTGGTGGCCACATTAGCAAAAGGATGTGGATGCTTTGGAGAGGGTGCAGAGGAGGTTCACCAGGATGTTGCTTGGTATGGAGGGTGCTAGCTATGAAGAGAGGTTGAGTAGATTAGGATTATTTTCATCAGAAAGACGGAGATTGAGGTGGGACCTGATTGAGGTCTACAAGGTCATGAGGGGTATCGACAGGGTGGATAGCAAAAAGCTTTTTCCCAGAGTGGGGGATTCAATTACTAGGGGTCATGAGTTGAAAGTGAGAGGAGGAAAGTTTAAGGGAGATATGCGTGGAAAGTTCTTTACACAGAGGGTGGTGGGTGCCTGGAACGTGTTGCCAGCAGAGGTGGTAGACGCAGACACGTTAGTGTCTTTTAAGATATATTTGGACAGGTACATGGATGGGCAGGGAGCAAATGGACACAGACTATTAGCAAATAGATGACAGGTTAGACAGAGGATCTTGATCGGCGCAGGCTTGGAGGGCCGAAGGGCCTGTTCCTGTGCTGTAGGTTTCTTTGTTTGACATGCTTAAATGTCTTGGGTCTGATTTTAAGATTATACACTATTGTTCAATTTCACCTATCTGTGGTTATCCTCTTGACCCCTTGATTAGTTAGATCACCCCTCAATAATTGGAACACAAGGAAAATACAAACCAAGTTTATGTTCCCTGTCCTTTTTAGTTGAACCCTTCAGCAAGAGATTGCTGAATCTGTGGAACTCATTGCGACAGAAGGCTGTGGAGGTTAGGTAATTTAGGGCATTTAAAATAGAGATACGTTCTTGATTAGTAAGAAATCAAGGGTCATGGGGGAAAGGCAGGAGAATGGGGTTGAGCAACATAATCAGCTGTGATTGAATGATGGAGTAGATGTGATAGGCCAAATGGCCTAATTCTGCTTTTTTTTATGGTATTGTGGATTCTAAGCCTTGGTATAAAATTGGTACATTATTTTTGTTATACCTTTTCCATTTCCTGAGACTCTGTTCTCAGAAATGAGTGCAGTACTCCAGAAGGGGTTTAGTCAGCAGTCTGCATTGTGCACCATCAGTTGCTCAGTTTTGAATTCAAACTGATAAGTTTAACCCTTAAAGCCGCACAACGATAAATGAAAGAATATGCAATGATAGTTCAGGACAGAATAAAGTAGGCTGTGATTTGTAGTGAAGGAATATCATACAGCATTATATTAAGTTGCAAAAATTTTATATTGACTTTAAATTTATTTGTTTTTTTCTAAACAAAAAATAGTTTAACTGTTGAGGTTTTGAGGAAGAAAGGACCTATTGTTGAAGAAAATGATCCCATTTTTGAACGTGGTTCTCAAACAACTTATTCCAGTTTTAGGAAGAGTACACATACAAAGCCATGGTCTAATAAAGGTATGTATGAGACTGGTTTATTGGCTTATTTTTTTAAAAAAATTGCTTTAGATGTTTAAACTGTAAGAAGCAAAACCATTGAAGTTCATTCTTCAGACTGTACACCTGCATCGTTTTACTTCCCCTGATTTAAAAAAAATGCCAAAATTAATTCCTAGAATGCTCTGTTCCAATTTGATGATCATCTGGCCAAGTCAGATTCTAGAGTGAAACCTGACTTGGCAGATAATAAGTTTAATTTTGCACTGGTTAATGTGGTGGCTAATCATTGAACATATTCATATGAGACTGCCCATGTTTTTTAATGCAAGGAAACAAGTATTTTTTATAAACAACTTGAAAACTTTTAATAAACTCTGGCAGCTTGGAGACTACACAAACTGAAGCCCCTGATAGGTGAAAAGCTGCCCTTCTGAACTAAAGACAAACTAAACTAATGGCCCCAATCTGTTTTCTGTGTATCTCATAAACTCAGCAAAATCCATGTTTTGTTAATTAGGACTAGAGGTATTTTGTGAGGCACTTAACTGAATCCCATTCTTTCTTGGAAACTATGTATTTAAGTCACAATTCCAAATGACTTTATGGCCTTTTTTTTCAATTAGTTACCTCTACCGAATTGAAACCAAAAGCCATCTGCCTCAATTTTAAAAATCTAAATTTCTCAAACAATAATAACATACGCCTTTATCACAATACTAAAAATTTCTATTGATCTGTAAAAAGGGAATAAATAAGTTAATAAAGTGAACATTAGTCCAATAGTGTGATTTTGGGAATTAATAATGGGAAACAATAATGTGACAGATGATTTAAACTGGTATTTTGTATTGACCTTCAATATTGAGGATACAAGTAACATTCTAAAAGTTGTAAATTGGGATATGGAAAGAGAGGTGAGAATGTCAATGTGTAATTTTAAGTATTATATAAGTAAATTATAATCACTGGGGCAGTAGTACTGGGAAAATTATTGGGAGTTGCTAGCTGAGAAACCCCTAGGTCCTGGAGGGCTACATCGTATGGCCTTAAAATAAGTGGCTAGTGAGATTGTTGATGCATTGATTGAACTGTTGATTGATTTAAACCTATTTGAAAATTCTTCCGTTAGTTTGGAAAATAGTAAATGTAACCCTTTTATTTAATAGGGAGTGAGACAGAAAGCAAGAAGCTATAGAACTGTTAGCTCAACATCTATCATAGGAAAATGTTAAAAGCTATTTCTAAAGATGAGATAAAGAAAAAGCATGCTAACAGTTCAAGAAGGCAGCTCACCGCCGCCGTCTAGAGGACCATTAGAGATGGACAACACATGTTGGTCTTGCCAGCAACACCCACAACCCGAGAAATGTGGGGAGAAAAAAGGTTTAAAAATAGCTGACAATCTTGTTCTAAGACTTTGGCACAGCATCCCACATAGCCTGCATATTTAAAAGGATGCTAGTAACTGGTTCTAAGTTTATGCATGCCTGTATTATTTTGTTTTGTATTGCATAATTTTTGTTTTTTATGAAGTAATTAATCATTTTGCCTAACAATCTGTTAATTTTCTTTGTACTGTGTTTGTTTTTTTTAGTAAATTTGTAAATTTTAATTCTTTCCAGAAACAGACATGTTCTTTCTAGCAATCAGTATGGTTGGGACAGATTTCTCTATGATTGGTCAGTTATTCCCTAACAGGACAAGAATAGAAATAAAGGTAATTTCAATTGACTACAGAACTATTTTCTGAATTCATCAAGTCATTTATATACTCAAAGATGGTTGACCCTTTGCATGTGCCTTGTTTGGTATTTCAGCAGCTGCAACAGGGCATTGTCCTGTATATAAAAACAAATCCATGTTGCTCAGTTGCAAATTGGAAGATGATGTAAGCATGCTTATCAGTATCAACACGGTTTATGAGAAGTAGCAGACAGTAATGAAAAAAACTTAATCACTTTTACATAAGTGAAAAATATTTTTTATTAACAGTTTTTTTTCCACAGAACAAATTTAAACGTGAAGAAAAGTTGAATTCATGGAGGATTGACAAAGCATTCAGTGAGTATGGTAGTATTTAAATGGACTTAAGGTTTTTTTGTTTCAAGGTGATTTAGACATTATTGCACATCCATAAAACGTATACGGATAGCCAAGTAATGTGAACACTAACAACATACCTGGAGAGTTGCGAAATGTTATAGAAGCAACGAGGTCTTCTGGGGCAGTGGTAACCTCCCTGTGTTTGTGCCAGAATCTCTGGGTTCTAGTTCCACCTCAGAATTTGATAGGCACAGAAGTTGTGCTGTAATGCTACTAAATAAGTTGATTATCAATTTGTAAATCCTTCTGATGTGTCCAAGGTAAATGGGAGAGTTTCCTGGTTGGTCAGAATCATATAGTTGCTACAGTACAACAACCTTCTTTGAAATACTTCACATGCAGGTTCTTGGCAGGAGTGAGTCTTTTCCTTGGTTGGAGAGACAGTTACCATACCTCCAAAAAGCAAATGTCATACTACTTTGAGTGTTAAAGATTGGGAGAAAATGATCAGTAAACAATTGTCCTGTTAAACTATGCTAATTTTACAGAAGGCTTACTGTTGGGCTGGTTTTCCAAACTTGTTTGCTTTGTTGTATCAATAGATTCCCAAGTGATCCACTTATGTTATTGGCCTAGTGTTTCTTTTAATTACAGTAAACACTTTCTACTTCGGTTCTATTCTGCTTGGTATTTGGATGTTTTAGCATGTTACTTTGTAACCCATCACTATCTGTTTCTTATGGATGGTATTTTACTCAGGTACCTTTCAATCTCTTCTTTGTCACATAGAGGAGAAGAAACCACTTGACCTGGATTTTTTTGGAGCGTTACTAAACCGAGTTTTAGAAGCAGAGTCAAAGAGAAAGAAAGAAAAGGATGAGAAGACCAAAAGTCAAGGTCCAAGAAAGCCATCTAGGAGCAAACGGAACAGGAAAGGTAGCATAGTTTGATTATACTTAATTACCAATTTGCAAAGGCTGTTGTGCTATGAACTAGTAAAGATGGTAAATATTACTGTGTAATGTGGATTTTGTATTTTAAATTCAATACATGATATTGTTATATTCATTAACATATATCTTTTTTAATTTTTTGGCACCTTTTGCCTTGAACCAAAGTTGAAAATTAGGAGCGAAACAACAAAAGTTTAAATGTCTTCTCCTTGTTTTTTTCATATATGAAAGTCTGTTAATATAATGTGAGAAATCACACGACCCCAGGTTATTAGTCCAACAAATTTATTTGTAAACACAAGCTTTTGGAGCCTCTGTCCTTCAGGTGTTGGTGACAGAGTTAGTGTTAGACACAGAATTTCTAAGTAAAAGATCAAAGGTTCACACAGCTGATGAGGATGTGTTAACCAAACCTAAGATGCTGTTAAACCTTTAATCAGTTGGAAGGTTTTATTTGATTAATACGCATGGTGTAAATCCCTGAATTCCTTTCAAGTCACAGTCTTGAGAGAACTAAATGTTTTATCAGTGTAAAGAAGAGGTGACGTTTTAAGTCTGACGATGCATGTCATCCAGTACTTTCCAGGAGCAGAGAAACTATGCTATGTTCTTTGCAGCCTTCAACACATTATCGACGACAATGAGCACCTCACCAAGATCTTCCCCACACCTCCATTTCTCGCCTTCAAACAACCATCAAACCATAAACAGACCATTGTTGGCAGCAAACTACTCAGCCTTCAGGACAACATCGACGACAACGCTATACAACCCTGTTGTGGCAACCTCTGCATGACAGGTCAGATCTTCGACACGGACATTACCATCACACGTGGGAATGCCACCCACCGTGTGCACGGCAGATACTAATGTGACTTGGCCAATGTTGTCTATCTCATACTGCACGCAAGCATGCCCTGAGGCTTGGTACATTGGCAAAACCATGCTGACACAACGACAATGAATGATTGGACGCTGTGCAACAGTTGCCAGACAGGGTGTTCCCTCCCAGTGAGGGAACGCTTCAGCAGTTAGGGACATTTGGCCTTGGATCTTTGGGTAAATGTCCTCCAAGGTGCACTTCAGGATACACAACAACACAAGAGTCATTGAGCAGAGGCTGAAAGCCACGTTTGGGCCTCAGCTGGGATCTTGGGTTCATGTCACGCTACAGATGACCCCACCACACTCTCTCATACAAATTCTCACACAGGCATACATACACACACTCACACAAACACACTTACTCTCACTTTCTCTTTCGCCATTGTACGTGCACCCATGCGCATGCACGCACACACCCACCCTCACCCCCCCCCCCACACACACACACACAACACACACACACACTCTCTCTCTCTCTCTCTCTCACTCTCTCTCTCTCTCTCTCTCTCTCTCTCTCTCTCTCTCTCTCTCTCTCCCTCTCTCTCTCGCACACACAAACCCCTCGCGCGCGCACACACCCGCAGATGCATTTTATTTTGTTCAAAAGGCATATAATTTATGGACAGTCAGTGAATTGTAGTGTTTTATAAATTCCTACTTTAGAAATAAAACCAGACTCAAACTAAAACAAACAGATTCTAAACAAGGACTCAACATAACATGCATTGTCTGACCTAAAATGTTACCTCTTCTTTACACTGGTAAAACATTTAGTTCTGTCAGGATCATGACTTGAAAGGAATTCAGGGATTTATGTGTGGATATTAATCAATTAAAACCTTCTAACTGATTAAAGAATTAATGGCATCTTAGGTTTGTGTAATACATCCTGATTAATGGTGTGACCCTTTGATCTTTTACTTATAAATCATGTGTCTGATACTACCTCTGTCACTAACATCTGAAGAAGGACCAAAAGCTTGTGTTTTCAAACAAACCTGTTGGACCATAAGCTGGTATTGTGTGATTTCTGACCTTGTCCACCCCGGTCGAACACCAGCACCTCCACATCAATATACTGTAAGGTAGAGATTTTGATTGCTTTCCTTCTCTGAGTACCAACATTACCTAGATCATTGTTAATGATTAAATAATGCTGTATTGCTCAGCAAAGATCTAATTAAAAATGCCTTTGAAGTTGGGATTACAGGCACTGAGAAAGTGTTCTCGTGTGGTACTCCAACAGTATGTTAGAATGCCATCGATTTGCTTTTAGAAAATTAACCATTTCAGATGCAGCGTAATCTTGTCACAATAGAGGCTTTTAAAAGCTGTTATGCTACAATTAAGCTCAAATATGTTATTAAAGAAAAGTTATATGAAAGGAGTTGTGAAGTTTAATGACTTTTAGGAGCATATTTATGCTTTATTTGTCATTTTCCCCCTTCTTCACTGTATATGCCCACCTCCCACCTGTCCTGAAGGTTTTAATATCACTTTTGGGGGTGGCACGGTGGCTCAGTGGTTAGTACTACAGCCTCACGGCACCAGGGACCCAGGTTCAATTCCAGCCTCTGGCGACTCTCTGTGCGGAGTTTGCAAGTTCTCCCCGTGTCTGCGTGGGTTTCCTCCGGGGGGGGTGCTCTGGTTTCCTCCCACAGTCCAAAGATGTGCAGGTTAGGTGGATTGGCCATGCTAAATTGCCCGTAGTGTTCAGGGAATGTGTGGGTTATAGGGGGGATGGGCCTGGGTGCGATGCTGCAAGGGGCGGTGTGGACTTGTTGGGCTGAAGGGCCTGTTTCCACACTGTAGGGAATCTAGTCTAATTTTCTATAAAGTTTCCATCCAGTACGTGGTCCAAGCCACTGTAGTCCTAAGCAAGTAAGTGAAAGCCAGCATTTAGTTATGTCAAGATCTGAGCAAAACCTACAGCTTTACTAGCAGAGATAACTGCATGTAGTATGCATTACCAGCAGGGATTGCTAGACAGTTATTAGGGACATTAACCTAATCTATTTTCTCCCTAGTTCTTCATGAATTCTAGATAGCTTCTGATGTCTCAGCTCTTTCATTGTCTGATGGCAGCACAAATCAGCATGCAAATGCAGAAGCTACCATATATATAAATCTGTTGCTTCTTATCCAGTTAAGTGTTGGGGGTAGGCCTTACAAGCATCTTTAAATAGAATGTTTGTGGTGTCTATTCAGAATTGTGTAGCTGTGCAACATCCGCACCTAATGCTGCATTCTGCACTAACATGAAGATATGAGCGTTGGTATTTGCATTAGCATTTGAGAGGGGCAGCTCTACAGATGTGAACTTATGCAATCTTTAAACTGAATCTTTGGTGCCGGAGATGAATGAAAAAATCTCTATTCACTGACAAGGATAATACAGAAGCACACATTCATGTTGCTGAGCTTTGGAGCTTTTCTTACAGTCATTCTTTTTCACTTACTGTGAAGCACTAACTCTGATATCCACTACTCTTAGTGAGAATTATCAGTAAAATATAGTTTAAGTAAACAGGGCATAAGAATTTCCTTGGGACACTTATGGGAACTTTGACAATCTCTGACTATTGAGCCCAATTTATTTGTGAAGTATGATTATTTTTGAATTGACTTTTTAAATGGTTTGTATTTTTGGTATTGCGTAATTGCTTGTAAAATTAGAAATATTGTACACATGGAGGGTTCCACATCAGTGAATGTGTGTTATTATATGTCTTCCTACTTGCCTTATGCATTCAGGCAAAAATGTGACGGAACTAGAAAGTGATCCTGATGACCCTGATCCAGTTGAAGTTGCTGACACTGAATTAGCTGAAGCTGATTCCAATGCTGTAGCGGAGGGAACTGAAGCATCTTGCAGTGTGGAATGTCAGGAAGACGCAAGTAAAAAAGAAAGCACATCAAAGCCCTATCCAACTAAGTGTAAGCGAAAACGGAAGAAAAAATCTACTCCAGAGCCAGCAGAACAAGAAACTGCTGAAGATCCACCTCAGGAAGGAAGCACTTCTCAGAAATTAAAGCAGGAAGTGCAGCAGTGCAAGATCGGTAAGAATTTTTTGAGCTCTCTATTGTAGTTATGACTGTGGGTTGTTCTGTTGAGCTTTATCATTCATCTTTTCACCACCCATTCACTTAGGCCAGTTATATATACTTTTTAAAAAAAAGCCAAGATGTTGCCAGTCCTCTGCCATGGGTACTGTTTAGTCAATTGCTGTAAAGTAAGAAAGACATCTATGGTGACTACTCCCTCGAGTTTCTTATTCCCTTTATATGGGCAAGTGCCTGGTTAGAATTTATCTTTCAGAAATGCCACAACCTGAAGATAAAAACTCGCTGCCTTCACAGTTGTAGGCTTGATCCCATACTGAAAGCAATAGAGCATTTCTGTTTGTTCTGCCTTGGTTTTGTTGTTCTTTTGGTGGTAATTGACTTAAAATGCCAGGTTAATTTACAGAAGAAACCTCGAGCTGTTGAAGTGTACTACAGCCTAGAGAGCAGATGATTACTTTAAATTTAACAGTCATCAAGGAGACATGAATGCATGATTGCACTTGATTAGCACTGATAATTCCAGCTCTTCCCCTCCACCCACTGCATCCCAAAACCAGTCCAACCTGTCTCTGCCTCCCTAACCTGTTCTTCCTCTCACCCATCCCTTCCTCCCACCCCAAGTCGCACCTCCATCTCCTACCTACTAACCTCATCCCACTTCCTTGACCTGTCCGTTCTCCCTGGACTGACCTATCCCCTCCCTACCACCCCACCTATACTCTCCTCTCCACCTATCTTCTTTTCTCTCCATCTTCGGTCCGCCTCCCCCTCTCTCCCTATTTATTCCAGAACCCTCACCCCAACCCCCTCTCTGATGAAGGGTCTAGGCCCGAAACGTCAGCTTGTGTGCTCCTGAGATGCTGCTGGGTCTGCTGTGTTCGTCCAGCCTCATTTCATTATCTTGGATTCTCCAGCATCTGCAGTTCCCATTATCACAGATCGATTATCTAGTTTTCTTAGTAAATACAATTACAGGCTTATTATCAAAACAAAACTTATTCAGGAAAGGAGCAATAATTGGTTACCATATACTGTCAGAAAGATAGAAAAATAAATGCTTATTTATTGTAAATTTCCCCAAAACAGACAGGTGAACAAATACACCTTCTCTCTTTGGAGAAAAAAGATAAATTTTTTTTCAGAACTTGGCCTAATGGAGAAAACTAACACTTTGGGCCAATGGGTTATTCTTGAACGCAAAAGGACAAAATGTAGGTTACTCTGGCATTTTTGATCGTGACTAATCACACAAGATTGTCTCTGAGGTCTTATTCCACTTGCTGTGGAAATCAGGTGATGATCCTTCAGTTCCTGTTTCAAAAGAACAAAAGGTTTCCCTGAAATGAACAAGATCACCTGAACAACTGGTTCTTAGCAGGGTTTCCTCCAACACAGTTTGGATTGCTCCAGGGCCACTCAACTCCTGACATCATCATAGCATTTGTTTTAACATTGACAAAAGAGCTGAATTATAGAGGTAAGGTGAGTGACTGCCCTTGACATCGTGCAGCATCAAGGAGTCCAAATAGAACTGGAGTCAGTGGGAAATGAGTGAGAAATCACTTTGTGCCAAGAATGGCTTCAACCAGCAAAGAAAGATGGTTGAAGCTGTTAAAGATCAGACATCCCAGCTTCAGCGCACATCTGAAGGAGTTCTTCAGGGTTATGTCCTACATCCAGCCATTTTCAGCTGTTTCATTAATGACCTTCCCTCCATCATAAGATCAGAAGAGTGGATGTTCGCCAATGATTTTAAAGAACCTCCTTTCAGCACAGTCCTTAAAAGCTCAGGTCATCCAAGTAATTTTAAATGTATTGCGCCTTTAGAATAGAGCTAGGCATTGGAGGCTACCTGGTTTCTGGGACATCCTGACTTATTAAGGAAATAACACTTCGATAATACTAAGTAACAGAATTTAATAAGAAAGTTGCACCCAAATAAACAGTATATGTTTGTACTCTGGCTATTACTTCAACAAACAGGTTTTAGGGTTGTACCTGTTGGGTTGAAAGGAAACCAACCCATGTGAATTTGACATAAAATCTTGTAAACGTAAAATACTTTTTATCTCGCTGCAATTGCTACTGATGCAAATATATTTTTAATCAACAATTTGAACAGGAATTCCAAAATCTTCAGCTTTGACTTCTGCCGAAGAAGACAGCAGTGGAGACCAGATTGCAGAACATGAAGATGAATGTCTTTTAGTGAATAGTGAAATATCGCTTGAGCAAGAGACCTCTGAAAACAAACTGCCTTCCAAAACACACAGAAAAGCGAATCACAATGATGAAGGCCGATCTTTGAGGTAACCTGTTTCTATAATGCTTTTAATGTAATGGAGAATGATTTTAAAAAAGATGAGGGGCAATTTTTTTTTACACCGTAGGTCATGTGTGGAATGAACTATTGGAAGTAGGAGTAGGTGTGGCTACAGTTACAACGTTTAAAAGACATTTAGATAAGATGAAATAAGCAATGTTTGGAGGGAATATGTGCTACGTGCAGATAGGTGGGACTAGTTTACTTTGGGATTATGTTCAGCCTATACTGGTGGGACTCAAGAATCTGTTTCTGTGCCACCGTGCACCCCTAAAAATATTGCTTGAATAGAGACTCGAACCCGGGACCCTCAGATTAAAAGCCTGATGCACTACTGACTAAGTTACCTGGGCTCATGTGCAAACTATTAAACTCAGTCATCAACTTGGCTGAGATTTTTGCTGGAAGGAACATTAAAGTAGCAAAATGCAAGACTTTCATGAAATTAAGGTAAAACATAGTAAGGAATTGACCAGCATTTACTGCCCATCCTCAAAGTTAAAAGTAAACCACATTGCTATGGATCTGGAGTCCAATGTAGGCCAGATCAGGAGAAGATAGCGAAGACATTAGATGATTCTTAACCAAAGAGCTACAGATGCTGGAGATAAGAAATAAAAACAGAAATTGTGATGAACAGCATGCCTGGCAGGGTCTATGGGGAGAAAACACTTGATGTTTCAAGTCCAGTTATACATTGTCATTCGGCTAACGTTTTATTTACAATCTTTAAAATATTAAATTCGAATTTCCGCATAGTGAAATTTGAACCAATGTCCTCAGCACTTTAGCCTCGGGCTCTGGATTACTCGTCCAATGACAGTACCATTATGCAACCATGTCATAGAACTTCCCATGCAGAGTTCCACAAGTGTTGCCTTAACAGTCCGAGGTGGTAAGTACACCAAACAATTATATTGTTAAATCATTGGAGTTCAGATTAGCAGGAGCTGAACAATAATCTGGCTAGGATACATTTGAGTTAATTGATTTTTTTTAGTTGGCACAGTACAAATTATGGCCTGGCACAGTATAAGCTCAACAATGCGAAAAATACTCGAGTCAAGCTGAAAATCCATGAGAAACCATTTGATAAGTTGAGGTTCTTAGCCTCATGTTGTAATGCTTCTGAGACAGATTTAGTTGTGTTGGATAACTAATGGAATGTAACAAACTCGAAAATAAAATTTCAGATTTCTTGTTTAAAACAACCAAAAGATAAACAGTATATTCTGCAGAAGTGCAACGTTAGTGAAAAGTTCATGGATTAAAACTTCTCCAAAAGAAGTGTTTTTTTTAGGAATTGCAAAAAATCGCGCAATTTATAAAGATGAGTGAAAATATCCTTGTGACCTGCATTAACCGAAGAAATGGTGACACCTTTGAATGGCATGATTATTCGAAAGAATTTGCTCATTGTTGTTCCATGAATTTGGGTTCTGTAGCAAATCATAATGGTGTGATAAAATGAGCTGTTCTCTGGTTGGGGATTAATTACGTAGCTTGTTTTAAATTTTATTTGCTCTGTGAGTGCTTCATTTTGTAGAAATCCACATCATGGCGATGACAAAACAGAAACAAAATTCAGGTAAAATGGAGATATGTAGCAGGAAACTCTGTTTTAATTGGATTTTTTTTGAATTCCACTAAATAATTGAAAGATGGCTGTGGTTGTTGGAGGTCATTCATCTCAGCCACAGGATATCACAGCAGGAGTGATGATTGATGAGGACAGGGCAGTGGATACAGTCTACACGGACCAGGTATCTCATGGCAGACTAATATGGAAGCTGAAGTCACATAGTATCCGCAGGGAGCCAGTAAGGTGGATACAGAGCTGGCTTGGTCATAGAAAACAGAGTAGCGGTGGAAGGTTGTTTTGCTGGATAGAGATCTGTGACTCATGTTCCACAGGGATTGGTGCTGGAACCTCAGTTGTCTGTAATATATATGAATGATCTGTTTGGATTTATTTATTGTCATGTGTATTTTGTTACAAAATATAGTGAAAAGTGTTGTATCGTGTTGCCACTTTCTGGTGCCGTCTTAAAACTCAGAAAAATAAACCTAAACATAGCAAATAAAGGCAGAAAAGTAAAGAAATAAAAAGTGCTCAAATTTACAGTCCTCCTTGTTAAATGCTCTGCCGTGGGCCATAGGCCCGCTGGCCAGGCACGAGTCCCCTTGGCCGCACCACTGCTACTGAAGAAAAAGTTGAACTCTTCAGCTGCATCTCGCCTCTAGTGATGCTCTTGAGTCCTTACTGGACCTTGCCAATACAGACATCCCGACTTTGGGTACCGTTATGGCCCAAATGCACCTCCACCATTGTCAGGAGTCTGCTTTGGGCCCACCTTGTTGATGCAGCCACTGCTGATGCTTCAGAATCTTGTCCTGGGTCCAAACTCTCCTCCACTTCCATGCATCTGCAACGCACACAGATGCCACCAGGAACCTAAACTCTCCTCTGCCACAGCAGTGTGATTTGGCACTAGGACTGCCTCATCGACGCAGAAGCCAGCAACCCAAACTTGTTTCCGCCACTGCCATGTTTTCGTGTTGAGCTATACTTGTCACTGTCAATGCCATTACTGTGATTGAGCTCTTCAACAAGAGGTAAGTAAAATAAAAGAAAAGAAAGGAAGATCAGAAGAGGGAGGGAAAAAAGAAATCAGAAATTGGCTTGCTGAAAGAAGACAGAGGGTGGTAGTTGATGCGAAATGTTCATTCTGAGACCAGTTACTAGTGGTGTACCGCAAGGGTCGGTGTTGGGTCCACTGCTGTTTGTCATTTTTATAAATGACCTGGATGAGGGCGTAGTAGGATGGGTTAGTAAATTCGCTGACGACACTAAGGTCGGTGGAGTTGTGGATAGTGACGAAGGATGCTGTAGGTTGCAGAAAGACATAGATAAGCTGCAGAGCTGGACTGAGAGGTGGCAAATGGAGTTTAATGCAGAGAAGTGTGAGGTGATGCACTTTGGTAGGAGTAACCAGAAGGCAAAGTCCAGGGCTAATGGTAAGATTCTTAGCAGTATAGATGAGCAGAGAGATCTCGGTGTCCATGTACACAGATCTTTGAAAGTTGCCACCCAGGTTGACAGGGCTGTTAAGAAGGCATACAGTGTTTTAGCTTTTATTAATAGAGGGATCGAGTTCCGGAACCAAGAGGTTATGGTGAAGCTGTACAAAACTCTGGTGCGGCCGCACTTGGAGTATTGTGTATAGTTCTGGTCACCGCATTATAAGAAGGATGTGGAAGCTTTGGAAAGGGTGCAGAGGAGATTTACTCGGATGTTGCCTGGTATGGAGGGAAGGTCTTACGAGGAAACGCTGAGGGACTTGAGGCTGTTTTCATTAGAGAGAAGGTTGAGAGGTGACTTAATTGAAACATATAAAATAATCAGAGAGTTAGATAGGGTGGATAGGGAGAGTCTTTTTCCTAGGATGGTGACGGCGAGCACGAGGGGGCATAGCTTTAAATTGAGGGGTGAAAGATATAGGACAGATGTCAGAGGTAGTTTCTTTACTCAGAGAGTAGTAAGGGAATGGAACGCTTTGCTTGCAACGGTAGTAGATTCGCCAACTTTAAGTACATTTAAGTCGTCATTGGACAAGCATATGGATGTACGTGGAATAGTGTGGGTTAGATGGGCTTGAGATCGGTATGACATGTCGGCACAACATCGAGGGCTGAAGGGCCTGTACTGTGCTGTAATGTTCTATGTTCTAAATAAAAAGAAAGGCAGACAGAGCAGATGAGTCCTGGGCTCAGAAGCCCTGCTTCATTGTCATCTTGCCAGAATGATTTGGAGGAGAGTGTAGGTGGTGTGATTAGTAAATTTGTGGATGACACAATGATTGGGGGAGCTGCAGATAGTAAAGAAGATTGTCAAATGATACAGCAGGATGTAGATAGGCTGGAGAATTGGGTGAAGAAATGGCAGGTGGAATTTAATCCAGACAAATATGAGGTGATGCATTTTGGAAGGTCTAATGCAGGAGGGAGGTAGACAGTAAATGGCAGAATCCTTAAATGCATTAACATGCATAGTGATCTAAGCGTTCAAGCCCAAAGTTCCATGAAAGTGGCAACACAAGTTGATAAGGTTGTCAAGAAGGTCAAGAATGCTCACCTTCATTGGTCAGGGCAAAGAAAATAAAAGTTAGCAAATCATGTTGCAGCTGTATAGAAATTTAGTTAGGCCACAAGTGGAATATTTTGGCAACCACGACTGTACACATGGCTAGAAGAATGTAGAGGCTTTTGGTGAGAGTATAGGAAAGGTTTACCTGAGTGAAGAGTGACTTAGACTCCGTGTTAGCTGGCGCGCTCTCCCTGGATGCTGTCTGACCTCCAGCATTTGTTGTTTTCGATACAGGTTCCAGCATCTGCAGTAATTTGTTCTTAGTTGAATGTTGCCTGGTTTGGAAGATATTAACAATGAGGAGAGGTTGAACAAAGCGGGTTTGTTTTCATTTGAAGGAGAGGCTGAGGGACGACCCAGTAGGAGCTTACAAGATTATGAGCAGCATGGATAGAAAAGATAGAGGTTTTTTCCCAAAATAGAAATTTCAGTTACTAGAGGACATTGGCTTGAGTTAAAAGGTGGAAGGTTTAAAGGAGTTGTTAAAAGCCAGGCACCACTCAAAGGGTAGTATGTGCTTGGAATGCACTGCCAGAGGAGATGGTAGAAACAGATACATTTAGGGGGCATCTTGTCAGATACATTAACAGTCAGGAAACATAGGTGCAAAAAGCTGAAAGGTTTTTAAATTTAGAAAGGTGTCATGAGTTGGCGCAGGATTGTTGGTCCAATAACCTGTTCCTCTGCTGTACTGTTCTTTGTTCTTTTGAGTTCCTCCGGGTAATGTTCTATGCGCAATCATCTTCAGCTGCTACATCATGCCCTTTATTCCATCATAATGTGAAAAGTGGGAATATTTGCTGATAATTGATTGCACAATGTTTAGCACTGTTTGCAATTCCTTAAATACTGAAGCAGTCCACTTCCAAATGCAGCAAGACCAGGACATCATACAGACTTGAGTTGATGAGAGGCATATTTGGTATTAAAATAATTGAAATGCCAGGAAATGCCATTTCCCATAATAAACAATCCAACCATTGCCCCTTGACATTGAATAGCATTGCCATTGCTAATTACCCCAACTCCCTACATCCTAGAAGTTATCATTGACCAGAAACTAAGCTGAATTAGCCTTCTAATTACTATTGCTACAAGAGCTGATCAGAGACTGGGCATTCTGCAGCAAATAATTCACCACTTGCCTTGTCAGTCCACCATTAAGAAGTCACAATCATGAGTGTGACGAAATACTCTCCATTTCCCTGCACGTGTTCAGCTGTAACAAGATTTGAGACTCATAATACTGTCCAGGATATGCAGTTCACTTGGTTGGCATCCCATCTAGTACCTCCGATATTTATTCCCTTCACCATCAGCACACAGTGGCAAAGGTTGCAACATTTGCAAGATGCACTCCAACAATTCACCAAGTCTCCTTCAGTAGTATCCTTCAAACTTACCTCCTCTACACCTTAAAAAAAGATGAAGGCTGCAGCTGTTCAAGAAGCAACTCGCTACCATCTTCTTGAGGGCAACAGGAAATGGATAATAAATGTATCCAAGCCAGTGACTATTACTAGTCTCGTACCATGCCACCGTTTTAAAAACGCCACTGCTAATGGTGTGTTATGAATCTTGAAACTTAGAATGCATTTTGAATTTATTATTGAAATTATTCTGTTGCCTAAATATTTATTTCAGTGATCATGAAAGTGTAGCACCATCAGAAACGTCCCCCCCAGTTACAACAGAAACTTCAAAGAAATCACGTGTTCGTGCGCAGAAATTTAAACCCAACTCAAAAGCAATTGGAACAAAAAGAGCAGGAGATAAAAATGGTGATCAAACTGCTCCAGAAGCTATTAGATTTTATGATGGTGACAACAAGGAAGACAAGAGTGAAAAAGTGCAAGAATCACCTGTACAGGATGTCGATCCTCCTAACTGTGATCCCCCTGAGATCATGAATAATGAAGTGTCAGAAAAGGTGTGTGTATAATATGTACTGTCATTTAAGTGTGCAGCATAACCTGACATCTTGCATCGACTGCCATCTTTTGTTGATTCAGAATATTAGTTTCAAAATGGTAATTGTTCGCATTGTAAACTGCTTCCTAACAATCTTGAAAAGCCAGTTGACATTATGATTTACACCTAATCTAAGAATCTCCCTCTTCCATTACCACTTCTGGTTTCACAGTCTCATTTCCAATTCAAACTGCTTGCAGCAGAATAAAACTTCAGTTTTATTAGGTAAAATTAAGATACTGTCAGAAAAATGGGAGTGAGTAATGTGATGACCAATTTTCCTGGTACTATAAAGGCCATGTTATATAGAATTCTCCTGCACCTAGCAATCTTCGGGGATAGTACGAACTGCCAATGCTGGAGTCTCAGATAACAAGGTGTGGAGCTGGATGAACCAGCAAGCCGAGCAGGAAAGCTGATATTTTGGGTCTGGACCCTTCTTCAGAAATGGAGGAGTGGAAGGGGACTGTGAAATAAATAGAGAGAGGGGGAGGCAATGATAGAAGTGGACAATGGTGCAGATAGGTGGAGAGAAGACGGACAGGTCAAGGAGGCGGGAATGGAGCCAGTAAAGGTGAGTGTCAGTAGGGAGTTGGAATGGGGTTTGGTCAGTGAGGAGAGGGGGGTGGGTAGATGGAAGGGAAGATGGACAGGTCAAGGAAGTGGGGATGAAGCTTGTAGAGGTGAGTGGAGGTATGAAGGCAGGGTGGCGGTTGGGTGTGTTCCCACCTACACTCACCTCTACAAGCTTCATCCCTGCCTCGTTGACCTGTCCTCCCTCCCTCACTGATCAACCCTCATCCCAACTCCCTACCGACACTCACCTTCACATGCTTCACCCCTGCCTCCTTGACTTGTCCATTTCCTTTCCACCTATCTGTTCTGCTATCCGTCTTCTCTCGCTGCCTCCCCCTCCCCCCATTTATTTCCAAATCCCCTTTTCCTTCCCCCATTGCTGAAGAAGGGTCCAGGCCCGAAACTTCAGCTTTCCTGGTCCTCTGATGCTGCTTGGCCTGCTGTGTTCATCCAGCTCCACACTTTGTTAAAGCAATCATTGAGAGTAGTTTTCCTTGTTCTAGCAACTGATTATTTTGTTGCCTCTCTCCTTCTGATCAAACCTCATTTATGGTATTTATGAGTGGCACCCACATTCATGTGACCTGGCATCCCCATTTCCTGTTCCTGCCCAACACTGGGAAGTTTACCCTATATTGACGTTTCTGAAAACAAGCTTTGGAACAGATAACAATTAAATTTGTTTTGTATATGATGCCTAAATGGCCTATAAAATAACAACATTATTTATCTGGAAGTGTTGCCAAAACAGGCATCTGCAGAAATGGCCAAATTTAGACAATCATTTTGACATTAAGACAGGGCTTGTGAACCTCGTATTAGTTTATTTTCTCATCAACAAAATTATTCTGTCTTTTTTAAAAATAATTGGCAGGTTTTTTTTCGACATTTGGCATAATCTTGAAATGATTTTACTTTTGTGTAGGAGAGCAACAGTTCCCCAATATCTGAAACAGCTGAAGCTGATAAAACCAAGAAAATATTGGAAAACAAAACACAAGGTTCTGATACTGAATCATGGTAATGAATTACAGTTTACTATACCTATTAGTTTTTCTCAGCACAGGGCACTATTCAGCCATCCACTGGATGGACAGACAGACAGTTAATGTTCTCTCAGGTTGTTTTAAGTTTTGCTACGTGATCGGCTGTTAAGCAAATTTGAGAGTGACTTGTGACATCACCTAGTTTTTCAGTTTCTTCACTCTTAAAATTGTTTTGTGCTGATTGCTGTGTTATTCTTGGCTCTTACTCATAAGAAATATTAAAGTGAACAATTACAAGACTTGGTAACTAATAAGAAGGCTTTTTTAAAAAAGGAACTGTTTGTAAAGAATCAAGGTTTGTGGGGGGAGTTAACTTTTCTTTGAGAATAACAACTGCCCAGCTTAATTTTATCAAGGACTACCTTTTTCATTTTTGGGAGTAAGTTTTTTCGTTTTCACAAGTACAGAATTCCATTTCCTTATTTAATTGGTGTTTTCTCTCAAATTTGGATTCTTGATATAATTCCTTTTCAATGATAAACTAAGACCTTACTGTGAGAGTTGTCTCATTCTAATGATTTGATGCAATGAAATGGCAATCAAACAGACATAAGCAGCTTATGTTGATTTGTAGCAAACTAAATTACCATCAACCATGCAGAAATTAATGTGCATCGCATTTCTGGAGGGCCAGTTGTGGCTAATGCGGCTTAAAACCTGTGAATGATAGATTTCTATTGCTGAATTAATCATAGACTACAGAATGTGTAATTTGGGAATTAGAATGTGTAATCAGAGAATAATATTCAGATGTGATATGAATAAAGTTAGTTACAACTGGGATAGATTCACTTTACAGATGCTTGCCAATTAGCTGTGAAATTACTATACAGATGCTGTATTGTATATGCAGATGCACAGTAGCCCTTCCAAAAGGGGCTTTTATTCTTTTATGAGCTTCCTGATTGTCATGTGTGTTTACATGCTGTGATATTTGCAGTTCCAGCTTGAGAGAAGTGTTTAAAATCGTGAAGCATTTTGATCAAGTAAATTAGAGATTGTTTTTAGAAGAGTCAGTCCACAGAGGATGGATTTAAGGTTAAAAAGACGCAACAAGTAATGACCTGGAAGGAAGGTGGAAGCAGAAAATTACATTCAAAAGACTGCCTAGTAAATCAAAATAATACATAGGGAAAGAGCATGGGTATAGAATAATTAGATAGCTCTTCCAAAAAGTGAGAAACGTTCAATGTGACAAATAGCTAAGCTATATTAATCTGAGGCTTCTTTTCACCTTCGATACGCAGCATAGCAGCAACTGTTTTGTCGATTAACTTGACTTTGCAGGTTATTTGTCAGACATAAGGGTGATTTTACCTGCTGTTACAGTGTATTGTAAATTCTGATCTATAGTGTACAATTGCCAAGGCTGGGAGGGATAAATAAAATATTTGCAGTTTAAAGATGCTAGATTTGGATTTTATTTTTGCTGTTTCAGGCCAATGGAGAAACAGGAGGAATCAATGCCCAAACCAAACCATGCAGCAAGGAGACGGTTCCAGAAGCCTAAGCCAAACTTGGGAAGAGCAGTTGTGTTAATTGTTGAAAACAAGATTGCTCCAGAGCAAGAGAAAGTTGTTACAACCGAAGAGGAACGAGATCTCAGTCCAGATATCGCAATTGCTGAAGTTCGTGAAGCCAGTGAGAAGACTGGAGCAGATTCTTATTTTGCTTCAGAGGCACAAACCGTGGATACTTTAATACACAGTAATGTGCAGAGACAGCAGGATGCACTGCAGGGTTCATCAGAAGCCAGTAAACCAATAGCCCCAATATCTCAGGTATACCTGAAAGCTGGTGTCTTTCATTCCTGATATCATTTTGATGAATCTGTACTGTACATTGTCTGCTTTTAATATTATTTTTACAATGATACCTGGAACAGAATGCAGCAACCTTCAATATGATCTCCCTATTATCTTCCCTAAATTTATCATGCCCCTTTTCGTGCTATTTGCATCTCTGCCTCCCACTCAGATGCTCATTAACTGATGGTCTGTCATATACTTCACACCCTGTGACACACTATGTACTTTGTCTCATTCTCCTACTGTCCAAGAGCCCTTGGTCACAGGTCATTGTTTGGAGATGTGTCCTGCATGTGTGACATTAAGTGCAGGTATCTCATAGTACAGACTTCAACTCCTCTGCCCTCCTGTATTCTAGTCCGTTCAAATGTTAAAGTCAAGCATTAATGCAATAATTTAATCCGTCTCATAATTGCCCAGCTACATTCCAGTACTAAACTCCTACATTTTTCTGCTGTGTGCTACACTTGATGTAGAGAATAATCACTTGCAAGTAAATTGAGTGAGTGCACTTCCACAGTAAAAACAGACACATAATCAATAATTTAAGTTATTGGCAGCTTAGAGCAAATATTTAGTATTTGCTAAAAACTTTAGCATTACTAAATGCTTTAGTATTGAAATGTCAAAATGGAACATTAAACCCAAAAAGTACAAAAAAAATCACAGTACTCTAACTTCAGTTCCTCTCAAATCTCTGTTTTAGGTGATGTGTGAGGACATAGTTAATGTAAGTTTCCTGGAGTCTGCTCATTTATGGTTCCAAACATGTATATTTGTCTAACTTTAAAACTGTTATGTACTTTGATTTTCAGTCAAGAGTGCAATCTCTGGAGGCAGCCACTAATTCTATGGAAATAGAGGCACAAAGTATTGTAGCTTCAGATAATGAGATGCCACGAACTGGCTACCAGGATTCTAGCGGAAAGCAGCAATCGCAAATGCCATCTGAGTATGACAGTCAAGAAGAACATGAAGATTTGAAGCTGGATTCCGTTCAGGACAATATTATAAGCAAACCAACTAGGTATTGTGCAAAGAGAAAGGGTTGACTTTTTTTGACAATTGTATATTATTGAAATATGTAAAGGAAGATTTGGAAGTTGTTAAGACCTCAGTGTATAGGTCATTGAATGTCATATCTATTGTATTCTGATGAATGCCACATTATCAATGAGTAAGCTTATCATGTAATTTGCCATTGGGTCGTAGAGATAAGAATGTTGATATCTGATTCAATTCCTGTCTTGAGCTCATGTGGCAGAATATTGCCATTAGCCTTTATTGTCCTAAATTGTGAGAGGGGATAAAAATGAATGATTGTTAACCATTGACCATATCTGGGTGTGTTTGCATGGGAGAAAGCCTTTTGAGCACCTAGTCTCATTTGACATGGTCTCTGTTTTATATCTATGGTGTAGAGTATCAACTTTATCTAATGAATGACTACCATCTTTAGCTGATTCATCAGTGATCTTCACTGATGATTGCACAATGTTCAGCACCACTTGCAATTCCTCAGGTACTGAAGCAGTCCATGTCCAAATACAGCAATGTCTGGACAATATTCGGGCTTGAGCTGAAAGTGGCAAGTAACATTCATGCCCCCCAAGTGCCTGGCAATGACCACCTCTAACAATGGAGAATTTAGCCATCGTCCCTTTAGTGGCGTTACCATCACTAAATCCCCCACTGTCAACATCCACCAATCCTGGGGGATATCAGATGGGAGAATGGAAATGCTGCATTGTGGGAACGTTTTCCTGACTCCTCGAACCCTGATCACCATCTACAAGGCACAAGTCAGGAATGTGATGAAACACTTTCCACTTGCCTAGATGAGTGCAGCTCCTACAGCACTCAAGCATGAACACCATCTATGACAAAGCAGCCCACATTCGCAGCAGTGTGTACAATCTACAAGTTTCACTACAAAAATTCAGCAAAGCTGTTTAGACAGTACCTTTCCAACTCATGGCAACTTCCATCCAGAAGGACAAGGGCAACAAACATATGGGAACACCATCATTTTCTAGACTTGGAAATATATTATTGTCCCTTTCGTGCTGTTGGATCAAAATTCCAGAATTTCTTTCCTCATAATATTGTGTTTCTACCTACAGCAGAAGGACTGCAGCAGTTCAAGAATGCAGCTCACCATCACCTTCTTAAGGGCAACTAGGGATGGGCAATAAATATTGGCCCAACCAGTGTTACCATGACCTGTATTGAATTAAAAAATAAATTATTGAGATAAAGGAAGAAAAGAATATGTCAGTACCTCTAATTTGCCTCTGCTGTTGTCCTAGTAGCTGCCACTTCATAAAAAAACCTCAAATTAATTACAGTGCTTGGATGATGTAAGAGTAACTAACATTTCTGGTGACGGTTTGGAACATTGAATGCTACCTTAAGTGGTGTTGTTCAAAATACAGCATAAGTGGGATTATATTGCAGTAAACAAAATTAGTGAGATGTAGCAAGGAAGACACAATATTATCCCCAGTTTTGGTTGATTTTACCAGGCCATCAGTTATATTAAAATATTTTTAAAATACTGTTGTTTAAAACAGAAAATTTAAAACTCTTTCTTTTATAGGTCTGGACGGCAACCCAGACCAACAGCATTTTATAAATCTCCAACAGAACAAAAACCATCATCCTCTTCTCCATTATTACCTGAAGCAGAAAATGAGGATAAAAGCAGGAATAGACGTGCACGGTCTCAAAAAACTAAACCTAAACTCAACAAAGGCTTGAATAAGAAAGAGATAAATAAGAATGCTGGGAAAGGCCAGGGAACATCAAAAGTGAGACTAGTGACCTTGAGAGCATCCCAGGAAGATGAAGAAGATGATGAACCTGAGCCGATAAAAGAGGATGATGTCTATCTCATCAATCCTGAGGAGGTCAACAAAGTACCAGCTTTTGTGCCAATCAGCCTACGCTCTCCTGAACCTGTTCAAACTGAAGTCGAGGAAACCATGGAAGAGGTATGATTAAACACTTGAAAATATGTTGTTAGAATCATTGCATGGCTGTGCTTTCAGTTGAAGATTCTTTTTGTCGGTGCAAGGTTTATGACAACTGTGTAGTTAAGAATAGTGTTTTACGACCCACCTTGATTGCTATTTCTTTGTTGTTTTAGTAGTGGTTTAGAATGTGGTAAATATTAGTCCAAACTTTTCATTCAGAATTTTTACAAATTGAAGTTCTTTTCTTCCCCTACACAAACAAACCCTGTTCAGTGGCGGAATTCATTTAACAACGTAAGAAATAGGAACAGGAGTAAGTACTTCACCAATTCAAGCCTAATTTCCCATTCAGTGAAATTGTAGCTGAGCTTCGACTTCAAAACCGTTTTTTTGCACCATACCTGTATCCTTTCATGTGCTCAATCTGTAGAAATCTAAAAATCTCCGTCTTGTATGTACTTAACGACAGACTCTGCGCAGCTTTCCGGGCAGAGATTTCCAAAGATTCTTAATCCAAGTGAACAAATTTCCCTTCATCTCAGTCCTAAATGTCCTGTCCTCTGCTTGAAGAGGCCCCCACACCCTCCAGGGGAAACATTCTTTCTGCATCAACTCTGTTGATTTCTCATGTTTGAATATGGTGATCTCATTCTTCTAAAATCCAGAGGGCTAGTCTATCTAGTCTTTATTCATAGGAACAATTTCCCCTATCGTAGAAATTTGTTTGATAAACTTTATTGACGACCTCTGTCTATGATATAGCCGTCTTCAGGTAAAAAGACCAAATCTGCACCCACTTTTCCAGGTGTGCTATCACCAAAGCTCTTTGTAAGATACCTTTGCTCTTACACTTAATTCCTTTCGTAATAAAAGCCAGGACGCCATTTGTCACCTTAAATTGCTTGCCATACCTTCATGTGAACTTTTCATGACTCTTGACCAAGGATACTTGACTGTCTTTCAAGTTAATCACTTCCCAGTCTCTTACCATTTAAGAAGCACTCTGAACTTTCTGTTTTTCCCTCCAAAATGGCTGACCTTTTATTTTTTTTCACATTGTATTCCCTCAGCAAATTTTTTGCCACCCATTTGACCTCTGCTCACAACTGTACTTCCACCTAGTTTCAGTCATTTGCAAAAGTGGATATATTGCATTTAACCCTATATGCAAATAAATGATTTAGCTTGTGAATTGTTTGGATTTCATGCACTGATGTAAACAATACCCCACTAGTCACAGTATACCAACCTGTAAGTAACCCATTTATTTCTGCTGCCTGTTTTCTGTCCATGAAACATTCATCGTCATTGTCTTTATTGGTCAGTGCATTGAGTATAGGAGTTGGGAGGTCATATTGCAGCTATATAGGATGTTGGCTTGGTCACTTTTGAAGTATAGCATGCAATTTTGGTCTCCCTCCTATAGGAGAGATGTTGTCAAACTGGAAAGAAACTAGAAACAGAGAAGATTTACTAGGGTATTGCCAGGGTTGGAGAGTTTGAGCTATAGAGAGAGGCTGAATAAGCTGTCTCTATGTTCCCTGTAGTATCAGAGGCTGAGGGATGACCTTATAAAGGTTTATAAAAACATGAGGCACATGGATAGGGTAAATAGACAAGGTCTTTTCTCTGGGGTAGTGTTGCCCAAAACTAGAGGGCTCAGGTTGAAGGTTAGAGGGGAAGGATATAAAGGGGACCTAAGGGACAACTTTTTCACGCAGAGGGTGGTGTGTGTATGAAATGAACTGCCAGAGGAAGTGGTAGAAGCTGGTATGATTACAACATTTAAAGGCATCTGGATGGGTATATGAATAGCAAGGGTTTAGAGGGATATGGGGCAAATGTTGGTAAGTGGGACTAGATTTATCTAGGATATCTGGTTGGTATGGATAAGTTGGACCAAAGGGGCTGATTCCATTCCGAATATCTCTTTGACTGTATGGCCCATACCAGTCTAATTGTCCCACCCTGTCCCATGTGCTCTAATTATGTTTACTAACCTCTTGTGTGGAACCTTAGCAAAAGCTTTCTGAAATGTAAATCATATACACTGGGTTTCCTCTCGTTTACTTTGCTAGTAACGTGCCCAAACATAATTCCCCTTTTGTATGCCCACGTTGATTCCACCAATCAAGCATTTTGTAAATGTACTGTTATCATATCTTTTATTATCATCTCTAGCATATTACCTTCGGGTGATGTTAGGCTCAGTGGGCTAACTTTTGCAATCTTCCAATCTTCTGGAACCAGTCTGGAATCCAGTCTTAATTGAATTTTGAAAGATGCCATCTGTTGTAAAGCAGTGTGCAACCCCCCACCCCCTGATAACTGGCATTTGACCTGTGCTCCGTAAAGACAATGGCAGAAATAGCAAAGTCCTCACTGATATCTGGGGACTAGTGCCAAAATTGGGAAAGCTGTCACACAGACTAATAAACGAGCCTTATGGAATCATACCTTACTGACACTGCCCCAGATACCACCACCACCATCCTTGGATATATCCTGTCTCACCAGCAGAGGGGGCGGCACAATGGCGCACAGATGGTAGGACAAAACTCTGGGAGCCCTCAACATTGACTCCAGACCCTTTAAAGTCTCATGGCTTCAGGTTAAACATGGGCAAAGAAATCTGCTTTTGATTACCACATACCGTCCTCCCTCAGCTGATGAATCAGTGCTCCTCCATGTTGAACAACACTTGGAGGAAGTACTGAGGATGGCAAGGGCACGAAATGTACTCTTGGTGGGGGATTTCAATGTCCAACACCAGGAGTGGCTAAGCAGCAGTATTACTGTCGAGCTGGCCAGGCCCTACACTGGGTCTGCAGCAGGTGGTGAGGGAGCCAACATGACGGGAAAAATATGCTTGACTTCATTCTTATCAATCTGCGAGCTGTAATTGCATCTGTACATGACAGTGTCAGGGAGAGTGACCACTGCACAGACCTTGTGGAGACCAAGTCCTGCCTTCACATTGAGAATAATCTCCATCGTGTTGTGCCACAAAACAAGTGTTAGACAGAGCTAAGCGGCTCCACAACCAACGGATCAGATCTCAAGTCTGCAATCCTGCCACATTCCAGTCATGAATGGTGGAGGACAATGAAACAACTCACTGGAGGAGGAGGCTCCACAAATATCCCCAATTTTCAATGATGGAAGAGCCCAGCACATAATTGCAAAAGGTAAGGCTGAAGCTTTCACTGCAATCTTCAGCCAGAAGTACTGAGTGGACGATCAATCTCTGCCTCCTTCAGTGGTTCCCAGCATTACAGACACCATTCTTCAGCCAATTCAATTCACTCTGTGATATCAAGGAACTGTTGGAGACACTGGATACTGCAAAGGCTACAGGCCCTTCCAACATTCTGGCAATAGTACTATGCTCCAGAACTTGCCACTCCCCTAGCCAAGTTGCTCCAATACAGTTACAGCACTGGTATCTACCTGACAATATGGGAAATTGCCCAAGTATCTGCTGTACATAAAAAGCAGGACAAGTCCACCTTGGCTAATTACCCTCCCATCAGTCTACTTCCAATCACCAGTAAAGTGTTATCAATAAGAGGTGTTATCAGTAGTGATATCAAAGATGAAAGGTGTTATCAATAGTGCTACTACACAACACCTGCTCATCAATAATCTGCACAGTGATGCTCAGTTTGGGTTCCACCAGGATCACTCATCTCCTGACCACATTACATCCTTGGTTCAAACATGGACAAAAGAGCTGAATTCCAGAGGTTAGATGAGAGTGACATTTGACTGGGTGTGACATCGAGGAGCCCTCGCTAAACTGGAATCAATGGGTATCAGGGGGCAAACTCTGTGGTGGTTGTAGTCATACCTACACACAGGAAGATGGTCCTGGTTGCTGGAGGTCAATCATCTCAGCACCAGGTCATCCCCACAGGAGTTCCTCAGGGTAGTGTCCTCGGCCAACCGTCCATCATCTGCTTCATCGATGACCTTCCCTCCATCATAAGGTCAGAAGTGGGAGTGTTTGCCGATGAGTGTACAATGTTCAGCACTATTCGTGACTCCTCATACAGAAGCAGTCCATGTTCAAATGCGGTAAGATCTGGACAGTATCCAGACTTGGGCTGACAAGTGGCAAGGAATATTCGTGCCACACAAATGCCAGGCTATGACCACCAAGAATAACAAAATTTAACCACCTCCCCTTGGTGTTCAACAGTGTTGCCGTCTCTGAATCTCCCACTATGAACATCCTCGGGATTACCATTGACCAGAAATTCAACTGGACTCATCACATGAACACAGTCGCTACAAAAGCAGGTTAGAAACTAGGAATACTGTAGCGAGTAACACACCTTCTGACTCCCTAAAGCCTGTCCACCATCTACAAGGTACAAGTCAGGAGTGTGATGAAATACTCCCCATTTGCCTGGATGACTGCAGCCCCAACAGCGCTCAAGAAGCTAACACCAACCAGGACAAAGCAGCCTATTTGATTGGCACTACATCCACAAGCATCCACTCCTTCCACCACCAATGCTCATTAGCAGCAGTGTGTATTATCTACAAGATGCACTGCAGAAATTCACCAAAGATCAGCATGGTGGCTCAGTGGTTAGCACAACCCCCTCAGAGCATTAGGGACCTGGGTTCGATTCCACTCTCGGGCAACTGTCTGTATGGAGTTTGCACATTCTCCCCATGACTGCGTGGGTTTCTTCCAGGTGCTCCGGTTTCCTCCCACAGTCCAAAGATGTGCAAGCTAGGTGGACTGGCTGTGCTAAATTGCCCACAGTGTTCAGGGATGTGTAGATTGGGTGGGATGCTCTGAGAGTCGGTGTGGACTTGTTGGGCCAAAGGGCCTGTGTATGATTCTCAGACAGCACCTTCCAAACCCACGACCACTTTCGTCTAAAAGGACTTAAGGCAGCTAGTATATGGGAACACCATCACCTTCAAGTTCCTCTACAAGCCACTCACCATCCTGACTTGAAAATATATCATTGTTCCATTTCTATTACTGGGTCAAAATGCTAGATTTCTCTCCCTCATGGCATTTTGGGTCAACCCACAGCAGATGGACTGCAGTGGTTCAAGAAGGCAGTTCACCACCACCTTCTCAAGGGCAATAGATGCTGGCTAACCAGCAACACCCATATCCCACAAATGAATAAAGAAAATGAAAATCGATATACCCGGAGAGGCATGTCCTGTCTTAGAATCTGTTAAAAGAGCCACCGATATGTTATATAGGAGTGGATAAATAAAATAAACCCTGATACTCCCTTTATAATCAACAAGTAACAATATATTTATCTAACTCCTAACAGTGAATAAATTAACTGAACTATTATCATACCAAATAAACCCCCTTCTAATTACTAACTATTCCCGAATTAAACCAGATTCTAATGGCACGCTGTTCCAATAAATAAAATCCCGCTTGTATAAAATCAAACCCGTAAAAAAAATTAGAATTTAGCCTCTCGAAATTGCAACCAAGTTACGTCTTCCGGAGTGTTCTGTGTCTTCTGCAATGAATTTTTCTATTGGAACGCCTTCCCGACAAATTCTTCTGTCAGGAACACCTCTATTTGTCAAGAGCATGAACTATTTGTGCCACAGGTACTGTACCTTTAGATGGAGCTAACTCTAAGGCTTAGATAATTCTGTGAGAACCATTGATTCTTTCTTTTAGAGCTGAGAGCTGTTTTTTTGTCAGATGATAATTGGCTTTCCTCCGATTTTTTTTTTTTCCAAATGCCCTCATCTCTTATACCCTCAATGACACATCAGTTTCTTACAATAGGATTGGTCCTATGTTGTCAAAACCATCAGATTTAAATTTAATTAGATTTGGTAACTGAGGGCCTGGTTTAAATGAATTGGCCAAATTCAAAAATCTGCTGGCTTGGTAATAATGCTGCTTTGCCTGCTAACAGCATAGCCTTTTGATACAAATGTTTCAATTCAGGTGTTCTGTGCACCTGCAAATTCTTCAGACATCTTTTTTGAATCTCTAAGCATAGAAAAAGCCCATAATCTTTTAAAGGGACCGCATACTGCTTTTTCCATAGCATTTGACAAACACCGACATTTTATAAACGCCAAATTCTAGCGGCCTGTCTGTCTATCCAGAAAACCTCTACCCAACTTCGCAACACCACCAAGCATCAACTATGTGTACAGTCACCTCTTTCAACACAGATATAGGACATTAGGTCCAGAGCATTCATCTGCTTTAAAACCTAACAATTTCTCTAATACATTCAAAAATAACTAATGTTAATATCTTGCAGTGTCTTGCTTACAATAGTCTCCAGATTCTCATTTATGGGTGCGCTTTTTTCATTTTAATAAGGAGTTACTAACAGCTAACAATAAGTTCCAAAGTATGCAGGTGATTTCGTTTTAAAACTCTGGCCTTACAGCTCTTACTACTACTATCAATACAAAAATAGTTTGGAAAGTAACTTGTGAAAGAGACTGCAAAAGGATAGAAGTAAGTGTGATTGGAAAAAAAAAGGCCAATAGAGTATAATGTGGGAAAATGTAACTTGTCCATTTTGGAAGAAAGAGTGGAAAAGCAATATGTTATTTAAATGGAAAAGAGTTTTCAGATCTTTGAGTACAAAGGGATCTGAATGCTGTGGTGCATGAAGGGTTAGTATTCAGGTGCAGCAAGTGGTTAGGAATGAAATGGAATCTTGTATATTATTGCAAGTGGAATGGCTCATAAAATCAATGATACTTTGCCATAATGAAAACAGAAGTGCTGGAGATCACAGCGGGTCAGACAGCATCCATGGAGAGAAAGCAAGCTAACGTTTAGAATCTACATGACTCTTCTGTAGTTGTACAGGGCATTGGTAAGATTATATTTAGTATTTTGAAACATTGTTCCGCGGAGTGTGGTAGAGGTAGAGTCATTGAGTATTTTCAAGACAGATGTAGGTAAATTTTTGACTAATGAGATGTAGGGATTCTATGTCTATGTCTATGTCATGAAAATGGATTGAGGCCACAATCAGATCAGATTTAATCTTACTGAATGGCAGAAGAAGCTCCATGGGACAAATGCTCTACTCCTGCTAATTTGTATTTCTCTATGTTTGCATCATTTACTCTTGAGGTTGGACATCTTGAGATCTTTCATTGAGCTGTCCCAGAGGTTCACCGGCTTTCCAGCAGTGTGAGACACTAGTTAGCTGAGCTGTCCCAAACCCCTTGACCTTGATGTTTCTCCCCAACTGCATCACTGAGATTGGGGATCAATGTAGGGACATCCAATTGTCTAGTTTTAAGGAAACAACATTGTTGTTGCAATACACAGCATATTTTATAAAGAATTGACAAAGTGTTTTGCTGTAAAGAAATAAATGCCATGTGAACATTTTGTTTGTGGTTCCTTTTTAAACATTTAGTTGTACCTCTCATTGGCTTGTGTCATGTTTCTGATCCCTGGTCTCTCCAAGGTGTTTTAGTGTAGTGTGCATTAAACCGTCTTAAATGTGGCATAAGCAATTAAAAAATCATCCTTTACCTTTATCTTTCTTAAATCTTGCAGTAAGATTTATCACTGCGTAGTTGAGATTGGATTTGTATGATAATTAATTCCAAGTTATTACCATCCAATTCACAATTTGGTCAGCATTTTGTTGAATGCACTAGCAGTGTGCCTATGCAATGATTGACTTGTAACTTGAATCTGAGGTGAAGATAGAAGTTTTATGTGTGTTTGTATGTACGTTCCGGATTGTAAGTCATTATTGATGTGTGAATCTTCTTTTACTCCTGTTCTGGCCCAATTCTGTAATTGGCTTTCTCTCTCTTTCTAACCTTGATTTGGCAAAACACCTTGACCTTCATTTGCAGCTATCCTGTTTTGTTGCTGCTAAAAGTAGGAATTTATTAAACTGGGAGACATCAACATGAGCCTACACCTGACCACTCCGAACAAACTCACTTTAGTGCTTGTTTGAGTAGAAATTTCTTGAGTTTCTCTATCTAGCAAGTTAATTTTTGTTCTATTAAATAAAACAATGCATGGCATTAAACATTTTTTAGCATTTAATTTTGCTTTACTTCAAGTTATCTTTAAGCACTTACTGACGTTTTCCGGCTGAATTTCAAACAAATCTGCTTTCCATTTTCATTCTTTCAGATGATGGGAGGATCACTAGCGAGGCTAACATTCATTGCCCATCTCTAATTGTCTTTGAGAGTGTCATGGTGAGGTGCTGCCTTCAACCACTGTAGTTAGTTTGGTATAGGTGCACTCATAGTGTTTTTGGAAAGGTGTTCCAGAATTTGACTCAGTAACAGCAAAGGAAAGGTGCTATAGTTCCCTATCAGAATGGTTTGTGGCTTGGAAGGGAGCTTGTCGATGGCCTCATTCTTATGCATCTGTTTATCTTTCTTACTAGGTAGTAGAGATTTTGCTTTGGAATGTGCTCTCAGAGATTAATTGTTGCAGTGCATTTTGGAGACATATGTAATGCTGCCAATGTGCATTAGTAGTGGTGGAAGTGAATGTTTAGTGTGATGGATGTGGTGCCAATCCTTTTGAACTAGTGTGTTTTTGGAGTTGCACCCATCCAGGCAAGTGAAGATTATTTAATCTCAGTCTTGATTTGCACCTCGTAGATTGTGTACAGGATTTGGGAGAGGTCTGGAATTCAGATTGAGACTGGCAATTTAAACAAGTTGAGTAAGTGACCAAATGCATGGCAAATTCATTGTAATGTGGAAAGTCTGAAGTTGTCCTCTTTGGTAGGAAGAGCTGAATGGCAAATTATTAATTAAACAGTGATAGGTTTTGAAATCTTAATGTACAAAGGGATCTGAATGACCTTGTCACTGAAAGCAAGCGTGTTGTTGCAGCAAGCTGTTAGGAAGACCAATAGAATGTTGGCCGTCATTGTGAGGGGTTTTGAGTAAATGACTAGGGAGTCTCACTGCAGCTGTACATGGCCTTGGTGCAACTGCACTCTTAAGTTTTGCCTGTTGTCTTGGTCTCCCTACTGAAGAAAAGATATTTTTGCCATAGAGAGAATACAATGAAGGTTCATCAAACTGATTCCTTGGATGACAGGTGTGTTGTATGAGGAGAAATTGGGTCAACTAGGCCTGTACTCACTGGATTTGAGAAGAATGAGTTGAGGGGTAGGTGGAAGAATCTCATTGAGAAGTGTAAAATGCTGACAGACTGCAAGCAGGAATTATTTTTCCCCTATCTAGAAGGGATCCCGAATATATGCAGAGGCAGTTTTGAACTGTGATGAGGCAAAATATTTTCATTAAGAGGGTGGTGAACTTGTGGAATTCTTCATCACAGAAGACCATTATTGAATACATTTAAGAAAGAAATAGATTGAATTGTAAAGGCAATGCATGTCGGAGAGATTTGAGAGAGAGGGAATTATGGTATTGAGTTAGGATCAGCCATGAACATGAATGACAAAGTAGGATATGTGAGCTAAAACGTCAACTCGTCCTTTTTTCTGAATTTTACTTGCCACAGAATTCCTAGCCTCTGACCTGTTCTCGTAGTCACAGTTTTAAGTGGTCATTCCAGTTCAGTTTCTGGTCAATGCAAAGCACCAGAATGTTCATGCCATTGAACATCCAGTGAATATTTTAAGATTTTCTCTTGCTGGAGATGATCATTGCCTTAACGTGATACAGCACAAATGTTGCTCGAGACATAGCAATGCGAACCTTAATGTTGTCCAGTTCTTGCTGGTGGATGATGTTGTACGCTAGACTGAAACCTGACGCTGAAAAAGAAGTGCAACTTTTAACAAGTTTTATTTTGAAAGTTTTTGTTTCTACCATAATACTTCCATTTATCTCGCAGCTTGAAATAGCAGTCAATGTCTGCGACAAGAACTATGATAGTGAAACTGAACAAACACTCTGTGAGTCACCTGATAAAAGTGAGCCCAGTCAGTCATGCAGCTTAACTCCAGAAGAAGATTACCACCCAGAAGCTACTGATCAGATTGAACTTTTTGTTGTAAGTTAAGTTTTTTGTTTCAAGTTAAGTTTTTTGCTTACTACAGGACTCTTTTTCATAATAGATTTGGGATGTGTGCACTATCAACTGTGTTACCTATGGCCTTGACTGAATAATGTGTAGGGAAAGCAATGTTAAAGTTAATTCAGAAAATGTAATATTCAACATCAGGGTAATTAAAAATTTAATGTATTTTGTGTTCCTTATTTGTAAAAATTGAGGGCACAAACCCACATTTGTGAATAATAGATAATAAAATGTGAGGCTGGATGAACACAGCAGGCCAAGCAGCATCTCAGGAGCACAAAAGCTGACGTTTCGGGCCTAGACCCTTCATCAGAGAGCTCTCTGATGAAGGGTCTAGGCCCGAAACGTCAGCTTTTGTGCTCCTGAGATGCTGCTTGGCCTGCTGTGTTCATCCAGCCTCACATTTTATTATCTTGGAATTCTCCAGCATCTGCAGTTCCCATTATCTTTGTGAATAATACTTGACGTTTCAGAAATCTGTAAAATGCCTAAATATGGAAGTTGATGAACATTCTTGTGATGACTATCTTAAATTATATTTGTCTAACCTTGTCCTTGTGCATGTACATATTCTACATTGTATTATTACAATATCAGGTATTTCAGAATTCCACATGTAGTGAACTGAACAGTTAATGGATGTTGAACTGGTCTTTTAAAACTAATCTTTATTTACCAGAACATTGAACTTTAACATTCATCTTTTTACAGGAAGTTATTGAAATTGCTAGTGAAGATCTAAGTCAGGGTAAGAAAAATACTAATTAATTTTAGGTACTTTTATTCCAATTAATATCAGAAATTACTATTTTGAATAATCATCATCAACAAGTTGCAATTTGCCATGTAGACTTTGAGGCATTTCCCTGAATCATTACTGAGAATAAATAAAGTATTTGAGTAGTAGTAACAAATGTCTTGGACTCCCAACTGATCAAATTAAATATAGAAATTAAAATACCCCCCGGCTTTGCCATTACAACCTGCCTGTCCTGTCTGATTTCTTGAAAGTGGAATATTAATGCTGTGACTGAGTTAAAGAGCTGCATCAACCTTGCAGCTGCACAACACTCCTTGGACTAATTTTCCTTTCATATTCCTCAAAGAGTAGAACGAACAATAACAGTGCATTTCTTCCAATCAGATGATGTTGTTGCAACTTTATTATAGTGTCTTAATGACATTCTGTTCGAACATTGCAGAGTTACACTTTTTTCAGGTATCCTGGTAAAATTGTTTGACAAAACTATGTTAAGTGTGTTTGCAAAGAAGCTTCTGGGAGTATTTGAAATTACATTACATGATAATGTCATTGTCATTGCTAGATTCTTGTTTGAGAGCTGTATATTTTGTGGCTGTCTTTATTTTCAGGCTGGAATGCTCAATGCTTATAAAGTGTTGTGAATTCTCCTTTTAAAATTATTTTAAGGTGTAATTTAAAACTGGGCACAGATTCTATTAAAAGTTTGATTCTAACAAATAACCAACATGCATTTTGTATAAACAATTGGTATTGAGGTAAGAATTATTCTGGTTACTATGTGTGACAACACTGGAAATGCATTCCAGAAAAAATTGTTTATGATGTCACCACATACTTAATAAGCAGAGGAGTTCTCCTGTAGTTATGTTGATTGTAAATCTGTGTTGTTGGCCTTATAGAAGAGGACTATGATAATACAGAATCTGCTGATGGTTTCCAAGATGCTGCGTACACAAGTATAGGCAGTGTGGATCAGAAGAGCTTGGAGCAAGAAGCTATCCTTGGTGGTGATCCTTCTCCTATGCAAGTTGAAGTACATGACACTGCTCCTGATGGGTGCACTGAATCTAGCAGATGTGATGAGCAGCATATTCCAACAGAGAATAATCTGAAGGATGGGCTTGACTTAGAAGAATCTTCTCTTCCAAAAGAAGATTCTCACAATGCTAGCATTAGGTGAGGTCACTAATGTTGTGTTTGTGAAGGATTAAATTTTTCCATGAATTGTGATTCATAATATTTCTCTCGTACTGCATAAAAGGATGAATGTACTATCATGACAGTGCCTCAGATTTGATCTAGAATTTAGCAGTGAACTCGAACCAATGGATAATAAACCTAGCTCATACAGTTTCAAAGCTTGAAATACGTCTTCCTACATATTCTTCCTTCCTTCTGTGCCTTGCAGTTGTCCTTTCCCTGGATTTCAATTATGAATTCCTATCAAATTAGTCTTTCCTTCTTTCTCTTGTCCTTTATCGAGTATTTAGAATTTAGTTTTGGTTTGCAATATTGGTTTCTTGATCTATCATATCCTTACTTCTGTTTTTCAACTTTAAGAACCAAAGAAATAGAGATTCAAGTTGACCATATGACCACTTGAGCCTGATACGGCATTCAGTGCAATCACCTTTTTCAGAAACTTCAATTTCCTCCATGCTGCTTATCAATTGAATGCCTGGTAAATTTTTCCAAACCTTGAAGTTACTGAATGATGGAGCATCCATAACCTTCCTGGATAGAGAGGTCCACAGATTCACAAGACTTGAAATGAAGAAATTGCTCCTCGATTTGTTTCTCATGTATTGATCCGTTGTGCTGCATATTGACCAGCTGGGGAGACAACCTCTGTGCATCTACCCTTTCAAACCTCTTCAGAATCATTTTATTTTGATTTTGTTTTAGTCAACCTGTGCAGACATGTGATGACATACTTTTGGAGGGTCTTCTATACTCTTAAATATGCCCAATTTACTCAGCCTGTCATCACTGGGCAGCCCTTTCATTTGAGGCACCTATTTAATTAATTTTGGCTTACCACATCCAAGACAAATATATCCATTCTGAGATTTGGAGATAAAACTGCACTGTATTCCAAGTGTGATCTCACCAAAACCCTATAAGAATTGAAGCAAAATTTTTTTGTTCATGTATTGCAGTCAGCCTGCAATATAAGCCAGCAGGCCATTGTGTTGCTAATTGCTTGCTATATTTGCAAGTTAATTTTATTTTCCTTCTATGATGCTCATCTTTCCAAGCATTGTCATTTAAATGCTTCAAACCTTTCAAACATGCAGCAGGATATAGATCAGCTGAAAAGTTGGGCAGAGAAATAGCAGGTGGAGTTTAATCTGAACAAATGTGAGGTGATGCATTTTGGGAGATCCAATGCAAGAACCAAGTATATTCAGTAAATCGCTGATCCTTAAGAGCATTAATAAACAGAGGGATCTTGGGGTTCAAATCCATAGCTTTCTGAAAGTGACATACAAGTGGATAAAATAGTAAAGAAGGCATACGTTCTGCTGGTAAACGCACTGAGTATAAAAGGCTGAGGGCTGACCTGCTAGAAATATATCAAATTATTAAGGTCCTGGATAGGTTGGAAATGTTAAATACTAGGGGGCATAGGATTAACATGAGAGGGGCAAAGTTTAAGGGTGATATGCAAGGAAAGTTTTTTTTTAAAACACTGCCTGGCGCAAGGAGGTGGTAGAAGCAGACGCGCTGGCGAAGTTTAAGAGGCATTTAGACAGACACATGAACAGGAAAAGAAAAGAGGGTTACGGATCATGTGTAGGCGGATGGGATTAGTTTACAGTAGCACCATGGTCAACACAGACATGGTGGGCCACAGGGCCCCTTCCTGTTTTGTGCTGTTCTACATGTTATCTGCTTTCCTGATCTGATTATCAAAGTGAAGAACCTCACATTTCACTATGTTATAAATCTGTGGAGACAATAGCTGCAAGTATGATGTTTCCCTGGTTAGGGAGAATATAATTCTGGTTAAGGGGGTGTGGCAAAATTTGAAAATGATAGAGATACCATTAAGGTCTTGGATAAGAAATAATTTTTTTTTCACTCATAGTTGTGAGTCTTTGGGACTATTTACCACTGACCGCTGCGGAAGCTCAATCTTTAAGTATGTTAAACATGAAGATTGACACTTTTTTTAGATTAGATTAGATTCCCTACAGTGTGGAAACAGGCCCTTCAGCCCAACAAGTCCACACTGCCCCTTGAAGCATCCCACCCAGACCCATCCGCCTATAACCCTCACCTCCTTGAACACTACGAGCAATTTAGCATGGCCGATCCACCTAACCTGCACATCTTTGGACTGTGGGAGGAAACCAGTGGGCCCGGAGGAAACCCGCGCAGACAGAGGGAGAATATGCAAACTCGACACACACAGTCGTCCAAGGCTGGAATCGAACCTGGGTCCCTGGCGCTGTGAGGCTACTGTGCTAACCACTGAGCTACCGTGCTGCTCAACCAGGGTAACTTAGATGGATAAAATGCATTGAAGTAATCAATCAGTCATGATTCAAATGAATAGTGTAGCAGGTTTGGTTGGCTGAATGGTCTACTCATGTTTCTACGCCTCTTCTTCCTTGTCTTTTTCCTTGTTGCCCTTTCACTTGACCTGTACAAAACTCTTTGCAGCCTCCTTGTACCTTTCTTAAAGTTCATATTCACACCTAGCTTAGTGTTGATAAACTTGAATGTATTACTCCATCTCTCTGTCTGAGTCATCAATTGTATTTTCTAATGGTGAAAACCCCAGTGCTGACCCCATGGCACACCACTAATTATGGGGAGACTCAAGTTCTTTACATCTAATATGATGAGTTTTTTGTAAGCTTTAGTTATTTCTTGCTTAAAACTGAGTTTGCTACTATTGTCGAGCTTGTAAATTTATCTTGACAGTGACTAATCTTCACCCATACTGATACTTCTGATCATCTTTTCTCAATTTTTGGGTTTTCTGCTGCCGCATTTTCATTCTTCCAATGTTTTCAAAATATAATATCTTTAGAGTGTTACTTTTCCAACTTTGGACTTATCTTCATCTAGATTTCTTGCTGCATGGAAATTATTCAAAATTATATTTTAAGTGATAATGTCAAAATTTATTTTCATCTGCGCTGATACTAAAAGGAATCCATTTCTTTTGTTAGTAGCTCCACAGTCACTGAGCAGACAAGTTTACAGACAAACCAAGCTATAAAAAGGTGCAGATTTCTTAAACCAAAACCCAACCTCAGTAAAACCACACGTAGAAGTCACGCTAATAAGACCTGTCCTATTACAGAGAGTAGACCGATACAGAACTCTGTAGAATCATCTGAAACAACATTGCAGAAGTCGAAACAGGGTAAGCAAAATGTAAGCAAAATGTATCAGGACCTGTATTAGTTAAATACATATTTTCTTTTTAAAACAAAAACAGTCTGTGTATTGAAGTTAGTTAGAAACTTGCTGACCTGAGATGTCACTGGTTCCTTGCAACTATATGTTCCCAATTGTATGCATGCGTGAGAATATTTTGAAGCTTACGATAACAGTAATTGAAAGGCAGGCATTATAATTGGAGTGAGTGATTGTATTGACATGCATTTCAGACATAGTATTTACTTTTATCAGAAATGCACCATTTGTTTTAATTGTTGGATTTATTTGTGTTGTAAAGCAATTTCCTCATGATTTGAAGTACTTAAAATGATTGCTTTTAAATTTGGAATTAAAGATCCTGAAAAGTAATTAATCGTTTTAAGTGGATATTTTAAAATTGCTGATAACAATTCATAGTATTCCTGGCAGTTTGCCAGGTATTTCCAGTATGGGAAATGTTGGCGCAAGGAAATGTTAACTGTTGAAAACCCAAAGGTCTGCGGATGCTGTAACTCAAACAAAAACAGAAATTGCTGGGAAAGCTCAGCGGATCTGGCAGCATTTGTGGAGAAAAATCAGAGTTAATGTTTTGGATCGAGTAACCTTTCCTCAGAACTCAATGTTAACTGTTTATGATTTTACTTCTAGACAATGAATCGAAGGACAGCCTTGGTGACTCCTTGCAGCTTCGCCTGGTTACAGCAGAAACTGATAAACAACGCCTAAACACCGAGCAGATTTCATTTGGGCAACCAAATGATAAGGTGTCACTGTCTGATGAACAAGGGAAATGTGTTGGAAATCAAGATCAAATGAACAAAACTGAACATTTGGGTTGTAGCACTGAGCAACTGTGGGAAAAGTTATCAATATTTGAACAACAAGACATGGGGCATGGAAAGCAACCCAGTAGGACTGAGCATCTGGTTGATGAGATTCAGCATGTGGGTAAGCAGTCATCAATAAATGAACAACAAGATCAATACGTGGAAGATGAAGAACAACTGAGTAGGACTCAGCATCTGGATGATGAGACCCAGCATGTGGTTGAACAGCTATCAGTATCTGAGCAACAGAACCAGTGTGTGGAAGCTGAGGAAGAACAACCAAGTAGGACTCAGCATCTGGATGATGAGACCCAGCATGTGGTTGAACAGTTATCAGTATCTGAGCAACAGAACCAGTGTGTGGAAGGTGAAGAAGAACTACTGAGTAGGACTCACCGTCTGGGTGAACAGTTATTGATACCTAAGCAACAAAACCAATGGGTGGAAGACGAAGAGCAACTGAGGAGGACTGCATATCTGGGTGATGAGACTCAGTATAGGCATGAACAGTTATCAACACTCGAGCAACAAGACCAATGTATGAAAGATGAAGAAGGGCAATCGAGTAGGACTCACCATCTGGGTGAACAGTTATCAGTACTAAAGCAACAAAACCAATGGGTGGAAGACGAAGAGCAACTGAGGAGGACTGCATATCTGGGTGATGAGACTCAGTATAGGCATGAACAGTTATCAACACTTGAGCAGCAAGACCAATGTATGAAAGATGAAGAAGGGCAATCGAGTAGGACTCAGCATCTGGGCGAACAATTATCAATACTAAAGCAACAAAACCAATGGGTGGAAGACGAAGAGCAACTGAGGAGGACTGCATATCTGGGTGATGAGACTCAGTATAGGCATGAACAGTTATCAACACTCGAGCAACAAGACCAATGTATGAAAGATGAAGAAGGGCAATCGAGTAGGACTCAGCATCTGGGCAAACAATTATCAATACTAAAGCAACAAAACCAATGGGTGGAAGATGAAGACCAACTTGAAAGAGCTAAGCAACTGGATGCTAGAATTGAGTGTCTGAGTGCAAGGTAAAAGAGGGTACTCTTACAGTATTTAACGAGATAATCACATCATTTTGATAACTGCTCAGGGCGTGATTGCACATTTTAACAAATAAATATTTAAAGTAGAATAGATATTGTAGACTTGGTTTTGTTGTTTGTACTGATGCCATGTCTTTGTTCAGTGTGTCTCCAGCAAATGATCAACGACAGACAACATCTGAAAGTCAAGAAGCACAATCAGGCATGTCCTGTGGTGCATACTTCTCTCAATCCACGTTGAGTCGGTGTCAGAGAACTGATGCAAAGCTATCCATAGGAGCTCCAGAATCAAATGCTGATGTTTCATATTTTGGTTACTCCCAACAGGTATGCGTGATGATTTTCAAAAATAATACTCCATTCACTTATAGGTTAGTTTTGCTTGTTTTAATAGGATGTGTGTGTCCGGGAAAGTCAGCTTTTATTACATACTTGCCCTTGAGAACGTGATGGTGAGTTGCATCACATACTGCAGTCTGTGTTTTGAAACTACCACAAAACTATTCGGGATAAAATGCCAGAACTTTCTTTAAAAGACACATACTGCTGCTATGCTGAGTTGGTGCTGTAGAGTGCAAATGTTTATGGTGGTAGACAGAATTCATTCTTGAATGCTGTTGGAGCTGCACTTATCAACTACAGACAACATCTGAAAGTCAAGACGCACAATTGGGCATGTCCTGTGTGATGCATACTTCACACAATCCACGTTGAGTTGGTGTCAGAGAACTGATGCAGAGCTATCCATAGAGGCTCTAGAATCACATGCTGATGTTTCATATTTTGGTGGAAATAATTCAGAGATGGAAAACATTCCACCATATTTTTAATTTATACAATGATGGTGGTAAGGTTGGAGCTTCAGCCTCCTTGTAGTACATCAGCTGCTGACTTGCTGTAGCCACTGTAAATATGTTGCTGGTCTGGTTAAGATTTTGGTGATCCCCATGATCCAGTGACTTTGCCTTTATTGCAAAAGGGTTTGAGTATAGGAGCAAGGATGTCTTATTGCAGCAATGTAGGGCCTTGGTGAGACTAAACCTGCATACAGATTTGGTCTCCTCACTTAAAAACAGTACTTGCCACTGTGGGAAGTAAGTGAAAATTCAGCAAACTAATATCTGGGTTAGATGCTGCTTGGCCTGCTGTGTTCATCCAGCTTCATGCTTTATTATCTTGGATTCTCCAGCATCTGCAGTTCCCATTATCTCTGGGTTGGTTTGATAGGTTTGTCATATGAGGGGAGAGTACTTTGACAGCCTGTATTCATTGGGTTGAGATCCAACTGAACTGGCAATTCAAAATGGGCTAGAAACACAGCAGAGCCCACATCTCTGAATGAATTTATGAAATTAAGGCAAGATCTGAAAAAGTAGACTGTGAACGTCAATTTAAGAGTAAATCTACACAAAACAGTGGGAGTTGTTCAGAAAGGTGTTGGGAAGAGAGTACAGACCTATCATTTTCCTTTTAGGATGAAATATAGGAGCAGCAAGCCCAGACTACCCTGGATGTCTAGGAATATTCAGGACTGGATAAGAAAGTATAGCAGGTACAGAGGGAGAAAGTCAATGGTGGCCGTAGAAGCCTGTAGAAAGTGCAGGGGGAACCCATGAAACCAATTAGGAGAGCAAAGAGGAGGGAATGACTGGTCTCTTATTGTTTGCAACATAAATAAACTGTATGAATGAGAATGTAAGGGGGTTGGTAAATAAGTTTGTGAATAGCACACCGATTAGCCAAATGGTTGACAGTAAGGAAGAGGATCTTAGATTACAGGAGGATATAAACAAATTGGTGACATGGGCTGATTAGTGGCAGATGGAATTTAAATTTAATAAGTGTGAGGTGATGCACTTTGGGCGATGTCACAAGACAAGAGTATATTCAATGAATGGCAGGACAGTAGGAGCTCTGAGGAACCGAGGAATCTTGGAGTCACTTGTCCATAGATCCTTAAAGGCAGCAGACAGATTAATATGGTAGTTAAGATGACATACAAGGATACTTGGATTTATCAGTTGAAATATAGTTTATAAGGGCAGAGAGGTTATGTTGGAGCTGTACAAGAATTTGGTTAGGCTACAGCTGGACAACTCTGTGCAGTTCTGGTCACTGCCCTATTGGAAGGATAGGATTGCACCTGAAGGGATGCAGCAGCGATTCGTCAAGATGTTGCTTTGGATGGATTGCTTTAGCTACGAATAGAGGCTGGATAAGGCCAGGTTGTTTTCTTTGGAGTAGAGAAGATTGAGAAAGGATCTGATAGAGCTATATACGATTATGAGAGGAATGGACAGAGTGGACATGCATAGAAAACAGCCAATCCCCTTAGTTGAAGGGTCAGTAACAAGGGGCACACTTTTCAGTTGAAAGTCAAGAGGTTTAGAGGCGATTTGAGGAAAACCTTCCACCCTCTGGGTGGTAGGAATCAGGAATGCACTACCTGTGATGGTAGGTAACCTCAACCTTTAAAAGATATTTGGATAAGCACTTGAAATATCATGACATTCAAGTTTGTAGGCCGAGTGCTGGAAGTAGGACAAGTATGGATTTAGTGCAGTTTTGGTGATACAGACTCAATGGCCATAGGGCCTCTTCAGTGCTGTATGATTCTCTGAATCAAAAAAGCTAGTCCAATGGCATTACCCAATGCCACTGTCTCCTTTCAACTGATGAGGATTAGACCAGGTCGGTTATTCTCTTGTGTTGGTTCACTCTCCGACTGCTGCAAGCTCAGTGGCAAACGTATCCTTCTGAAGAAGCCACTCTGGTGATAGACTTTTGAAGTTCCCCATGCAGATTATATTCTTTTCCCCTTCAGTGTTTCTTCCAGGTGATTTTCAATATGGAAGAAAACTGATTTATCAACTTGGGGCAAGACAGTACTGGTATTGAGCAAGAGGCTTCCTTGGTCAAGTTTGGCACGCTGCTGTGAGACCTCATAGTGTCAGATGGTGTGTTCAGCATTCCAGGGCCACCCTTTCCCTTCCTCCCATATCCTGCTCTCAGAGGCTTATAAAGTTAAATGGAAGGCCCATTAAATGTTCAAACTGTGACTGTTTTATTTGTCATTTTATAAATTTTGTTATTGTAGGAAGACAATTTTTGTAAAAATGTTTTGAAAATATTGAAAAGACAGAATCTTTTGAGAAACTAATGATGTTTTCAGTCTTTTGGTAAATAGAACTTAAACTAGCATTTGGAGACAAGCATGCCAGTTGGTGACCAGGGTGAACATAAAAACCTATGTGTGAATGTGTATCTGCTTGAAGTTGATAAAAACAAATGGAAAGAATACCTAATTACTAGTGGAATGCAATCTAAAGTCTAATGCAACTAGCACTTTTATGTCGACTTACTAAGTTCAAACTCAACTGTTGGAAAATAGAATCCTTACTCTGAATTGTTGTTTTGTTCTGAGGTGTAATGAAAGGAGTGTGCTTGGATTATCTTGCTTTCCAGGCAAAATTTTCTTGGGGGTGTAAAAGTATGGAAATTTGTTTTGAGCGCAATCAACACATATCATCAAAGAAGCGAAGAATGAATTGGTTCATATTACTTCAAACTCAGTTTTAAATCTGATGTTTTCAGATTAATATCATAGAAGCTCAAAATGCAGAACACCAGGAGACATCGAACACTTCTGAAGAGAACCTAGGTAAGTTTATTGCTGTCTTTTAAAACTTAATTGTCCATTTCCACTCATGTAAGTTTACTGCTTGAGCTTAAGATGGAGGGAGTAGTTAGCTATCATTGGGTCCAAATCATTTTGTTTAAAATACATTTACATTATGATTAAATACCACCAGCAAGGCTGGTATTTATTGTTCATCTCAAATATCGTTACGAAGCTCTTGAACTGTGATAAACACATATTGTAGCAGTTTATTACTTACTGTGTGTTTTACTGGGGACTTCAAAGGGAAGTTAAGTGTTAACTACATTGGTTTGGGACTGCAGCCACCTCTAGCCTTGAGCAGATGAGGTTGTTCTTTTCCATTTTCTAATGGAGCCAGTTATGATTTTATGTCATGATGATAGCTTCATGCTCATTTTTACTGATATTAGATCCTCTTCTGAATTTTTTTTCAAACTACCAAGTGAAGTTTAAATTCTCATATCCTGGATTACTGTGCTGCAATACCCATCATTAAGGAATTTATATTACATGCTATGTTTTCCTTTCAGATTTGTAAATGACATCTAGTGTTGTAGCTTTAACTGATGATTATGAAACGATTCTTTGTTTGACATAATGCATCAGAAAATTTTCGTTTTTTTGCGTGCTTAAATTGAATTGTCAGCTATCTTTCATCTCTGAAATGATTGATCATTTCAGCTGCGCTCATGATTTTGAATATAAATAACCCAGGCTCTCTCTACCTCCACCTGATCTGCTTTCAAATACCAGCTTTTAAACTTAAAAACTATAGGGGCAGTGAAATTTCTCCAATTCTTTAACTGAGGCCTTAACTGTCTTTGTGGATGTAAGAGTTTCCATGAACCTATTGGAGAAAGTGTAAAGGAGGTCTTATAGTGTCCTAGACACAGACTGATCACTATTGTTGTGATTATCTGTCATGCCAAAATGGCCTCTGTGCATGTACATGCACAAACACAGCCTATAATGTCACCAACAGGACAGACCACTGGAAATCTGTGCACTTGCCGCTGACATCACTATGTTCTGAACACAGTGATGTCAGCAACAGCGCAAGCAGTGCTGCTGAGGGATCGAGGATGAATGGGGACAAGGGAGAGGCAGAGGTTGGTGCTAAAAAGGTGGAACTGGTGGGCGCAGCAACAAACACCAGTTCCATGATTAGCAACAAGCAAGCATACCAGGTCCTAGCCTCTGTCACTGGAATGGAATTTGGAGAAGGATGGCAGTGGGAGCTAGGCTTCATTTTGTTCAGTGCCAAGGATAACTTGGAATGCTCTGCATACATTAAAAAAATTTGAAAATCGTCTGAAAACTTTGTCTAAATTTTCCACAACACATCTTAGTGACTGGCTTCCATTTTCTGTTGCTTACCAATGATGGTTTTCAACTAGTAATCACTGCTAAAGTTGTGAGCTATGTGGAAAGAATGACTTTTGCATTGAAAGGTGAAAGGGGATCTCAGAGAGTACAGAGTGGATAAACTTGCAATGTTATGAGCATACAACAGATAAATATTGGCCCATCCTGTTTCTTCTGTATAATTATAATGCATTTTGCCTCATAAGACTTACATTTCAACCCCATTCCACTGTTGAAGCCTTGTCATCTGGGCTGATCACCATAGACAATTAGAATTCAGATGATTGTTCTGGGCCCTAATTAATATCAATTCAAATTAACTTACAAATCTAGTGTAAGCAACAGTTTCAAAACATTCAAAGGCACATAATTATGGGGGCAAAACCTCTGAATCATGGAGGATCAAGTTGATTCTTCAAATGCAGAGACATTATGCTCATTCTTATGGATGAACTAAGTGCCATTCAATGTCCATCCTGGGCCTCCTGCAGTGCCACAACAATGCCACCCGAAGATTGCAGAAACAGCAACTCATATTCCGCTTGGGAACCCTGCAGCCTAATGGTATCAATGTGGATTTCACAAGCTTCAAACTCCACCCCCCACCCCCCCCCCCGCCCACCCACAACTGCATCCCAAAACCAGCCCAGCTCATCCCTGCCTGCCTAACCTGTTTTTCCTCTCACCTATCCCCTACTTCCACCTCAAGCCGCACCCCCATTTCCTACCTACTAAGCTCATCCTGCTCCCTTGACCTTTTCATCCTCCCCGGACTGAACTATCTCCTCCCGACCTCCCCACCTACACTCACTTTTACTGGCTCCATCCCTGCCTCTTTGACTTGTCTGTCTCCTATCCACCTACCTTCTCCTCTATCCATCTTCGATCCACTTCCCCCTGTCTCCCTATTTATTTCAGAAACCCCTTCCCCACCCCCATTTCTGATGAAGGGCCTAGGCCTGAAACGTCAGCTTTCCTGCTCCTAAGATGCTGCTTGGCCTGCTGTGTTCATCCAGCTCTACACCTTGTTACCTCGGATTCTCCAGCATCTGCAGTTCCTATTATCCCTAATAAAATAGTTTGCTTTTCCTTTCTGCTAAGCTTTTTTAGAGAATAGGATCAATTTCACAAAAATATGCTTCAACTTTGCTGCTTCATTTAGTAGCAGTGCATACTGGAAACCTACATGCCATGAATTTTTGCCTAATTTTACCCCTAATATGTTTTAGATAGTCTATACTTATGCCGTCATTGGAAGTTAAGGTTTGACACAATTGCTGAAGACTTTGTAAATAGTTGAATAAGACAAATTAATGATTTGTAAATTATTGAAAGGATTTTATTACTGAAACTTCAGAAATTTTGTAAATGCTATCAAATTTGATCCAGTAGTCATTCAAAGCTTAATTCTGGGTATCCTTTGTGTTTTATATGTGAAGTATTCAGTAACAACAGAAACAAGACAAATATGAAGTATTTTTGATAGAGGAACCAATTTGTTCAACTAGATATGTAGATGAGAGATAGTAGGAACTGCCGATGCAGGAGAATCTGTGATCACAAGGTGTTGAGCTGGATGAACACAGCAGGCCAAGCAGGAAAGCTGACGTTTCGGGTCGAGACCCTTCTTCAGAAATGCTTCAGATATGTAGATGATTGCATTACCTTAAGTTTTCTCAAAGCAGCCTGTGTTTTCAGCCTAGTACTCATGGTAATTATTAAGAGGATCAGGTGTCAAACAGTGAACTTTTATTATTTTGCCTGTAGGCCCAGCTTGGAGGATTGACAGATATGTAGCAATGTAAACTGTACCTTGCTGTGCCCATAATAATTGTCTTGTAGCCCTTTTTGAAAACTGTAGATGATTCATTGGGAATTCATTTGGAATTGGCCTATGACTTTCATTGTTTTGCACTTTCAGTTTAAATTCAGTGACCCTGTTGTTACTTTTGTTTTAGAGCACATGATGGAAATGGGAAATCCAAATGAAGAAACATTTGTATTGACCCTAGTTGAGATACCAGTCTCCTCCTTAACGGATTATGATGCCTCTTCTGCTTCCTTCACTCCTGTCTCAGAAGGCACCTTAACAGTGGTTGAACCAGTTCTTCCCTTGCCTACAGAAAATGTTGAAGTTAGTGAATCTGTGAGGTAAGCCCTTTATTTCCAGGATTGAGATGTAACTTGAGACTGTCTTGAATGGAAGACCTCTTATTTTTTAAACTGGGTCTGTTCGTTCTACTCTTGCCAATAAATGGAAACAGTGCCCTGGTAGCCACATAATCAAGTCTCCTCAGGATTTTATACATTTCGATAAGATTACTTTTTATTCTTCTAAACTCTGCTGAGTGTAGTCACAATCTGTTCGACCCTTCTTTATCAAGTAATCCCTTCATCCCAAGAGTGAATGCAATGTACCTGTAACTGCCTCAAATGCCATTACATCCTTTTCGAATAAGGAGATAAAAAAACTTAACCGTACTCCAACGCCCTGAACAACATTCACACTAACAATGAAAATGGCTTGGGCTGAAGAAATTATTTAAATTCAAACCACTGTCTTTAATCATTGAAGAAGGTGAACAGGCAATAGCTGCTTTAGCTGGTAATAGCTAGAGTGTACATATGTGGCGAGACTTCCTGGCCGTCTCATTCACCATGTCTAATTTGTTTATTTTCCAGTTTGGCGTTTTGCTTGATTTCCTAAGCTTACAGGAGTGGAAAAGCTATTATTGGCATCAATGTATTTTAGCTAGTTCTCAGTTTTAATATCAAAGATTGATTGATTATATTTGATTGTATTAGCAGCAATATACATCAACTTATATGAATGTTTGCATTAATGATTGTAATATATAATTTGCACCATTGTGATCTCCAAAGACAGAGAGCTTGCTTACTTCTCGGGTAGATGGTACACTTTAAGTTGATGCCTATGTTTGGCTGACACTGTTGAATTAAAAACTTTTTCTCCCTCTACTTTGCCCAGACTTATTTGCATATGATATTGACAATATCCAAGTGCTTCCAGCTGAGCATGCAACACCAAAGAAAATTACCTAAGTTTGCTAAGAGAAGAATGTAAGACAGTGAGACAGTTTTTGAACAGAAAAAACAAAGAACTGCAGATGCTGGAAATGAAAACAAACCCAGAAGTTGCTGGGTAAACTCAGCAGGTCTGGCAGCATCTGTGAGAGAAAGCAGAGTTCATGTTTCAGGTCTTCTTCAGAACCGAGAAGAGTCACTGGACTTGAAACGTTAACTCTCCTTTCTCTCCTCAGTGCTGCCAGATGTGCTGAGTTTTCCCAACAACCTCTGATTTTTGTTTTTGGACTAGCTTTTTTTAATCTAGTTAAGAGCTCGTGTAGATAGGGTGAATTTTGAGTGGTTTTTATCTACATTGAAAACAAAATGTTGTGGATGTTGGAAATTTGAAATAATAAGTAAAAATACTGCAAAACTCACCATTTTAGGAGAGATCTGGTAGCATATTTTGAAAGAAAAAGTTGGTTAATTTTTCAGGAAGATGAACTGAATTTTCATCCATCTGAAATGCTAACTCTGTTCTGTCATGCACTTTAAGCAGCTAATGGTTCTAAGTCCGCACAACCTTTGAAGTGACCATATTTATGATACAAACATTGTACATAGTACAAAAACATATATTTAAAGTATTTATTTTAACCATTGTGCATCTACACGCAGCTCTGAACCACCAATGGAGGCACCCACAGTATCTAGCTTTTCAGATTCAGTGTCACATTCAGAAAATACACAACAACAATGGAGTTCAAATGTGCCAAGATCAAATATAGGACAAATGCAGAGAAAAAGGAAAGCTCATGCTTTTGGTGATGAGCAAGATTCTCCAACTAAAAAAAGCCCAGCAATTATATCAATCAATGAGGAATCAACAGAAAAGGTTCAACTAAATGAAGGAATGGCTCAGTCAAAATTAGCCACCTTTACATCACCTGAGGTACACTTTTTTTTCCTCTTTATATTAAGACTTTGAAGGAAGATTGACCTGCACTGTGGTTTATAGATGCAGTCTGTGAAATAGAGCTACTGGTGTTTGGTGAATGATGTTTGACTAAACATGCTCTAAATGTTTTAGTTGGCTAGTTATTTTCCTCTTCCCATCAGTCTAGACTTGTGCCTTTGCTGCTCTGTGTGTGTGTGTTTGGTTTCTGGTTATATATCCACTTCAATGTGTCACCATCCACCTGAATGATCCTTTTTAATGGCTGCAGTTGATGTTGCTGTGACTGCATGGGTATATTTGTTGAACATGCAGTCACAGTGTCTGTGTTGCTACTGTCACTAAGACCACAAGTAGCTGCGTATTGTCGAAGAACAATATTTTGGATGGTTGTTGATTGCTGAGCCATTCCCAACCTTTTGCTGCCTTGCTCAACCACCCTGCTCACAGCCCCTCTTTCTCAACCACCACCGACTGTCCAAACCAGTGTTTATGAGATGCTATAGAGCTGCACAGCACAATTCCTGCTCCACGTTTGGTAACACTTAGACTAGAGAATTGAACTCCAGCGCCTGGCATTATTACAGTGTAAGAGTACAGCAGTGTTAACTTGAATAACTAATGTGCAAGTAGATAGCTGCAAAGCTATTTTTCCATAGTATTTCCACAACAAGAAGGGACTGTTTATTTACATTGGTAAAGGGCTTCTAAAAATCAAGCACAACGATCCAGAATATTGAACTTCAGCTATACTTGATCAACTACCAGGCAAATTGGAAAAATGTTATCACTTTTCAGAATTGATGAGCAAGAAATAAGCTCATTTCAGCAAGATACCATATGCCACAATACAGTAGTTGCTTCCTATTAATCTTCTGGCCTGTATTTCTTCTATTGAGTTTGGTAACTCTTCTATGTTTTTTGTGCAGGAATGTCCAGCAGCTGTTACAAGTGGAATATTAAATTCCAGTAAGTCAGTTTTCTTATTTGAAGGATAATGACAGTATTTTTAGTGTTAGTAATAATTTTCATGTTGCCTTTCTACTGTTAAAAATTGTAAGGGAAGTATGATTGTCATGACCGGTTCTTTTTGATTGAACACCATAACGACCTTACTTCTTCGAATCGTGTGCAAGTGTTTGAATCCTCTTTTAATGTGTAACCCTATTAATGTTAATGGATGTGAACTTGGGTAGATGTCAGTAGGAAGAAGCTGGCACATGGTTTCTTCTGCCCTAAACCTAACTTTGCATCTAGCTGCTAAATCCAGACTCTTCATATTCTGGTTGAATGATGCCCTTTGTTTCATCTGTGTAAGCTGTTTTTCACACTTTACTAAACTAGACAAAGTATTCCTTCCCCATAACTTCACTTCAGAAAAGAAGCACAATTTGCACCCCATTATTTGTAATCAAAGCAGAAACTCCACCCAATTATGTTTTTTTTTAGATGATAACTCCATAGCATGCTGACACTGTGTTCATATTTGTGGGAGCCCATGTTTATGTTAACCATGTGTGGTCTATTTTGCAAGTATTCTCATTTGTTCTTCATAGGTGCTACTGAAATGAATTTTCAGTTGGAATCCAGAGAAGGCTTCATATCTGTTACACGGGATAGCATTAGTAATCCTGTTCCTATTGAAACAGTGACTGAGACGCATTCTGAGTCACTTAAAGAAATAAAAAAGCCTAGTTCACGGATAAGAAGAGGTACTTAGCTAATTTCACAATGAATTGCTTTTATTGTATTTTTGCGTGGTGAACACTTACAGAAATGGGTTTACACAAGTCATTTGTTAAACTTGAACAACAATACAGTTGAGAACTGACTTGATCCTGGTCATAACCTCTACATTATGTTGAACAGTTGGAGGATTACATTCTTGCATCCACTCATTTTTCTTAGTACTTCTGTTCAACTTAGCCCAATCCCCGGTCTTGATGAGTTTGCATTAAGCTTGTATTAACTACTAGTATTATTGACGTTAATCTGTTTGGAGAGTCAGACTGGATTTTTTTTTGCAGTCTCTGCAATTTATTTGATAGTTTAGTGCTGTGGTCTCACTCCTCCTTTTATACATGGTTTATTGATTTTTGTGCCAGAGTGCAGCTGTGACTAATTTAATGATTGATTTGATGACATTTTAAATGTAAACCTGCTTTGTGATATTCTGCACAATTTAGGAAGCATAGTTCTTAAGATTTCAACCCATTGTTTAAAATTTGATTATTCCCTGTTTAACTTGGGTCTTTATACTTTCTAGGAAAACTCACTGTGAAACCTAATATTTCTACAAAGAGAGGTACATGTACTCTTGATACTAGCCTTCCCGGCAAAAGTAAAGACTCTTTGAAGCTTTCAAGAACGCCCAAAAATTCGCCTTCTGGAAAAAGTTTACATGCTGAACCAGCATGTAATTTGTCAGTTGATATGGACTTTTCACAGCAAAAACTAGGATCTGCGTTCTGCAACCAGGATCAAACTGATGGCCAAATACATACAGCTACCACTGAAGCAGGACATTCTGCAGAGACTTTGGCAGTAGATATACATGTGGGCGCAACAGTAAATAAAAATGTGGATATTTCAGCAGAGCAATCTGAAAGTAGTATGCAAGAAACACCTTCAACTTCTGGTACAAATCTGACAAGGTAAAATTGGAAAAATATCACTTTGATATTTTCTACCCTGTATTACTGAACATGGGTTTTACATATGAGGCTATCTTTGTGACTGATCTCTTTTGCACTAAGCTGCAACTGTTCTTAATCTGTAGCATTCTGAGTTTGCTACCGTAGAGTTAGGATTGCTCACATCTTCAGGAATGCTTTTTTAAGACTTGTATATTTGTAGATTACTGAATACAGCTGTCTTGTATAGTGTCTAATGCATGTTCTTCACTTGTATCTCTCTCACCTGATTTTCTCGCTACCCCTCATATGTCAAACTAACATTATCAGTTACTACAGCATTTGCATAATCACATCTTCTATCTTCTCTCAAGTTTTCTCTTACTTCGTTCACATAATTCCAGCATAATGATGTTTAGCAACTTTATCGCCATCTCTTCACCACCTCAGCTATCCCTGTGTTGAAATCTCTTAGACCAGCATGACTTGGAACTCTATCACAACTTGATTCACTTGACTTCTGTGTAGGGGTGATTGTTCACTATCATTTATGAAAGTGCTGTACCATTCTATGTGACATTTGATGAAGTATGGTTGTCTCTGTCCCATACCCTGGTTTCGTCCTCCTTGGCTTGAGTAAGATTAGTGCCTTCCTCTTTCTTTTGAACATTCCTTCTAGTGTGTGGACAAGCATGATCATGTTGATCTGCTCAATTAGTACTGTTCCCTCTGCTTGTCTTCCTGTAGTTGCCTGATCTAATTTCAAAGTCAGAGAGTCATACAGCATAGAAACACACCCTTCGGCCCAACTTGTGCACCTTGACCAGTTTCCTAAACTGAACTACCCTGAGTTGCCTGTGTTTTGGTCCATATCCCTCTAAACCTTTCCTATCCATGTACCTGCTCAAATGACTTTTTACATCTTGCATTTGTACCCACCACTACCACTTCCTCTGGCAGCTCATTCCATATACATACCAACCTGTGTGTGAAAACATTGCCCCTCTGGTCCCTTTTAAATCTTATCCCCCTCACCTTAAACCTATGTCCTGTTGTTTTCGCCTGCCGTCCCCTGGGGAAAGGATGTTGGCTATTCACTTATCTATGTCCTTCATGACTTTACAAATCTGTACAATGTCATCCCTCAGCCTCCTACACTGCAGGGGAAAAAGTCCAGTCTACCAGCCTCTCCTTATACTCAAACCTTCCAGTCCTGGTAGCATCTTGTAAATCTTTTTGCACCGTTTCCAGTTTAATAACACCCTTCCTATAGCAGGGCGCCCAGAATTGCACACGGTGCCCAAATGTGGCCTCACAATTACTTGTACAGTTACCAGTGGTTTTGCCCTAACTCTTGATTTATACCACATTGATTGTTTTCTTCTGTGATCTTTTTCGATCTCTTTGACCTTTCCCTGGTTATGAGAAGATATGTTTAGCCTGAGATTGGACCTCATTTTATTCTTCTGCCTATTTTCATTCATTCATGTGAATGTGGGCATTGGTAGCTAGGCCAACATTTGCTGCGTATCCCTAATTATCCGGAAGAACATAATAGTGTGCAGTTACCTTCAACCATGACTTCGGGTGGATACACTTAGCAGCTTTGCTAGGAAAGGAGTACCAGAATTTTGACAGTGATTCAGCAGAAAATGTGATTATAGTCCCTAGTAAGGATGATGTGTGACTTGACGGGAGCTTTGGCGGTGTTGGTGTTCCCAAGTTTTCATGAGTGGTTCTGCCAGTGAATATCCATTGTTTCATTATTTTAATGTCGAGCTTAAGAGAGGCAAATTCTTGGGCATTAGTGACTTTACAGTTTTAACTGTGGTCTCTCCTCCTCTGTTTAACTGAAGATGAAGTGGAAACTTGCCAGTCATCAATATATGGCTCTGTAGTGAATATCTCGAATTTTTTTCACAAATTAAGCTCCTTTGACATGATGTAAACAATACCAAAAGAATGATTCAGAGATAGCAAGAATTGCGGATGCTGGAGTCAGAGTCAATACTGTGTGGAGCTGGAGGAACACAGCAGGTGGATGCTGGGAAGTTGTTTCCGTTAGGCGAGGGAGACTAGGACCTGTGGGCACAGCCTTAGAATTAGAGGGGGTAAATTTAAAACGGAAATGAGGAGACATTTTTTCAGCCAGAGAGTGGTGGGCCTGTGGAATTCGTTGTCACAGAGCGCAGTGGAGGCCGGGACATTAAATGTCTTCAAGTTGGGGATTGATAAATTCTTGATCTCAGAAGGAATCAAGGGCTGCGGGGAGAATGCAGGGAAGTGGAGTTGAAATGCCCATCAGCCATGATTAAATGGCGGAGTGGACTCGATGGGCCGAATGGCCTTACTTCCACTCCTATGTCTTATGGTCTTAACACTCTGTTAACTTTGAATACCACAAGAGTAATGTTAGATGCTATTTAAAATTGGTATGGATCCCTATGGTGCCTTGGTTAAACTTCTGATTCTCGATTTGGAAATTCTTTCAACTTGAAAGATTTCCATTAATGAGTACAACGTTCCTTGTTTAAAAGACAATTTTTTGCTTTAAACAGGAAATTTTATTTTTATTCAATGAATCCTTACCTGCGTTAATTATCTGATTAATTATTTAGACCAAACAGTACATACTGAACCTTTTTCTGTACTCTGGCCATGCTGACTAGTTCAAAAGGTTTTATCTGCGGACTAAATTGCTGTTTTGCATCACGGATTTGTGGAAGATTATAGTTGCCACACAGGAAATCCACGCTCTAGAGATATTGGAATTGGCATGAACATGAGTTGTGAAGAGGAGAAAAGATGGTTTCAGTTTAATGTTTTGAGGCCTTGAACTCTAGTCTGTGGTAGACCTTACTCCATTGACTTGTTTTGTTCATATTAATGAAGGTTTTGTTTGCTTAATAATTTCTGAGGTATCTCATTGATAAACCAATTATTTACAGCTGTTCTGATTTGGTGACAATTTTTCTCTGTCCCGTAATTTAGTAACTTGCATCAACACTGTTTTTAAACTGATCTGTACTTTAGTGGTCAATAACGTTGGGAATCTGACTTAACTCACAACTAGTGAAGTTTTTAATTTTAATATAATTGTGCAAAGTTTTATTTAACTTCAGATGTTTTACTTTATAATAATCATTTCAATTTGTACAATTTGTAGAGTTTTAATGCAGAGCATTCATATTCTCCTGTCATCGCACAATCCAAAAAAATAAATCAAATCGTTCAGCTACGATAATGAGCTTCTTGGTTTTCAATAGGCCTGGACGTAAACCACGAGGATTTTTATCATTTATATCTAAAAAACCCTCTGAGAATGAAAGTGAAACCAAACTGCAAAGAACAAAATTTCTGAAACCCCGTATGAATCTTCCAAGGTTTGCTGGAAAAAGGCCAATTCCATCTGAGGAAAATCCTGAAGAAACAAAAATAAATACTTCACCTGTTGCAAAAGGAAAGTCATTTGAAAAGCCAGGTGGCCACCAACTTGACAGCAGAAGTATCCCAACTGAAGTAAGTTACCCATTCTGCTTTTGACTTTCTTTTCCAACCCCACTCTGGGCTGTTCAGATGATTTTGTTAATATAGTTACTTGAAAGAAACTAACCAGTGGTGGGGGATGTGGTGGTCTCACATGATAGGAGATTCGGAAAGTTAAACTGAAAAGACAAAACAATCTTATGGATTAGCATTAGATAATTATAACCAGGGTGTGACAGGAAGGGAAAGACTATACAAGTGCATGTATTCACCAGCATATAAAGGTTACTGTAGAGAAAAATGGTAAAAGGATATCAGAGAAAGCTTAATGTTTGATTGGATGCAGCTTTCATTTAAAAAAAAACACAACGGGTAGGATGTATAGAAATAAATGAGTGTGCTATGATCAGCATTACAGAGACATAGTGACATGATGAGCAGTGCTGGGAAAATAAATATCTGAGGATATTTGACATTTCAGAAGGACAGGATGAAAGAAGGAAGGAAGGAAGATAGCTTTGTTAATAAATGATGTGATCGGAATGGTATTGAGAAATGATATTCATTCGTAACAATCAGTTTATTAGGAGATAATTATTTGTGACTAGCTAAGACAATTGAGGATGGTTTCACATTGAAAGGAAAAGTATACATGAAGATTAGTAGTAGTCCAGAAGGTCAGGTCATTTTTACACACCAGCATAGTATGACTGAAAGAATAACAAAATGGAGGAAATTAGAGTATGAGAGAAGATCAGCATGAAATTTGAAACTAGACAATGTGTGAAGAGAAAAAAAGTGTAGCTAAATTAAAATGGTGGTCCCTGAAATGATCAAAGTGGGAAATTTAGTAAACAAATAAGGAAATGATATAAACTTTGAACAGAGTTTTGTCTTCACAGTAAAAAAACTCAAAAAAAAACTACCCTGGAATAGGGAAAAGAAAATCATGATGAAAATGGATGGAGGATTTAAAGCAGCTGTGATCACGAGAGAAAACGCGCAAAGAAAATCAATGGGACTAATGGCTGATGAGTTCTCTGGACCTGATGTCCCACATCCTGCGGCCTTAAAAGAAGTGCATGTAATGGCAGAGATAATGGGAACTGCAGATGCTGGAGAATCCGAGATAACAAAGTGTGGAGCTGGATGAACACAGCAGGCCAAGCAGCATCTTAGGAGCACAAAAGCTGACGTTTTGGGCCTAGACCCTTCATCAGAAAAGGGGGAGGGGAGAGGGTTCTGAAATAAAGAGGAAGGGGGGGAGGCAGATCGAAGATGGATAGAGGAGAAGATAGGTGGAGAGGAGACAGACAAGTTAAAGAGGCGGGGATGAAGCCAGCAGAGGTTAGTGTGGGTGGGGAGGTAGGGAGGGGATAGATCA